>NC_072435.2:67187500-67812500 GCF_028878055.3 Symphalangus syndactylus
TGGCCAGGCTGGTCTCGAACTCCTGACCTCAGGTGATCCACCTGCCTCGGCCTCCCAAAGTGCTGGGATTATAGGTGTGAGCCACCATTTCCGGTCCCATTTTATTTTTAGACAGGTCTAATTTCTAATAAGTTTTTCTGTATAGAAAGCCAAAATCTGTTTCCCTGTAGTCTTCAGTCCTAATTCTCCCCTCTGAATCTTGGTGTCTCATATGACATACCTTCTGATAGTTGAAGATAGCTGTCTTGTCTTCTCTTGGGTAAACAACTCTAGTTCCCTTAACTGGATCTTCAGTGACAGTGACATCGTTTTAAATCCTTTCACTTTTTTTTTTTTTTTTTTTTTTGGGGGGAGGCAGAGTCTTGCTCTAGTGGTGATATCATAGCTGCCTGCAGTCTCCAACTCCTGGGCTCAAGTAATCCTTCCACTTCAGCCTCCAAGTAGCTGGGACCACAGGCGTGCACCACCATGCCCGGCTAAATTTTTTTTTTTTTTTTGGTAGAGTTGAGGTTTTGCTATGTTGCCCAGGCTGTTCTAGAACTCTGAGCTGAAGCAATCCTCCTGCTTTGGCCTCCTGAAATGCTGAAATTACAGGTATGAGCCACTGTGCCTGGCCCTTTCACTATTTTGATATCTCTTCTAGACACTATTTAATCATTGTCCTTCTTTCCTTAAAGTGTGATGCCTTGAGCTATAGAAATAATTCCAGTTGTGGTGGTTTGAACTGAACAGAGAAGTGCAGGCTATCACCTCTCCTGTTGAGAATCCTTTTCCAACACTGAAGTAGAAAAGATTCTCTGAGCTTTTAGGGAAGCTCTCAGAATTTCTTTTTGATAAATATTGAATTTGCTGTCAACTGAAACATCCTAGTCTTAATTGCTTCAAAAAAAGGGCATTATTTGTATCTCTCAAATTCTCTTTTCTTTGGTATTGTAATTAAGCGTTTTCTTTTGTTTCTAATATACTTGACACATTAAGGTTGGCTTTGGTAGATTTGCTCCAG
Source organism: Symphalangus syndactylus (assembly GCF_028878055.3). Classification (NCBI taxonomy): domain Eukaryota; kingdom Metazoa; phylum Chordata; class Mammalia; order Primates; family Hylobatidae; genus Symphalangus; species Symphalangus syndactylus. The sequence continues at coordinate 67,188,504 of NC_072435.2, forward strand.
TAGTTAAGCCTGTGAATGTCCTCTTTAATTTGGATTCTGTAATTCACGAAACACTCACTGGGCTCCTGTGGGCCAGGCACTAGGTTGGGTCCTGGACATTCAAAGAATAAGATGGAATCTACTGTCTGGATTAGCTACTTTTTAACTTTGTCATCTGAAAGTTAGGTAAGAATGCCTTTAATGTTCTCAGCAGTTCATTACTAAAGACTTTGAAAGAAAGCAGAGAGAGAGGGCCAAGTACAAAGCTCTGCAGCAAGTTTTACTGTAGTCCAGTGATGCATGACCAGAAGTGCAATTTTCTGTAGACATAGAATCTTAGGGGCTTTTTCGGGCCATGCATGGGCCACAGGCCATCCCCTCCTCCTTCCCTTGAGTAAGAAACAGTTGTTAATGGAGTGCTGTACATATTAATGATAATGGAAGACTGACTGCTATGGGCTACTACCTAGTGGACACAAATCCGTTAATAAAATGTAAACAATTACTCCAGCATTACAGTTCTCCTTTGTGCCCAAGCCACATCTGTCTTGCCCACAAGGTTATCATGAGATGCTTTGTCAAATTCTTGCAGAAGACAAGATATGCTATGTTTCTGCAGTACTCATCTATTAGGAGGCCATATAATGTGGTGAAAAGAGAAAGGACTTTGAAGTTATACTGGGGTTTGAATTCTTACTCCCGCTTCATAGCCATCATGATCCTGACAGGATATTCTAATTCCTGTAAGCAAGCTCCTTTTCTGTAAAATGGGAGTACCTTACTCATAGGACTTTATGTGGATTACATAGACAGCCGTCATATGTAAAGCTACTAGCACAGAGCCTGGCACATGTTTAATAAATGTTTGCTGTTTGCTGTTAAATGAATAAATGATGCTGGATTTATGTTTTTCTTTCATGGTAATTCAGCCAAAAAAGGTAATGGGATTATTTTCACGTGAATTATTTTGAGAACTCATGCTGTCTCTGAGGGTTCATTACATTTTAAAATTGCTTATAGGTTAAATATTTTTAAAATAAAGCAAATCCATTCTAGTGTTTTCACTGAGATCTACATTTCCGGTTTCCGGAATTCACTTTCTTTTTTTTTTTTTTTTTTTTTAATTGTGACATTTGCCATACTTTGGTGTTTTAGTGTGGCTCTCTTTTTCCAGAGCTGCTCCAAAGAGTACTGATAGTTACGGAGTAATCCTGTAGGTAAGCTCTCTTATGTAGAGTCCCCAAGCTCTCGTGTGATTTCCTCGCTGATTTGAGGCTTTGATAAACTTGGCAAAAATAAGAAAGACAATTGGAGTGAGGGAGTTACTACTGTTTCTCTGGAATTTACAAAGGCAATACTGTTGAATCTATGCAGTTAAATTCAAGAAACATTTATTTTATACTTGGTATATGTCAAACATTGTATTAGCTGGGGAATATAAAGATGAGCAAGGTACTTTAACTATCAGTTACTTTTCTTGACTTTATTCTTAAAGGATTGTGCCATTTTGGTTTTAACCACTTCTTCAATTCGGTGTGCCCTCTTTATGTCTGTGCTCTTGGGTTATGTACCCCTTTTTTTCTCTTATTGAAGGTGCTTATTGAAGATTAATCAAGATCAGCAGTCCCCTTTCTTTTTAGAGTCCCAACTTTAGAATTCTGCCTGCCTCCTGAAGTCTAGGATAGGTGCCTGGGTGATTAACAGAGTAGTGCTGTAAGGTTGGCTAGGCAGTAGTATCCTAACAGTTTGGCAAATGAGGAAACTAAGACTTGGATTCGGCTGGGTGCAGTGGCTCACACCTATAATCCTATGCTTTGGGAGGATGAGGTGGGAGGATTGCTTGAGGACACAAGTTCAAGACCAGCATGGGTAATGTAGCAAGACTCCATCTCTAGTTTAAAAAAAAAAAATAGCTGGGCATGGTGGTGCACACTCATATTCCTGGGTACTCAGGAGGCTGAGGCTGGTGGATCCCTTGAGCCTAAGAGATTGAGGCCGCAGTGAGCTATGATTGTGCCACTGCACTCAGCTGGGTGACAGAGTGAGACCCTGTCTCTTAAAAAATAAAAAAGACTTTAATTAAATTTCCAAGGTCCCACAAATAGAAATGGTGTGCCAGCTGGGCATAGTGGCTCAGTAATCCCAGCACTTTGAGAAGTGCAGGCAGGAGGATAGCTTGAGCCCAGGAGTTTAAGACCAACCTGGGCAACATAGTGAGGCCCTGTTTTTAAAAAATAAAAATAAAAGGGCCGGGCATGGTGTCTCACATCTGGAAGCCTAGCACTTTGGGAGGCTGAGGTGGGTGGATCACCTGAGGTCAGGAGTTCAAGACCAGCCTGGCCAACATGGTGAAACCTTGTCTCTACAAAAATGGGGGCCGGATGCGGTGGCTCACTCCTGTAATCCCAGCACTTTGGGAGGCCGAGGCAGGCAGATCACAAGGTCAGGAGATTGAGACCATCCTGGCTAACACGGTGAAACCCTGTCTCTACTAAAAATACAAAAAATTAGCCGGGTGCAGTGGCGGGCGCCTGTAGTCCCAGCTACTCGGGAGACTGAGGCAGGAGAATGGCGTGAACCTGGGAGGCGGAGCTTGCAGTGAGCCTAGATAGCGCCACTGCAGTCAGGCCTGGGCGAAAGAGCGAGACTCCGTCTCAAAAAAGCAAAAACAAAAACAAAAATGAGCCAGGCATGATGGTGGGTACCTGTAATCCCAGCTACTCAGGAGGCTAAGGAAGGAGAATTACTTGAACCTGGGAGGCAGAGGTTGCAGTGAGCCAAAATTGCACCATTGCGCTCCAGCCCGGGTGATGGAGCAAGACTCCATCTCAAAAAAATAAAAAATAAATAAATTTAAAAAATAGAAATGGTGTGCCTTTTTTGGCCTAGTCTACTACTTCTTAAAAGTAAATTTATTTTATTTGATTTTTGAGACACTCGGCTTTTATTTATTTTTTAAACACACCTTAACCTGAGCAACACTTGGCATTCAGGTTGTAGCAGTGGTTTTACATTTTGCATCATAGTCTTAGTCTAGGAATCTTGGTTTCTTTGTTTGCATAAAGAATATTTTGAGTGTTCAAAGTATCTTCTGAGTATGCTTGAAAGCCAATTACTTGTTGATTTAAGTGATTTATTATAATGTCTTCATACAGTATAATAATTGAAGTTCTTTTTAAAATCTTTTTCTGCTTAGTAGTTTATAGAAGTTTGGGTGATTTTACTTAAGAAATGAGTTTTTGTGAATGTGGCCACAAATTTCTGTATCTGACTGCCATTTTCTGCTTTGTGCTTTGAGTTACTCTTTAAACATGATTCTTTGACTTTCCTTTTGAAAGTCTTTATTTGGACTCCTAAACTAATTATAGTCCTTGTTTTTAGAAACTAAGAAGAAATGTGGAAATATACAAGCACCTAGTTTAGGTTTTTTGTTTTTGTTTTTGTTTTTTTTCCTGAGATGGAGTATCGCCCTTTCGCCCAAGCTGGAGAGGAATGGCATGATCTCCGTTCACTGCAACCTCTGCCCCCTGGGTTCAAGCAATTCTCCTGCCTCAGCCTCCTGAGTAGCTGAGATTACAGGCGCCCACCATCACGCCTGGCTAATTTTGTATTTTTAGTAGAGATGGGGTTTCACCTTGTTGGTCAGGCTGGTCTCGAACTCCTGACCTCAGGTGATCCACCCACCTCAGCCTCCCAAAGTGTTGGGATTACAGGCGTGAGCCACCGCGCCCAGCCTAGCTTAGTTTTTTGGTAGCTAATTTTTATTGCCTTGCTAGAGAGGGCTAATTTTGTAAATTAACCTGCCTGAATTCTGTCATCTCTTAAGTCTGGAAGTGGTAATGCTTTATTCATTTATTTTTTTATTTTATTTAAAAAATTAAATAATTGTACAATATTCTTTAAATACTTAAGTCTGCATCAGTGTTAGCAACTAGCAAGAATATTTATTTTGCGCGCGTGCACACACGCACACATACACACACACACACAATCTTACTCATACACTCCCCAATGGCAGGCCCCCAATTAATGAAATCTGTTGAATTTAGTTGATACTAGATAAAGCCAGGAAAGTATTTGTTCACAATGTAGTTACTATATTGCTTTCAACAGATACCCTATAACTAACAAATACTACTTTAGGTGGTTTGCTTTGACAGAACGGTAGTTAGCAAGCACAGCAAATGGTCCAGTTAACAGAGAACCAAGAAATTGATTAAACAAGTTATGAAAAGACTTTAATTTGGCAGATATATTTTTTCTCTATTATTTCTCTCTTATAATCCTTTTTTTAAGTTTTAAAATTTTTAATTTTTTTCCTCCTCCCTGTGATTACCTGTCAATTTTTTTTTAAATAGCATTTTCTTTTTTGTCTTCCACTATGATTTCCAGTAAGCTGTTGGGTAAACAAGAATCAGGTATTAATACAAGTTACGGATGACAACATGAGCTAATAAGATTGTTAATTTTGTAATATCACTAAAGCATAGAAGATGAAATAATTGAGATTAGAAGATGGGCTGGTGTAATAACTCAGGATTTGAAGGAGGTAGGGTGGAGAATGTGCCATTACTTACGTGGATCCTTGCTAGTAATACTTTGTGCCTACCCTGAGAATATTTGGGGAGGTTAGGGTCCAAGAACACTTACTGTCCAAGTGGAGGAATGCCAGGTTAAGAAATGTGTGTATGTTCTAGAACAGTTAGCTTTGTGCAATGGAAAAACCATTGTGGAGTCAGACAGGCTTCCACCCACTGCAGCACCCAGCTGAGTTGTCTGGACCTTCTGTGAGTCACTGTATTTTTTTTTTTTAAATATCAAGTTCACAGCTGTAAAGTAAGAATAAATATCTACTTCACAGAGTTGTTGAAAATTAAATGAAAAAGCCCAAGCACAGTGCTTGGCACATAGTATGAATTTTCTCCTCTTCCTATAGTCCTAGAACCTTTTGAATTGGCTACTGTTTAATGTCACTCTCCCTCCTTCCGTTTGTAGACTGGGAGTTCTTTACTGAGATGTTGCCAGGCATTTATAAATCTATTGGAAGTACGTGGGAATTGTTTTTAGTATGTGCGTATGAGTGGTGTTTTGGGGAGTGAGTAGGTTCATGGCTTTCTTCATATTCTTAAAGAAGTTTGTAATTACTTCTCCCACCCTCACTACCATGTAAGAATTAAGAACCACTGCTCCAGAGTAATTATTATAACTACAGTGGTATCTCAGTAGTCTGGCCAAATTAAGTGTGCATAGTAGAGGTGGTTAAAAAAGAAAAGACAAATTTCAGCCTTTTGATTGTTTGCTGCTATCTTTTTAAATAAATTTTTATTTTTATTTCAATAGTTTTTGGGGTATAGGTGTTTTTTTGTTACATGCATAAGTTCTTTAGTGGTGATTTCTGAGATTTTGGTGCACCTGAGCTGTGTACACCATATTCAGTATGTAGTCTTTTATCCCATACCCTCCTCCAAACCTTCCTCCTTGAGTGCCCTAAGTGCATTATATCATTCTTACACCTTTGCATCCTCATAGCTTAGCTCTCACTTATAAATGAGAACATACAAATTTGGTTTTCCATTCTTGAGCTACTTCACTTAGAATAATGGCCTTCAGCTCCATCCAAGTTTCTGTAAAAGACATTATTTCGTTCCTTTTTATGGCTGAGTAGTATTCTATGGTGTATATATACCACATTTTCTTTATTCACTTGTTGGTTGATGGACACTCAGGTTGGTTCCATATCTTTGCAGTTGTGAATTGTGCTGCAGTAAACGTGTGTGCATGTGTCTTTCTCATATGACGACTTCTTTTCCTTTGGGTAGATACTCAGTAGTGGGATTGCTGGATCAAATGATAGTTCTATAATGCTTTTAGTTCTTTAAGTAATCTCCATACTGTTTTCTATAGTGGTTGTTCTAGTTTACGTTCCCACCAGCAGTGTAAAAGTGTTCCCCTTTCATCACATCCACACCAACATCTATTGTTATTTTGACTAATTACGGTCATTCTTGCAGGAGTAAGGGGTAGCTTATTGTGATTTTAATTTGCATTTCCCTGATAATTAGTCATGTTGAGCATTTTTTCAACGTTTGTTGGCTGTTTGTATATCTTCTTTTGAGAATTGTCTTTTCATGTCCTTTGCCCACTTTTTGATGGGATTATTTGTTTTTTTCTTGCTGATATGTTTGAGTTCCTTGTAGATTCTGGATATTAGTCTTTTCTTGGATGCTTAGTTTACAGACATTTTCTCCCACTCTGGGTTGTCTGCTTACTCTGCTGATTATTTATTTTGCTGTGCAGAAGCGTTTCAGTTTACTTAGGTCCCATTTATTCATTTTTGTTTTTGTTGCATTTGCTTTTGGGGTGTTAGTCATGAATTCTTTGTCTAAGCCAATGTCTAGAAGAGTTTTTCCAGTGTTATTCTCTAGAATTTTTATGGTTTCAGGTCTTAGATTTAAGTCTTTGATCCGTCTTGAGTTGATTTTTGTATAAGGTGAGAGATGAGGATCCAATTTCATTCTTCTACATGTGGCTTGCCAGTTTTCCCAGCACCTTTTGTTAAATAGGCTGTCTTTTCCCAAATTTCTGTTTTTATATGCTCTGTCGAGGATCAGGTGGGTGTATTTGGCTTTATTTCTGGGTTCTCTATTATTCCATTGGTCTACGTGCCTATTTTTATACCTGTTTGCTGCTATCTTGATGTTTCAGCTTTCTTCTTAAATATATTCATAATTTTATTTTTTAAAAACAGTTTTCTAAAGTTTTTTAAAAAGAGTTCTGCCTTGAAGAAAATGTCTATAAAATGTTAAAAACTTAGGATTTATATCAAATGAGATGATTTATGAAACAGAATCTTTCCATAGAGCGGGGCTTAAGTTTTTCATTATGAAGGAAAAAAATATTTACTAGGGATCCTTTGATAATATGCTTTACTAGTGGATCATATATATGAGTTAAAATAATTTGATTAAGAAGGAAACTTAGGAGCATATCTCCTACTAAATTGAGTTATACCTGCAATGATTTACCTGGGCATATTGTAGATGTGCATATCTATAATAACAGTATTTGATTGTCAATTATGGACAGGATACTATGACTTCCCCCCACTTCTTCCACAAGGCAGGAAGTGTTAGCTCAGATCTCAGTCTGGGAAGTATCGTAGCATAGTAGTTATAATTAATATCTGGAGCCAAACTGCCTGGGATTTCAGATGACACTGTGTCACTTACTGTGTGACCTTGGGCAAGATATTTACCCTCCTTATGCCTCATTTTCCACATCTGTAATACATGGATAACAATTATCTCTGACTCACAAGGTGTTATTGGCACCTGAGAATTAAGTGAATTACTATTTGAGAAGCTCTTAGAACACTGCCCATTTCATTGTAAGTGCTGTAGAAACATTAAATAAAAATATGTAGTCTAGTTAACAGAATACTTATACCCATGAAAAGATAATTTATAGTATATGACAGTATAAGCTGCAGTAAATGCAGAGTCAATTCCCTAAACTTCTTCAGGATAGAAAAATTTAGTGTGCATTGCATGCATGAGTATAAGAGAACATGAAATTTCAAGGAAAAAGAGCCATGTTTGGATAGGTGGAATTCAGATAGAGAACAGAGAATAGGCCCAAATTAGAGGGGAATTTTATGGACAGAAGTATTGAAGAGGATGCAAAAAAGCCATATAAGTTGGAGAATAAGTAAAGAAATATTGGAAGCTATCCTAAGAAGATAGATGTGGACACATTGTGGAAGTCTTTGGATATAAAGATAAGGCTTTGAGACTTTTAATTGTATATGTGGGCTCCCCAACTTTTATAAAGAAGCAGCTTATGAATGATTTTGTGAAAAGCGCGTAGTACAGTACTTGACAGAAAATAAACATTTAATAAATGTTAGCTAGTATTAGCAGCAGTAGTAGAAATGACTGTGTAGTGTTTTTACTGCATGGATGGGCTATTTTTATGAATTTTTAACTACTTACCTATTGAACACAGATAATTTCATTGTTTTTGTTTTTCTGTATAATCAGTGTTGTCATGTGTACCCTTTCCGTACAAGTGTTTCTGTGTATCCGTAGTTCTTTAAGGGAGACTTAATACTGTCCTTTAAATTTGCCATGGGAGAGCGGTGGGAAATTTCAGAGGGGTTGGTAGAAAAGAAATGAGGCAGCTTTACCAACTCTGATGCACTCCCTTCTTCTGAGAAATCTCCACAACACTCATGACCAAAAGGTTATGATATTAGCTGTCAGCAGGGATGTTCAAGCATACTTATTAAAAATGATAACCTGTTAGGGAACCCTTCGATGAGTTGTAAGTAGTTATTGTGGTTTTTTTTTTGTTTGTCTTGTTTTTGTTTTTGTTTTAACCAGGGAAGCTTTGGGAAGATAATATGGCATGCAGAGCGGGGTGTGAGGTGAACCGGAGGTATTTATGTTATGACATAATAAGAGACTGGTGGTCATAGACCCTAGAGGAAATGTGAAGACAAGGCTTGGTAGATTTTGGAGGCATATAGACTGACAAGGGCTTAAGAAGATATTTCTAAGTTTCTAAGCTTCAATGAGAAGGCGAATGTGGTCAAAATACTAAACTAAACTTCAATGAGAAGGCGAATGTGATAAAAATCAGAACGAAAATCCAATTTTGAGGAGAAGATTGGTTCAGTCTTTCTTACATGTGTTTGAAAAAGAGGGACTTAAATTGACCTACCCATTAAATATTCAGATAGGATTCAGATTTTGTTTTTTTTTCCATGTGGCATTGATATTGAAACCATGAAACTGATTGAGTTCAAGTAAATTACACAGCTAGTATGTGGCAAAGCTGAGATTCAGATCCACAGGTTCTGCTCCAAAGTTCATATTCTTAGCTCCTATGCTAGCATGAATGGGAGAAGTCATTTATTGTCATAACATATATTTGGTCTTCTCATTTTTCAGGTTACTTTGCTGTTTTGACATTTAATTTATTTTTCTTCTTTTCTGTATAATTTTTATTTTATTTACAAAAATATCTTGAGAATAGCTTGGGCCTTGAAGGCAGACATACATGGGTTTGAACCCAGCTCTGCCATTTATATTTATCTGTAGACTCCTTAATCACTACATCCAGTGGCCTTTTCTTAGTTCTAATTTTCTGTGGTGTGCCCATAGCAAAAAGACCTTCCTGAAATTGAGGTAAAAGAAACCTCAATTGTTTCTTTCCTTCAGTAATTCACCATCCTGACCTTTTATCTGTTTCACCTTCTTTGTACTTTCTCTATCTAAATACACCTAAATATGACTATCTCTATACAGGTCTGAACTCAGCTCTCTATTCCTTTTTTTTAAACATGTCAGCTGACTCTGGATTCTGGATATATTTCGTCTTCAGTAACTCTTGATTCTCTTCTTTCTTTCCTATCTTCATGGTCTTAGTTCAGATCTCCTTTTTTATATTTTTCTCCAATTTTGTAATAGTGTTCTTTCTACCTATCTTTTCTAGTCCAACCTCCCTTCCTATCCCAGGATCATTCTCTTAAAATATAGATCTGTTTCCCCATTGCTTGAAACCATTCAGTGATTCTCCCTTGTCAGTAGTCCTGTTTCTTCAAACAGTTGTTCTTTAGGATGAAGTTGGTATTTTTCCAGGAAAAACAGATTCAGTGCTATACAGAAGAAAATCAGGGAAAAAGAGTTCAAATGAGTTTGGGAAATGCTTGTATAAATACAGTCAGCTAGCCTTCCTTTTGGCAGCATCTTAATGTGTTAATGTGCATTGTTGGTGTATAAAAATCAATAAGTAGCATTTCCAAAGTATACCTGACGTGTGTGTGTGTCTAAATACATGTCTGGTGTCTTAGAACAGGTTTTATTGAGACCCACAAGGTAAAGTCCATCTATGTACTCTCATCTCTGGTATTGACCATACCCACTTGGAGTTCCCTGTGGGATGGGGTCATGTGTTTGAGGCTTCAGTGGCTTCACTCATCTATCAGGAACAATCCATACTGCTCCTAAAGGGGAGATCATTACCTTCTGTCTGAAGCCGCCTTTGATTCATTCAGACAACTGTTATACTTCCTTTCTCAGTACTATCTTTACAGTGTATTTGGCAAGACCCTCCATTTTAGCAGTGATCACATGGAATCGTAATTTTCTTTATTTCTATTTCTCTAATAGAGTATAAAGGGTAGAATCATGTCCTTTCATTTCTCTGACATTAATACTTAGGATAATTATTGAATATATGTTAAACAATTGAGTTATGAAGTAATTGTGGAACCATTTTGAATAATACTGATATTTGTACGTTAAGTAAACCACCAGTAAACATTTATTTTATCTTAGAAACCTCTTAGACTCTTTCTTTCTGTGAGTAGATAAGGTAGCATCAAATTAAATGCTCTAGGGAAAATTTTGTTCCATATAGATAAGGAAAAATATTAAGAAAAAAATACTTATTTTCTGTGTGTTTTGTATAACCTATTTTCAGAAAACAAGATTTTTTTTAGATAAAACTGTAAATAATGTCTTATCTTTAATGAAACAATTTCGATCATTAATTTAAAACTTGGTGATTACTTTTTCTCCCAGATAACTTTTTCATTGAGATGATTCATTCATCTATAGTTGCTAGGATAAAGAACCTTATTTTATATGAAACATTGTTTAATGTACATTTGTCTTTTTAGGCATCATTCTTAACAAAGAAGTTAAATATTGGTGGGAAAAGAGTAAACCTTGCCATATGGGTAAGTGAACTTTTTCAACTCTTATGCATGGAGGCTTCTTCCTTTTTTCTTTTTTTTAAAGTTAATTGGAGCTTAGCCAACACTTTTTTTTTTTTTTAATTAAAAAGAATCTTGAAATCTGGTTGAGAATTATATCTGGAATATAATTGTATATTTGAATATTGCTGTCATAACTTTTCAACTGGAGAAGGGTCAACTCAGAAGGGTTCCACTTCAGAGAGAGGACAGGGTGGGTGGACAGCTTCCCTGGCCTTTTTTTCCCCACCCTGTGTCTCCATATTCCAGCCTTCTAAGGGAATGGCTGGTGGAGAGTAGGGTGAGGATAATGCAGCGGATACTTGTTGACTGGTGATCTTGATGCATGTGCCGTTTCTCTGTCTCTCCCAGTGTGGGAACTTAAACTTAGGGCAGAGCGTATTCCTGGCTTATAATACTGTGTTGGCTGTTTTGACCCTCTGGCAACTGAAACTGGTATTTTAATGGGGGTGGGGAAGTTGCTGAGGAGGAGGAAGGTTGGGAGGGAAAAAGTAACTTTTGTATATCACTAAAATATTACATATTGGTCATAACTTAAAAATTTTGTGTGTGGCCTGTTTTGCTGTTTTGTTTCTGTTAGTAGGGTTTTGTGGTTGTCTGTGACTTTATGCCATATTTTCCAATTAATCGAAAAGTTCACCGTAGTTGCAATCGCGGATTTGTATTTTTCTTCTGATCTAATAAGCATTTGTTGCTTTCTTTAGGATACGGCAGGTCAAGAGAGATTCCATGCATTGGGTCCAATTTACTACAGAGATTCAAATGGAGCTATTTTAGTTTATGACATAACAGATGAAGATTCTTTTCAGAAGGTATTCTATTCATGGGTAGATGTCTTAGAAGAACAATAGTAATTTTTCAAATTTCCATTAATATACCTTTGTTCACTAATGTGATTAGTTTTGTTTTTAAAAATAAAGTATATAATTTGTGCATAACTGGTGACCACTTACATTTTATTTTTCTTTTTACCTACAACATGGAGGTATACTCATATGTTTAATGAAATATTTAATTCATATGAATTAATTTACATTAGAATAATTAATGGCTTATTACATGGCTTTCTCAAATATTAGAGAAGGGAAATATTTGAAGTTGAGCTTCAGAAAAATATGGGGGCTTTTGTTTTTCCCTCTTAAGGAAAAAATCACATAAATTTCCTTAATTCCATATGCATTGGGCTCTTAAACTTGGTGTGGCTGGACAGGTTCCTTTATTGTGAATAGAAAAAAGGAGGAACAAAATCACATTTAAGCTTTCTCCTTGCCAAATATAATAAAAGTTTTAAAAGGACATTCTTAAAGTTATCTCATTAGTTTTCCCTTCAAATACACACCACATATGAATGACTCTTAAAGTTGTTTGGGACCAAAAATGAGTTACCATTTAATTACCTCTGAATTTTCATCACAATCAGATGGGTTACTTATTTGACCTTTCCTCCTAAAGCTGTTCTTAGAATATTTCAACAATATGTAACTACAGGTAGTAATGCCAAGGAAGAAGCTTTTCTTGCCTTGAGTTACAGGCTTGTTCTTGGTAAAATTACTTACCTTGTTTGTTTTGTTTTTTCTCTTAATTTTTTTTTCCCAGTTAAATCTGATAGAGCAGATATACAAGTTAGCCCTTGGGTTATTAATGATATATGGAAAAACTTAATCCAAGAAGTAGAAAATGAAACGATAGGTACCTTGTAGATTTAATGATTTTTAAAAGTTATTTTGGTGCTGCTGTTTGTTATCTCCCTCTGGCTTTTTGCATGAAAGGACATAGTTTAAGTATTTTATTAAGAGAAGATTGAGGCCAGGCACAGTGGCTCACGCCTGTAATCTCAGCACTTTGGGAGGTTGAGGACAGCGGGTCACTTGAGGTCAGGAGTTAGAAACCAGCCCAGCCAACATGGTGAAATCCCATCTCTACTAAAAGTACAAAAAAATTAGCTGGGTGTGGTGTCATATGCCTATAATCTTAGCTACTTGGGAAGCTGAGGCAGGAGAATTGCTTAAACTGGGGAAGCGGAGGTTGCAGTGAGCCTACATCGTGCCACTGGACTCCAGCCTGGGTGACAGAGCGAGACTCCATCTCAAAAAAAAAAAAGAAGATCGAGTCATTTAGGTTGAAAAGTGACCAGTTCTCTACTGCTATGTAACAAAACCCCCCAAATTTCTGACTTAAAACAATAATTTATTGTTTGTCATGATTCTGTGGATTGACCAGGCAGGTCCACTGTTCTTTGTGATGTCACTGAAGTCACTCATAGAGCTGCACAGAACTAGGAGTTTGGCTGAGGCTGGAATATCCAAGAAGGCCTAGTTCTCCATCTGGCCTCTCACTATATCTGGTGTCTTATCGTCCAGTACTCTCTCTATGTGCTCTGTCATTATTCTGTATTCTACCTTAAGCTTTGTATATGACAACTGGATCCCAAGAGTTAAGAGTAGAAGCTACCAGGCCTTCTTAAGTCTGGGATTGGCACAGCATTACTTCTGCCACATTCTCTTGTCAAAGCAGGTTACAAGGGCAGCCCAAATTCAGAGGGTGGGGAATCTGACTCTACCACTTAATGGGAAGATTGGCAAAGAATTTGTGACCATCTCTAACTCACCAAAAATGTATAGGGTTTGTAAAGAATAGATAGAGTGCTTGTGGAGGGGTATCTAATTTGGAATGACTAACAAGCTTTTTTTAAAAAAATTGATGAGATTAGTAGGTTGTGATACTATATGCACATGGAAGAGAGGAATACATAATTGGATTCTGCTGTGTTTCTTTTGAGGTGATGAAGATGTATATTTTATGCCAATTGTATTGGCATAAAATTTTAAGTCAGATTTTTCTTATGTGAAATCAATAAAGTGGAAGTTAAATGCTTTGAAAACTTTATACATATATGTGAATGAAACAAAAAGACGGGGCTATACTGAGAAAACTGTCATTCAGTGCTGTTTTAAAGATAATGTGGTGATGATAACTACCTTTGCTTTTGTAAGGATTTTGGGTTGCCACAGATAGTTTCTCTGCATTCTGTAGAGAATAGGAATGTGGAAGTGTTACATTTGTACACCATAAGACCAGATGCACAGTAAGTGGTTGTCACATAGCTAATGTAATTTTTGGAATTTACAGATAGATGTGTATTTTTTCAGGAGGGTATATAAGTTCAGCGTGATTTGATTACATCCAGATTAAATTTCATTGCAAAGAATGAAGGCAGGTGTCCAAGTTTGCCTTTTATTCTGTTATTATAATCAACATTTAAAATCATGAGTTCAAAAGATTAATCTACTTAATTCCAGTTTACTGCCAACTGTGTCTACTACTATGCTTCATTCATACTGGAGAATCAGTTCATAACTGGAGTTACTGTATATCATTGGTTCTCTACCGGGGATGACAATGCCTGGAGACATCTTTGGTTGTCACAACTGGCGGATGCTCTTGGCATCTAGTGGGTAGGAAGTCAGTGATGTTACTAAAATAAACATCATACATTGCACAGAACAGTGCCTCACAACAAAGAATTATCTGTACTAAAATGTCAGTATTGCCAAGGTTGCAAAACCCTGTCATACACTAAATGATGGAATTATTTTAGCACTCTAATTTTTTTTGGTGCTTATATACATTTTTTTTTTTGTCTTTAAGTGTGTGACACTAAAGCTCCTTTGCCCTCTATTTAGGAATCAATTAGGGTATAAAAGACTGTTTTAAACCCATGTGTTCCTAAGTCCAAAGTGATACTGTTATCTATATTGTTAAAGCACCTGTTATCAGAAGCTGGCGTTGATATGCTTTTGCTCTAGTGAATAGCTTTGCTTGGATCTGTAGAAGACTGATGCAAATTTATAATTAGAGTTGCTTCTGTATATTTTTCCATTGTATGTTTACATGTATATAGTTTGCAATACAACCTGGCAATAAATGATTCTTCAGTGAATCATTTCTAGTAATAACTAAATAATATAGACTCTTAAAATTCTGAGGTATTTTGACAGTGTTGAGTTTTTTGGGTGTTGTGATAGTAGTAATTCCAACAGGATTCGTTTTAATATGTGCTGTTTTGTGTATACAGGTAAAAAACTGGGTCAAAGAATTACGGAAAATGTTGGGAAATGAAATCTGTTTATGTATAGTTGGTAAGCATCATTACTTTTTTTTAAAAAAAAGTCCTCTGTTTCCTTAATGTGTTATTGAAGACGTTATAAAAAGTAATTTTTGTTTTAAAGTTATATGAGAAAGGAAGAATGGCATATTAATATAAATATTTTAGAATAATTTAGGATTTAGCCTGGTGCGGTGGCTCACGCCTATAATTCCAGCGCCTTGGGAGGCCAAAGTGGGTGGATCACCTGAGGTCAGGAGTTCAAGACCAGCCTGGTCAACATGGTAAAACCCTGTCTCTATAAAAATACAAAAAAAAAAAAAAAAAAAAAAAGCCAGGCATGGTGGCGTTTGCCTGTAGTCCCAGCTACTTGGGAAGCTGAAGTGAGAGAATCGCTTGAATCCGGGAGGCAGAGGGTGCAGTGAGCCAAGGTCACACCATTGCACTCCAGCCTGGGTGATACAGTGAGATTCCATCTCAAAAAAATAAAAAAAGAATAGGCTGGGCACAGTGGCTCACGCCTGTGATCCCAACACTTTGGGATGCTGAGGCAGGCAGATCATCTGAGGTCAGGAGTTTGAAACCAGCCTGGCCAACATGGTGAAACCCCGCTCTACTAAAAATACAAAAATAGCTGGGCGTGGTGGCGGGTACCTATAATCCCAGCTACTTGGGAGGCAGAGGCAGGAGAATCGCTTGAACCCAGGAGGTGGAGGTTGCAGTGAGCCAAGATCGCACCATTGCACTCCAGCTTGGGCAACAGAGCAAGACCCTGTCTTAAAAAAAAAAAAAAAGAATAATTTAGGATTTAGAAGTGATTTTCCAGGAGATTCAAACTCTGAGGAATGCCTTGGGGAGCAAATTGGAAACTAAACAGTTGGGGCTTCAAGTTTCCCAGCCTTGCTTCAATTTGACCTTTCTTTTTCACTGTATGATTTTGCCTAGAAAAAAAGTTTAATAACTACTTTAAAATAAAATTAAGGAAATGACTTAGGCCTGTGTTCTTATTCTGTATATTTAACTACACATGTTTGAGTAATGGTCAGATTTGACCATAAGGATACCAGTAGATCATGATCCCAGGGTGGAGGAATATTCCTAATGGGTATAAAGGAACTCTGCAACTCACTTTTGGACTCCTAGAATTTTTCTTTGGTTCCCTTTTTCTCTAGATTATTATTTCTATGATATCACAAGTATTGAGCAATAGAAGTATACTAGACACTGTGCTGTGTACTCACAGATGTTATCTCATGTAGTTCTCATAATCCTATGAGGGTTTTATAGAGGAAGGTGAGTCCTGGAGATAATAACTTGCCCAGTGTCAGGTAGCTTTCAGAGATCGGATTTGAAATGAAGTCATTCTGACTCTTACGTTACTAATCCTTACAATGTATAGCCTCATGCTGTTTTCTCGCTTTCTTTCTACATACCTGATAATATTAAAAGCAATACAGGAGAAGCCAGGGTAGGATCATTTCAGTGGAAGACAAAGGTAATATCTGGGGAAATGAAAGAATGGAATGGTCAGTTTGGGGAAATTCTGCTTTTAGCTTTAAGAATTTTTTTTTTCTTGAGACGGAGTCTCACTTTGTCACCCAGGCTGGAATGCAGTGGCATGATCTCAGCTCACTGCAACCTCTGCCTCCTGGGTTCAAGGGATTCTCCTCCCTCAGCCTCCCGAGCAGCTGAGACTACAGGCACGCACCACCACGCCCAGCTAATTTTTGTATTTTTAGTAGAGACAGGGTTTCACCATATGGCCAGGCTGTTCTCAAACTCCTGACCTCATGATCCACCCGCCTCAGCCTCCCAAAGTGCTAGGATTACAGGCGTGAGCCACTGTACCCGACCAAGAATTTTTTTTAACTTGAGTTTATATTTCTTATCTCTTGCCACCGTTACACTGGTAGCTTTATAGTCTCAGATCAGGGGCAAGTCTTGGGGGAAAAAAGCAAGATGATTTCCCCTGCGTTTTGGTCTAGATGCTAGATGTTAGGTTAGGCAGGAATGTTTCAGACTGGAACACTGAAGTAGTAGGCTACTTGGAGGTTTGGAACCAAAGCTACAGCTAATCATTACTGAGTTTTGTGTAACTTTGTGTGGTATATGGACTTACTAGGAGTGGAAGTGGCCATAGTAGATGAATGACTGAAGATTTAATATTTTGGGATTCTGATCATCTTTCTGAAGATAGAAATTACTAACATATACATAAAGTCAAGGAAACCCCAAGAGCTTGTTACTTGACCAAGGTCACAAAGTAACATTTAAAAAATCATCTAAGTTAAATAAGCTCATGAATAGTTTAAAGTGTGTTTGTTTGTTTTTTTAATGTTTAATGAAGTACCTTTTATGATGCCCCTCTCTAAAAGTTGAAGGCATAGCATTAAATTGAACCTCAGGGAAGATACTTTCACTGGAGCATCAGAGAGAGTGGTTGCCAGATAGTGAATTGGTTTCTTTAAAAATATTTATATATAAAGTGTATATTTTTAATGTTCATATTACAAGAAGTTTTAGAAATATTGGATCTGGTAGCCTACTGCCTCAGGTAGGGTCAAATACTCCATTTAATATTATTATGTTTATTAATTATTAGTGTGAAGTATAGAAAGCTCTCACTTTCTTCTCTTGACAAGTGTGACATGGAATTTTACTTGGAATTCAGAGTTGGGAGAATTCTGAGAACTCAGGGACTGATTTGAGTAATAATAAAACTCCAGTCTGCCGTTTAAAAAAAAAAAAAAAAAAACTTCTGTGAGCTTATTTACCACTTTTCCCAAACTTATTAGGGTAACTTAAAGGATTAAAAAAAAAGTTTTTTGGGCCTCGTTACAGATACACTAAATCAAAATCTCTATGGATGGGACTAAGAATTAATTCCCTCTTTTCACCCCACCTTTCTTCCTTCTACAAGTATTTTTGAGTGGCTTCTTTGTACCAGGCACTGTGTGCTGTTAATTCTGATTTAGTGTACATACACGCTGGTGTTGGAGAACAACTTATTTTTTCTGACATAGTGCAATAAACGAATTTTTCTTCACATTTAGCTGAAATCATACTCCCTGTATCCTTAACTGATTTTTAAAGTGTGTTTTTCATTGTATGTACAGAAAAGTGTACAAATCTTCAATAACATAATTTTCACGATATGAAAATCCCACGGTGTAAGCAGTACCTAAGGACCCTGAGTTGTGTTGCTTTTTCATCCCAGCACTTACAGTTTTCCCCTCACCATTCCCCACCCCCATCACTATCCTTTTTACTGCATGAATTAGTTTTGTTTTGAATTTTATATAAATGGAATCATATAATATTAACTCTTTTTGTGTCTGGCTTTTTTGACTTTACATTATGTGCCTACGATTCCTCTGTGTTGTATATAGTTGTAGTTCATTTTATTCTGATTGCTGTCTAATACTTTAATCTATGAATACCCCATAGTTTATCCGTTTTGCTATTGAGGGACATTTGCATTGTTTTTCCCACTTCTTGATTTTTATTCTCTGTTGTTGTAGTTCAGTGTTTATTCTCTCTTCTGTTTTATTAGTAACTTTGAAATAATAATACTACTTCTCAGGGTTATGATGAAGATTACATAATGATTTGAAAAACACTTGGCATAGAGGTAAACATTTGACAAGAATTTATTCTTTTCTGTTTACATAAGATAACCTTTCAAGCTTTTGAATACTACTTAAACAGCTCACTTTAAGTCTTAAATTCTCTAGATCAGCTGTTTTTTTATGTAGCTTACCTTCCAGACATTCTGATCATCCTGATCATTTTCTCTCCTAGGTTTATTTTATTGTGTCAGTATGTCTCCCATACTTGGAAATAAACCATAGAATCCAAACGTTGTTGAGCTAGTGTGTTCTTACAGACCCTGTCTCTCTCCTCACATTGGCCTTCTATCAGGATTGCCTGAGACTGCTTAAATTTTTAGCAGACATATCAGCTAGTCTCTTTTACGTAGGTTATAGTTATCCAAAATCTCAAGTCCTTTTTTATAAGTATTGCTATTCAGTCAGGTGTTTCCCAGCTTGTTCTCATGTAACTATTTAAGCTAAGTAGAAATTTCAGTTTGTCATGTTTGAATCTTTATGTTTGATATACAGTCTAGTAGCATTTTCATGTGTAAATTGAATACTTAACCTCCTAGGTCCTTATCTAAGTCTCTGATATCCATGTGCTAACCAGTAATAGAGAACCACCTGTTTCAATAGCAGAGAGTTTTTCCTGTAGGTTGTCATTAATCCATTGATAGGCACCCTTGGCTGTGGTTGATAGTATTCTGCATCTAGTCTATCCTTAATATTTGTATGTTTCTTGAAAAAATATTTATTATTAATCGTAGTCACCATTTATTGAGTGCCAGGCACTGTTTTAAGAACTACACATTTTTTATTTCATTTAAGCCTCCTGACAATGCTGAGGGGAAGACCATTTCATTTTACAGATGAAAAAATGTGCTTAGAGACCTTGCAACTTCCCAAAGTCACATAGCTTGTTAGAAGTAGACCTGAGATTTTAACTCAGATCTGCCTGCCACTTCAAGCCCATATCCTTAATGAACACTTCATTGCTTACTATGTGCCAGGCTTTGGGAATAATGTAGTGAATAAGTAAACAAAATAGATGTGGTTCTTGTCCTCCCAGAGTTTCTTGTGTGGAAAAAAAAGAGGAAAACAAGCTACTATTATATGTTATAATAAATGCTATGGAAGGGAAATGCAGAACGGAGTGCTTTGAGAGCGCAAAAGCAAGCAAACTAGATTTGGGGTGCAAGGGGGAGATAAGGGAAAATTTCCTAGACCAAGTGTTAGATAAACTCAGTTAGCTAGATGAAGCCAGTAGGATGGTGGTAGAGTGTGTTACCTGCAAGGTGCGGTGGCTCACCCCTGTAATCCCAGCACTTTGGGAGGCTGAGGCAGGTGGATCATTTGAGGTCGGGAGTAAGTTTGTGTTACCTATCATGGACTTTAATTCTCTTATAACAATATTGACTTTCCATTTGATCATTCACTGTGATGAATGTCATTAATATTAATAACTGTTCTTATTGAGCATATAATATATGCTAGGCCTTTTACATATATCTTATTTTCACATCAACCCTGCGAGGTTTGTTAGCGACACATGCACACAGTGAGACTTAACAGATGTTAACTAATTTGTCCAAAATATTACAGTTATGGCCAGGCGTGGTGACTCTTGCCTTTAATCTGAGCATTTTGGGAGACCAAGGTGGGCAGACTGCTTGAGTCCAGGAGTTTGAGACCAGCCTGGGCAACATGGCAAAACCCCATCTCTACAAAAAAATACAAAAATTAGCCAGATGCGGTGGCGTGTGCCTGTAGTCCCAGCGACTCAGGGGGCTGAGGCAGGAGAATCGCTTGAGCCCGGGAGGTGGAGGCTGCAGAGAGCCGTGTTCACGCCACTGCATTCCAACCTGAGTGACAGAGCAAGACCCTGTCTCAAAAAAATGCAAAACAAAAAAAATTACAGTTATGGAGTAAGCAAGGACTTAAAAACAAGTTTTATCACATTTAAAAGCTTTTTGAAAGCTTCTTTCCACTGTGCCCCACAACCATCCAGTCTAAGCATAATATGATTCTAGTTCTGTGTCATTATTAGGCCGTTTGCCCTTAGCAGTGGACATGCCCCTTCTATGTTCTTAATTCAAATACGTATTTTTAAGGAAGATCTGCTTAACTTAGAGGGTAGCTTTTTCTCTCCCTTTCCAATAGTCTCAGCCTATTTGTTTATGTTTTTAATTCTTTATAGTACTATACTTTTAAGTAGGTGCTTACTTTGGTTATTGTCCTTGTTTTCAGGTGTTTTAAGCCTATCAGAAAGTTCCCTATGTAGCTGCACAGTAGTATTGAAGCAGATATGAGTCTCAAAGCCTTACTCCTTAGCTGTCTCGCTTTTGAAAAAACATAGAAACTAAAAGGGTTTTTGAGCTTTGTAAAGAGGTCGGTCACTAGCCAGTCAGGTTTCTGCAATGTATTCTGTGCTGTCAATCCATTGTGAACACTGATTATTCAAAGAAATAATAGTTATTTAGATTTAAAATGTTTTAAGTTTAAAATAATAGGTTATTAAGATAGATAGCTATTTATTAATGGCCTGATTTATTAAAATTAGTCATTTAAAATATTATTAAATAATAAAGCAGTGTCTGAATAATTTCTCCTAAATGTTCATTTGAGGCAGTAAGGTGATTGCCTACTTTTCCTCTCTTCACTCTTTTTATAGGTATTGATGATATTGATGGAATTTAGAAAATGAGCCATTAAATACCTAGAAAAAAAATTCCATAGGGTTTTAGGTAATTGAAGCAAAATTAATATTGCTACTTTTAGTAGGAGACTATCTTATTTTACCTTTATGAGGCAGAATCTTGTTCCTGTTTGTTGCAGCCACTGGCCACCAGGTGGTGCTTTTTGCATTCTTTACAGAATAACACGATGGTTTTTCCTCTGGTTACCGTCAGACATTGTCATATTTAGCTAATTAAAATTTCCAATGACAAATATAATGTAGGAAGTTAGAACTAGTATGAAACTTCTTGCTGTGGTAGATAGCTGTTCAAAGAAGGAAGAGTTTGTTACTGAATTTGTTGGTATCCACTGAGCTTTAGTATTGTCTACTTCCCTCTCTCTGATTCTTAGGCTATGGTGGCAGATAGTTTCTTGTAGTTGCCAGGAACTAGGTTCTCAGATTGTTCGAGGTCCTCAATATATAGAACCTTTGGACTTGTCCACCTCAGTGCTAAACATTTTATCTTTTATTGGGTGCTTATTTCAGTGCCTTATCTGAAATTTATCTGAAATTGTCTACTAGAATCTATATGGTTCCAAGAAAAAAAGTAACCTTATTTATAAGATTTCTCTTTTTTCTCCCTGAAAGCCATAATAGAAGAATAAAAATATTTGTTTAAGTGTCCTTCCGTAGGGTATTTTTCCTTATCGTTATCTACTGTTTTTATTACCTTTAGCACTCTGTGTGTCCAACCAACTCATCTTAAGTTCAAGGAATCAGTATTTTGCAGTTTCTTCATTTTTGTTCTGGTGGCTTTTTTTAAAAGTATAATCTCAGCTGGGTTCCTTTATTTAAGGAGAGCTAACCTTATAATTTAAATCTGCATGATATACATATATTAAGTTTTAATAACTCACTAAAATTGTTTTTTAAACAAAGAATACAGTTTTTCCAGCCGGGCACGGTGGCTCAAGCCTGTAATCTCAGCACTTTGGGAGGCCGAGGCAGGCGGATCACGAGGTCAGGAGATCGAGACCATCCTGGCTAACACGGTGAAACCCCGTCTCTACTAAAAATACAAAAAATTAGCCAGGCGTGGTGGCGGATGCCTGTAGTCCCAGCTACTCAGGAGGCTGAAGCAGGAGAATGGCGTGAACCCGGGAGGCGGAGCTTGCAGTGAGCCGAGATAGCGCCACTGCACTCCAGCCTGGGTGACAGAGCGAGACTCCATCTCAAAAAAAAAAAAAAAAAGAAGAATACAGTTTTTCCTCTTATGACTGTGGAGTACTTAAAAATCTGTACACTTTAATTTTTACTTTAACGAGCTTATATCATCCAGGAAACCAAAATACTCATAGGATCCAAGAGGCTATCTTAATGTATTTTAGTAAACACTAAGGTAGCCATACTTGATTATTGACCGGCTCTAAGTTAATGGGAACTGTAGAAAATTTTGCTCTTACTTTTGATCATTTACACTTGCCTAAGAATCATAGGTTTATCTCTAGGTCTCTGGTATCCCCCAAAATCAAAAAAGAGTGCCTGTCTCTTTGGAAAAGTTGTTTTCTTTGTCAGAGGCTGTAGATTCAGGAAAGGTATGAATTGAGTCATTTGAAGGAGGAGGAGGCATGAACAACCCTCAGATCACAAGGCTTAACTTTATAATTTCAAGACATTTAGAAGTCTGGTGGGGATTTGCATTATTTTTGCTGGTAATTAAAATGGCAATTTTATATTTAGAATTGGCTTAATTTTGTTATGAAAATAAATCAGTATAAAGATATTTACTTTTTTCAAAATAGGTAATAAAATAGACTTAGAAAAGGAGAGACATGTTTCCATTCAAGAAGCAGAGTCGTAAGTACTGTGACCCTCCCATTCCCCATCACTCCCTAGTAGAAATCTTCCTCTTTATACATTTTGCTTTACCACTTAGATATCACTCAAATCTCTTAACGTGAATTGAGGTGTTGGATTCAGTGAAGCATGTTTACACGGTAATTTCTGGGCTTATGGCAATAAAGCCCTTACTTCCCTTTTTGACTTCAGTAAAAAATATGAGTGATACAAAACTATCATGATCAAATAGGCAGTAAGCCACAAAAACTTTTGAAGTATTTGAGTCCCAAATTAATCTATAAAAATTTCGAGGCTTGTTATATTTGTGTTATTTAAAATTTGATTTAATGTATAGAGAAGTTAAATAGCTATATAAACTTAATTTCACTAAACTTGAGTAAATTAATATGTCACTAAAACTGTTACTATAAAAAAGCAGTTAAGACAAAATCATGAATAATATTTTACATCAATCACCGATGTTACTTTTTTTTAAGGTATGCAGAATCTGTGGGAGCAAAACATTATCATACTTCAGCCAAACAGAACAAAGGAATTGAGGAACTCTTTCTTGACCTTTGTAAAAGTAGGTATATTCAGATTTAGTTTGTTTAGAAATGGTTTTTGGTTTTTATTTCTTAAAAAATAGTATGTAGTTTACACCAGTGTTACTTTTCAAAGAATTGGTTCTTTTTAAACTATTGACTATTGGTAATATTTCTGAAGTGCTGTAACTATTTTTTTTAACGCATAAATACCTACTTTAACCCTGTTTCAAGCAGTAATTAATGGTTATGAAATCATAAGTATGGTATGGGCTAAATGTATATTATAATATATGCATAAGTATTAAAAGTGGAAGGGGAATTTACATATTAAAACAGATTTAAGACCTGTAACAACCTGCTGCAATGAATGGACCTTATTTGGACACCAATTTGTCAAACTAGTGAAAAAGAGTGTTTGTGAAACAAGATATTTGATGATATTAAGATACTATTAATTTTTTAGGTGTGATTATGGTATTGTGTTTATGCTTTATAAAAGGAGTTCTTATCTTTTAAAGACATTAAAATAATTTAGGAATAAAATTATGGGTCTGAGATTTGACTCAAAATAATGGTAGGGATGCTTAGGGTTATAGATGAAATTGGGTGATGGATTTTCATTATGCTGTATTTTCTACTTTATGTTTGAAATTTTCCATATTAAAAAGTTTATAGTTTTAAAGAAAAAGGAAAATAAATTTATATATACTCTGAAAGTCATTTCTTATATTACCAATAAAATGCATATCTGAGTTTAGGGACTTTAGACTTGTTTGAGAATTTGATGAAATCATGGTTTCTCTCTCTAGAAAAGAATATTGATATGTATATGTGTGTGTGTGTGTGTGTGTGTACACACACACACACACACACACATTTTGGAATAAATTAGTTCTATAAAACCCTCAAGTCATTCATAATTCTTCTAGAATAGTGATTATGTAAGTGATGTTCCCTGATCAGCAGCATCAATATCACTTGAGAATATGTCAGAAATGCAAATTCTTGGGCTCTCCAAGCCTGCCGAATCAGAATTTCTAGGGATGGTGCCCAGAATCTGTGTTTTAACAAACGCTTCATATGATTCCAATGCACACTAAAATATAAGAGCCAATGCTGTACATAACAACTTGGGGATCTTATTAAATGCAAATTTTGATTTAATAGGTGTGGGATAGATTGAGGTCCTCATTTCTACAAGCACCCAGGTGGTGGTGATGCTAGCCCTCAGGATGTCCTCCTTCCTTGCCTCCCTCCTTCCCTCCCTCCCTCCTTCCCTTCCTTCCTTGTGATAATGCTTTTAAATAACAATGCACTAAGTCAGTGGCTTACAAATGTTATAAATATCACATCTTCAAAACAATTTTTGCATGCTCCACATGTTTATTTAGAAATTATATAACATGTACAAGTACTAATATGTACATTTTAAAACATACCCAAAAAATAGAAATTTTGAAAAGTTAAAAATAAGTAGATATAGAATTTATAATGTTTTCTTATTTCATCTTGTTGGATTGTCACACATACCTCAACTTGTAAACCATTAATCAAGAGCAGTCTCTAGTTTAAGAGCCCTTTTCTATTTTAAGGACACCCACTTTTCTTCCTTCATCTTGTCAAATACGTGTTTTGTAAATACTTTCTCCCAGTCTGTGTTGTGTATTCTCATTTTTCTTATCTGTGTCTCTTAAAGTGCAGTTTTAAGTTTCAGTGAGGTCCAGTTTATCTATTTTTCTTTTATGATTGATGTTTTATGTCTTACATGAGAACTCTTTGTGTAAGCCAAAGTCACAAAAATTTTCTCCTATGAAGATTTTTCTCCTGTGTTTTCTTCTGGAAATTTTGTTTCATGTTTTACATTTAAGTGTATAATTCATTTTTCATTGTTTTTTGCATAAGATGTTAAGGTATGGGTTAAGGCTGATTTTTTTTTTTTTTTTACAATAGATGTCCAGTTCTATTAATAGGACTGTTTCTTGAAAATATTGTTCTTTCTTCATTGAATAACCTTGGCAACTATGTCAAAAATCAAGAGATCATATCTACGGGGTCTATTTCTGGACTGTTTTTTTTGTTCCACTGATCTATTTCTCCTATCATCGTCTCACTGTTTTGATTAGTGTAGCTTTATACTAGTTCTTGCAGTCAGGTAGTGTGAGTCTTTCCGCTGTGTTCTTCGAAGTTCCCTCATCTTAAACTCCATTATTCTTCAAATATCGCTGTGGTCAGGGACAGTGGCTCACACCTATAACTCCAGTGCTTTATGAGGCCAAGGCCGTAGGATCACTTGAGCCCAGGAGTTTGAGACCAGCCTGGGCAACATAGTGAGACCCCCATCTCTAACAAAAAAAAAAAAATCAGCCAGGCATGGTGTTGCATACCTGTAATAGCTACTCAGGAGACTGAGGCAGGAGGATCAATTGAGCCCAGGAGTTAAGGGCTGCAGTGAGTGAGTGATGATCACACCACTGCACATCCAGCCTGGGTATCAAAGCGAGACCCTGTCTCTCAAAACTAAAAATAAAAAGAATCATTTACTTAAAAGTATTACATTTCTAGTTGAAGAATAAATCCTGCCCCCTAAATATTACTTGGAATAGTTTGAACTTTGACATATTTCTGAGTGTGTTTGGAAAATCTTAAGGATTATCCCTGTACACAGACAATTGTTCAGAGCAAAAAAATTTTTTTCTTTATTGGTGTCACTGTGGCCATTATACCACTGGATAAATAAGCTTACTACTTGATACTAGTTTTTTAAAACATGCAGGTGAAGCTGTTTTAGCGAGCTGACACAATGTTCATTATATTTAGTTTCTTTGTTGGTCGAAAGTCAGAAATAGCTATCATAGTGATAGCTAAAATTTACACTGAAATTTTAGAAAGAGAAAACGCAAAGATTGTGGTCCTAATAATGTTTGCTTTCTCTCTGTCTTAGGGATGATAGAAACAGCACAAGTGGATGAGAGAGCAAAAGGCAATGGCTCTAGTCAGCCGGGAACTGCAAGGCGAGGTGTACAGATTATTGATGATGAACCTCAAGCCCAGACCAGTGGTGGAGGGTGCTGTTCTTCTGGATAACTGTTCACGCCTAAGAAATTAAAAGACAGAACAAAACTGTGGATCATTGCCCTCAACATGAAGACTGCCATACTCCAAGTCACATTATTTTACCAATGGAATTATAGAATTAACAGTATTTTAAATTACGTTTATAACACTGCAGAGACCTTAAGTGCTAAACTTAGTGGAGTTTGTGACCAGAGAATTGGCATTTTCTACAAATGTTAACAAAGCAATTACCAATGGCCTTTTTACATATTTTTTTCTTTAATGAGGAATAATATGCATGTAGAAAAGACCTACTTAAAGGCTTCATTTATATTCTTTCAAATCAAATCTTTATTTAATAACTTATATATGTTGTTGGAATGGTTACATTTTTGCAGCCCTTTGTATTTTGTGGTAGTTTGAATTGTATCACTTCTAAACAGCAAACTGTTTTTGTTTCTGTTTTTGTTTTTAATTAGCAGATATCTGAAGTACTATTTTTGCAGGGTTTGCACAGGCCCGTAACTGTCTACTACTTTGATATAATCTGTATACATCCTGTATGCTGAGCTGGTAAAATGCATTGTAAATTACATATTAAATATTTTATCTGCTTTTACAAGCGCAAGGTGCAAAAATATATACAATAGTCTCATTGATGACTGTAAAGTGAATTAACATTTGGTGATTATGCCTAAGCTTTTTTGACTAATATAAAGATCATAGCTCCCCTTCACTTCTGTCTTAACTTGAACATGGCGTGTTTAAATTTTCATACATACTTTACTTGAATTATTGCGTTGTCACATATTTTTGCCTCTGTGAGTTCATCTCATGACTGAGCAGTAGCATTTGCCTTTTGGGTTTTTTGTTTGTTGTTATAGAAGAGATGACTTCTGCTGATTTTGCTTTAGAATGGTTACCTTAGAAGAATTTGGGTGGCTCATGTTGAATTTCACTTCTGCAATAGCTTTAGTTTTCTCATAGGCTTTGTAAGAGATGGATTCAGTGGTATGAGCAGAGGAAGAGATCCCAGATAGTAGCCAGTTACCAAGACTCATTCATATAGCACGTAGTTTATGTTCCTGAGGCAGCACTTTTAGATCCTTTGTGAGCAAGTTCTATTTGTTCATTGCTTGCCAGAGATGAACACAGAATGTTCGTTTCATTTTATAAGAACTATCCTGAGTTTCTGTGGATGGAAACATTACATGTAATGCAGATATAGTGAACACTGGAAAGATTTATTAAAGAATTATATTTGTGTATACTTTATAAATTAGTCCCTCATTAGATTTTTTTTTCTTAAGCATATGACTGAACTTAAATATGTTAATTTTAGTAGAATCAGGCACTGCTCACAGAAGGAACGCAGATTGTAGAAATTAACATAAATTGTTCTTGTTCTAATATATATATTTTTTCATTTCTGTCATGCTTGGAAAACTAGTAAATACTATGTCTAAGATAAAATGGAATGGCCCCTGGATTTACTTCTTATAAGAAGCAGTAGTATGTAATAAAGCTGTTAGCATGAGCAATTAAGAGGCTGTAAAGAGATTGTAGTTACAAAAGAAATACTGCCATATTTTTAAGTTAATAACTTAAACCTTCTCAAATGGGTTAAAAGTTGAATGAATTGACACCCTGATATTACGATGTTGGAATTTTAACTTAAACTAGGAGGCATTCTGTGAGCCTTCACTTTACCTTCTTTAATTATTGTCCTTGCTAAACTCAACACAGACCTTTCTGTATGTGTTTTTGAGGAAGTTGGGGTGGGAAGCGTCAGGGAGATAAGCCAAAATTGTCTTCTTTTATGGGGTAATTGTACTCTGTAGTCTCTTGGTTTCCTTTGAAGTTAGTATTTATGTGGGGGTCGGGGAAGGCAGCAAGAATCATGGGTATCACAGGGTACTTTGTTTTTGCCCTCCTGGCTCTTTCAGACAGAGTGAAGAAAGCTTTTCCATTCTTACTGTTGTAGAAGTAGATAGGAAATAAGCTTTTCTCATTGCAGTGAAATATGTTTTAAAAACTAGAGGAGCTGGGCGCAGAGGCATGCATTTGTAGGGCCAGCTACTTGGGAGAGTGAGACAGGAGATCACTTGAGGCCAGGATTTCAAATCCAGCCTAGGTAACACAGACCTCCATCTCTAAAAGACACAAAAACTATTTAGAGATGAGATTGAGCTTTATTTTAAAAAACATTCTAAAGCCTGATAATTGGAGAGCTATACTTCAGCTTTTCATCCTGCTTTAATGAAACAGCCAGATAGGAACCTCTGCTCCAGAATTGCCAGATAATTATTGGTGGGTCATAACTATTCTCCATATATTTTTTTCTTTTCTCTCCTTTGGTTTCTGTGTTATCTTTCTTAACCTCATGTATTTCTTTATCCTTTTTAGTGGGGGCCTGTAATTCAGGCTAATTCAATAGCAACAATAGACAACATGATATGGCTGCTGTCACTTTAAAACCCAAAAGGTCTTTGGGTAGGAATAGAGTAATGAAAGAGGACCAGTCAACTTCAGTATATATACAAAGGAAAGACAAAGAGATGATAAACCAAGGCTGAGGAAATTTTTCTGATACTTTCTTCATTTCTCTAATATATCTTTTGCATTCTTTTTCTGATAATTGTGCTATTAGGTGGAAGACACAAGTTACCACGTTGTGTATTAAAAGCAGTAGGTAGGTTGAGCCAGTATTTTTTCAAGTAGTAAGCATATACAGCTAACTTATATAATTAAAAATTGTTTTAAGATAGTGATTAAAAATACCTGAATATTATGTTAAAAGTTACAATCATTGTTTCTGTAATGATGATGGGTATTCTGCTTCTTGTGTTTTATTGTAATTACAGGGGAAGATTGTTTTTAAAAATGTATATTGCCATGCTTTTGGGGTAAAGCCGTAATATGAAAAGAAAAAAGCATTATGTTATTGTATGAAATATAAGTGTTCAGATTTGTTTTGTTTGGGGTGTTGCCTAAGAATACCCTAAAGCTATGGCTGTTACTGCATTGAAATCTTTTTTTTTTAATAGTAGCCATATGTTATTAGTGGAGTACTTTATATTTGACATTAGAGTAAAGAAGAAGAGTAGTACTTCACTTTTAGATTTTTAGTAATGAAAGATAAAATTGGAAAAATAGGGAAAGAGTGTAGGGAGGAGTAGAATGGAAGTCAAGTAAATAAAAAACTACAACCTAACAGTTTTTTAAGTCACTTTGAAAAGTACATTACTTTTATCAAAGAGTTTCTAATTAAGGCAAACTATGCGTTATGCCAAATATTAAGAACATTTTAAAAATGGATTGTGATACTGTTTATTTCTTTACTTATATAGTTTTCAATTTTCTGTATTATAAGTGCTACCAGGATTCTAGATAGTTGATCTTACATATTCAGATAATATGTTTGCTCTTATAATTACCCGTTACGTTATCTCTAAAAGTAGTTTGATCTGTGCCTTTAACTTTTAGAATCTACCTTTTGACTTGTTTGCCATTGTAGAGTTTTCAGTTTTCTCTGTAGATTCAGTGTGGCAAAGAGGGAATACATAATTTGTGACCATTTAAGATCCTGATGTTTTCTGGAAAAGGATATAGATAGTAGTAGTGACCAGCAGGAGCCTCACAATAATGTCTAAAGATATAAAGACTGAGTAGATCCCTAAGTACTCTTCTCTAAATTATAAAATGCATTACCTAGGCTTTAATAGTTAAAAGCTGGGATTCATTGAACTGCATCTACTTGATTTCATAATATGCGTTGATTTTAGTATGTTGCTGTTCTGTTATCTGTAATCAACTATAACAGAGTAATATATTTGGTGTTCTGGACCAAAATTCGTGCTATACATATGTCTGACTTTGATGGCCTTTACCTTTTCAAGAAAACAGTTGCAATTTTGAGCAAAATTTTCCTAGTTGTAATATTTTAATAGTGTCATGTAATGGAAAAAATTTAGAAATACTCCTAAGAGAGTTTCCAATTTCAAGCAGAAATGCTTCTCTTCTAAATAAATACCACTTAATTGATAGACCTTTAGCAGTTCTTGTGCTATCTAGGATTTACACATTTTTGCTTTTCTGGAAAACTGCTTTGGCGTGTTAACCTTTCTACTGCAACATTTTCTCTTCAGTAGATATATGAGTAAACATGATGAGTTAATGTTACACAGCATACCCAGTTAGGACTCTTATTCTTGAAGCATCTTACTCTCTTTAGAAGTCTGCACATATTTTCAAATGCATCATATTAAAGCCACAAGTCAAGAGGAGGTGGAGTTGCCTACTTCAATGGCCTTTATTCCCACTATACCAGTTCTCACTCTTGATTTTGATACTTCCTGGCAACTGTATCATCTCTTCACTATCAAATATTTAAGAAAAAGCTAAGGTGATTTCTTTACAATTGAACATGTGTAGATCAATGAGAGAAAGGTGAGGGATAGCAAGGATAAAGTATAATGTTGAAAAGTAGAAGTATCTGCTAAACTCTAGCTTTAGTAGCAAGCTATTTTAAGGAAATCATCATGTAGTACTTCTAGAAATATAAAAGTTCCTCATTTTGTATTTAATTATGTAAGAAAGTGTTCTAGGAAAAGAATAAAAAATACATACTGTCAAAGTGCCCTTTGGTAGTGCTCCCAAATGGTAGTAACTATTGGTCTCTAGTATATACTCCTCAAGTATCTTTTTGCTATGTATTAATATATCTATATGTTTACATATAGAAATACATAGTGTTGTAGATTTTAAATTTTCACATAAATTGTGTCTTATCCATGTGTTTTGCCATTTGCCTTTAATCTTGCCAACATGTCTAGGAGCTCTTTGGTAAATACAGACTTTTTCATCTTATTTCCTCCCACATTTCTATGGATGTGTCTTGCCTTTTTCTTTTCTTTCTTTTTTTTTAAAATAGCCTCTGACTCCATGAAACCTGAAAAGGAATCTGGTCTGTTAGGTGGATTTCATTAGTATCCAGATTTATCTGTTTATTTCATTTTTTTGAGACAGTCTCGCTCTGTCACCCAGGCTGGAGTGTAGTGGCTCAATGATAGTTCACTGCATCCTTGAAATCATGGACTCAGGCAATCCTCTTGTCTCAGCTTTTTGAGTAGCTGGGACTACATGTGTAAGCCACCATGCCTGGTTAATTTTTGTATTTTTCATTTTTAGTAGAGATGGGAGGTCTTGCTGTGTTGCCCAGGCTGGTCTTGAACTCCTGGCCTCAACCAGTCCTCCCACTTCAGCCTCCCAAAGTACTGAGATTACAGATGTGAGCCACTATGCGCAGTCAGTATCATAGAATTTAAATGCAAGCCAATGCTTAGAATCAGGGTCTGCTTTAAGCATGTGAATCAGGAAACTAGAAGGCCTCTTATAATTTATTTGAAGTTCATTACTTTTGGCTGACGGTTGACTGCTTAGTATATAAAATCTAGTAGTTTAGCAGATTCTTTTCTCAGAATACGTTTTTATTGGAGGGAAGAAGGAAAAAGAGGAAAGGTATAACTGATGGGGAAAAGTACAAGTAAACTAAAACAAGTCTTTATACAACTCTGACAGCAAATCCCATAACACAAGACATGGTGCTACCAAAAATTCAAACTTGTGTTTGATCTGTGCCTTCAATATAGAGTAAAAACAAAAGTTCCTTTTTAGATCTCCCTTCTCTCATCATCCCACATCCCTTTTTAGAGGTAACCATTGTTAACAGTTTGGTTTGTGTCTTTATTATGCAGTTTTATATTTATATTTGGCCTTTGTAAATTTTCCATTCCCTGAATGGAACTTCTACCCTATATCAAATTCCACCGTCAACTGACCAATTTACCAAGGCAAACTAGAATCATACTTCTTTTTCTGGAATTTTTTTTGAGATAGGGTCTTGCTTTGCCACACAGACTAGAATGCAGTAGCATGATCATAGCTCACTGCAGCCTCAAACTCCCGGGCTTAAGCAATCCTCCCACCTCAGACTTCGAAGTAGCTGGTATTACAGGTGCATAACACCACCACCCACGCCTGGCTAATTGTTTTGTTTTTTGTGGAGATGCTCTCGCTTTGTTGCCCAGGCTGACTTTTGAACTAGTTTCAAAACGATCCTACTGCCTTGGCCTCTCAAAGTGCTAGGATAACAGTCATGAGCCACCATGCCCACCCTAGAATCATACTTTTGTAAAGCAAGTTAAATCAGCAGTAATAGTTCTGGAACTAAAAGTTAACTACTTACTGGACTTTTAAGATGTAAGTTTATCATATATCAAGCTTAAAAACTTGTAGCATTCTGGGAAAGCCAAGTCAAACTCTTGAATGCTATCCTCTGTGGAAATAGTGTTGGGAAAGAGCAATGTACAAATCCAAGTTCCTTAATACACATGTAACTCTGGGTTGGGCTCATCCTCTTGGTGTGTTTTCCTCCTTGGGGAGCATTACAGTGTCCAACAATTTATTGGAGCTTCTCTGCACTGTCTGGACTATAGCTTAGCATATGGGTGCTATGACACAAGGTTAAACGTGTGCCCCAGAACAAACGCATTTATTCATGTTTGACTTTAAATGAAAATTCGGAAAGCAGGTTAAGCATGTATGTGAGTTTAATAATTGTTTCTATGTTGTCTTTTAAAAAATTTTAAAACATTCAGCTTTTTATGACTTTGGTTAGTTTCACTCATTTGTTGAGTGCCTTCTGTATGCCCAGTGCACAAACTGCTGTGTGCCCAGTGTACGTACGTGGGAGAACCAGATAGCCAAAGTGCCTTCCTTTATCGTTGGAACCTAGAGATGAGGAGTTGATACCTGTTGCCCATAGTCCAAGATATAAGTAATTTATCTGGGGATATAAGGTCACCCGTGCACACATGTTCACATCCTGTATTTGATCAGGTATGTACTTGCCAAACTTTTGGAGTGAGGTAATTAGAAGGACAGTAGTCGAAGCTGACAGTGAATTTGAGGTAAAGCTGGAAAGAATGTTTTTGAATTTTGCAAATAATACATTTTCAAGCCAGATTAAAATTGAATAACTTACTTTCTAGCTTCAAGGGAGTAATTAAGTGATCCTGTAACCCAAATTGCTTTTCCAAATTTTGTGGTAGCAGTGAATAAACTGATGCCTTCTGCTTATTTAGACAGCTGCCATTTTTGTTTGATTTGGTTTTGTTTTGCGGTGATTTTTTTTTTAACCTAGAGAAAATACAATTTAAAAAGCAATCATATTGTTTTCTTTGCCTTTGACAGATGTGGCCTTGTCACCACACAGTAAGCCAGAACACAATCCATTCCTGAGTCATAGTAGGATAGTTTGTGTAATTCTAAATGCACTGTCCAGTTTGAGAGTGTGGGTCCCTTTTTTCCTATCTGAAATTGGAGATATAGGTCAGAAAGATAGTTTAATGAATATGAATTTTCTAAACATCTTTTCAGTGTCTTTTAAGGATATTTTTGATATTACAATATAATAAATCATCTAGTCCTCCTGGCCCTTCTGGGCAGAAAATAGAGCGAAATCATCTGTTGAAAAAACACACATGCACACACACACACACACAAAAAAACTATCCCATTAGTTGGTTATAAACAAGTAACTTTACTTGCATTCTTACTAGTTCACAAAAGGTGAGTAAATTTAGTGATTTAATGAGTTCTTCAAAACATAAAACTCCTGTAAAGGAAAAGCTAGAGGACGTGAGAGGAGTAATTCCCCATCAAAAGATTTTAGCCAATAGTAGTGGCATAAGAAATTAATTTATGTGAAAGACATAATTTTGGGTGAACTTTCTTGAAGATGGTCAGGGCATTGTTAAAGGAAGGAGATGGTAGATTTGGGGTTCTAGGTTCTAGGCTAATAATTTACTACTTATCTTTGGTATGTTGCCTTGAGGCTGACATTTGCTGCTCTGCTAAGACTAAAGTTGGCCCTTTCCAGTCAAAAATGTTAAAAGCTGGCCAGGAGCCATGGCTCATGCCTGTAATCCCAGCACTTTGGGAGGCTGAGGTGGGTGGATGGATCCCTTAAACCCAGGAATTCAAGACCAGCGTGGACAACATGGCGAAACCCCATCTCTATCCAAAAATATACAAAAATTAGCCAGGTGTGGTGGTGTGTGCCTGTAGTCTCAGCTACTCAGGAGGCTGAGATGGGAGGATTGCTTGAGCCTGGGAGTCAGAGGATGCAATGAGCTGAGGTCGCACCACTGCACTCCAGCCTGGAAGACAGTGAAGCCCTGTCTCAAAAAAAAAAAAAAAAGAAAAAAAAAAAGTTAAAAGTTGTGGCCAGGCACGGCAGCTCACGCCTGTAATCCCAGCACTTTGGGAGGCTGAGGCAGGTGGACCACCTGAGGTCAGGAGTTCGAGACCAGCCTGGCCAACATAGTGAAACCCCATCTCTACTAAAAACAAAACAAAACATATATATATATTTTTATATATATTTATATATTTTATATATATATTTATATATATATATAAAATTACCCAGGCATGGTGGTGAGCACCTGTAATACCAGCTACTTGGGAGGCTGAGGCAGGAGAATTGCTTGAACCCAGGAGATGGAGGTTGCAGTGAGCGGACGTAGTGCCACTGGACTCCAGCCTCAGTGACAGAGTGAGACTCTGTCTCAAAAAAAAAGTTAAAAGTTGTTAACTGGATGTCGAATTATTTGCATAGTAATCACCATGTGTAAGCAATTCTCATCTGTGGAATGTTTGACAGGGATAAGATTATTAAAAATTGGGGGGAATTTTCTTAAATATGGAACTAAGAGCTAAAGCTTAAGAGTTCGATGTTGATTGAGACCACTAATCTGGCAAGTGACTTTTATTTGTCCTTTTCTATTGATAATAAATTCTAAGAATATGGATGGATTTCATTAGAGAAATAAAAATGGGCAAGATTTATGATTCAGAATATTAAAAGTTAAGAATCCATAAATATCCCCTTAAAAAATATTGTCAAAGCATCATGGTATTTGTAGTGGTGCTTAAAAAAGCAGCAGCAGCAGCTGTTCTAAGCCAAGCACTGCTTGAAAACAAACCAAAACAGAACAAAACCTTATATTTAATAAAATGGAGAAATTTGGGAATGTCCCTAGCATAATAATGCCTTCTACTGACATTATTTAAAGTCAGCTTAAACATCATTAGGGAAGACTAAGACTGTTTCTATGACCTCTAGTCACAAATTTAACTAATTTAAGGTTAACTAATACCTCTTTCAGAGTTGGCCAAAAGAAAAAAAAAAAGGTTTTATTTGTGATCAGTAAATTATAAATTACACAGAAGCTTCCAGCTACCTGGTATTTGCATGAAGAATTTTAAATTTTGTATATGCCATAATTTTTAGTAATGCTGTCCTTGAATTCACTGACATCTCTGCTCTGGTTTTTTGAAGCTCATGAGGATGATGCCTGTCATCTCTTGGAAACACTGGAACTAGAGAACTGGAGGTGTTCACCCCCATTTTTTGCTACACTGTTGAAAACTGAGTAGAATTTCGTGTCCAAAAATCCTTAGTCTGTGACGGGATTTTTTTTTTTTTTTTTTTTTTTTTTGAGATGGAGTCTCGCTCTATCGCCCAGGCTGGAGTGCAGTGGCGCAATCTCGGCTCACTGCAAGCTCCGCCCTCCCGGGTTCACGCCATTCTCCTGCCTCAGCCGCTCCAAGTAGCTGGGACTACAGGCGCCCGCCACTACGGCTGGCTAATTTTTTGTATTTTTAATAGAGAGGGGGTTTCACTGTGGTCTCGATCTCCTGACCTCGTGATCCGCCTGCCTCGGCCTCCCAAAGTGCTGGGATTACAAGCGTGAGCCACCGCGCCCGGCCTGTGATGGAATTTTTTAAAGTATATGTGAAGTTTTTCACTTCCTCAGTTTTTCAAGGTAATTTTGCTGTTTTTGCTTTTTATTTATTTGCAACTAGAAATTGCATGTGCCGGTTACTTAATTTAATACATCTAATGGGAGATTCAAAGCAAACCATTAAAACTACCATATAACCTCAAATGAAATTTTATGACATTGTAATGTACATACTCGCCAAGAAATGCTACAAGGAGCCTCTCTGCAAATGCCTGATAGGGCACTCTGAGAATTAAACAGGAAATGGACAGGAAAAGAGGCAAAGTATAGAATAGTCTGTGTGGTATACACACAGACAATATAAAATCCAAGAAATATAAGGTCCAAGGAAGAATTGGTTATTGAAGTAGAGAAAGAACCTCATCATGAGATTTGGGAATAGCTTTAGAGTCACTCTTGGGATAGTGTCTCATGGCCCTGTGAGGGAACTCTACAAATTTTATCCATTTTGCTGGGCAGTTTTAAGAGCTACTTTTTGTCTGTGCTTTCCTTAATTTTCATATTATTTCTAGCTTTTACTTCATCTTATGAAAGATTAACTTAGAGGTTAGAATGCTTACATTTGCAAATAGCCTGAGGAATAAACACATGCTTTATCAAAGTGGAACTTCTGATTTTCTGTAATATTAAGATGGACATGTGACTGGCTTATCCTTTCTATCTAGGAAACTGGTATCGTTTGGAAATATGTTAACATAAGATCCCTGACTATAAAGTAAGACTTATTATCTTGTATAGTTTGTAGCATTTAATCTTCTATTTCAGTGGTTGGTTTGGGTCTATTTAATTTTAAGCTTTACTTGTCATTTGTCCCCCTTACATTATACCTAATATGTGTGTAGTTTTTAAATGAAATCATACATAATTTCAAGGAAACTGCTAGAAACAATGTTGAGTATCATCAAGAACATTTAATCAAACCTGTTGACTAAGAACTTTAGTTTGGCTTACAATTTCATATGTAAATCCAAGAAAAAAGACTCGTAAGCTAAAAGGCCTGTTTTGTTCGGAAAAAAAGTACATAACATTTTAAAGATTTGTGAGAGGAAAAAAGCATTAGATGGGATGGAATGGATTAATCTCTTTTTAGAAGTAAATTAGTTTTGGTTTCATTTGTAGGTGGTATTGACAAAAGTGGTAGAAATAAATAAATTGAGCAGATTCAGAATTTGATAGACACTTCGTGTTTCCATTTTCATAATGGGGGTTAGTCATAAACCACTCTATGTGGAGCATTTTACAAGGGCTCTGAAAGGTATACAAAATGTACTGCTATAATTAATGTCCTCAAGGAACTTAAAAACCTAGGGAAGATTTATTTAACAGAGGTGAGAGAATTTAGATCCATTAAAAATGGAGGAAAAGGTAAAGTTAGTATTTGTAGATGATAATGCAAAGCTTAAAAGAGCCAACTGGAAGTCTCTTAAAACTAATACAGTCACTGGGTATAAAGTTCATCCCAGAAATAAAGAGCTTTCATTTATAAAAACAACAGCCAGTTAGAATATGTAATAGAAGAAAAGGCCCCATTTAAAGTAAGACAGAGGAGAGAAGATACCTAGGAATAAACAAGTTATATGCGTGACCACAAAACCAAAACTTTGTATTTCACCTGAAAATAAATTCAAACACATGGAGATGCATATCATATTCTTGGATAAGAAGACAACATACACATTCCAGTTCTCTAAATTGAATGCAATCCCAATAAAAATATAAGGATTAAAAAAAAAAAAAAACTAGATCTCTGATTCCAAAGTTTCTTTGAAAAAAAAAAAAAAAAAAAAAAAGCAAGACTAGCCAGGAAAACTGAAAAAACAATGAGGAAATACTGGCCTTATGAAATATTTAAACAAGAGAGCCCCCACAATTAAAACAGTTTGGAACTGGCATATGACGAGACAGATCATTCAAACAGAAGGAAAATGAACCCAGATATGGGAATTTGGTGGAGGAGAAAGTTGACATTTCAACTCAGTGGGGAAAATATGGTTTATTAATTAAAGGTAGTAGGACACCTGGGTAGCTATAGAGAGCAAAGCTGGATTCATACCTCATATACCAAAATGAATTCCAGTTTAAATATGAAAACTGAAACATTTAAAGTACCCAGAGAGGTTGTCAGAGAATTTTTAAAGATTTTAGTGTGGTAAAGGCTTTCCTGAATTTGATATAAAATTTGGAATAAAATTTACAATAAGAGACGATAATGTTTTCACTATAAATTTGTAACAATAAATTATTATTATTATTATCATTTTTGAGATGGAGTCTCACTCTATTGCCCAGGCTAGAGGGCAGTGGCACGATCTTGGCTCACTGCAACCTCTGCCTCCCGGGTTCAAGCAATTATTCCTACCTTAGCCTCCCAAGTAGCTGGGACTACAGGTGTGCAGCACCACACCTGGCTAATTTTTGTATTTTTAGTAGAGACAGGGTTTCACAATGTTGGCCAGGCTGGTCTCAAACTCCTGACCTCAAGTGATCTGCCCACCTCGGCCTGCCAAAGTGCTGGGATTATAGGTGTGAGGCACCATGCCCAACATATAACAATAAATTAGATCACCATATAAAATAAATTCCTCACAGCAAAAAACCACCATAAGCATAGTCTAAAGAAAAATGACAAATTCGGAAAAAATATTTTCAAATCATATCAGGCATTGCTTAATTTATAAAGAACACCAAGAAATGAAAAAGTCTAACGATCCAAAAAGAAAAAGGTGCAAAATTGTAAACAGTTTTCACAGGAAAGAATAAAATGATTCAAGACGGAAAAAAAGTTCAACTTTACTATTAAGAGAAGTATAAGATAAAACTATACTGAGATACCAGTTTTTTAACCTATTAATCAAGAAAGATTTTTTAGTTTTATAAAACATTGTAATATGTAATATAGATATTATTGGTAAGAATGGAGGGAACAAGTATTTTTGCTGATAGAGGGGTAAACTGGAACAACCACTAAGGATGACAGTGAATTCTGGATTTATTCACCCAATATACTCTTCAAGTTGTAGAGGCTGAGAAATTATTAAACTATTACCCAGAACTTTTTATGCAGATGGGGGGCAGTCTGAATGTTAATTAAGTTTTCTCAACCATATGCTCTCTCCTCATGATTTGAAAGGCAAAAGTGAGGCAGAGGCCAAGGCCAAGTTTTTGAAGTTCTTGAATGTTACAAGGTAGTGAAGAACGTTTCCATGCAGTAGTGATCAAGTGTCGATCGTTCAGCTTCCTGAATATGGAGAGGCTGTGGTGGTGGCAGCAGCTTCTTAATCTGACATTCCAACTCCTAGATTGTGGTGTTACATCTTCTTTCTCCAGCTTCCCAGGAGTGAGAGGTTGTAGTGGCTGGCATCTGGCTCCCAGCAGGGCTCCATGGTGACCAGAGGTTGTGGTTCCCCCAGTGAATCATGTTTGTGTCACTGTGGGATTCATTCCCACAGGCTCAACCTAGATTCCTAAACCCTGCTTCTTCAACCCTTCCAGTAACTTTATAAGCACCAAATTCCATTTAAAAAGTGCCTTCCTGTTTAAAATATCTATAATGGCTTCTGTTTCCTGCATTGAAAACTGACTGATCTGGAGGGCAATTTGGCAACAGCAATCAAAATCGTCTTTTCTTTTGACCTAGCAGTTTCACTTCTTGGAATACCCTGTGAATATGCTTATGTATGAAGGAAATGAGTTTGTACAACATTTTTCAATGCAGTATTGTTTGTAAATTGACATCAGTAGGGGAATAGTAAAATCAATTATTATGCACGTATGTAATAGAATTTTAGGTAGCTATAAAAAAGAGAATGAGAAAGCTTTGTATATTTAAAAGAAACCACCAACAGGAATATTAAGTTTTTTAAAAAAGCCAGGGCAGAACAGTCTGCATACTGTATATTTTAAAATTGAATAAGTATAGTAGACAAAATTAATTGACGTATAGTAAAGATAAAATTAATTGCACAGGCCAGGCACAGTGGTTCACACCTGTAATCCCAGCACTTTGGGAGGCCAAGATGGGCGGATCATTTGAGGTCAGGAGTTCAGGACCAGCCTGACAAATATAGTGAAATCCCATCTCTACTAAAAATATAAAAATTAGCTGGGTGTGGTGGCAAGCAGCTATAATCCTAACTACTTGGGAGGCTGAGGCAGGAGAATTGCTTGAACCCGGGAGGCGGAGGTTGCAGTGAGCCAAGATCATGCTGCTGTACTCCGGCCTCAGCAACAGAGTGAGACTCCATCTCAAAAAAAAAAAAATTAATTGCACATAAAGTGTACAAGTTCGATCTGTGAAACCACCATCACAGTGAAGATAATTAACACATCCATCATTGCACAAAATTTCCTTACACTTTCTTGTAATCCCTTCTCCCTCCCATTCCTACTTTCTTTAAACTATAGATTAGTTTGAATTTTCTATAATTTTATATAAATAAAATCATATAACAGGTATACTTTTGAGTCTGCCTTCTTTCATTCTGCATGACTATATTAAGGTTCACCCATGTTGTTGTTTGTATCGATAGTTCATTCCTTTTCATTGCCAAGTAATATTCCTTTGTATAGATTAACTACATTTTGTGTATTTATTCACTTGTTGATAGACATTTGTATTATTTCCCATTTGGGGCTATTACAAATAAAGCTACTGTAAACTTTTACATGCCCACATCTTTATAAAGACAGATGCTTTTACTTCTCTTTATTAATCAGGTGAATGGCTGGATTATTTGGTAGGTATATGTTTAAATTTTTGACAAACAGCCAGACTGTTTTCCAAAGTAGTTGTACCATTTTACATTTCCACCAGCAGTATATGAGTGTTTCAGTTCCTCCACGTTCTCGTCAACACTTAATATGATCAGTCTTTTCAATTACAATCATTCTAATAGTTGCATTTATCATTGTGGTTTTAATTGGCATTTTCCTAATGATATATTACGTTAAGCATTTTTTTAAATGTGCTTCTTTGACTTCTGTATATCTTCTCAGTGACATGTCTGTTCAAATATTTGTGCATTTATTAGGCTTTTTAAAATTTAATTTTGAGAGTTCTTTATATATTTTAGGTATAAATCCTTTATCACATATATGATTTGCAAATATTTCTTTCTTGTCTGGTTTGTCTTTTTATTCTCTCAGTGTCTTTCTTTCTTTCTTTTTGTAAGACAGAGTTTTGCCCATGGAGTGCAGTGGCCACTATCTCTGCTCACTGGAATTTCCGCCTCCCGGGTTCAAGCGATTCTCCTGCCTCAGCCTCCTGAGTAGCTGAGATTACAGGCACCTGCCACTACACCTGGCTAATTTATGTATTTTTACTAGAGATGGGGTTTCACCATATTGGCCAGGCTGGTCTCGAACTCCTGGGCTCAAATGATCCGCCCGCCTTGGCCTCCTGAAGTGTTGGGATTACAGGCGTGAGCCACAGCAACTGGCTTTCCAGTGTCTTTTGAAGAACAAAAGTTTTTAATTCAGTTGAAGTCCAACTAAATCTTTTTCTTTCTGAATTGTGTTTTGGTGGTGTTTCTAAGAAATTTCTGCTTAGCTCATGGTCACAAAGATTTTCTCCTATGTATTCTAATAGTTTTATCGTTTTAGGTTTTACATTTAGGTTTATGATTCATTTGGAATTACTTTTTGCATATGGTACCAGGTAAGAATTGCACTCCATTTTTTCTGTTCCAGCACTAGTTGTTGAAAAGACTATCCTTTCTCCATTGCAATGCTTTGCACTTTTTTTTTTTTTTTTTTTTTTTTTTTTTTTTTTTTTTTGCGACAGAGTCTTGCTCTATCGCCCAGGTTGGAATGCAGTGGTGCAATCTTGGCTCACTGCAGCCTCCATCTGCCTCCTGGGTTCAAGTGATCCTCCCTCCTCAGCCTCCTAAGTAGCTGGGACTACAAGCATGCACCACCATGCCTGGCTAATTTTTTTATTTTTTATAAAGATAAGGTCTCTCTATGTTGCCCAGGCTGGTCCCAAACTCCTGGGCTCAAGTGATTCACCTGCCTCAACCTCCCAAAGTAGTGGCATTATGGGTGTGAATGACTGTGCCAAGCCTGCTTTTACACTTTTAAAAAAAATGAGTTGTTTGTCTCTGAGTGGTTATATTTTGAACACTATTCTGTTCCACTGATTTGTCTATTTTGATGCCAATACCACCACACTGTGCTGATTACTGTAGCTTTATAGTCTTAATATCAAATTGTGCTAACCCTCCACCTTTGTTCTTTTCCAAACTGTTTTTTATTATTATTGTAGGTTCTTTGCATTTTCATATGAATTTTAGAATCAGCTTGCTAATTTTTATAAAATAATAAAAAAGCCAGGCATGGTGGCTCATATCTGAGCCATGGTGGTGAGAAATTGAGTGTGATAGGGGAAAGGGTGGGAAGCAAACTTCTATTAATAACTGGATACCTGTTTGTATTTTTTTGCGGGGGGAGGGATGGAGTCTAACTCTGTCGCCCAGGCTGGAATGCAGTGGTGCAATCTCGGTTCACTGCAACTCACTTGAATTCTCAGATTCAAACAATACTCTTGCCTCAGTCTCCTGAGTAGCTGGGATTACAGGCACCTGCCACCATGCCTGGCTAATTTTTGTATTTTTAGTAGAGATGGGGTTTCACCATGTTGGTCAGGCTGGTCTCGAACTCCTGACCTCGTGATCTGCCCATCTTGGCCTCCCAAAGTGCTGGGATTACAGGCATGAGCCACTGTGCCTGGCCCTGTTTGTATTTTTTTTTTTAAGTAGAAGCCATGCAATATATTGTCTATTCCACAAAAATAAATAAATAAAATACATATATAAATAAATAAATAAAAATAAAACTTAAACAAAGATTAGGTGTAAACAGTGTATACTAAAAAACAGTATTTTTGCAAAGAAAACAAGAAACATGGGATAAGGGAAATGACAAAGTAATGAATTAACAAAGATAAATTTAATCATTTAAGAATACTTGGTATTTGCAATGGACTTTGAAAGAAGAGAAACATGGATCAAGGGTAACATTTTAAGAGGAGTAACATTTTAAGAGATGAATATATGCAAAGACATAGAAATGGGAAACAGCAAATTTTAACTAGCAAATTAATTTAGCTGGGTCACTGGGCTTGGTAAGGGAAATAAAAAGGAAAGATGAGCGGGTGCTTTGCAGGAGAATCAAGATTAACCTAAATGGCAATTTCATATGGTTCAACCCAATACCTCAGGCACATATTTACCTTCAACTTTCTTAATTTGGCCAACAGATATTTAATAAGTGCTTGTTAATCATCAGGTCGAGTGTTGGGTGCTGCATGTGTTCACAGTGGTAAACCAAATGGACCTGATCCCTGTCTTAATAGAGCTTTTAGTCTAGTGGGCATTTCTGGGCCTCAGGAAAATGAGCAAACTTGATGTTCCTTTTTGTTCCAAAATTCTGGCTATATATTCAGTCTGACATTCTCTGAAAATCCCTAACCCTTTGTCTATTCTTACCTTCATCTATGTAAAATTCAAGGCAGTCCTTAAACTCTTTGAACTCCCTCTTCCTCACCTTTCTCTCTTATCAATATACAGTAGGGATTGAGACTATGGACTTAAAGGCCAGATGCCTGGGTTTGAAATATTACTTACATTTTTCTGTGTGATGTGGACAATTAACTTTCTGTGTCTCAGTTTCTTCACTTATAAAATGGGGATAATAATGTACCTCATAAGGTTTCTCATAATAAATTAGTTATTACATATAAAGTGCTTAGAATACTCTGACACATGGTAAATTTCAAATAAATATTAGCAACTGTTGCTATTAGCAGATGATCTTGCTTATATCATTCTTTCCCTCCAGGGCTGACACTCTCCACTACCTGTATCCCACCGCTTTCTACCTGGTGGTCTTTTTATAGATTATCCCATTTTCCCCACAGTATATTGAACAAACAGTCTCTTTACTGGCCCTTTCTCTAGAATTATAAACATGATCAGTTCCTTCCACAAAATTCAT
Organism: Symphalangus syndactylus; assembly: GCF_028878055.3. Lineage (NCBI taxonomy): Eukaryota > Metazoa > Chordata > Mammalia > Primates > Hylobatidae > Symphalangus > Symphalangus syndactylus. The sequence continues at coordinate 67,232,943 of NC_072435.2, forward strand.
CTTTGTGAACCTCTCTTCTTTCCTATGAAAGTTCACACTGTTGTTTCCATGTTCTCCTGTTCTCTTCTCAACCTAGCACAATTTTTGACTTGATCCCATAACTCCACTAAATTGCTTTTACCTAGGTCGATTACAACGTTCTTCATGATCTCTTGTGTCATCCCACTGAACCCCATAACTTCCTGTTCACCCTTCTTAAAATTATAATTTCTTCAACACTTCCTATTCCCTCTAACATAGTGTACTTTTTAGTCATTCTTTTATGTCTGTTTTCCCTGGTTGGAAGATAAAATCAGGAAGTGATATGTACAGGAGGCAGGGAGCTACTGGGTAGAAGGGGGCGGTTCCTTGGCAAAGACCCCACCCTGAAGTCTGGAAACCCATGGCCCTAAATGGGAACATGCATTTCTGTTTTCAGGCCCAAATGTTGTCTTTCGGTCTGCCACACCCCCCTCTCCTGTACCCAAATAAACCCTAAAGCCTGGGCTCCATGAGCAGAAGAACAGAGTAGTCAGAAGAGCAGTGCAGCAAAGGAGAGATGAGGAGTGTCTGAACATTGAGAGGAGTTCGGCTGGGGACGGTCGGAGAGATTGGTGACGGGATGGCCAAACTCTAGGGAAAGGTCATCTTGCCACTCCATTCCCTTTCCAGCTCCCCAGTTATCCTGCTGAGAGCTACCTCTATCTGGCAATAAAGTCCCGTACATTTACCATCCTTCAATTTGTCTCTATGACCTGATTCTTCCTGGATGCTGGACAAGAACCCAGGTATCAAGAGGGCACTGAGCTGGTTAACACTTAAGCTGTCTGTGGAGAGCACAGCTAAAAGAGCACCATAACACGCCCACTGGGGCTTCGGGAATTGCAGGCACTCACCCCTAGATGCTACCATGGGGCCCGAGCCAAAAGCACTCTCATCGGCTCCTGCACCTGCCCATCTACCTTCTCCCCCTTCTTGCAAGGGGTTTGAGCAGGACAAGCCACATCCCTGTGCACATCCTGCGAAGAGGGTCAGGGAACTCTCCTGTTTCAGGACAGTGATTTTGTCCACGTTGTTCACTGCCGTATCCTTAGCATCTAGAATAATACCTGGCACATCCTAGACTGTCACAAAATATTTGCTGAATAAATATTGAATTGTGATGATCTGTTTTCTTCTAAATTAGAGTGGGAACTTCTTTGAAGACTGGAACTGCTGTTCTTATCTCTTTATTAGTCCTGTTGGCTCAGTGCCTGGCTGCAGGTGAATGTGACAGTGACGAGTGCATGGGGAGTCATTATGGTACAAGTATTTTTTTTATTGCAATAGTGTTTGGGGTACAGGTGATTTCTGGGTGCAGGGATAAGTTCTTTAGTGGTGAATTCTGAGATTTTAGTGCACCTGTCACCTGAGCAGTGTACACTGTACTCAGTATGTAGTCTTTTATCCCTCACCCCTCTTCCAACCTCCCACCTCGAGTCCCCAAAGTCCATCATATCACTCTGCATGTGTTTGCATCCTCATAGTTTAGCTCCCACTTACAAATGAGAACCTATGGTATTTGGCTTTTCACTCCTGAGTTACTTCACTTGGTACCAGCATTTTTGTAAATGCTTCTGGATGATACTCAAAGACCTGAAAAAGTAGTTTTTAAATTCGACTCTACTTTTGAGATCTCCAAAGAGGTGATATTAGGATTTTGCAAGCAATGGTGATTTAAGTTGCCTAAAAAAACTGTTTATCCCTTTAAATTCTGTTATTTATTGACATTTCTTTGAATTAATTCTATGCTAAAGTAAGTTTGAAATTATGGGTTTAAATTAAAGAGAGGGGAAGGAAGGAAGTACAAAGAAAGAACAGAAGGCATAGTTCTCAATACTGAGTGCATATTAGAATCATTTAGGCGAGTTTCTATACTGATATCAGGACTGCACTCCCCCGATATTATTTAGGGCTAGGGGCTGAGCATAGACATATATATATTTTTTAACTCTTTGGATGATTCTAATGTGCAACCAGGGTTGAGAACCACTGGAATAGGTAATTCTTGAGGAATAGGGCAGGCCACAAGGGAAAATGAAAGCAAATGCAGTGAGAGAGGCAGACTGTCCCCAACAATTGCTTAAGGTCCTCTTTAGTAATACGGGACCATAAACAGTCCCTGTTATTGTTATTTTGTAGTTGTGACCACTAATTGGATCCAGACACTTGAGGGGACATAAGAGCGAGACCAAGTACTTAATGGTTAGTTTATGGGACACTAAAACAACTAAAAAAGTAAAAAAAAATTCTTCCTTGAAGCTTTCTAAAAGGTTAATTATCAACCAGTTCTTTCAACCCTTAAATTACTTTCTGAGAGTAAATTAGGAAGAGGGGCATGAATTCTGTTAGGAGATTGTGGTACCACTGTAGATTAATTCTTCTTATTAAAAGGTATCCTGTTGTTCGTTTTTCACCACAAAGAGCCTAACTTAATCCTTATTCTGAGCTTGGATATTGGGTAATTCTGGATAATTGCATGTAGAATGATAACATTTATAACAGGCACAATTCAATGCAAAGAAAAATTTGTTCTTGGAATGCAATTTAAAATTCATAAAGTGAAACTTAATATCTTGGAAAGAGAGTATATGAGTTTCATGGTATAGTATTATTATTCCTAAAGGAAATTTCCAATATTCTGTGATTCAATATAGCCTCAGGATAAATATATTTTACTGGCACTACCTCAGGCATGCTAACAACTTAGCCACATTTGACCCATTTGAAGATAAGTGTGGTTAATCAAAGGTTATATAATTTTGGTCACAGGCACCTTGTTTTGTTAATATTCTCTTTATGAAGAATACATTTCAATTGCAAAAACTCTCCATATAAAAAGGACATGTTATAATCCAATTCTTTGTAAAGAGTAAGGCTATTTTCATGGGATTGGAAGTATTTTTTTTTCCTTCAAATTAACTGGTTTTTGTGAGTAAATTTGATGAAATGGTTTACACAAGAATTGCCTTTTAAATTCCAAAACAAAAGCATTAAACACAAGTTGACTTTGACAGAAATGGATGTTGCATTATTTCTTTTGCAAGTGCCTGTACGTTTTATGTTGTAATGATTTATGTTCCCTGATATGCTTTATCTCATGCTTGACTGATTACAAGTGTGAAGGAGGGTTAAATGTATTTGCTGCTGGCAATTTAGCATTAATTATAATACGCCGTAATCCAAATTACAATCTGTCATTTCCAGTCAAATTGTGAAACACTGTAATTGTATTTTAGAGTTCCACTGCCGTTGATTATAGCTACCTCATCTGTGTTTTAATATACCATGACGAATTTGTGAATGGAAATATAATCTTGTAACAAGCCAGGAAACAAGTATTGTTCTTTCTTCCTATTACAACAGCAATAGAATTATTTCTTAACAAATGAAAAGAGAAGGTGATGATAAGACAGTAAAGAGAATTCATTTAAAAATGAAAAAGACACAAAAAGATTTCAATTTTCTAGCAATGCATAAACATAAGCCATGGATTTTCGGAAAACATTTTGAAACAAAATATTACAAAAATATTTTTAAAGTTAACTTTATTTTTGAAATCTGTTCATACTCATACAAATTGCTCTTGTTCATTCATCTGACGGCCATATAATAGTCTGCAGCTTATTTATTTCCATTCTTTCCTTGATGGTCATTCTGATTGTTTTTAAGAATTTATTATTACAAATAATGCTTCAGTGGATATTCTTGTACATTACCCTTATGGATATAGAACACTCACTAGGGAATATACGTAGAAGTGATAATTCTGGGTTGTAGAGTATACACATCCTCTGTTTTACTTGATGTTGCCAATTTGTTCCTCAAAATTGTTATACCAACTTATACTTCTGTTATAGGTAGATAGATAGACATGAGCAGGGCAGGAGAGGGCTTTCCCCCCACCCACTAGAAATGCTGGGTGATGGTTTGGCAATTACCATATTGCCTCTCTAAAAATAATAATTTGACAGCCAGGGAGAGACAATCCTCTGAGGGTCCACACCTGCTAACGTTAAAATTGTTAATTGAATGCAGGTCCCAGGAAGAAATAGCTTATTGGGCATGCAAGTCAAGAGACAAAATGGTAAAGTATGATGTTCCAGGGGCACCTACCACCTGAAAAAGGAAAAAAGCCTCAGATGGGCATGCGTATAGCTCCCTAAATACATTGTGGCATGCTCAATTCCAAAGGGTAAGGAAACGACAGCATGCGGGAAGCCCACCCTAGGGGAAGAATTTTGGGGAAGGGACAAGCCTAGAAAGTCCTAGGATCAAAGTTACAGGCCCTTTCTTTCCTGCTGTCTTCTCCTCTCTCTTGGAGAGGTGTGCCCTTCTCTTCAGGTGCCCGTGTGGGTCTCTCCTAAGAGAATTTTCCTTTCTTTCCTGTTCTAAAGCCTTTTAAAGTAAACTTCCACTCCTGCTCTGAAACTTGCCTGGGTCTCTTTTTCTGTTTTATGTCCTTCAGTTGAATTCTTTCTTCTGAGGAGGCAAGGACTGAAGTTGCTATGGACCGGTAGGTATATGGCACCAGTGACTGGAGGTCTCTTGGCTCCCTTCCACTGCTAACACTTCAGTCGGAAGTATAATTCACTTCTCTACATCCTTGCTTTAGTCAGATTTAAAAATTTTGCCTATTTGATGGATGCAAATGGCATCTAATTTTGGGTTTAAGTTTTTTTTGCCTAGTTACTAATGAGTGTGAACGTATTTTCATACATTTATTGGCCATTTGGATCTCCTGTGAATTGCCTATTTATATTTTTCCCACTTTTTTCTGTTAAATTGTTTATCTTTTTAATTAGTGAGAGTCTGTTATACAGACTCATTGGTTTTGTGTATTTCAATTGTATATCTATTCATTCAAATCATCTATTGTGCTTACTACTGTCTGCTAGGCACCGATTTAGATGCTGGGGACACAGCAATTACAGAAAACAAACGAACAGACAAGATCTCTGCCCATATGCAGTCTTTAATCTCAATGAAGTGACAAACTGTGAGCAAATAGAAATACAACATGTCAGATAAACGGTATGAAGAAAAATCAACCAGATTAAAGGCAATTCCAAGTGGTAAAGTTTCCCCTGAATACAGTAAGAGAATTAGCTATTCTATCTGAGGGAAGAGGCTTGTAGGCAGAAGGAACAGCAAGTTTCAAGGCAAGAGTTGGGACCATACTTGACATATTTGAGGAACAATGTGGTTTTCAACCAGAAAATAAGAGGAAGAGTGATAGGAGATGAATTTGGAGAGAGAGATCATTTAAGGCCATAGTAAGAATTTAGGGCTTTATTTAAGTAGAATGGGAAGTCTTTGGAGATTTTTGAGCAAAGGCGTTACAATATTTGTCAAACATCTTAAAAGGACCACTCTGGCCATATGTGGAAAATAGACTTTAGGTAGGCAAACCTGAAAACAAAGCAGCAACAGCTGTAGTACAGGTGAGAGATTATGGTGCCTTGGATTAGGATGGTGGTGATAGAAGTGGTGATTCCGAATATATTTGGTAGTAGAGATGAGATTTTCTGATTAAAGGATTAGGATTAGGACATGAGAGAAACAGAAATGTAGGATGACTACAAGGTTTTTGGCCTGAGCAATGGAGTGAGTGAATGTTAGCTCTGGAAATAAACCTTATTTCATCAGTTCGAAGACATACATATGATCTTAGAAGTTAGGAGGCATCTTCTGATTATAAATCACCATCATTGAGATAGTAATGTAATTTCACTGACTATTTATAAATTGGTCATAGTTGCTATCTTGTCATCATTTCAACTGAATTGTGTATATTATTGGTATTACACATGTTGATTTTAATTGCCACTAAGTAGATTTTTAAAAGTACACTATGATTTATCAGTGAAACTAAAATTCATTTGCTGTTTAGAAAGGCTCAAACAAATCAATTAAGCAAAAAATCAATATCATTGAATAGATATTTGCTCTTAGAGGATCAATCATAATTCCATATTTTTCCACAAAGCAACAACTAGGGACTTTACAGTGATCTCAGAGATCAAGATACCCACAAGTGGATGAAGCTATGCACTGAAATATGTGCACTGAGATACGTGCCCAATTGCCTTTCACATGCCAAGTCATACAACTGAAGGTGGGAGAAATTAACAAATTGCCTGGAGCAGATGAGGGAAATGTCAAAACACAAGGGTGGTGTAACTGATTTACTCATCATGCAGAATTATCATTAAGGCATTAAGTTATTAATTGGTAGCATTTTTTCCTTTCCTAGTTTTAAGTAAAGTAATGGTGAGATTTAACGACTAATGACTTCTTACATTTGATAAGATGCAGTACACTTAGGAAATTTCAGAATGTACAGATAGTCAAGTCATAGGACTAGATGAGATTCCCTTAGAAAGGAATGTAGTTAGAAAAGAGCACTAGAGATTCACTGTGAAACTCCAGCATTTGGACATTGGGAAAAGGAATGCATCTGGTGAAGATACTAAAGGAATGCGTAGTTGGGTGGGAAGAAAAATGGGAGAGTGGGGTGCTCTGGGAAGCCAAAAGAAGACAGTGTTTCAAGGAGAAAGCAATAATCAATTGAATCAAATGTTATTGATAGGTTGAGTAACATGAGGATTGAGAATTGGCCACTTAATTTGGCAATATGGAAGTTATTGATGAATTTGACAAAAGTGAAACAAAGTCTGGGTTGGGAGAGAGCATGGCAAATTCAAGGTTTCTGTATCTGAGAAACCAGATCTTCTGGACTTACCACTTTTAAATTTTACTAATCAAGATCTCTCAGGGTCGAAATAGGCCTCAGAAATCATAACCCTTAATATTCTATATCTGAATTAGTCTGGAATCTTTGATTTGTTCTGAATCTAACCACTCCAGAGTTTTCCTGGGTCCACTGCTGCTCATGTTCTGTTGCAATGGCTATTTAGTAGAACTTTTCTGGAAATAGGACATTCATACTATTAATTTGGACAGTCTGAAAAATATGTCCTGCTTAATTAATTTTAATGTTTAGGGCACATTCAAGGATATTATTAGTAAATAAGAGGAAACCCCAAGTAAATGAAACACTGTACCTAAAAGAGCCTTGTTCTTCTTCATATTCGGAGTTCATAAGATGTAGCAGTGAAAATAGAGGAACATGTTGCTCTGCATAAAACTGAGGATAATCTTTCAAAAGCCATGGCAAGTCTTTTCCTCTTCTTAAAATAGCCAAAAATATAGGTAAAGAGGTTTTAACATTTTGAGGCTTCATAATCATGTTATATTATCTTAGAGATTATCCCAATGAGTCACATCAAGACGGGTTTATCAAGCTAGATCATGGTGCTAGAATATTATGCCTAGGATCTGGGCAAGGTACAGAAGGCAATGAAAGGATATAATTCTTCAAAGAACATATGTGCTGAATTACAGAGCTTCCTTTTGGTAGATAAATGATATATAAAAATGACATCACATGAAGGTTACTACCCTCTAATTCCGTGGGCAAAGGCTCCAATTTCCTGATTCATCATTATGACTAGAATTATGAAAACATTCAGATCATGTTTTACTTAACCAGTTTTTTAATCAGTCCTATGAAAAATGTGACTGTGACTACAGAAACAAGAAAAATAGTTGAAGATTAATAGATTATGTGTTTTAACATTTGTATCATTTATTCAAAACCTAACACAAGACAGATAATGTTCGTGGAAAACCCCTTTTTGTGAGTAACAACAGGTCAATTAGTAAAATAATAACAACAGCAACAAAAATTTGTTATTTAGGTTTCATTATAAGAAGACAAATTTAGAAAACTTCATTATGTATTAGAGTTGTAATAAACAAAAATAAATTAATAAAAATATATTTAGTTTACTGAAGGCCCCAGTGGAAGAAGTATTTATAATCTCGTGATCAACATTAATTGAATGCTATGTAAACACAACGCTAGGCATTAGTGGTATTAAACATTTTTCTACTATCAGCCGGGCGTGGTGGCTCACGCCTGTAATCTCAGCACTTTGGGAGGCCAAGGCGGGTGGATTGCTTGAGGCCAGGAGTTGGAGACCAGCCTGGGCAACATGATGAAACCCCATCTCTACTAAAATCACAAAAATTAGCCTGGCATGTTGGGCACACCTGTAATCCCAGCTACTCGGGAGGATGAGGCAGGAGAATTGCTTGAACCAAGGAGGCGAAGGTTGCATTAAGCCGAGATCTTGCCACTGTATGCTAACCTAGGCAACAGAGCAAGACTCTGTCTTAAAAGAAAAAAAAAAAATTCTACTATTGAATGGTTTACAAACTGAATAAAATTTAAAGATTTTAGACATGTATCTCATTTGGCAAGTGCAATAAAACTCAAAGTTTGAAAGAGGTAGTTCTATCTTTTTCTACTTAGTGATCAAGGTATTTATGAGCTTTGAAACCAATTTATGAGAGGTGATATTGTTGCTCTCCTTATGATACTGAAACAGCAACCAAACAATATTGCTCATGTCCACTAACAGGAAAAAAAAATTTCCACATCAATCTATAAGAAATGATAATATTCAATAGAATTTCTATGAGAATGATCTTTACCTACTGCTTTGGAGTGATCTCCAGGATATATTATTAAGTGAAAAAGAGCAAGTTTTAGAATTGTACATACAGCATGTTTTATTTTCTCATTTTATTATCATATTATTTATTTATGTATTTATTTATTTTTGAGATGGAGTTTCTCTCTTGCTGCCCAGGCTGGAGTGCATGGCGCGACCTCAGCTCATGGCAACCTCCACCTCCTGGGTTCAAGTGATTCTCCTGCCTCAGCCTCCCAAGTAGCTGGGATTACAGACGCCCGCCATCACACCTGGCTAAATTTTGTATTTTTAGTAGAGACGGGCTTCACTATACTGACCAGACTAGTTTGGAACTCCTGACCTCAAGTGATCTGCCCGCCTCAGCCTCCCAAAGTGCTTGAGCCGCCGCGTCCAACCTATTTTATTATTATTTTTTTAAGACAGAGTTTTGCTCTGTTGCCCGGGCTGGGGTGTAATGGCGTGATCTTGGCTCACTGCAGCCTCTGCCTCCCGGGTTCAAGTGATTCTCCTGCATTAGCCTCCCGAGTAGGTGGGATTACAGGCTCACCCACCACTCCCGGCTAATTTTTTTATTTTTAGTGGAGACGGGGTTTCACCATGTTGGCCAGGTTGGTTTCGAGCTCCTGATCTCAAGTGATCCGCCTGCCTTGGTCTCCGAAAGTACTGGGATTACAGGCATTTAAGCTGAAGTTTTAATAATGAGAGAGCCTGTCATGAGATGAGCCAAAGAAGGAAAACTCCAGGTAGTACAAACATCAAGTACAAAGACTTCAAGGTGGGAACAAATAACTGAAAGAATAACAGAGCAATGGTAGGAAATTTTAATTTATTCTAAGTGCAATACATAGCCACTGGAGGGTTTTAAGTAGGGGAAGATAATAATCTTGTTTGTATTTTTAAAAGACCAGCTTTGCAGTTGTGTACAGAATGGATTGGATGGGAGCAAAAATACATTTTGGAGACAGGAAAAAATTGCAGGCTTTCAGGCAAGAGATGTGAATGGCTTCAACTGGGATGGTAGCAGTGGAGATAGGGAGAAGTAAATAGAATCAAGACATATATTAGAGATGGATGTGACTTGATAATGGATTTGACTGGGGAAGGGAAGGGAAAAGGGTCCTCTATTTCCTAGAGAACTTCTAGGCTTTATTAAGTTGATGCACGGCAATATCCCTGTAGACGGAATTTTGTAACTTAGGCCTTCATAGTACATTAGGTTTGTGTTTACAGAACATGTTGTTGTAAAGGTTATTTCATAAAAGTTATTTCATAAAAAGGAAATTTTATTTAATGATAAATTTGATTTATCCTAAGGTTGATTTACCCTACCAACATACAGCAAGTGCTACAAAGAAGCTCCAGGACACTGAAACTCCTTCCAATAAAGGCAAAATGAATTATGAAGATAAAAAGGAAAGAACCTATCCCTGCTCCTCATCTGCCCTTTTCCTCTCGCCACTTCATGTTTGACATACACTGCAGATGTTTCACAATAATCATTCTCAAAGCTGTTGACACAACCTGCAGTATTCCTTCCAGAAACCCAGAACACCCTCCTTAGAAAGCTTTGCAGTCTTATGAGGAAAAATCTTTTTTTTTTTAAAAGATGAACTTGGAGGACATTATTCATCTTTTTTTTTTTAAAAAAAAGATGAATATGGATGAACTTGGAGGACATTATGTTAAGTGTAATAAGCCAGGCACAGAAAAACCGGCTGGGCACAGTGGCTCACGCCTGTAATCCCAGCACTCTGAGAGGCCGAGGTGCGTGCATCACCTGAAGTCAGGAGTTCAAGACCAGTCAAAATTTTGCTGAGTATGGTGGTGGGTGTCTGTCATCTCAGCTACTGAGGAGGCTGAGGCGGGAGGATCACCTGAGCCCAGGAGGCAGAGGTTGCAGTGAGCTGAGATTGTGTCCCTGCATTCCAGCCTGAATGAGAGTGACCCTGTCTCAAAAAAAAAAAAAAAAGGAAAAGGCCAGCCACAGTGGCTCACGCCTGTAATTCCAGCACTTTAGGAGGCTGAGGTAGGCCTTGCTGTATTACACAGATCAGGATCATGAGGTCAGGAATTCGAGACCAGACTGACCAACATGGCAAAACCCCATCTCTACTAAAAATACAAAAATTAGTCAGGCGTGGTGGCGGGCACCTGTAATCCCAGCTACTTGGGAGGCTGAGGCAGGAGAATTGCCTGAACCCTGGAGGCGGAGGTTGCAGTGAGCTGAGATCATGCCACTATACTCCAGCCTGGGCGACAGAGCAAGACCCTGTCTCAAAAAAAAAAAAAAAAAAAAGGGAGAAACAAATACTGTGTGATCTTACTCACGTATAGAATCTAAAAAAGTTGAACTCATACAAGTAGAGAGAAGAATGGTAGTTACTAGGGTTGGGGGAAAGGGTACTGTGGAGATATTGGCCAAAGGGTACAAAATTCCAGTTAGATAGGAGGGATAAGTTTAAGTGATCTATTGTACATCATGACTATAATTAATAATGTAATGTATTTTGAAAATCCCTGAGAGTAGATTTTAAGAGTTCTTACCACAAAAAAAGTATGTGAGATAATACATATGTTAATTAACTCAATTGAACCATTCCACAATGTACACATATTTCAAAACATCATGTTGTACACCATGAATATATACAACTTTTTGTTTCTCAATTAAAAAATAAACCAATTTCCTAAATAATTTTTTTAAAAGCTTGTATTCTTACTCCCTTAGTTTGCCCATGTCCTATCTTACTTTCCTTTATATCGTCTTGACCTTCAGAGATCAGAGATAGTGAGTGTTCTAATTGCCTGCAAGCCTAAGGAGACAAGAAAACTGTTAGAAGGAAAAAGATTGACTACATTTCTCAGCAACTTTTCACATCAGGGAAAGTTAGTAGAGCACTATTAAACCAGCAATGCTGTTAAACAGGGACTTGAAAGTTTACAAGGTACACTGATGTGTAAAGGATGCACAAACTGCCATAAAGTGGCTAAGGTATACATTACTGTCACCTCTGGGCATCTGACAGATCCAAATGTAAGATTGCCGCAATCATTTCTGTTCTATAAAACTGGCATTTTAGTTCAAATCGCATTCTATAAAATGAGATTTCACTATGAATTTTATGAGAAAATCTTAATGATACTAAGTGTTCCAAGTAGCAAAACTTTCAGAGCACTTGGCGAGTGAATAACCGTCCCTTTATTTCTGTTCAGTTGTCACCAAACTCTGGACATCACAAAAGATGATCACGAAAAGAAATCCATGAGCTGGGCGCAGTGGCTCACACCTGTAATCCCAGCACTTTGGGAGGCTGAGGCGGGCAGATCATGAGGTCAGGAGATCGAGACCTTCCTGGCCAACGTGGTGAAACCCCGTCGCTACTAAAAATACAAAAAATTAGCCGGGCGTGGTGGCAGGTGTCTGTAATCCCAGCTACTCCGGAGGCTGAGGCAGGAGAATCACTTGAACCAGGGAGTTGGAGGCTGCAGTGAGCTGAGATCACACCACTGCACTCCAGCCTGGTGACAGAGCGAGACTCCGTCTAAAAAAAAAAGAAAAAAAAAAGGAATATATGAAGAAAATCACAGAACAATGTAGTTCAGTGTTCTTATTTTACAAAATAAAAAACAAAGACCTAGAGAAATTAAGCTCTTTGGTCAAGCCTTCTTGGCTTTGATTCCCTATTCAAACCTTTTTTGAAGTAATACATAAAAACCTATGAATAGCCACCCTTCTAGGAGGTGGCAGAACTGGAACTAGGATTCAGATTTCCTTGTCCAAGAGTAAGACTCTTTGTATAACTTCATAGAAAACCACTCTGGCTGTTAAAGCTCCCATGCCCTAAAGTAACTACACATCAATAATGAAATCTTCTGTAGACTCTCCTGCTGTATTACACTCATAAATGGGTAGAGAAATTCCATGGCCAAGAAATAACATGGCTGAAGCAAATGTAATTTGAGTTGTTTTATAATTTCCTTACTGTATTGCCTAGGATTCCTTGGTTCCAGTTGGAAAAAAAATCTCAAACTCACTTAAAATATATATAATTTATAGGTTTATATAACTGAGAAGTCCAATGTCCCTAGGACCTTGCTCTATCTGCCAAGTCTACCCACCATTTGACTTTATTCTTGGACTCAGTAACGAGGTAGTGGTTAGCAGTTCTGACCCAACATTCCAACAGACTCAAATCCAGCAGAGAAGGTGATGGATTTTCCTGGTTTCTGTTACATCAAGTCCCAATTTTGCCTCTGATTGGGCAAAATTCGTCATGACACGTCATTCCTCTATTCAAAATCCTTCAATAATAGCTCCTTATCTTCCCGAGAATGAAAGCTGAAATTCCTATAGTGGCCTACAAGGTCCTACACAGTCTGGTCCCAAATATTCTCTGAAGAAACCTCCTTCTGTTCATCCCTTGCTCATTCTACTCAGTCACATTTGATCCCTTGCTATCACTTGGACATACCACACATAATCCCACTTTAGGCCTTTGCACTGACTTCCCTCTGTGTGACATATTCTTTTTTTTTAATCCAAGGAAACATTTTATCCTGGAAATAAAGAATTTCCACATGCATAAAAGATCAGAAAACATCTACTAGGACAAGGTAGATCTAATGCTTTCTTACCAGGTATCCTGGGAAGGCTTTTGATTTTGCACCCCACCACACACACCAAAGCTTTATTAAGGTGTACTTGACGAATAAAAATAGTATATAATCAAGGTGTGCAAGGTAATGATTTGATATATGTATACATTGAGAAATGATTACCACAATCAAGTTAATTAACGTATCTTTCACCTGACATAGTTACTATCTCTGTGTGTGTGTGTGTGTGTGTGTGGTGAGGACACTTCATATCTACTCAGCAAATTTCAAGTATACAATGGAGTACTATTGACTATTGTCACCATGCTGTACATTAGATCCCTAGAACTTATTCCTCTTATAACTGTAAGTTTGTACCCTTTGGCCAATATCTCTCCAACCCCACCCCCCACCCCTAGCCCCTGGAAGTCACCATTCTACTCTTGGCTTCTATGAGTTTGACTTTTTTAGATTCCACATGTATGTAAACCATGTAGTATTTGTCTTTCTGTTGTTTGTCTTATTTCACTTAGCATAATGTCCTGCAGGTCCAGTCATGTTGTTGCAAATGGCAGGATTTCCTTCTTTTTTTACGGCTGAATAACATTTCATTGTGTGTGTGTGTGTATGTGTGTGTGTGTGTGTGTATCTATCTATCTATCTACCTATCTATCATCTGTGTAGATGGATAGATAAAACATTTTCATTATTCATTCATCTGTTGACAGAACTCTTACGTTACTTTCATCTCTGGTTATTGTGAATAATGCTGCAATGGACATGGGAGAGCAGATATCTCTTTGAGATACCGATTTCATTCTCTTTGATTATATTCCCAGAAGAGGGACTACAAATTATATGGTAGTTCTATTTTTAGTTTTTTGAGGAACTGATAGTGTTTTCCATAATGGCTGTGCCAACTTACATTCCCACCAACAGTGTACAAAGTTCTTTTCCATTTTTTCATACCCTTGCTGACACTTGTTATCTCTGGGGTCTTTTTCATCATAGCCGTCCTAATAGGTGTGAGGGTATACTCTTCTTCTAAATATCCATGTGACTGCATCTCACCTCCTTCAAGTCACTGTCCTAGGCACTTGGCCATAAAATAGACACCTTTTCACTTTATTGTCTTAGTCTTTCTTCCAGGCTCCTGTGTTCAATCCTCCAGACCCCATGCCTGTCAGACAGATTCTTGAATTTTGGTGAGTAGGTCAAGGAGGTTTTTTTCCTATATGTGTGTGTAATAGGCATGTTCATGAGCCACTGCCTAGCCTGGGGTCTTGAATTTGCTCAGTTCAAGGCCCCCTATACTCCTCATGACCTTGTTAGGTATCTGGGTCATAAGGGAGGTCCTCATATGGGATGGACTAAGAGTAGGACAAAATCGAATTATCTGACTTGGCAATCAGCCAGTGCTTCTTTATGTGGAGCATATTTCTCTAAAAGGCTCAGACTGAAGACTAGGCTGATTCTCTAGGCTCTGGATACAGCAATGACAGACTTTTACTCATCCACAGGCCAGGATTTCAACAAAATAGCACACTTTACCTGGCACTTTTTAGGCAATGTAAGCCCTTTGTCTTGGGCAATTCTGTAGGATCTGTTTCCACATCTAACTATCTCCACCCATGTATCCACTCACCTATACATCAGTTTTCACCTGCATTCTTGCCATAAAACTTTCATATTTTTATCCTACATCACAAAATTCATATTTATTTATTTATTTATTTTTTGAGACAGAGTCTCGCTCTGCCACCCAGGCTGGAGTGCAGTGGCATGATCTCGGCTCACTGAAATCTCCACCTCCCAGGTTCAAGTGATTCTTCTGCCTCAGCTTCCCGAGTAGCTGGGATTACAGGCACCTGCCACCATGCCTGGCTATTTTTTTGTATTTTTAGTAGAGATGGGGTTTCACCATGTTGGCCAGGCTGGTCTCGAACTCCTGACCTCAGGGTGATCCACCTGCCTCAGCCTCCCGAAGTGCTGGGATTACAGGCCTGAGCCACTATGGCCGGCACTTGCAATCTTTTTAAATATTTGGTTTTTATCTGTATTCTACAAATGGAAGGTAACATACCTTGTGAGATTTTTAAGTGTTCTTGGGCCAGGTGCAGTGGCTCATGCCAGCACTTTGGAAGGCCAAGGTGGATGGATCACTTGAGGTCAAGAGTTCGAGACCAGCCCAGCCATCATGGTAAAACCCCATGTCTACTAAAAATACAAAAATTAGCCGGGTGTGGTGGGGCAGGCCTGTAATCCCAGCTACTCAGGAGGCTGAGGCAGGAGAATTGCTTGAACCCGGGAGGTGGAGGCAGAGGTTGCAGTGAGCCAAGATTGGGCCACTGCACTCCAGCTTGGGTGACAGAGTGAGACTCTGTCTAAAAGAAAAAAAAGAACCAGATAGTTAAAAGATCTTTAAGGTCCGGTCCTTTAAAGGCAGCATCCTCATGATGCTTTTTCCTCATTTGTCCTATTAGTGATATTTACCCTATGTAGAAGAGTTGTCAAGAAATATCAACTTCCTCACACATCGGACCGGGGGTAACACATTTTATCAGCAACATAATACATATTTTCCATTATTCTTTTACACTGGCATTTGTCAAAATGCATTTATGGAACTCTTGTCCTATGGGACACCGAGAGATCTAAAGGCTAGTCCATGAAGCTACTCAGGAGAAATCCTGAGTAGGATTTCTCAGGACAATAATGTGCTAATTTTCATAGTAAATCTCTGGGACAGTAATAGTATAATAAGAATTTCCCAAATTTATTTGACTACCAAACATTAGTGTTAGTGAAATACGTTATGAGAATATGTGTTTTCTCCAGATAAAGACTCAATTTTTAGGTAAAGTGCTTTGTACCTAACACTTAATGCTCAACATAATCCTGTTCATACAATAACTGTTTCTGTTAGTTGAGCTAATTCAATCTTGGCCATCATTACAAGTATGGATATGGAAGGGAAAAATCAAGGATTCAGAAGGGCTAGAATTAGGCCTGGAATTACCAGGTGCAATAAATGGCCATTCAGATTTAGTTCTAAAAAAAAACTAAGGCTATAAATAGTTTTACTTATCATCAGGTTTTCCTAGACCTTACACAGTTATCCTCAAGCAACGAATAGCAAGGCACTTTTAGGACATAAAGAAATATTAGAAATTTCATTATACTTACACTTTAAAATTTGAAATATTTTTATAAACATTTTACAAAAATTATGTGTTATTTCTTTGGACTTAGTCCTATTTCTCTCAAGCTCTTAAAATGGACTAACTTCCAGATTTATTTGTACTTCATTGGTTATTTTTTAGAAATAACTGGGAAATTTCACTCACCGTATCAAGAAAGATTAGGGATCCTTGCACTTCACAACTAGACACTGACTAAACTATACAATTTGAGGCATTGCCGATCACTTAGAAGGTACGTGAGTGCTCCAGGAGCATCCACTTTCACAGACTAACAAACACACCTGAGTTGTGTTTACAGTAGCTAAGACAGGCTGGGTCTGGAGAATCAGGACTGCAGAAAAGGAAATCAAGATGCAGCAGCAGTAAGTCTGACTAGCAGGTAATCTACCTAAAAGAGCAAAAAGTTAAGGGCCATGGTTGCTGTGTCCATATACCAACATTGCTGTGGAATACTGAATCTGGGAATGCTGAACCACAGACTCTAGCACCAGCCCAAAATGTCAAGAGCAGCCTGTAGGGGTCCTGACTGGTGCACTCTAACTATAGGCAAAATTAACTTCCTGGAAGGAAGCTTTCTAAAGTTTCTTGTGAGATTACAAGGTATTTGCTATGGTCTGACTGTGCCCTCCGAAATTAATATATTGGAATTATATATATATATATATATATGCACATATTTTTTTCTGAGACAGAGTCTTGCTCTGTTGCCCAGGCTGGAGTGCAATGGCATGATCTCAGCTCACTGCAACCTCCGCCTCCCAGGTTCAAACAATTGTCCTGCCTCAGCCTCTTGAGTAGCTGGGATTACAGGTGCGCACCACCACGCCTGGCTATGTTTTTTGTATTTTTAGTAGAGAAGGGAGTTCACCCTGTTGGTTAGGCTGGTCTCCAACTCCTGACTTCGTGATCTGCCCACCTTGTCCTCACAAAGTGTTGAGATTACAGGTGTGAGCCACCGTGCCCATCCCAATATATTGGAATACTAACCACCAAGGTGACAGTGTTAGGAGGTGTTGCCTTTGGGAGGTGATCATATCATGAGGATGGAGCCCTCATGAATTCGGGATTAATGTTCTTATAAAAGAGGTGTGGGGCCGGGCGCCGTGGCTCACGCCTGTAATCCCAGCACTTTGGGAGGCCGAGGCGGGCGGATCACGAGGTCAGGAGATCGAGACCATCCTGGCTAACATGGTGAAACCCCGTCTCTACTAAAAAAAATACAAAACAATTAGCCAGGCGTGGTGGCGGGTGCCTGTAGTCCCAGCCACTCGGGAGGCTGAGGCAGGAGAATGGCGTGAACTCAGGAGGCAGAGCTTGCAGTGAGCTGAGATTGCGCCACTGCATTCCAGCCTGGGCGATAGAGCAAGACTCCATCTCAAAAAAAGAGATGTGAGGGAACTTGTTTGCACCTTCTGCCATGTGAGATGCAGTGAAAAGTCACCATTTATGAGAAACAGTCCCTCACTGGACACTGGATCTGCCTGCCACCTTCATATTGGGTTTTCCAGGTCCGAGAGCTCTGAGAAATAAATGTTTTCTGTTTAGAATCCCCCAGGTTATGGTATTTTTGTTATAGCAGCCAGAATAGACTAAGACAACATTTAACAGTAGGTTCACAGACAGAAAATACCAAATACACTAAAAGTCAATCCATTTTGAGATAGAGAACAGATTTAGACTCATAGATTTTTGATGTTGGAACTGTCAGATACAGCTTGTTGATTATTAGTTAACAAATGTTTAAAAAATATAGAATGCAGTGACAATGACGAATGTCCATAAGAAATTATCTTATAAAAAATTTAAAAATTTTTAAATTAATATATATACCATTACAAACAAATGATATGTACATGAAAAATACATAATTGTTGAAATAAAAATCACAATGTATGACTTTTTTTAAAAGTAGGTGAGACATATTGAAGACAAGCTTAGTAAGCCATAAGTAGAGCCACATAGAAGCCAAAAGAAAGAAATGAAAAATACGGATAAGCGACTTGGAGACATGAAGATTAAAATGAGGTGTAATATAGACAATGGTCATAAATTTTCCAGAACTGAAGAACAATACGAATTCACAAATCCCTGAGGCACAAAATATCCCAAATAGGATAAATAAGAAGGTATTTATTTCTGGACAAATATTTTTGAATGTTGTTGTTTTATTTTGCTCTTCTGTTTTTTTAAATAACAGCATTATTGAAGCATAATTTACATACCGTACAATTCATCTATTTAAAATGTACAATTCAATGGTTTTAGTATATGGATATTTTTAAAAATTAGATTTTGTTTTTTAAGTATTGAAAGAAAACAAACTTTTAATTGAGGCTTACATACTCTACAAAAATACTATGCAAGAATGAAACCAAAATGCCAAATCAAGCCATAAAACTCCCAAATAACAACAAAGAAATTACAAGCAAAATAAAAGAACAGATTAGAAAAATGCTTGCAACTGTTATCACAGACTAAGATTTAATACGTATACGCTGTTGTAAAAATTCTAACAAAGGCGAACCCTACTTTAAAAAGTGGACAGACAGGTTGAATAGGAAGATCACAGAAAAAGAAATACAAATGGCTCTTAAACATATTAGAAAATGTTAAATCTCATTCATAACAGAAGAAGTACAAATTGTAATAAACTGAAGTACTAGTTCTTATATATCAGATTGGCATAAACCCAAGGTTGACAAGTATATTAGATAGGGTTCTACCAGAAAAACAGACAAGTAGGGTATAAACATAAACAGAAATAGAAACAATACACACATTCCACAGACATACATAGATAGATAGATTTATTGCGAGGAATAGGTTTATGTGATTGTGGGGACTAGCTGGGCAAATTCAAAATCTATTTTGGCAGGTCATCAGGAAAAGCAAGCTGGAAACTGGGGCAGGAGCTGACACTGCAGTTTACAGGTAGAATATCTTCTTTCTAGAGAAAATATCAATTCTGGTCTTAAGATCTTTCCAGTGGTTAGATCAGGCCCACCCAGGTTATCCAGGATGATGTTATTTACATTAAAGTAAAGTGATTTTAGATACTAATCATATCTACAAAATACCTTTGAAGCAACATCTAGAC
Organism: Symphalangus syndactylus; assembly: GCF_028878055.3. Lineage (NCBI taxonomy): Eukaryota > Metazoa > Chordata > Mammalia > Primates > Hylobatidae > Symphalangus > Symphalangus syndactylus. Next base: position 67,252,421 of record NC_072435.2, read on the forward strand.
TGATATTTGATTGCATAACTGAGTACTACAGCCTTGCCAAATTGACACAAAAAACAAGCCAACACAATACACTCTGTTGGCAAAGTTATGGGAAAACAGACACTCTCATATATTATTGGTAGAAACACAAAATGCTAATATCCTTATGAAGGGGAATTTGGCTATATCTAGCAAAATTACACAACATTTACCCTTCAATCTAATATTCCCACTTCTAAGGTTATATATCAAAAACATGCTGACGAAAATGTAAAAAGATGAGAGCAGAAGCCTATTTATTGCAAAGCTATATATAATAGCAAAATACTGAAGTCAACTCAAATATACATCAATAGAAGACTGGCTGAATAAATAATGGTAACTACAATATAAATTATAAGATGATGATGATGTTGTCTTAGGGTTAAAATAATGTCTTATGGATTAAAAAAAGAAACAGAGCTGAAATATTGGTGAAAAATACGTAAATTTGGTGTGGGAAGGCTAAAGTGAAATTTTTCTGAAATTACTATAATGTTTGTTTATTCTGTTAAATTAAGTTTGCATGGTACAATTTTAATGATAATCAATAAAAAAGTAAAATGTAAATCTCAAACCAGTAGAGACAGTGTGAAGAAAGAAAGGCAAAAAAGAGAGAGAAAAAGAAATGCAGAACAAATAGAATTTAGAAAGTAAAGCAGTAGAAAAATAGACAAACCTTGCCAGTTAAAAGACAAAGATTGCCAAATTAATTTTTTCTTAAAAAGCCATATTTCAATGACAAGATACACATTTAAAGCATAACACAAAAAAGTCAAAAGTAAAAGGATGGGAAAATATATATCTAGCAAACACTGACCAAAATAAAACTGGTATCAGTATGCTATTATTATAACAAATAAATTTTAATATGAAGCACTTGATACAGAAGATCATTATATATTGGTAAAATAGGTAATTAATCAAGAATATATAGGCTGGGCATGGTGGCTCATGCCTGTAATCCCAGCACTTTGGGAGGCTGAGGCAGGAGGATCACTTGAGCTCAGGAATTTGAGACCAGCCTGGGCAACACAGGGAAACCCCATCTCTACAAAAAATTTAAAAATTCCAACCCTTTGCTATTGTGAATAGTGCCGCAATAAACATATGTGTCCATGTGTCTTTATAGCAGCACGATTTATAGTCCTTTGGGTATATACCCAGTAATAGGATGGCTGGGTCAAATGGTATTTCTAGTTCTAGATCCCTGAGGAATCGCCACACTGACTTCCACAATGGTTGAACTAGTTTACAGTCCCACCAACAGTGTAAAAGTGTTCCTATTTCTCCACATCCTCTCCAGCACCTGTTGTTTCCTGATTTTTTAATGATGGCCATTCTAACTGGTGTGAGATGGTATCTCACTGTGGTTTTGATTTGCATTTCTCTGATGGCCAGTGATGATGAGCATTTCTTCATGTGTTTTTTGGCTGCATAAATGTCTTCTTTTGAGAAGTGTCTGTTCATGTCCTTTGCCCACTTTTTGATGGGGTTATGTCCAACAACAATAGACTGGATTAAGAAAATGTGGCACATATACACCATGGAATACTATGCAGCCATAAAAAATGATGAGTTCGTGTCCTTTGTAGGGACATGGATGAAACTGGAAAACATCATTCTCAGTAAACTATCGCAAGGACAAAAAACCAAACACCGCATGTTCTCACTCACAGGTGGGAATTGAACAATGAGAACTCATGGACATAGGAAGGGGAACATCACACTCCGGGGACTGTTGTGGGGTGGGGGGAGGGGGGAGGGACAGCATTAGGAGATATACCTAATGCTAAATGACGAGTTAATGGGTGCAGGAAATCAACATGGCACATGGATACATACGTAACAAACCTGCACATTGTGCACATGTACCCTAAAACCTAAAGTATAATAATTTAAAAAAAATTTAAAAATTAGCTGGGTGTGGTAGTGCTTGTAGTCCCTACTACTCTGAAGGTGGAAGTGGGAGAACTGCTTGATCCCTGGAGGTTGAGGCTGCAGTGAGGCATGGTTGCGCCACTGCACTCCAGCCTGTGCAACAAAGTGAGACTCTGTCTCAAATAATAATAATAATAATAAAATTAACACTTTTAAACATAGGTGCATACCTATTAAGATAATTTCAAGATACATAAATAAAAACATTATTAGAGCTATAAAGGTAAATTGACAAACTTACTACCACAAGGTGATGCTTAAATTATTGATATGTCAAGCAGACATAAAAATATAAACAAAGATTACACAATTAATATACTTGATCTAATGAAATGATATAGAATTCTGCATAATTAGATAATACACATTTACCTCAAACATACAAAGAACATTTACAAAAATTGATTATGTACTAGTCAACCAATTTCAAAGAATATGTTTCAAAGACACCATATTTTTTACTGTAACACAATTCAGTTAAATTAGATGTTATTAGCAAAGGTAATATTTAAAAATGTTTCAAAATATGAAAAATTTAAAAACACACAAAATAACTCATGGGTCAAAGAAGAAATCATACTAAACTAAAAAACACTTAGAACTGGATAATAAATGAAAACACTATGATACCAAAACTTGTGAGATGCAGCGAAAGTGGACTTTTTGGGAATTTATAGATTTAAAGTTTGTATTAGAAAAGAAGAAAGGAAGACTATTAATGAGTTTAACTTATAAAAATTAGAAAAAGAACACCAGAATAAACCCCCAAAAAAGTACAAGGAAGGAGATAGTGAAAATAAAAGCAGAAATCAATAAAAGAGAAAATCTTAAGAAACAATAGAGGAAAGTAAGTTCAGAGACTGGTCCTATAAAAATATTAACAAAATAAATTTAAAAATTTTTTCAAGGGGAAAAAAGCACAAATAAGCAATATAACAAATGGGAAAGAAAACATAACTATAGTTACCCTTAGAAATGAAAAAGATAATTAAAACAACTTTTCAACAACTATATACCCATACAGTTGAAATAGATTAAGAACTGAGAATATCTTCAATAAGACTATAGATTACCTACATCAACTTGACTTAGCTGTTTGTTCAAGAAAATTTTACCTAGAAAGCATTATGTTGTAAACAATAAATAACTGCTTCAGAAAATTCCCACAGATCAATTTTTTTTTTTTTTTTTTTTTTTTGAGACGGAGTCTCGCTCTGTCGCCCAGGCTGGAGTGCAGTGGCGCAATCTCGGCTCACTGCAAGCTCCGCGTCCCGGGTTCACGCCATTCTCCTGCCTCAGCCTCTCCGAGTAGCTGGGACTACAGGCGCCCGCCACCACGCCCGGCTAATTTTTTGTATTTTTAGTAGAGACGGGGTTTCACCGTGGTCTCGATCTCCTGACCTCGTGATCCGCCCGCCTCGGCCTCCCAAAGTGCTGGGATTACAAGCGTGAGCCACCGCGCCCGGCCCCACAGATCAATTTTTCTGAGACATTAGACTGCTCACTTTGGCAATTGGCTTGCCAGTATCATCAACAGTTTACTTATCAAGAGTCACTCCAAGACCCTCTCTTCTCTGTGTCCACCAATCCTAAATGATTATATCTCAAATTTGCCCAATCCCAATCAGTTCCCTGCCTTAAAAGACTTTGACTCAAAAACTGTATCAATATTCCACTTCTGACTTCCCCTTCTGAGACAGTGCTGAAATTCCGTCAAGGCAGTGTTCTCTTTTATTGCAGTAAGTTCTAGCAACAGCTTTGCTCATATATATATAAATATCTTTTTTTTTAAATGGAGTTTTGCTCTTTTTGCATAGACTGCAGTGCAATGGCGTGATCTCAGCTCACTGCAACCTCTGCCTCCCAGGTTTAAGTAATTCTCCTGCTTCAGCCTCCCAAGTAGCTGGGACTATAGGCGCCCGCCACCATGCCTAGCTAACTTTTGCATTTTTAGTAGAGATTGGGTTTCACCATATTGGCCATGGCTGGTCTCGAACTCCTGACCTCAAGTGATCCACCCACCTCAGCCTCCCGAAGTGCTGGGATTACAGGCGTGAGCCACCGTGCCTGGCCCAGCTTTGCTCTTTAGTAACAGGTTTGGTGATGTTTGGGGAGTTCAAAAGGATATATTTCCTCTTTTTGCGAAACTCTTGATATAAAAAATAAAGATCCTAAAGGCTTCCAAATTTCCCCACATATTTACCTTTTCTAGTGCTCTTCATTCTTTCTGATACATTCTATATGGCAAAGCAAGTCACAAGGACTGCCTGGTTCAAGGAGTAAGGAAATATTAATAAACATCACCTCTTGATTCAGGAAGCTGTAAAATCAGTTTGCAAAGAGGCATGCATGTTGGAAGGAATGAAGAAGCATGGGTATTTTTGCAATCTACTGCAGGGATGAGAAAATCATCTAATTCAATCCCTGGCTTTCAGTTATGAGGAAACCAATATACCTAGGTTAGAGGCTAGTTGATTTGCCAAAGGTTACACAACAGTTAAGTGGTAGCACTTTCCTTGAATCTGTTTCTAGATGTTCTTCTTCAGGGCCTCTCTCAGGTGTTTCTGATTCTCACAGTTTGTAGTGCAGTATATTGATACAGTAGATATTTAGCAAATACAGCATTAATGGATAGCTACATTTTAAAGGGAAGAGCTAAACCAATTTTTCGAATATTTTACTCTGATATTCCACTCTTCAAGCGAAATATTCAGATTTATTTGTATAGAATAAATGGTGTGAGGGTTTGGGGTCTTGAATCCCTTGATTCTCCTCATAAAAGAAGATACAGAAAGAATCACCAAGTGTAATGTCTTTAAAATATTCTGATTATTTTATGATTTGAAAGTAATAGAGAGTCAGTGCCATAGGAGCCTTTCTCTAGATTGTTCTTTTTTTTTTTTTTTTTTGATACGGTGTCTTGCTCTGTTGCCCAGGCTGGAGTGCAGTGGCACGATCTCGGCTCACTGCAAGCTCTGCCTCCCAGGTTCACACCATTCTCCTGCCTCAGCCTCCTTAGTAGCTGGGACTACAGGCACCCACCACCACACTCAGCTAATTTTTGTATTTTTAGTAGAGACGGGGTTTCACTGTGTTAGCCAGGAAGGTCTCGATCTCCTGACCTGGTGATCTGCCCGCCTCAGCCTCCCAAACTACTGGGATTACAGGTGTGAGCCACTGTGCCCAGCCTCTCCAGATTCTTCTTAACCTCTGATCTTATGGGAGCCTTGTGGGTTTCCTGGAGGAAAAGCACAGGGTGGAGCGGGTAGAGGGAGACCTCCCTTTATGGGACCCTCCAGCAGCTTCGCATTCTGGAGCTGGCCTCTGGTTGGCCTCCAGGAATTCATCAAGATTTCTGGTTTGAACTTCCTGGTGGCTGTGCCTCTGTTAAGATGCTGGCCTCCTGACTCATAAGAATATAAGTTCAGGAGCATATAAACCATCACATTTGAAGACGAAGCTTCTGATAGACTGAGGAAACAAATATCAGAAGATCAAGTTTCTTGCCCAGCATCATATTATCACAGTCTCATGGGTTCTTGTTGCCCGCTGCCTTGAAAAAAGCCAGTAAGAGCAGCAGGTGTTGCAGCAAAGAAAGAGTGATAATCGCAGGGCCAGCCAAGCGAGGAAAACAAGAGAAACTTCTCAAACCAGTATCTCCAAGAATTCAGAGGCTAGGATTTTTTTTTTTTTTAACTACTTTGGTGGGCAGGGGGCTGGGGAACTGAAACAATTGATTGGCTGGGTATGAAATCACAGGGTTGTTTAAAACTGCCTTTGTGTAGCTGAGTCAGTTCCTGGGAGGGGATCTCAGAACCAGGTGGTGTCTCTTGGTCTGCTGAAATGCTAAGTCTGAAAAATATCGCAAAGACCAGTTTCTTAGGTTTCACAATAGTAATGTTATGTATATGAGTAGTTGGGGAAGTTACAAATCTTGAGACCCCCGGTTACGTGATTCTGGGGCAGTAAGCGACTTAGAGAAAAATAAATTAAGCAATGGCAGGTCGTTGTTTAGCTATGCCTATTCTTTAGCAAAGTTCCAGCCCTTACCGTAATTCTAACCCTGTCTCATGAATGCAGCTTCAGTCTCTGAACAAGGAGAGGGTTAAGTTTTACTTGTCTCAAAGTTTATAAACTAAATTCTTCTCATAGTTATCTTGGCCTCTGCCCTAGACTAAGAAAAAAAAGAAATTTAGCCTATAAAGTTAGAAGCAAGATGGAGTCCGTTATGTTAGATTTTTCTCATTACTTATAATTCTGCAAAGGTGGTTTCAATATTGCTGGTAAGGATTCACACAAGATTGTCTCCAGATACCACCCTCCACTGCCAAGAAGGAATCTGACTTCAGTATAATACAATGAAAAATTGTCTCACAATAGAAAAGCAATATAGACTGATGGTTAAAGTTTCACACAATATAAATTGCCGACGGAGTGGAATTACTCAGTCCTAGGAGCTTGGTGTTTGGTATAGAATCTACTATGCTGCAAACACTTAGGGCTTTTTATTTTTTCTCTTTTATCATATTATGCCCCTAACTTGTAAGGAAATAAAAATAGTTTACTTAAGTCATTGCTCCCATGCATTCTTAAATTCCAATAACAGGTTTAAACGGCGTAATTCTCAAATCTTATCAGCTAATTGAATCAGGTTCCTTGTTTACTGTATATCTTCTCTTAATGTTTAATATTAACTCAACGTTGGGGATGTGGAATGGGGAAACTACACAAATTATGCATGCACATGCTGTTATGTAGGGAACATTCATAAAATGCTTAAATAGCCTTTTTCAGGAAATATAACCCCTTAAACTTTGTATGGAGTAATTAGACTGTAACAGCTATTATTTTCAAGGGTTCAGCTTACGCAAATATTTGAATTTGCTAGTTTTGTCTTCTCTTAGCATTATTAGAGGACAAAATGCTGTAGATTCATGCTAATATAAATTTAAATGATTACATTGATATTCTGTTTTATCCTAAAATAGCTTTTAAATTTCCCTTTTCCTTTTTTTATTTCTTCATTTTATACAAAGTTTAAAAGAAGCTTTTAACATAAGGCTTCATGACATACTAAAGGAGAGAAAGATGTGAGTGGGTAAGCAATAAAGTTGAAAAGGAAAAATTTGATACTGGAGAATATGTGCTTGATAAAGAAAACAAGAATACCTTCTCAGGCTTGAAGAATAACTCTATTTCTCAATAGTTAGCTATGGTATGATTCAGAGATAGTGAAGCAAAAGAGTTCATATATAATCAGCAGTTTTGGAAGCTATTTTTTAAAAACTGTTTGTCTAATAGGTCTTTCATTTCCAAAACAGCATAGCGTCAGACAAAAAAAACATGGTATGTATAGGCTGTCACTGAGATACAAACAATTGACATTCAAAAATTCGCTACTTATAATCATGCCTTGGGTTTGAAGTTTTTGTTACTTTTTCAATAAATCTTTATTGCTTCCATAGCTAACTCCTACCATTCTATCAGTGGAGATTCTTTTGCTAGTTACTACTGTAATGAAATAATAGTGTAGGATGGAATTTCTTTCTTCTTTTGAAAAGGAGAGTGAAGATAATAAAGGGATTTTTTTTTCTTTAAAATCACATTTCCAGGCCGGGTGCGGTGGTTCACGCCTGTAATCCCAGCACTTTGGGAGGCTGAGGCGGGTGGATCATGAGGTCAGGAGTTCAAGACCAGCCTGGCCAAGATGGTGAAACCCCGTCTCTACCAAAAATACAAAAATTAGCTGGGGGAGGTGGCAGACGCCTGTAATCCCAGCTACTCGAGAGGCTGAGGCAGGAGAATCGCTTGAACCCGGGCGGCAGAGGTTGCAGTGAGCCAAGATCATGCCACTGCACTCCAGCCTGGGCAACAGAGTGGGACTCCATCTCAAAAAATAAAAATAAATAAATAAATAAATATAAATCACATTTCCAGTTTTTACATCTTATTCCAGTCTTCCACTTATTTTTTAAATAGCTATTGACTACTTACTGTGTGGTTGATATTAGGATCAGAAATCACCACCCTGAAGGACAGCAATGTCTATATAGCAGAGATATAGAGACAGATTTTCAAATTAATTGAAAATATCCAGCCCTAGTTAGAAATATGGACATTTGCATTTATATATTTAATTCTACAATAATTTGTATTTATTTTTCAATTTGAAAGTTTTATAACTTAACTTTTAAGGGACAGTGATTTTATTTCAGAGGTTTTTTGGAATATTGAGAAACTCGAATATTTGCAGTCTACAATGTTTGTTTTACTGGAGAGACCACAAATATTGGGTGTATTCACTTCCTTACTGGACACCTGACAACCTTAAAAGAAATAGGCACAGGCACGGCGGTGGTTGTGAGGAGGAGCACCTGATACTTTCTGGGGACTATGTCACCAGAAGCCTTCCAGGAGAAAGACTGAATGTCTGGGCTGATTCTTAAAGAATGAGGAACAATTTCCTAGTTGAAAAGGGTAGGTTTGGGAGTGGAAAGCAAGGGCATGCTAGGCTGAAGGAACCTCATAAGCAAAGAAACAAAGAACACAGAATTCCGAGAACCATAAACAGTTTAGGGTCATTAGCATATAGAGTCCTGCAGAGGATGGTGGAAAATAGACTGAAGAGTTAGGCTGAAGGAGCCTGGACTTCATGAGTCAGTGTTGACAGAGAAGTAGGAAATGATCTTAAGGGGTTAATGGTTAATGACATGGTCAGATTTGTGATTTAGATAATTTTTTTAAAAGTGTAAAAAGACCACTGTGCTTCATTGTGCAGAAAGAATTAGAAAGGAACAATATTTTAGCCAGGAATTACAAGGAAGCTGCTGCCGTTGTTCATGGGAGACATGATAGTGGCCTGAAGTATGATGGATAACTGTAGAGCTATTATTTTTCAGTTGCATTAAGGGTTAAACAAACTTTTGAATCCCAGCTGTTTATATGGTGTTGAAGACATATAGATTGTTTACCCAATAATCACTTTGCACTCTTTTTTTATTATTTTTTATTTTTTTGCTAACTATTCCCTGGTATTAAGTGCCCATCTGCTTCAGGAGATACTGGACATCCTCTCCAGCCACAGGGGGGCAGGGGTAAATCTTGATTAGTTTAAGCAAATAATGATATTTCCATTCCCAGAGGTGTACTAAATTTGAGTATGAGAATGAGATGCAATTCCGGCCAATAAAGATTTGAGGAAAAGACTCCTGAGGGTTTTTCATTAGTCTTAAAAAGGAACTGTCTCTTCTGGATGTTGAACAGTTTTGTAGATGTGGTGAATGGGGATGCTGCAACTATTTTGACAAGAGTGGACAATTTTAGGACAAAAGCCAACATTCCGGAAATGAAAGAGTGGAAATACAGTGTGAAGCTGGGTCTTTGATTACTATGTTGAAGTGGTGAATTATTCAACCCTAAAACTGCCCTATCTCTTGAATTGTTATGTGACACAAAAACATCCACTTATTATTTAATTCATTTTATTTGGATTGTCTGCAACCTTTAGCCAAAGGCATTCTAACTGATACAAATGTGAAAAGATGTAGCTGAATTTCAAACATATCCAACGTATAAGTAAGCACTGGAAAGCTGCAAAAAAAAAAAAAAATGTACAGGGAGATCCCATGTAGCTTCAACCAGTTTTTCCCAGTGATAGCATCTTAGATAATGATAGTACAATATCAAAACCAAGAAATTAACATTCGTACAATCCAAAGAATTTACTCAGATTTTAAAAGTTTTATATGCACTTGTGTGTGTTTGTGTGTGTGTAGTGTGTAGAGTATGCAATTTTATCACATATGTAGATTCATGTAACCATAGTTACAATTAAGATACAGAACTGTCCCTTCACTACAAGGCTCCTTTGTGCTCTCCCTTTATGGCCACACCCACCCTCTTTTCCTTGATCCCCAATCCCTAACTCTTGGAACCACAAATCTGTTCTCTATGTCCATAATTTTGCTATTTTGAGAATATTATACAAATAGAATCATATAGCATGTAACCTTTGGGATTTTTTTTTTTCACTCAGGATCTTTCCCTTGAGATCTGTCCAAGCTGTTGCATGTAGCAACAGTTCATTCCTTTTTATTGCTATGTGATATTCTGTGGTAAGGATATACCACAGTTTATTTAATCATTCGTCTGTTAGAGGATGTTTGGGCTGTTTCAAGTTGTGGCTACAATGAGTAAGGTTTCCATGAGTATTCATGATTAGTTTGTGTGTGAACATAGTTTTCACTTCTCTGAATAAACGCCTAAAGGTACAATCGCTGGTGCATGTTGATGTTTAGTTCAGCAAGACGCTGCCAAACTATTTTCCAGAGTGGCTGTACCATGTTTCATTCTCACCACAATGCATTATTGATTCAGTTTCTTATATCCTTGCCAGCATTTGGGGTTATTATTGCTATTTTTGATTTTAGACATTCTGATAGTGTACAATTCAGTGTCATTAAGTGCAGTCACATTGTTGTGTAACCATCTCCAGAACTTTTAAATTATCTCTAGAACTATTATCAATTTCTAGAACTTTTTCATTATCTCAAACAGAAATGATAGAGTTAAACAACAACTCTCCATGCACCCAGGCCCTGGTAACCACTATTCTTTCTGTCTCTATGAATTTGACTTTTCTATGCACCTCAGATGAGGAATCATACAATATTTTTACTTTCGTGTTTGGCTTCACTTAGCATAATTTTTTTTTTTTTGAGACAGTCTCGCCCTGTCGCCCAGGCTAGAGGAGAGTTGTGCGACTTTGACTCGCTGCAAGCTCCGCCTCCTGGGTTCAAGCGATTCTCCTGCCTCAGCCTCCCGAGTAGCTGGGATTACAGGCACGCACCACCATGCCCGGCTAAAATTTTTTGTATCTTTTGTAGAGACGGGGTTTCACCATGTTGGCCAGGCTGGTCTCCAACTCCTGACCTCGTGATCCACCCACTTCAGCCTCCCAAAGTGCTGGAATTACAGGCATGAGCCACTGCGCCCGGCCAGCATAATGTTTTTAAGGTTAATCCACGTTGTAGATTGTATAAAAATTTCATTCCTTTTAAAAGCTAAATAATATTCTGTTGTATGTGCGTACTACATTTTGCTTATCCACCTGTCAATGGTCACTTAGCTTACTTGCACATTTTAGCTATTGGGAATAGTGCTATGAACATGGATATATGAATAATCCTGCTTTCAATTATTTTGGGTATATATTCAGAAGTGGAATTGCTGAATTATATGGTAAATTCTAGTTTTAATTTTTGAGGAATCACCATACTGCTTTCCGCAGTGGCCATACCACTATTTGACATTCCCAGCAACACTGCCCAAGGGTTCCCATTTCTTCACATCCTCACCAACACTTGATATTTTCTTTTTTTTTTTTTTTTTGGTAGTAGCAATTCTAATGAGTGATAATATCTCTAATGAGATAATATTTTGTGGAGGTTTTAATGTACAATTCCTTAATGATTAGTAATGCTGACTATCTTTTATATGCTTTTGGCCATTTGTATATTTTCTTTGGAGAAACATATATTCAAATCCTTTGCCCATTTTTGAATGTTGGCTTGGTGTTGTTGAGTTTTAGGAGTTCTTTATATACTATAGATATTAACTCCTTACCAAATATATGATTGCAAATATTTTCTCTCATTCTGTAGGCTGCATTTTAACTGTTGATAGTGTCTTTTGATACACAAAAATTTTAAATTTTTGTGATATCCAATTTGTGTATTTTTGCTTTTGTTGTCTGTGCCTTTGGTGTTATATCTAAGAAATCATTGCAAAATTCAATGTTGTGAAGCTTTTGCCCTATGTTTTCTTCTAAGAACTTTATAATTTTAGCTATGTTTAGATCTTTGGTCCATTTTGAGTTAATTTTTTAAGATTTATTTTATTTTATTTTATTTATTTATTTTTTTGAGACGGAGTCTCCCTCTGTCACCAGGCTGGAGTGCAGTGGCACGATCTCAACTCACTACAACCTCCACTTCCTGGGTTCAAGCGATTCTCCTGCCTCAGCCTCCTGAGTAGCTGGGACTACAGGCACGTGCCACCATGCCCAGCTAATTTTTGTATTTTTAGTAGAGATGGGGTTTCACTATGTTGGCCAGGCTGGTCTCAAACTCCTGGCCTCATGATCCGCCTGCCTCATTCTTCCAAAGTGCTGGGATTACAGGTGTGAGCCACTGCGCCCAGCCCATTTTGAGTTAATTTTTATACGATATAAGTTAAGGGCCCAATTTCATTCTTCGCATGTGGATAGCCAGTTTTTCCAGCATCATTTGTTGAAAAGATTGTTCTTCCCCCACTGAATGGTATTGGCACCCTTGTCAAAAATCACTTGATCATACATGCAAAGGTCTATTTTTAGGCTATCTACTGTATTCCATTGGTCTATATATCTGTCTTTATGCCAATTCTACGCTGGTTTGATTACCGTAGATTTGTACTGTGTTTTGAAATCAGAAAATGTGAGTCTTCCAACTTTGTTCTTCTTTTTCAAGACTGTATTGGTTATCTGGGGTCCTTTGAGATGCCATATGAATTGTAGAATGGGTTTTTCTATTTCTGCCAAAAACATCATTGAAATTTTGATACGGATATGCATTGCATTCTTTCTGTAGCTTGTTTTGGGTGGTATTGATATCTTAACAAATATTAAGTCTTCCAACCCATGAACACAGGATATCTTTCCATTTATTTACGTCTTTAATTTCTTTCAGCAACATTTTATAATTTCCAGTGTACAACTCTTTTAAGTCTACTTTTAAGTTTTTATTTTATTTTATTTTATTTTATTTTTTGAGATGGAGTCTCGCTTTGTTGCCAGGCTGGAGTGCAGTGGCATGGTCTCGGCTCACCGCAACCTCCGCCTCCTGGGTTCAAGTGATTCTCCTGCCTCAGCCTCCCAAGTAGCTGGGATTACAGGCATGTGTCACCACGCCTGGCTAATTTTTGTATTTTTAGTAGAGATGGGGTTTCACTATGTTGGCCAGGCTAGTCTTGAACGTCTGACCTCACGATCCACCCACCTCAGCCTCCCAAAGTGTTGGGATTACAGGCGTGAGCCACCGCACCCAGCCAAGTATTTTATTTTTTGATGCTATTGTAAATTGAATTGTTTTCTTAATTCCCTTTTCAGATTGTTCATTGATAGTGTATAGAAATGCAGCTGATGTTTGAATGTTGATTTTGTATCCTCAAACTTGCCAAATTTGTTTATTCTTTCTAACAGTAGTTTTGTGTGTGTGTGTGTGTGTATGTGTGTGCAGTTAGGATTTTCTAAATATAAAATCATATAATGTTAAAACAGAGATAATTTTACTTCTTCCATTTAAATTTGGATACCCTTTATTTCATTTTCTTGCCTAATTCCTCTGACTAGAACCCCCAATACTATGTTGAATAGAAGTTGCAAAAGCAGGCATCCTTATTTTGTTCTTGATATTGGGGAAAAGCTTTCAGACTTTTACTATCGAGTATGATATTAGCTATGGGTTTTTTCATATGTGGTCCTTATCATGTTGAGGTAGTTTTCATCTAGTCCTAGTTTGTTTGGTGTTTCTTTAAATCATAAAAGGATGTTTAAATTTATCAAATGCTTTTTCTTTATCAATTAAAATGATAACATGGTTTATTCATTCATTCCGTTAAAGTGGTGTCTTAACGTTGATTGATTTTTGTAGGTTGAAACATTTTTGCATTTTTCCAAGAATAAATCCCACTTGGTCATGGTGTATAATCCTTTGAATATGCTGCTGAATTCGGTTTGCTAGTATTTTTTGCAAATACTAGGATGTTTGCATCAATATTCATAAGTGATATTGATCCACAGTTTTCTTGTAGTATTTTTGGCTATGTGTATTAGGGTAATGGTGGCTTCATAGAATGAGTTTTGAGGTGTTTCCTCCTTTTTTATTTTTTGAAAGAGTTTGAAAAGAATCTTTATTAGCACTTCCTTAAATGTTTGGTAGCGTTCTTCATCTGGTCCTGGGTTTTTCTTTGTTGGGAGGGTTTTGATTACTGGTTCAATCTCCTTATTAATTATAGATCTATTCAGATTTTCTGGTTCTTCATGATTCAGTATTAGTAGCTTGTGTGTTTCTAGGAATTTGTCTGTTTCATCCAGGTTATCCGATTTGTTGGCATATAATTGTTTATAGTACTCTCTTATCCTTTTCATTTCTGTAAAATCAGTAGTAATGTCCATATTTTTATGTCTGATTTTAGTAATCTGAGCCTTCTTTATTTTTTTCTTAGTCAATTAAAGTTTTGTCAATGTTATTATTTTTAAATAACCAACCCTTTGTTTCGCTGATTTTCTCTATTGTTTTTCTATTTTCTCTCTCTTCTGATCTTTATTATTTCTTTTCTTCTGCTAGCTTTGGGTTTAGTTTGCTCTTCTTTTTCTAGTTCCTTAGGTGGTGTAAGTTGTTGAAAAAGTTGTTCTGTAAATTGAATTTTGATTTTATTTTTTATTATTTTTATTTTTTTTGAGACGGAGTCTCGCTCTGGCGCCCAGGCTGCAGTGCAGTGGCGTGGTCTTTGCTCACTGCAAGCTCCGCCTTCGGGTCCACGCCATTCTCTTGCCTCAGCCGCCCAGTTAGCTGGGACTACAGGCTCTGGCCACCACGCCCAGCTAATTTTTTTGTGTTTTTAGTAGAGACGGGGTTTCACCATGTTAGCCAGGATGGTCTCCATCTCTCGACCTCATGATCTGCCCGCCTCGGCCTCCCAAAGTGCTGGGATTACAGGCGTGAGCCACCAAGCCCGGCCTTGAATTTTGATTTTTATCAAGGGTTGTGTATGTTTGGGTGTGTGTATTTCATAGATTCTAAGTCATACCTTTTCATGTTATAATCTTTGAAGTCTGGATTGTTTTACAATTGAAGTGAAAGAAAATATGTCTTCATTTAATTGGCAGAATTTTATTTCTTAGACTATCATTAAAATAATAGTATAATAAAATAATAATATACCTTTCAACTGTGACATCTTAGATTTGATAAATACAACAGCCATATGAAGCTTATCATGAAAAAGATCAGTCACAAGCTTTTATCTTTCCACTCTGGTTTTTGCTTATCGGGGCAACCACTTATAAGTTGTTTTGCCGCTAGTTCTACTTATCTCCAGACTTCCAAATGACATCATCATACTTGTTATTTCTTGATTTCTCAGTTATCCATTGACAGTGGAAGATTATTTAGGTCTTTTATTTTCACAACCCTACTATATAGATGCATTCTCTCCTTTCAGTGTATTTACTATACATTTTTATTAGACCAATATTTGGTGTTTATGTCGTTATGACTATGGTAGTATTGTTCACAGCTGAGACTTGGTGCATATTACAAAAACATTCTTTTCTTTTTTGTTTTCCCTGTAGTTAAAGTTGTCTTGGTTTTGTTTTGCTCAGTTTTTGGTGTACATATCACCAATTCATCTATAGACTCCACCAAAAGTGTAAATATCTCAGTATACTCAAATTAATTAAGTAATCTATCTCTATTTTCCCCCTTGGTGACATCCTTCTTGGAATCCCACATTCCTGATCCAATTTGAACTAGCTTCTTTCTATGCCTGCTGCACAGCTGTCACCCAGGGATTTCCCTCTGCTATTATCTTTGGTGCAGAGAAAAGTTAAATTTTAATTCACCAATTTTCTTTTTTCCCTTATGTCTGTAACTTTGTCTTCTTGCTCTAATTTATGGAAAATTTTCTGTTTACCTTCCAATGCATTTAGGAATTTTTCATATATATTATGTTTTTTGTTTGTTTTTTGAGGCAGAGTCTTGCTCTGTTGCCTGGGCTGGAGTGCAGTGGAGCAATCACAGCTCACTGCAACCTCCACCTCCCGAGTTCAAGTGATTCTGTTGCCTCAGTCACCCGAGTAGCTGGGATTACAGGTGCGTGCCACCACACCTGGCTAATTTTTGTAGTTTTAGTAGAGTTGGGGTTTCGCCATGTTGGACAGGCTGGTCTTGAACTCCTGACCTCAAGTGATCCAGTCACCTTGGCCTCTGAAAGTGCTAGAATTACAGGCATGAACCACTGCACCCAGCCTATTATCATTTTTTTTTCAAGAGTCAAAGCAGAAGTTTATTAAAATTCATTTATAGAGTGTTTTACAGAAAAAAGTAGTCTTCAACATTCAGGTAATGACCTCTATTTTCAGAAGCACTTCATGAGAAGATGAATTTCTTTGCCTTCCCCACAGTAAGATATTTCTGTTTATACTCCTAAAAATGATGCATTTAATTACACCACCTGCATAAGAACAATCCCTTTGTGATCCCAAAATCTCTGCAGAGAGTAAAAAGAGATAAACAGAACCTTTTCTAAAATGCAAGTCCTCATGACAGAGGTGTAATGCAAGAGATTTATAAAATGTCAGCTCTTCAGGGGAGTGTGTGGGCACCCAGCAGGTAGGCCACTGGGCAGCCCTTAGCTGCAGAGTGTAACCAGCCAGGACTGCATGGGCTCCAGAGCCTCTTCTTCCTCCTTGTCCTCTGAGGTGGCCATCGCTCTTGAAGATTCTGGCTCTAGAAGGACATCAGTCACTTTGGTTTGCCCAAGACCCCTGCTGTAATTTCAGATGAGATCAGATGCATTCAGGGTGGTATGGCCGTAGACCCCCGATGTAATTTCAAACAGCATTTTGTCAATTTCCATTTCTGCTTCTTCCTCTATTTCTTACTGATCGTCTATGCTTTCAAAAGTGCCCTCTAACATCTCCTCTATGATCCCAGCCTTCAACATTTCTTTGGACAGCTCCTGCATGGTGGCCTGGACTTCTGTAATCTTCACAAGACTTAGCATCATATTTTTAATTTCTAACAGCTTACTTTTGTTCTCTGAATATTCTTGTTTCATGGAAGCAAAATCTTCTCTTATCTCTCTAAAGACATTTATCGTAGTTAAAAAGCTTTCTTCTTCTGTTCTCTGCATTGTTAATTTGCTTTGAATCACCTTTTTTTGTTTGTTTTGGTCCTTGATTTTCAAATTAAAGATTTTCTTAAATGTGGAGTGATCTGTGGTTAGATGTTCATGTTTAATAGTTGGGCACCTCAACTTCTTCTGCTCTGAAAAAAAAAGTTGGGTACTAGAGGCTGACTGGAAGTTTTGGATATAAAGGCGGGAACTTTGATCTTTAGTATGATGTGGTTGTGTCATTTCTCTCTCTCTCTCTTTTTTTTTTTTGAGACAGTCTCGCTCTGTCACCCAGGCTGGAGTACAGTGGTGTGATCTCAGCTCACTGCAACCTCTGCCTCTCAGGTTCAAGCAATTCTCCTGCCTCAGCCTCCTGAGTAGCTGGGATTACAGGCACATGCCACCACGTTCGGCTAATTTTTGTATTTTTAATAGAGACGGGGTTTCATCAGGTTGGTCAGGTGGGTCTTGAACTCCTGACCTCATGATTCGCCCGCCTTGGACTCCCAAAGTGCTGGGATTACAGGTGTGTGCCCGCGGCTGGCCAGTTGTGTCATTTCAGTGAGGACACCCAACTGTTAGTAACTAAAGGTCTGATTTCCTCAGCTGGTCAATTTCTCCAGAAATGAATCTTGTAATCACTTGGCTGTCATCAAAATCCATGTTGTCTCCATGGTACTATCTTGATTAATTAAGCACTAAAAGTCTGTAGTCTAACTGTTATAAGAATTCAGGAGCGGTAGAGATCAATTAGTGGAAACGCTGGGGAAAACTTAATAGATGAAGTGGGACATGGGATAAGCTCAAAAGACAAATAGGCCAGCCAGAAACTGAGGTGAGAGAGAATCAAAGTGAACAGTAATTAAATGCTGTAGTTCAGAAATAGGAATAATCACTTTTAGCGGATAATGTAGCACAGCTAAATAAGACATGTATATGGAATGAAGTCTCTATTCAGCCGTGAAGCAGCTTGTGACTTCTGCAAGGTATTACTCTAAGACACTCAATTTCTTCACTTGAAAAACTTGGGGAGATTATCTTCAAAGTCCTCCCTAGGCCTAAGGTTTCTTTATGGCATTTACTATCAAGATTTTTTTGCATTATGTAACTTTTCCAGTAATAAATTATAATTAGTGAGTGACTATATAGTTTACAGGAGTGAATCTAGGAGCTTTGAAATTACTGTCATGAAAACATTAATTTATAGGGAACTTAAGGACTTTATTTACATTAAATCTCATATGCTTTAAATCTCGTATCTCATACTGCTTTAAAACAATCTGTCCGCTTGCTATATGTAAGTGTACTCTGATTATTCCCTCTAATAAAGTAAAAAATTAAAACCTGAAACTAACCCCTTCTGAAATCCTGACCTTGTTTCTTCCCTTTGCGTATAGACAGAGGATATCATTGAAGAAGGAAAACAGGTCTATTTCCTCTATTAATGTATAACTGTGCCATTCCTAAATGGGAGAATTGATTCAAATTAATTTGTAACACATGATAGCAACACTTCCTTGAGAAATTGTGTTCTAGCTACATCTCTTGTTCAGCAAAGTGTACTAATTTTCAGAGAACAAAAGCAAAACAAAGTTTCACTTAAGAGTATGCATCTCAAAGTTTAATGTACATACAAATCAGGGCTCTTGTTAAAATGCAGATTTTTCTGTAGTTCTGGGGTGGGATCTGAGATTCTGCTTTTCTTTTCTTTTCTTTTTTTTTTAGACAGAGTCTAGCTCTGTTGCCCAGGCTGGAGTGCAGTGGCATGATCTTGGCTCACGGCAACCTCCACCTCTGCCTCCCAGGTTCAAGCGATTCTCCTGGCTCAGCCTTCTGAGCAGCTGGGACTACCGGCATGCACCAACACGCCAGGCTAATTTTTGTATTTTTAGAAGAGACAGGGTTTTACCATGTTGGCTAGGCTGGTCTTGAACTGCTGGCCTCAAATAATCCGCTTGCCTTGGCCTCCCAAAGTGCTGGGATTACAGGCATGAGCCACCGTGCCCAGTTAGAGTCTGCATTTCTAACAAGCTTTCAACTGATGCTGGTGCTGCTGGTCTGTACACGTACACTTTGAGTAGTAAAGGCTTACACTTTTTTGACGTATGATTAGGTAATTCAAGTCAGAAGTCCAGTGGCAGTGGACACAGGGATTAGAGTTTAGGAAAGAGAGACTTGGGCTGGGAATATTTGGGAGTCATCAGCACATAGGAGATTTTGATGCCAGAATATGAGGATAATGGCCCAGGAATAGTGTTTGGAGAAAAAGGAAGACAGGCCCAAGGCTAGCCCATGGGTAGCGCCATTATTTAAGGTGCACTTGTAGGATGAAATGTAAGAAGGTCAAGAAGTAGCAGATGAACCGGAGATGCCATTGAGGCTTTTCAATGAGAAGCCTGTAGTTCTCAAACTTATTATATTAAAATATAAGTAATAACTACCATTTATTGAGCCTTTTATTCCTGGCACTGTGCTAAGGGCTTCAAATTTTCTCTAAAACACAGGGTGTAAGAAATGTGACGTCACATTAAAATTTTTCTCTAACCACATCCCAATGCTCTGAGCTGATGGAAAATGCAATTTGGGTCATTAGTAGGATTTTCCACTCCACACCCAAGATTATATGAAGGTTCTAGGGGTCTTAGTCTCAGTCCAGTACATTTGGAAAAGGCCTTCTAGTCTTCACTCAATGCTGATTACTGCTAATATTCTCATTTTCCCACCTCATTCATCCCTTGTAGGTGACCTGCTTTCTTGATTCACTGCCAAGCTTGGGCATAAGGGTCTTGGTCATGGTTGGGATCTCAGACACCTAGCACGCAATCTCCCTAATACGCTACACATTCATTCCCACCTAAGGTTCCACCACTTCCCTCACCTATTAGGTTCCTGACAGTCACATAACCGGCAACTCTCCTTTTCTGTGGTTCAGCTAGTTGCCACCTACCTCAGCCAAACTCAAAAGCCCCTAACCTCTCTCCACTGTGTGAAGACGGAAGTACCTCAATGGGCAAAAGTGCTTTTGGTGAAAGGGACTTTTTATTCTGCCCTGGAGCCAGGGAAATCCCAGATCTGTGCCAGAGTTATCAAGGGGGTAGTATACAATCATTCTCTGCATTCTTTTACAGCACTGAGAACAAGTAAAATTCTTACCTTAGTATCTTTACAAATCATTTTACCACACATGTATTGTCCTATGAAATCCCTACAACCACTCCATGCAGGAGTAATTCCCAGTTTACATCCTGAAGCTTTGATAAATTTAGAAACCTGCTTTAAGTCAGAGCTAATAAGTAATGTGTAGGTGCTATAAACTATGTGCCTTGGACTCTGCAGCTATGAGGGCGTGGTATTATCACAGTTCCTATCGAAATACCTTGCTGGAGGTCATGTGTGAGTGGCAGTGACCAGACAAATAGAGAAACCTCATACACAGAGGGGAAAAGTCTCCATGTATAGTGCCTGGAATATCTCCGTGTTAGTGCTGGGCTTTCTTGGATCTTCACCGCAATGCCATTATCTCGATTTTACTATAAGAAACTGAGGTTTCAAGGGCATTGGTGATTTGCCTACTGCCACAAAACCAGGCTAATGGGCTGTGCGCGGTGGCTCAATTCTGTAATTACAGCACTTTGGGCAAAGGCTGAAGCGGCGGATCACCTGAAGTCAGGAGTTCGAGACCAGCCTGGCCAACATTGATGAAATCCCCTCTCTAATAAAAATTAAAAAATTAGCTGGGCGTTTGACGCGCGCCTGTAATCCCAGCTACCCGGGAGGCTGAGGCTCGAGCATCGCTTGAACCGAGTGGCGGAGGCTGCAATGAGCCGAGATCGCGCCACTGCACTCCAGCCTGCGCGACAGAGCGAGACTCCTTTTCTACAACAACAAAACACCAGGACAAATCTTGCTGGCTTCCAGTATGGTATTCGTTTCATCTTCCCAAACTGGCGTGGCCTGCGCTAGCTTCAGAGTCTCGACAAACTCCAATACAAGTAAGGTACACATTATTTTAGCAGTCTTCCTTGGGGCAACGTGGGGCAAGCACAAGCGTAGCGTTACGCCTGAGACTCCACCCCAGCCGCCTCTGAGCCCAGCTCAGCACGCACGCGTCAGGCGGCTTTTTTCCGCCCGGCCCCTTTCCTCCACTCCCTTCCCGCCATGCCCCGCCCCTTTCCCGCCCGGATGTTATTCTAGTTTTGCCGGATGTTGTTGTATGTCCGAGAGACACGTGAGATTCTGCTACGTCATTACCAGGCACGCGCAGGAAACATGGCGGCGGCGGGTGTTGTGAGCGGGAAGGTAGGTAACGGCCTCCAGGAAGACCTCGGCTTTTTTTCTGGGAGGGGGATGTTTTTGCTCCTTTGGCAGCTGGTTGGGGGAGGGACACGAGGGACTTTCTGTGTCCGGACAACCCGTGACGTCTGTAGGAGAAGACTGGGTGGTACCAGCTGGTTTCCCGAGAATGCCATTTGAGCCGCGGAGTTATAGAGCCGGCTCCTGCTCCAAGGCCAGCTAGGCCTCGGCGCTCTTCTGCCCCAGAGCAGAGAGGCTTTTATTCGTATTACCTTTACTAAGGGACAGGTGGCTCTCTAGTTCCCTTTTTCCCCCGATTCACTCTTTCTTGACTCTAGTTCTTTATGTCTACTTTTCTGACTCCAACGTCTTTTCTGTCTTTGAAGCGTTAACCCGACTTGCCTCTGTCTTCTTTGCTACACTCTGGTGAAGATGTTTATGCTTCCTTCGGGAGGAGCTGAATAGGTGCTAGGCAGCTAGCTGTGCGCTTGGAAGAAACGAGTGTATTGGGTCTGTTTTTACCAAGCTGCTGAGTTGGTTGGTTGTGAGCAGCAGGACGTGTTTCCTGAGAGAAATGGAGATTTACACCATCCTGTGCTTGTCTAGGAAGACGTCCGTTCAAATGTTTATTTCCTAGGCAGTTCAGTAGGAGTATTGGTCATGCTGGTTTACAGAGGTGGTCAGTGACACTCCTGATTTCGTTGGCAACTAGGATTACGTGCGGAGATTTCGTCGAATAGTGCCTATTCGCGTTCCTAGGACACATCTTATGCATAGTTAGGGCTATCAGCTTTATGATGTGCCACCGGTAGTATTTCCCAGTGCAAGAGTATTTCATAAACAGCTGGAATCAACTGAAGTGACTCATCGAACACTAATGGTTGTTTACTCATTGCAGATAGCGTCCTCTGTTCCTTGAGTTTCACTCATGTCTCCCTGTTGCCTTCCCTACCCCATTTTGAATTATTTGACAGCGTTTGTGGTTTGGTGTTTGGAGTATTAGACTAGGCGGCTGAATGACAAATATGGGCTTGGTTTTGCTGTTAATCTGAAGTATGATCTTGGAAAATTGGGCAATTGTGACTTGTGTCTTTCACGTTCTTTACCTGCAGAATGGAGGAGATGCCAATCATTATTACTTGTATTGGAGTTGTTAGGGTTATATGAATTTTTTTTTTTTAAAAAACATAAAATTACATACTTGTACGTACTGGCTCTTTTAAAGGATAGGTGGGCATCCTTTTTTGGATTATTCGTGCTCCTTGGTTGTCTTGTCAGTTTTTTACTTTTTATATTCAGGGTGGATGCTGATATACTGCTTGACTTACTGCATATTTGAAGGTCCTGTTTGATTTTCCATCTAAATTGATCCAGGCTGGGACTTTGCAAGAGGGGATCCCTTCCGTTTAAACATCTCCCTCTTTCAGGTTTGGATTGATTTTGAAAGAATCCTTGAGGCAATGAAGCAGAGTTGTGAAATGAAAAGCATTTTTCACTCTTTGCAGCCACTACCTTTCATAGTCTGACTTCTTAAAATGAGACTTATATTTAGTAATTCTACTTCATAACCTCATTTATTCTCGTTCACTGCAAATTCACACCTATTGCCATCACTCCACTGAAACTAGTTTTCCATGCCAAAAGCTGCCCCTCTCCCAAGTAATACTATCATGACCAACAAAACCCACTTGTTCTTCTCTCAGTAAGTTCAGATCTGGTTTAATGGCATCATCTTTCACCTGGTTGCATGTTAAACATACTTGGAGGCATTCATTCCTATAACACTCTAATCAATAACCATGTCCTACCAGTTTTACCTTAAGAGGTTTCTTAAATTTACTGCATCTTCTTTACTATCAGTGCATAGTTCAGGCTTTTAGTCTGCTTCCATTCTTGATTTCTTGGCTGATTTTACTGCTTTTCTACAGTCTCTGCCCTTAATCTTCTCTACACCACCACTGGAGTTATTTTTGTAATGCGCAGACCTGATAATCTCTTGATTTAAAAAGCAAATGAAAACTCTTCACTTTTTTATCGTCAGCATAATAATAATGAAAGCTGGTTAATGAACATAAAAAGACATGTTACCTTTATGTTTCCCTACTTCCTAATCTTTTTACTTTAGGAAAGGGGATGGGGAGAAAATGTGTGTGTATGTTTATTTATTCATCTCCCCTCTCCCTTCAAGTTTTAGCTAAGAGTTCTAGTTTAGAAATCCAGGGGAGTGAATGTTAACCAAGGCTCACAAAAATCACTTGTGACACTTTTTAATAAAAGTACAGATGGGCTACCAGCTCTGTTGAATTAGAATCTCTCAGTGTCTCCACCTAGGATGTAACTTTTCTTACAACTCTACTTGCTTTGAACTTGGAGTTTCGGAAAGTGATGGAGGAAGTTAATCTCTGTCTTGTAGGGAAGCAGCAAAAGGTAATGGTTAAGAGCTTGGTCTCTGAAGCCAAACTAGTTTCAGAAATTATCTTCACACATTTACAAGCGACTTCAGTAAAATTACTTAACCTCTCTGTGCTTCAGTATCCTCATCTGTGATATGATAACAGTACCTACTTTATGCTTGGTATGGGGATTAATGAGTAAATATATTAGAAACTGTAGACTGAACTAATCATCATGAGGTCAGATCCTGAAATGTTTTATCTGCACCTAACGTAGATTGTGGCACATAATAGGTATTCAGTAAAGAGGAAGAAGCAAGAAGGTAGGAGAAAATGAGGAACCAGGTGCCGTGGCTCAGGCCTGTAATCCCAGCACTTTGGGAGGCTGAGGTGGGAGGATCACTTGAGCTCAGGAGTTCAAGACTAGCTTGGGCAACGTAACTAGACCCTGTCTCTATGAAAAATAAATTAGCTGGTTGTGGTGACATGTGCCTGTTGTCACAGCTACTTGGGAGGCTGAGGTGGGAGGATTCCCTGAGCCTGGGACTTGGAGGCTGCAGTGAGCTATAATGGTGCTATTGCACTCCAGCTTGGGTGACAGACCAAGACCCTGTCTCAAAAAAAAAAAAAAAAAAAGAAAAAAGAAAGAAAATGAGGAGGGATTAGAGTGGGAGAAATGGGTCCATTAATAGCTCTTTTCAGAGTTGTAAAATCCTGTTGTAGTACACTTCCATTCACTCTAGATTTTCCTGTTAGTGTATTAGAATTTTTTTCTATTGAAAATTACTGGCCGGGCACGGTGGCTCACGCTTGTAATCCTCATCACTTTGGGAGGCTGAGGTGGGTGAATTACTTGAGGTCAGGAGTTTGAGACCAGCCTGGCCAGCATGGTGAAACCCTATCTTTACTAAAAATACAAAAGCCAGGCATGGTGGTACACACCTGTAGTCCCGGGTACTCAGGAGGCTAAGGCAGGAGAATCGCTTGAAACCAGTGCAGTGAGCTGAGATGGTGCCACTTGTTCAGACTGGGCGACAGGCAGACTCTGTTTCAAAAAATGAAAAAGAAAATTACTTGAAACAATGGGGAAATCAGCTGTTTTTTTTTCTTAGTTAGAATTTGTGATGTCATTTTTAGTAAGAATTTATTTTGCAGCTTAAAATTGGCCCTAACCAATTCTTTTTAAATATGCTCATAGTCCTATAAAATTTTTGTGCTTTAGAAAGATGAATATTCTTAGTATCTAGATTTTCCTGGAGACTTGTTTTCCTAGACTAGATCTTTTAACATGGTAGTTAACTAGCGTATAATAGGAGTATGTCTTATTTTTAAATTTTTCTGGCATTCTTTAGTTCAACAAACGTTTTAGTACCTGCCATGTGCTGAGTTCTTTGGATACAAGGGTGGTTAAACACAAACTTGTATTATTATTGTTAATTTTATTTTTGGGACAGTCTTGCTCTGTCACCCAGGCTGGAGTGCAGTGGTGTGATCATGGTTCGTTGCAGCCCTGACTGTGTATCTCCTCCAACTCCTAAATTATTCGTGTCTCCTATCTGACTTCGCTTGGCACACCAATATCCTTGAGAAGCAATAATAGTTCTGCCAGTTGCTCTTCCTTGAGAGTTGTATCATTCTCTATATCTCAAAGCATTTTTCACTTCAGACTATCCGTGATGTATTGCCCTTACAACCACCTGTATTGTGCATTTTTTTTAGTTCCATAGTCATTACTCATTAACACATCCCAAATAAAACTCAGTTTGCTTTCTTCTTTCTGTTCTCCCTCTCAGTAAATAACCTCATCTACACAGTTTTGTCATTGACTGTTCTCCCCTTCACCTCTCACATCTAGTCATGAAGTCTTGTCATTTTGATCTTCTAAATATCTTTCTAAGCCATCTGCCTTTCCTCATCCCCACTACCATTGCCTTAGTTCAAGCAAACCATGAGTCTCTCCCTCCCTGGATTACTGCAGCTGTTCGTTCTTGGCCCTGCAGCCACTTTATTGGCTTAGAAAAGGCAAATTTCTAGTTGCTTTTGTCTGTCTTCAGGATAAATTTCAAACTCCTAAATTCTTTAGCATGGCTTATGCAGCCCTTTATGATCTGATCTGGTCTCTGTTTTTGTTTCTAAACTATTTAGACTCTACTCTCTGGTATTTGGGTTTCAGTCATGCAGTGAACTACTGCTCTGTATAAAACATACCCTCTGCTAAGAACGTATATCCTCTGCTTCCCTATACCCTCTACTAATTAAAATTGCCATTATTTAGATCTCAGTTTATATGTCACTCTAAGTAAGTTTTCCTGATTCTCACTCTGCCTGAGCCTCCTAAATCTAGGTAAGATAGCATTTATTAGGGCTTGCTATGGCAGCCTGTTGGTACAATTACATGTTGTAATTGTCTGTTTTCTTGTCATCCCGTTAGATTGTAACTGCTGTGGGGGCAGTGACTGAATCTTACTTATTTACACCTAGTAGCTTGCTCTGTACCTGGCACATGGTAGGCGTTTACTGTATATTTATTGAAGAAGTAACTGAAAATGGTATCTCATTCGGGATTCTCTGCATTCCTCTATTACATTCTACCATATACATTGATTTACTGGCTTACATAATACTGCTAGTTTAGTCAGACACTTTTCCTTGTGTGTGTTTTTTCCACTGACACCTTTTATTTCCAGCATGTGGTTGGTGCTCATAAATGGGCTGAGTGCGTGAGTAAAGAAACTCTAAATCAGATTAAGTGGAATGGGGAGTAGTTCAAAGAATTTAGGCAGGCTATTGCTTATGTTCTTTTTTGAAGGATTTAGTAGAAGTTATTTGCAGAGAGAAAGGATAAAAGGGTGTGTTCCAGGTAGATGGAACAGAATACACCTGAAAAAAGGCACAAAGTTTTCGGGTAACAGAGTTCACAATGGCCCAAGGCAGAAATGTTTTAGGTGTTGGGGAGTATCAGGAAGTATAGCCTGTTGGGGAGTATCAGGAAGTATAGCCTCACTGTAGAGGTAAAGGGTGAAGTCAGAAGATTTTTAAGCCCCTGTGTGGTATAACCAGATGGACATTTTGTAAAGGTTAGTTTGGGCAGTGGTTATACATTATGCACCTTAGACAGATTATTGGAAGGTGACTAGATCAGAAGAAGAGAGATCAGAATGTTATTTTAGTGACTTAGGCTAGAAATGATAAGGGGCCAGTGTCAGAGGAGAAGGTTTGAGGGACTTAGGATATAGGGTCTGGATGGTGAAAGAAGCATTTAGGATAACTGGGTGGATGACATATCTTTGACAGAATTGGGAATATCGAAGAAGAGCAGGTTTAGATAGAACACATTGAGTTTAAGATGCCTTATTGACGGAGCTTGCAGTGAGCCGAGATCGCGCCACTGCACTCCAGCCTGGGGGACAGAGAAAGACTCCGTCTCAAAAAAAAAAAAAAAAAAAAAGATGCCTTATTGAAATGGAGATACCAAGTAGGTGCTTAGATATTTGGGTGGAGCCCGTTAGGATGCTCAGTCTCGCATTTCCTGGGGATGCTTTCTGGAACCATATGCTCAAATTATCATCTGTATGCCAAATAGTTTTGAAAGAAACTGAACTTTTGAAACTTTTTTCGTTGTTATATTAGCCTATAAGTTCACATAATTGTTAAAGAATGTATGTTGTGTATGATAGGTGATGGGTTTCCAAGTTTGGAGAATGATTTAGGGCAATAATTTTACCCTAAACTTAACTGCTACATTTAAAATATTTGGGTTGAATTTTTCCTTTATCTTCCATTTTTGGAAATAAATAAAAATTATAATAATCATAATGTAAGTAAAAATTCAGTCTTAAATGTAGGGACAGTATAAAAAATTACTACTTTTTTTTATGCTTCCTTATTTTTTCCAGCTCTTTGTGTCAGGAAGGATGTTCTTGAGTTGGATTGTGCAAAAGTTCATTCTGTCTAAAAGCTGAATTTATCTGTTTTTCTGCCTCGTTTTTGCTTTTTAATTAAAACTTTTGCTAAATTAGAGGTGAGAAAATTTATTCTAAAATGTTTGCTCTGGTAACCAGAACTCTTCTAATAAGTTATATCTGACATAGCTCCTTTGCTAGAGGAGAAAAACAAAATGCAGTTTCTGTTGCTTTCAGCAGGCCATCATTGGAAGTTTTATAAATGTACTTATCTGCTTGAGCATCTTAGCAAATATTTAAGAATAAGTAAGAGCCTGGAGGGCATGAGACATTTTTATCCCGAAAGGAAAACTTTCCTCCTTTTTTTATAGTATTTTTACACTTAGAATATTCCTTCTTTACCTTTTTAATAATTTTGCCAGGTACAGACAAGCAAGGAACTCTAATACCTTTTAATCTCTCTGTTCTTTATGATGTCTGGCACATAATTGCTTCATAGAAGTTTGTTGAATTGAGTTTTATACAGTCAGTTTAGCACCACCAAGTGGCAAGTCTTTGAATGCTCTTGATATATTTTGCTTCCTGTGGACACCTGATTCCCAATTAAGTGCGGGTATGATTGTTAATTTTTTTCTGAGGCAGGACTAATTTCTTTCTTTTTAGTGAGAATGTCCTCATATATGTATGTATTTATTTTTAATTAGGTTTTTACTGTTTACAACAATAGACTTTCTATGTAAATTATTTTTTATACAGATTTTTTTTTTTTTTTGCCCCGAGACATGGCCTTGGTCCGTGGCCCAGGCTGGAGTGCAGTGTGTGATCTCGGCTTACTGCAGCCTCCACCTCCTGGGCTCTAGTGATCCTCCCGCTTCAGCCTCCTGAGTAGCTGGGACTAAAGGCATGCACCATCACACCCAGCTAGTTTTTGTATTTTTTGTAGAGACGGGGTGTTGCCATGTTGCTCCATCTGGTTAGAACTCTTGGCCTCAATTGATCTGCTCACCTCGGCCTCCTAAAGAGCTGGAATTACAGGTGAGGCACCGTACCTGGCCTATACAGCTATTTTTGAGATACAATTGATATGATAGGCCACATGTATTTAGAGTATACAACTTTGACATTTGTGTACACCATGAACCCATGAACACAATTAAGATAATGATGTTTTCACCACCTCTGTTAGTTTTCTCGTGACTCACTGTACTCCATCACTCCATGTGTCCTCAGGCAACCACTGAGCATTTTTTTGGTCACTATAAATTAGTTTTAATTTTCTAGAACTTTATATAAATGGAATTATATAGTATATACTCTGTTTTTGTATGGCTTTCTTTATTCAGGATAATTATTTTGAAATTCATGTTGTTGTATGTATCATTAGTTTTATTTATTTATTTATTTCCAAATAATATCCATTGGGCCAGGCACGGTGGCTCATGCCTGTAATCCCAGCACTTTGAGAGGCTGAGGCAGGTGGATCATGAGGTAAGGAGTTCGAGACCAGCCTGACCAACATAGTGAAACCTTGTCTCTACTAAAAATACAAAAATTAGCTGGGTGTGGTGATATGTGTCTGTAATTCCAGTTACTCGGGAGACTGAGGCAGGAGAATTGCTTGAACATGGGAGGCAGAGGTTGCAGTGAGCCGAGATTGTGCCACTGCATTCCAGCCCGGGTGACAGAGCAAGACTGTCTCGAAAAAAAAACCCCACAAATAATATTCATTGTATGGGTGTACCACATTTTGTTTATCTAGTCATGTGTTTGATAGACATTTGGGTTATTTCCACTTTGACTGTTACAAATAAAGCTGCTCTTAGGCCGGGTGCCATGTCTCACACCTGTAATCCCAGCACATTGGGAGGCCAAGGTGGGTGGATCACCTGAGGCCAGGAGTTCAAGACCAGCCTGACTAACATGGAGAAACCCTGTCTCTACTAAAAATACAAAATTAGCTGGGCATGGTGGTGCATGCCTGTAATCCCAGCTACTCGGGAGGCTGAGGCAGGAGAATCGCTTGAATCCGGGAGGCGGAGGTTGCGGTGAGCCGAGATCTTGCCACTGCACGCCAGCCTGGGCAACAAGAGCTCGTCTCGAAAAAAAATAATAAAACAAACAAATAAAATAAAATAAAGCTGCTCTGAGCATTGGTATATGTCTTTTATGAAAATATGCTTTCATTTTTCTTGATTGGATACCTGGGAATGGAGTGGCTGGATCATACATATTAGTTGTGTGTGTAGCATTTTAACACACTGCCAAATTGTTTTCCAAAGTAGGTGTAGTGTTTTATATTTCCACTGGCAGTGTGTGAAAGTTCCAGTTGCTTCATATTTTTGCCCATATTTAATATCAGTCATTTTAATTATAGCCATTCTAATAGGTGTGTAATAGTGTTTCATTATGGTTTCAGTTTACATTTCTGTAATGACTGATGGTGTTGAGTATTTTTCCATGTGCTTATTTGCTGTCCTTGTATCTTCTTTGATGAAGTATCTGTTTAAATCTTCTGCTTATTTTTTTTCAAACTTTTTTTTTGTTGTTGTTGTTACTGAGTTTTTAGTGTTCTTTTTATGTCCTGGATTTTATATTCTGGATACAAATCCTTTTAATACAAGTTCAGTTGGGTCTTTTTAAAAAAATTATTTCTTTTTATTCATCTTATATAAAAGGGGGGCCAAATCTAAGAAAATAATGTTATGTCAAAGTTTGCTTTTTAAAGCACAAACTTTCAGAGTTTGTTTTAAGGTTAATACATAGAGTGCTAGCTTTTTAGTCACCTGAGAATCAGGAAATTCACATAGACATAATTCCCTGTGGTGACAAAGAACTATGGCTTCCTATGGGTTTGTCAAGCTCCTAGGCTTCATTCAGCCTGAAATTGTACTTTTCTTGTTATGTATAAATTAAATAAAATCTATACAACGGTCTGTTCTTGTGTTGTCTCACATCATGTCTATAAAAACAGCATTTAAAGTTTGCAGGAAATAGAATTTTGGCCTGTTACAAAGCAAACACTTTGTTTCTTTAACTCAGAATTCTGGAAATGCAATCAAGTTCTAGTATTGTGACTGCCAAAATATTTTGTCATCAGATACTAATTTTTTTCAAGTGTCTGATTCCATACAAGAAAGTAATAAAAGTATCAGAAGTTACCGGTGATTATAAAAAAAAAAAAAAACACACAAAACTTCAGTGTCCATAGGGTTGTTCCTCATGGTTTGTTAGGATACTCCTGCCTGATCCAAGTGCATCAGGTCTGAGGCTGTTTTTCGTTCAACGCTTCTATCTGCCAGAAGAATCTTTTTAGGTAAGGAGGCCATCATAGGAGGCAATGGAGCTTCTAGCTGTCTTCCAAGGAATGAAAGCAGGCGCCTCCAGCTGAGCCACTTCCCATGAACATAATTCCTGTAATCAGTCAGAACACTCCATGGGCCTCTTCAAGGGAAGATTCCAAACTCATTCCAAAAGCAAGTCCCATTACTCCAAAGAGCGAAAGAGAGAAGGTTCTTATGGTCAGCTATAGACTCAACTTCATTATCACGTTACAGTGGCTGTCCAGATTGATGAAAATAATACTTTGTGAATCATCAGTCAGTTCCCTAAGCTCCTAAGCTGCATTGGAGACATCGTCAGCTAGTCGGTAGTAGTTTTCCATCAGCAACTCCATCTCCTCTGCATCGTCAGTCCCAGTACTGCTCTTTCCAAAGACTCGTGGGTCACTCCATTTTGATAGAGCTCTTCTAGCAACTCTTCCTCATCCAAGATCTCCAAAATTGACTCTGAAAATTTTAATATCTGTTTCTAACTCTAATAGACTTTTGCCATTCTGTAGTAAAATATGGAGTTCGCTTCTGTCTACAGAAGAATGTTTGGGGTCCACCAAAGCTTCCAGTGTCTCGAGGATCAGTGGCTGGAAAATGCTAAGTTTCCCCTGAAGGGTGTTGATCCAGTATTGCAGGAGTGCTTCTATAGCTCTAAACTCAAAAAATTAAAGGGTTTGTAACAAGTTGACCCTCTCCAGACAATTGTGAAGAGAGTTCCCGGAACAGCCATTGCTGTGAGTTTAAATTATGATAATCTAATATCAGAAGACACTCTGGAGTTATCTCAGCTTCCAAATACTCCATTCTCATGATAATCCTATTATTTCTGGCTGTGATACTCATTACATAGTGAAGTCTCAAATCTCTGGCTTGAAGACCTAACTCTTGGTATAACTCAGTTTTCTTCCTTTCAAAAGAAGTAACATTTCTCTGTAAAATTTTGTCATGGTAAATACTGGGGCTACACTGGCTAGAGTGGTTTGAAAGACATCAGAAGTTCTAAGCCAGTGCATTTCACCTGCCATGCAGAGCCGGCGGGGTTCGCACAGTGGGCGACCCAGCTCCTTCTGAGCAGGTTGGCTGCACAGCCACAGGCAGCCGCAGAGTTTTTGTTCTGTTGCCCAGGCTGAAGTGCAGTGATATGATCATAGCTCACTACAACCTTGAATTCCTGGGCTCAAGTAATCCTTCCGTGTCAGCCTCCCAGGTAGCTAGGACTACAGGCATGTGCCACCATGCCTGGCTAATTTTTTTGTTTTGTAGACATGGGGTCTAGCTGTGTTGCCCAGGGTCGTCTTGAACTCCTGCCCTCAAGGCGATCCTCCTGCCTGGGCCTCTTTGTTAGTCAGTTTTCACACTGCTATAAAGAAATACCTGAGGCCGGGCTCAGTGGCTCATGCCTGTAATCCTAGCACTTTGGGAGACCGAGATGGGCAGATCATGAGGTCAGGAGATTGAGACCATCCTCGCCAACATGGTGAAACCCTGTCTCTACTAAAAATACAAAAATTAGCCAGGTGTTGTGGTGCGCACCTGTAGTCCCAGCTACTTGGGAGGCTAAGGCAAGAGAATTGCTTGAACCCGGGAGGCAGAGCTTGCGGTGAGCCAAGATTTTGACACTGCACTCAGCCTGGTGACAGAGCAACACTCCGTCTCAAAAAAAAAAAAAAAAGCCCTGAGACTCGGTCATTTATAGAGAAAAGAGGTTTAATTGGCTCCTGGTTCTACAGGCTGTACAGGAAGCATGATGCTGGCATCTGCTCAGCTTCTGGGAGGCCTCAGGAAACTTACAGTCATGGTGGAAGGCAAAGAACAAGCCAACACGTCACATAGAGCTGGAGGAAGGGGGAGGGGGAGGTGCTACACACTTTTAGACAACCAGATCTCATTGGAACTCACTATAGTGATGATAGCATCAAGAGTGGATGGTGTGAAACCATGAGAAACCACCTCCACTATTACCTCCCCCCAGGCCCCACCTCCAATGTTGGGTATTATAATTCAACATGAGATTTGGGTGGGGACACAGATCCAAACCATATCATTCCTCTTCTGGCCCCTCCCAAATCTCCATGTCCTTATCACATTTCAAAATAGAATCATACTTTCCCAGTAGTCCCTCAAAGTCTTAACTCATTTCCAGCATTAACTCAGAAGTCCAAAGTCTCATCTGAGACAAGGCTAGTCCTTTCCACCTATGAGGCTGTAAAATGAAAAACAAGTTAGTTACTCCCAAGATTCAGTGGGGTTATAGGCATTGGGTAAATACTCCCATTCCAAAAGGGAAAAATCGGCCCAAAGAAAGAGGCTACAGGCACATGCAAGCCTGAAACTCAGCAGGGCAGTCATTAAATCTTAAAGCTCCAAAATAATCTCTTTTGACTTCATGTCCCACACCCAGGGCACACTGATGCAAGGGGTGGGCACCCAAGGCCTTGGACAGCTCTGCCCTGTGGCGTTGCAGGGCTCAGCCCCTGTGGCTGCTCTCAAGGGCTGGCATCATGTGCCTGTGGCTTTTCCAGGCTAAGAGTGCAAGCTCTTGGTGGATTTATCATTCTGGGGTCTGAAGGACAGTGGCCCTCTTCTCACAGCTCCACTAGGCAATGCCCTTGTGGAGGCACCAATCCTACATTTCTCCTCCTCACTGCCCTAGTAGAGGTTCTTCATGAGGACTCTGCCCCTGCAGCAGGGTTCTGCCTGGACTACCAGGCTTTTCCATACATCCTCTGAATTCTAGGCAGAGACTCTCAAGCTTCAACTGTTGCATTCTGTGCACCTGCAGGCTTAACATCATGTGGAAACTGCTAGGGCTTATAGCTTGCACCTTGTGAAGCAGCAGCCTGAGCTTTACCTGGGCCCTTTTGAGTCACGGCTGGAGCTGGAGTGTCTGGGATGCAGGGAGCAGTGTCCTGAGGTTGTGCAGGGCAGCAGGGCCCTGGGCCCGGCCAAGGAAACCATTTTTCCCTCCTATGCCTTGGTCCTGTGATGGGAATGGCTGCTGCAAAGGTCTCTGAAATGCCTTCAAGGCCTTTTCCCCATTGTCTTGGCTATCAGCACTTGCCTTTCTGGTAGTTATGCAAATTTCTGCTGTGGGCTTGAATTCCTCTCCTGAAAATGGGCTTTTCTTTATTGCCACATGGCCAGGCTGCAAATTTTCTAAACTTCTATGTCTGCTTACCTTTTAAATATAAGTTCCAGTTTCAGGTCATTTCTTTGCATACGCATATGAGCATAGGTTGTTAGCAACAGCCAGGCCACATCTTGAAGACTTTGCTGCTTAGAAATTTCTTCCACTGGATACCCTAAATCATCCATCTCAAGTTCCAAGTTCCACAGATCCCTAGAGCAGGGGCACAGTGCAGCCAGGCTGTTTGCTAAGACATAGCAAAAGTGACTTTTACTCCAGTTCCCAGTAGTTCCTCATTTCCGTCTGAGACCTCCTCAGCCTGGCCTTCACTCTCCATATCACTGCCAGTATTTTGGTCACAACCGTTCAACCAGTCTCTAGGAAATTCCAAACTTTCCCTCATCATCCTATCTTCTGAGCCCTCCACACTCTTCTGACCTCTGTTAGCCAGATCCAAAGCTGCACCCACATTTTAAGGTGACTTTATAGCAATGCCCATTCCTGGTACCAATTTTCTGTATTAGTCAATTCTCACTCCCTGCTATAAAGAAATACCTGAGACTAGGCAATTTATAGAGAAAAGATATTTAATTGGCTCACAGTTCTTCAAATTGTAAAGGAAGTGTGGTGCTGGCATCTGCTCAGGTTCTAGGGAGGCCTCAGGAAACTTACAGTCATGGTGGAAGGCAAAGAGCGAGCCAACACTTCACATAGAGCAGGAGGAATAGAGAGAGGGGAGGTGCCACATACTTTTAAACAAAGTCAGATCTCAGGAGAACTCATTATTGACAGGACAGCACCAAGGGGGATGGTGCTAAACCGTGAGAAACTGCCCCCATAATTCCATTACCTCCCACCAGGCCCTGCCTCCAACATAGGGGATTACAATTTAACATGAAATTTGGGCTAGGGACACAGATCCAAACCATACCACCCTCCCAGAGTGCTGGGATTACGGGCATGAGCCACTGCACCTGGCCGAGTCTTGAACACATGGGATACACTTAAAATAATACTTTAATATCCTTCACTACTGATTATTTGTGTTGTTTTGTGGTCAATTGTAATTGATTATTTTTTTTGTTATAGGTCATATTTTCCTGGCTGTTAGCATGCCTTAGTGGTAAATTTTTTACTGGATGTCAGATATGTTGAATTCTCTTTTTGGATGCTAGATATTTTTGTGTTCTGTGAAATACTATTGAGCTTTGTGTTAGAAGGCACTTAAGTTGCTTGGAGTCAGTTGGGTACTTTTGGGTCTTGCTTTTAACTTTGCTAAATGGTATCAGCACAGCATTTAGTATAGAACTAATTTTGCCTCACTGATGAGGCAAGGGAGTGCTTTGTGAATTATGAGATTTCCCACTCTGACTGCTGCAAACAGTTATGTGAGCCTGCAGATAGTTTCTTCTAATAGTTTCCCTCTCGCCTTGAGGAGTTTACTGACAAACACGCACTGTTCCATACTCTGCTGAATACTCGAGGAAGACTGCAGATTTCTTGAGTTCCCTATGTGTTCTTCTCTTTTCTCTGGTACTTTCTCCTGTGAACTCTAGCTGTATTGGCATCCCCTATTTCCCACATCCCTCTCCTCACTGGACACCTTCTGAGTTTTCTCTCCCTTTCCCATAGCTGGGAACTCACAACAGTAAGCTAGACAATTGTATTGCTCACTTCATTTGGTTCCTTTCTCTCAGTAGTCACTATCCTTCATTGTTTGATGGGGAGTATCGTGAAAACCATTGTTTCATAGGTTGGTCAGTATTTTTAGTTTAGTTTATTATTATTATTTTTCTGGTGGGAGGTTAAATCCAGCCTGTCATTCCATCTTGGCCAGAAGTGGAAGTTTTTATATAGGGTTTCTTTTTCCTTTCTGTTTTTGGTGGAATTAATACCTATCTCTTCTGTACATCTTTTTTCCCCTTCAATCGTAGGCTGAATGTTTGTGTTCCAAATTTGTTCTCTTTGTTGTTATAAACTCTTAAGATGGTTTTTTTCTCCCAAGATTTTACCATTTCCTTCTTGTTGGTCTGCATTAATTCTCTTTTCTGTTCTGTACCTTCTGACAGGCAACATTATCAGCAAGATATTCAAGAATTTTAACAGATGGTATGTATTTAGAGAATGTGCCAGTAGATGTTTGGGTAGCTGAAGGTCATCATCATATACATAGAGTGGTTTTATACCAGTTTGTAATTTGTATTAAAGTGTCTTTTTTCTTCCTTCTTATTGATAGTCTGTATAATCTTCCAAAACAATAGCATTCCTCTCCCTCCCACCTTTTCTTTTGCAGATTCACTTGGTGACAGGTGGTGCTACTTCCTCAAATCTCTGCTTGATCTGTTCTTCCCTTTCTTTTTCTCAAGGTATATTTTTTCATTATTGAATTTGTGTCATGTTTTCCATCAGACAAAATTCCTTCAGTACCCTTGAGATTTGATTTAGATCCTATTTAAGACTTTACATTTTGTGTATTAGTTCGTTTTCACACTGCTATAAAGAAATACCTGAGACTAGGTATTTTATAAAGGAAAGAGGTTTAATTGACTCACAGTTTTGCATGGCTAGGGAGGCCTCAGGAAACTTCATGGCAGAAGGCGAAGGGGAAGCAAGGCATGTCTTACCTGGCGGCAGGAGAGAGTCCTCAGGGGAAACTGCCACTTTTAAACCATAAGACCTTGTGAGAACTTCCTCACTATCATGAGAACAGCATGGGGGAAACAGTCCTTACGATCCAGTCACCTCCCACTGGGTTCCTCCCTCGACATGTGGGGATTACAATTTGAGATGAGATTTGGGTGGGGATACAGTCAAACCATAGCATTTTGTGTTTATCACCAGTAATTTTTAGCGTTTTTGTTGTAAAAATTCATATAGTGAAAATCACATTTAACATATAGCTGAAAGAGTTATAAGGCAAACTTTCTTGTAATCACAGCTTAGGTTAAAAAATAGACCTTTGCCAGGAGATTGAGACCATCCTGGCTAACACGGTGAAACCCTGTCTCTACTAAAAATACAAAAAAAATTAGCCGGGCGTGGTGGCGGGCGCCTGTAGTCCCAGCTACTCGGGAGGCTGAGGCAGGAGAATGGCGTGAACCCAGGAGGCGGAGCTTGCAGTGAGCCAAGATCGCACCACTGCACTCCAGCCTGGGCGACAGAGCGAGACTCCATCTCAAAAAAAAAAAAAAAAAGACGTTTGCCAATAACTCCAGATGACCTTCCACGTACCACCCCTTGTCTACAAAGAAACCATTATCCTAACTTATCATAATCACTTTCTTGCATTTCTTCATTAGTAGTAGTATTAAAACATAGCTATTGTGTCTTTTTAAAAAAATGGTCTTCCATATCTTCTACTTAGTATTACTGGGTACTTAAGATTTTTGTTTTTCTTAATCAGTTGCACCTTTTGTCTTGTTATTGTATGTGATTTTTTGGGGGGGGGGTATCTTGTTATTCAAATTTCAATTTAAATTCATTTAATCAAATACATTATTTCTTGATTTTAAAAGATTGGACAATACAGAAATTATGGTTGACCCTGCCCCCACACTGCCAGACCACCCAAGTCTTGATTTTGACACTATGTATCCTTTGAGCAGTTTTCATATTCATTGTTCTCTGCCAGATGAACTGGAAGATGAAATGAAAACATCATTTATATCCCCATTAGAGATGTATTTTAGATAAGTTTTTGCCATATAATTTGTTCCCTTGTAAAATATCTCAAATTAGTAAGTTGTTAGGCTTGGGGATCTTATATAGACTTTTAGTAATATCTCAGATATGGTCTGGGAAACTGATTAGGCTATTCTGTTTTTACATATTGATGCCTCTGTATCCCTAAGGTAAGAGTCATGAGAATGTATTTCCTATACATTCTTTTGCTATTTGAGATGCATGGTGCTGATTCTTTGTAGAATTTGGCTTCTTATGGGAGGAGTCTTCAACATGTTGCATATCTCTGGTAGTGTAGACTTTTGTTTCAGTCTTTTTCTTCTTTTAGCCTTCAATTTGCCAGATTCCTGATTGTAATTTCCATTGACCTTTACCTTCTTGGGATATATATATTTTTCTTTTTTTTCCTGACTTATTTTTTTTCTACTGTTCCTGTGAGCTCTTCATTTTCTCTCAAATCTTAGGTAGTAGAAAGAAAGGGACTGCTGATGCTTTTTCTTTGCTTCCTGTAGTACAGAGGACCTATTCATGTTCACAGCACTGGTAGTTGGTGAATACTACAGATTGGGATGCAAACAGCATGTAGGATATTGGAACAGTTTTGTCAGTGTCCATATATGCTGAGCCTTAAGTTGATAGCCTTTTTTCATTATGTACTCTTTGGGCAAATAAAACTTGTAGAGTAGACCTTCGAGTCTCAGCCCCAGAGTAGTGGAAGAACCTTGAGCAAATCACTTGATTTTCTTGCAGTTTTTTCAGTTACAAGGTGGGAATGATAATATCTATCTAACTGAATTTTGAGGGTCAGATGTGATAATGTAGAAATGTTTTTGTAAAGTAAGGCGTAATAAAAATATTACATAGCAGATAAAAGCATTTGAAGCTTTCTTTTAAAATTTTTTTAATTTAATTTTTTAAATTTATTTTTTCTTAAGAGATGGGGGTGGAGGGGCGTCTTGCTTTACTGCCCAGGATGGCCCTGAACTCCTGGCCTCAAGTGATCTTCCTGCCTTATCCTCTCAGTGTCCTGGGATTACAGGTGTGAGATACTGCAGCTGCCCAGAACCTTTTAGTTTTTGCATTAGAGATCATGAATAAAACCAGTGAAGACATTGAAAGCTTATTCTACTAACAAATGTTATCTGAGATGAAATTATTCACATCATAATTGTTCCCTGTAGCAAAATAATTTTTTTGTGACAAATATGCGTGGAGATAGCTTTTTCAAATGTCAGTTATTATAATCGATAAACATAAGAAGCAGAATGTTCTATGGCAGGATGATACTACTCAGGAATCAATTCATGATAGAGTAATTAAGAAATATCTTCATTATATATTATTGAAGTTTTAATTGGACTTTTAAAAATCTAGATTTTGCTTTTATTTTTAACTGGCAGATAATAATTGTACATATTTATGGGGTACAGTGTGATAATCTGATATATGTATATAATGTGTAATCAAATCTTAGTATATCTATCACTTAGAACATTTATTCTTTGTGTTAGAAGCATTCACGATCTGCTCTTCTATTTGAGAATATACAATAAGTTGTTAATTATATCATGTGATGGTGCTGTAGAACATTAGAATTTATTCTTCCTGTCTAGCTGTACTTTAGTATTCATTAACCAACCTTTGTCTATTCACCTTTCCACAACCCTTCTCTGCCTGTAGTAACTGCTGTTCTACTTTCTACTTCGATGAAGCCAACTATTTTAGCTTCCACATAAGAGTTAGAACATGTGGTATTTATCTTTCTGTGGCTGGTGTATTTTACTTAACATATATCCTCAATGCTCATCCATGTTACTGCAAATGACAGGATTTTCTTCATTTTTATGGCTTAATAGTATACCATTGTGCATATATGCCACATTTTCTTTCTTTCTTTTTTTTTTTGAGATAGAGTTTCGCTCTTCTTGCCCAGGCTGGAGTGCAATGGCGTGACCTCAGCCCACCGCAGCCTCCACCGCCCGGGTTCAAGCGATTCTCCTGCCTTAGCCTCCTGAGTAGCTGGAATTACTGGCATGTGCCACCATGCCTGGCTAATTTTGTATTCTTAGTAGAGATGGGGGTTTCTCCATGTTGGTCAGGCTGGTCTCGAACTCCCGGCCTCAAGTATCTGCCCACCTCGGCCTCCCAAAGTGGTGCGATTACAGGGGTGAGCCACCATGCCTGGCCACCACATTTTCTTTATCCAGTCTTCTGTTGATGGACTCTTAGATTGACTCCGTATCTTGGCTATTGTGAATAGTGCTGCAGTAAACTTGGGAGTGCTTCTTTGACATACTGATTTTCTTTTTTTTTTTTTTTGAAATATAGTCAAAAGTGGGATTACTGGATCATATGGCAATTTTTTTTCTTTTTTTTTTTAAGATAGAGTCTCGTTGCTCAGGCTGGAGTACAGTGATGCAATCTTGCCTCATTGCAACCTCCCAATTTCTGGGTTCAGGCAGTCCTCCTACCTCAGCCTCCTGAATAGCTGGGACTACAAGCACGTGCCACCATGCCCGGCTAATTATTTTTATATTTTTGTAGAGATAGGGTTTCACCATGTTGCCCAGGCTGGTCTTGAACTCCTGAGCTCAAGCTGTCTGCCCGCCTTGGTCTCTCAAAGTGTTGGGATTACAGACATGAGCCATCATGCCTGGCCACTGTCATACTGAACTTTCATGCTGTTTTCTGTAGCGCTTGTACCAATTTACATTCCCACCAGCAGTGTATAAGAGTTATCTTTTCTCCATATCCTCACTAGCATTTTTTTTTTTTTTGTAGTTTTGATGACAAAAAATTAGTCATCAGTTAATTAGCCTTTCTGGGATGAGGTGGTATCTCATTGAGGTTTTGATTTGTATTTTCTTGCTAATTAGTGATGTTGAACATTTTTTTCAAATACCTGTTAGCCATTTGTATGTTTTTTTGGGTCATTGTCATTTTTAAAGGTAGATATAGTTTATTTGGGCCAAGATTGAGGATTGCAATCTAGTAGCATAGATTCAAGTTGCTCTGAATGTAAACTTTCCGTATGTCTTCTTTTGAGAGATACCTATTTAGCTTATTTGTCCATTTTGAAATTGGAGTATTTTTTTTTTCTGTTGAGGTTTTTGACTTTCTTGTATCTTCTGGATATTAAACCCTTGTTGGATATATAGTTTGCAGGTATTTTCTCCCATTCTACAGCTTGTATCTTCATTTTGTTGATTGTTTCCTATGCTGTGCGGAAGTTATTTTGATGTAATCCTGTTTGTCTGTTTTTGCTCTTGTTGCCAGTGCTTTTGCATTCTTCTCGGTAAAATCTTTGTCCTGACCAGTGCCCTGTATAATTTCCTCTAGTAGTTTTTGAAGCATTTTCTTGTAGTAGTTTCATAGTTTTGGATCTTACATTTAAGCCTTCAATCGTTTTTTTTTTGGGGGGGATGGAGTCTCGCTATGTAGCCCAGGCTGGAGTGTAGTGGCACGATCTCAATTCACTGCA
Organism: Symphalangus syndactylus; assembly: GCF_028878055.3. NCBI lineage: Eukaryota > Metazoa > Chordata > Mammalia > Primates > Hylobatidae > Symphalangus > Symphalangus syndactylus. The sequence continues at coordinate 67,293,523 of NC_072435.2, forward strand.
CGTTTGCTTCCCAGGTTCAAGCGATTCTTCTGCCTCAGCCTCCCGAGTAGTTGGGATTACAGGCACCCACCACCATGCCCAGCTGATTTTTTTTGTATTTTTATTTTATTTTGTTTTATTTTGTTTTATTATTATTATACTTTTAAGTTTTAGGGTACATGTGCACAATGTGCAGGTTTGTTACATATGTATATATGTGCAATGTTGTGCTGCACCCATTAACTCATCATTAAGCATTAGGTATATCTCCTAATGCTATCCCTCCCCCATCCCCCCACCCCACAACAGTCCCCAGAGTGTGATGTTCCCCTTCTTGTATCCATGTGTTCTCATTGTTCAATTCCCACCTATGAGTGAGAACATGCGGTGTTTGGTTTTTTGTCCTTGCGATAGTTTACTGAGAATGATGATTTCCAGTTTCATCCACGTCCCTACAAAGGACATGAACTCATAATTTTTTATGGCTGCATAGTATTCCATGGTGTATATGTGCCACATTTTCTTAATCCAGTCTATCATTGTTGGACATTTGGGTTGGTTCCAAGTCTTTGCTATTGTGAATAGTGCCGCAATAAACATACGTGTGCATGTGTCTTTATAGCAGCATGATTTATAGTCCTTTGGGTATATACCCAGTAATGGGATGGCTGGGTCAAATGGTATTTCTAGTTCTAGATCCCTGAGAAATCGCCACACTGACTTCCACAATGGTTGAACTAGTTTACAGTCCCACCAACAGTGTAAAAGTGTTCCTATTTCTCCATATCCTCTCCAGCACCTGTTGTTTCCTGACTTTTTAATGATGGCCATTCTAACTGGTGTGAGATGGTATCTCATTGTGGTTTTGATTTGCATTTCTCTGATGGCCAGTGATGATGAGCATTTTTTCATGTGTTTTTTGGCTGCATAAATGTCTTCTTTTGAGAAGTGTCTGTTCATGTCCTTCGCCCACTTTTTGATGGGGTTGTTTTTTTCTTGTAAATTTGTTTGAGTTCATTGTAGATTCTGGATATTAGCCCTTTGTCAGATGAGTAGGTTGCAAAAATTTTCCCATTCTGTAGGTTGCCTGTTCACTCTGATGGTAGTTTCTTTTGCTGTGCAGAAGCTCTTTAGTTTAATTAGATCCCATTTGTCAATTTTGGCTTTTGTTGCCATTGCTTTTGGTGTTTTAGACATGAAGTCCTTGCCCGTGCCTATGTCCTGAATGGTATTGCCTAGATTTTCTTGCAGGATTTTAATGGTTTTAGGTCTAACATTTAAGTCTTTAATCCATCTTGAATTAATTTTTGTATAAGGTGTAAGGAAGGGATCCAGTTTCAGCTTTCTACATATGGCTAGCCAGTTTTCCCAGCACCATTTATTAAATAGGGAATCCTTTCCCCATTTCTTGTTTTTGTCAGGTTTGTCAAAGATCAGATAGTTGTAGAAATGTGGCATCATTTCTGAGGGCTCTGTTCTGTTCCATTGATCTATGTCTCTGTTGTGGTACCAGTACCATGCTGTTTTGGTTACTGTAGCCTTGTAGTATAGTTTGAAGTCAGGTAGCGTGATGCCTCCAGCTTTGTTCTTTTGGCTTAGGATTGACTTGGTGATACGGGCTCTTTTTTGGTTCCATATGAACTTTAAAGTAGTTTTTTCCAATTCTGTGAAGAAAGTAATCGGTAGCTTGATGGGGATGGCATTGAATCTATAAATTACCTTGGGCAGTATGGCCATTTTCACAATATTGATTCTTCCAACCCATGAGCATGGAATGTTCTTCCATTTGTTTGTATCCTCTTTTATTTCATTGAGCAGTGGTTTGTAGTTCTCCTTGAAGAGGTCCGTCACATCCCTTGTAAGTTGGATTCCTAGGTATTTTATTCTCTTTGAAGCAATTGTGAATGGGAGTTCACTCATGATTTGGCTCTCTGTTTGTCTGTGATTGTGATTTTTGTACATTGATTTTGTCTGTGATTGTGATTTTTGTACATTGATTTTGTATCCTGAGACTTTGCTGAAGTTGCTAATCAGCTTAAGGAGATTTTGGGCTGAGACAATGGGGTTTTCTAGATATACAATCATGTCATCTGCAAACAGGGATAATTTGACTTCCTCTTTTCCTAATTGAATACCCTTTATTTCCTTCTCCTGCCTGATTGCTGTGGCCAGAACTTCCAGCACTATGTTGAATAGGAGTGGTGAGAGAGGGCATCCCTGTCTTGTGCCAGTTTTCAAAGGGAATGCTTCCAGTTTTTGCCCATTCAGTATGATATTGGCTGTGGGTTTGTCATAGATAGCTCTTATTATTTTGAGATACGTCCCATCAATACCTAATTAATTGAGAGTTTTTAGCATGAAGGGTTGTTGAATTTTGTCAAAGGCCTTTTCTGCATCTATTGAGATAATCGTGGTTTTTGTCTTTGGTTCTGTTTATATGCTGGATTACATTTATTGATTTGCATATGTTGAACCAGCCTTGCATCCCAGGGATGAAGCCCACTTGATCATGGTGTATAAGCTTTTTGATGTGCTGCTGGATTTGGTTTGCCAGTATTTTATTGAGGATTTTTGCATCAATGTTCATCAAGGATATTGGTCTGAAATTCTCTTTTTTGGTTACGTCTCTGCCAGGCTTTGTTATCAGGACGATGCTGGCTTCATAAAATGTGTTAGGGAGGATTCCCTCTTTTTCTATTGATTGGAATAGTTTCAGAAGGAATGGTACCAGTTCCTCCTTGTACCTCTGGTAGAATTCGACTGTGAATCCATCAGGTCCTGGACTCTTTTTGGTTGGTAAGCTATTGATTATTGCCACAATTTCAGAGCCTGTTATTGGTCTATTTAGAGATTCAACTTCTTCCTGGTTTAGTCTTGGGAGGGTGTATTTGTCGAGGAATTTATCCATTTCTTCTAGATTTTCTAGTTATTTGCATAGAGGTGTTTGTAGTATTCTCTGATGGTAGATTGTATTTCTGTGGGATTGGTGGTGATATCCCCTTTTTCATTTTTTATTGCATCTATTTGATTCTTCTCTCTTTTCTTCTTTATTAGTCTTGCTAGTGGTCTGTCAATTTTGTTGATCTTTTCAAAGAACCAGCTCCTGGATTCATTAATTTTTTGAAGGGTTTTTTGTGTCTCTGTTTCCTTCAGTTCTGCTCTGATTTTAGTTATTTCTAGCCTTCTGCTAGCTTTTGAATGTGTTTGCTCTTGCTTTTCCAGTTCTTTTAATTGTGATGTTAGGGTGTCAGTTTTGGATCTTTCCTGCTTTCTCTTGTGGGCGTTTAGTGCTATAAATTTCCCTCTACACACTGCTTTGAACGTGTCCCAGAGATTCTGGTATGTTGTGTCTTTGTTCTCGTTGGTTTCAAAGAACATCTTTATTTCTTCCTTCATTTCATTATGTACCCAATAGTCATTCAGGAGCAGGTTGTTCAGTTTCCATGTAGTTGAGTGGTTTTGAGTGAGTTTCTTAATCCTGAGTTCTAGTTTGATTGCATTGTGGTCTGAGAGACAGTTTGTTATAATTTCTGTTCTTTTGCATTTGCTGAGGAGAGCTTTACTTCCAACTAAGTGGTCAATTTTGGAATAGGTGTGGTGTGGTGCTGAAAAAAATGTATATTCTGTTGATTTGGAGTGGAGAATTCTGTAGATGTCTATTAGGTCCACTTTGTGCAGAGCTGAGTTCAATTCCTGGATATCCTTTTTAACTTTCTGTCTCGTTGATCTGTCTAATGTTGACAGTGGGGTGTTAAAATCTCCCATTATTATTGTGTGGGAGTTTAAGTCCCTTTGTAGGTCACTGAGGACTTGCTTTATGAATCTGGGTGCTCCTGTGTTGGGTGCATATATATTTAGGATAGTTAGCTCTTCTTGTTGAATTGATCCCTTTACCATTATGTAATGGCCTTCATTGTCTCTTTTGATCTTTGTTGGTTTAAAGTCTATTTTATCAGAGACTAGGATTGCAACCCCTGCCTTTTTTTGTTTTCCATTTGCTTGATAGATCTTCCTCCATCCCTTTATTTTGAGTCTATGTGTGTCTCTGCACGTGAGATGGGTTTCCTGAATACAGCACACTGATGGGTCCTGACTCCTTATCCAGTTTGCCATTCTGTGTCTTTTAATTGGAGCATTTAGCCCATTTACATTTAAAGTTAGTATTGTTATGTGTGAATCTGATCCTGTCATTATGATGTTAGTTGGTTATTTTGCTCATTAGTTGATGCAGTTTCTTCCTAGCCTCGATGGTCTTTACAATTTGGCATGTTTTTGCAGGGGCTGGTACCAGTTGTTCCTTTCCATGTTTAGTGCTTCCTTCAGGAGCTCTTTTAGGGCAGGCCTGGTGGTGACAAAATCACTCAGCATTTGCTTATCTGTAAAGTATTTTATTTCTCCTTCACTTATGGAGCTTAGTTTGGCTGGATATGAAATTCTGGGTTGAAAATTCTTTTCTTTAAGAATGTTGAATATCGGCCCCCACTCTCTTCTGGCTTGTAGAGTTTCTGCTGAGAGATCAGCTGTTAGTCTGATGGGCTTCCCTTTGTGGGTAACCCGATCTTTCTCTCTGGCTGCCCTTAACATTTTTTCCTTCATTTCAACTTTGGTGAATCTGACAATTATGTGTCTTGGAGTTGCTCTTCTCGAGGAGTATCTTTGTGGCGTTCTCTGTATTTCCTGAATCTGAATGTTGGCCTGCCTTGCTAGATTGGGGAAGTTCTCCTGGATAATATCTTGCAGAGTGTTTTCCAGCGTGGTTCCATTCTCTCCGTCATTTTCAGGTACACCAATCAGACGTAGGTTTGGTCTTTTCACATAGTCCCAAATTTCTTGGAGGCTTTGTTCATTTCTTTTTATTCTTTTTTCTCTAAACTTCCCTTCTCGCTTCATTTCATTCATTTCATCTTCCATCACTGATACCCTTTCTTCCAGTTGATCCCATCTGCTACCGAGGCTTCTGCAATCTTCGCGTAGTTCTCGAAACTTGGCTTTCAGCTCCATCAGCTCCTTTAAGCCCTTCTCTCCATTGGTTATTCTAGTTATCCATTCGTCTAATTTTTTTCAAAGTTTTTAACTTCTTTGCTATTATTTTGAATTTCCTCCCGTAGCTCGGAGTAGTCTGATCGTCTGAAGCCTTCTTCTCTCAGCTCGTCAAAGTCATTCTCTGTCCAGCTTTGTTCCATTGCTGGTGAGGAACTGCGTTCCTTTGGAGGAGGAGAGGTGCTCTGCTTTTTAGAGTTTCCAGTTTTTCTGCTCTGTTTTTTCCCCATCTTTGTGGTTTTATCTACTTTTGGTCTTTGATGATGGTGATGTACAGATGGGTTTTTGGTGTGGATGTCCTTTCTGTTTGTTAGTTTTCCTTCTACCAGACAGGACCCTCAGCTGCAGGTCTGTTGGAGTTTACTAGAGGTCCACTCCAGACCCTGTTTGGCTGGGTGTCAGCAGTGGTGGCTGCAGAACAGCGGATTTTCGTGAGACCACAAATTCAGCTGTCTGATAGTTCCTCTGGAAGTTTTGTCTCAGAGGAGTACCTGGCTGAGTGAGGTGTCAGTCTGTCCCTACTGGGGGGTGCCTCCCAGTTAGGCTGCTCGGGGGTCAGGGACCCACTTTAGGAGGCAGTCTGTCCGTTCTCAGATCTCCAGCTGCGTGCTGGGAGAACCACTACTCTCTTCCAAGCTGTCAGTCAGACAGGGACATTTAAGTCTGCAGAGGTTCCTGCTGAATTTTTGTTTGTCTGTGCCCTGCCCCCAGAGGTGGAGCCTACAGAGGCAGGCAGGCCTCCTTGAGCTGTGGTTTGCTCCACCCAGTTGGAGTTTCCTGGTTGCTTTGTTTACCTAAGCAAGCCTGGGCAATGGTGGGCGCCCCTCCCCCAGCCTCGCTGCCACCTTGCAGTTTGATGTCATACTGCTGTGCTAGCAATCAGCGAGACTCCGTGGGCATAGGAGCCTCCGAGCCAGGTGCGGGACACAATCTCCTGGTGTGCCGTTTTCCAGGCCCATTGGAAAAGCACAGTATTAGGGTGGGACTGACCCGATTTTCCAGGTGCCGTCTGTTACCCCTTTCTTTGACTAGGAAAGGGAACTCCCTGACCCCTTGTGCTTCCCGAGTGAGGCAATGCCTCGCCCTGCTTCGGCTCGTGCACAGTGTGCTTCACCGACTGTCCTGCATCCACTGTTTGGCACTCCCTAGTGAGATGAAACCAGTACCTCAAACAGAAATGCAGAAATCACCCGTCTTCTGTGTCGCTCAGTCTGGGAGCTGTAGACCGGAGCTGCTCCTATTCGGCCATCTTGGCTCCACCCGCTGACTCCAAATCGAGAACCGCCCTTAAGTTTTATAAAGTATAAGACTTTGTAAGATTCAGTAGCTATTACAAATTAATAAATTTATTTTATTTGCCATTTCTGGCAGAACTATTACTTTGTATCAGTTAACATCACACCCTTCAAAATTAGAAAGCTAAACATGACTGCTTTCTGAAGACAGTATAAATGTGGTTTTGAATTAGGAGTTTTGGGATGTATAATTTGTTCCTCAAAAAGGGCTGAAGAGTTGAGGAACACAGAATACGGAATGAGTGCAGCTTTGACTTTTTTTTTTTGTTTTCACTTGAAACAGAGTCTTGCTCTGTCTCCCAGGCTGGAGGGCAGTAGTGCGATCTCAGCTCACTGCAAGCTCCCCCTCCTGGGTTCACACCATTCTCCTGCCTCAGCCTCCCGAGTAGCTGGGACTACAGGCACCCACCACCAGGCCTGTCTAATTTTTTCTATTTTTTAGTAGAGACGAGTTTTCACCGTGTTAGCCAGGACGGTCTCGATCTCCTCACCTCGTAATCCACCCACCTTGGCCTCCCGAAGTGGTGGGATTACAGGCGTGAGCCGTCGCGCCCGGCCAGCTTTGAGTTTTTTGTAAGGTGTCTGTCACTTTAATTCTTATTGTGTTCCCAGCTAAACTACTTAGGAAACTCTCAACTTTTTCTTAAGTGAAAAAAAATAGGCAACACTTAACCAACAAATGTAAGAGGAAGAGTTGCTTAATGTGCCTAAATAAGGTAAAGTGTTTTGTTTGATTGTATAGGGTTCACCTCATTAAGGTTCTAGAATCTCTTTAGTGTTAATGGTATCATAGAACCTTAGATTGCATTGTTAATGATAGCAAGCTTTTCTTGCCAAATTAGTGTCTCTTTTTCCACTATGAGAATTAGGAAGTTCCCGACTATTCTACTAGCTGAGTCTTATGTGAAAATATGCTGAAGTGTTATTTCTGAGTATGTCTCTGATCCATTTGTCACAAAAACTTGAGAATATTTTTTCTCAATATCTTTTTTAAAATAAATTTTATTACATTTGAGGTTTACAACATATTATGGGATACATACAGATAGTAAAATGGTTACTATAGTGAATTAGATTAACATATTTGTCGTCTCACATAGTTACTTTTTTGTGACAACAGCAGCTAAAATCTACTTATTTAACTGGAGGATAGCATTATGCTACGTGAAAAAAGCAGATACGGAAGGAAAAATAATCGTAGGATTTCACTTATATGTGGAATATGTATAATAAAAAAACAACTCAGGGCTGGGTGCTGTGGCTCATGCCTGTAATCCCAGCACTTTGGGAGGCCAAGGTGGGCAGATCACCTGAGGTCAGGAGTTTGAGACCAGCCTGGCCAACATGGTGAAACCCCATCTCTACTAAAAACACAAAAATTAGTCGGGCATGATGGTGCGTGCTTGTAATCCCAGCTACTCGGGAGGCTGAGGCAGGAGAATCACTTGAACCTGGGAGGCGAAGGTTCCAATGAGCTGAGATCATGCCACTGCACTCCAGCCTGGGCGACAGAGCAAAACTCTGTCTCAAAAAAAAAACTCAAGTACAGAGAATTAAACAGTGGTTACCACTACTCAGGGTTGCTAGGAAATGGAGAGATGTAGGTCAAAGGATAGAAAATAGATACATATGATGAACAAGTCTAGAGATCTAATGTACAACATGCAGACTAAAGTTAATAAAATTATATTGCAAAAGGTGGAGGTTTAAGGGATTTCTTTTCCATAACCTTTTCATTTTTTTTTTTTTTGTGTGTGTTCCTAGGTATGATCATCTGGTTCACTCTCCTGTTTTATAAATTGATAAACTGAAGTCTAGAAAATTTAGTTTATACTTCTGGACTTTCCTTTTTTCATGTCACTCTTTAAAATTATTTTTAAATATATGACTATATTTTCACTTTGAAATATTCAAATAAATCAGAGGCATTAACATAGAAAGTTAACAGTTCCTGTTTCAGCCTTTTCTCATCATACTCTCCCGAAGTAGTCTTTGTTAATAGCTTAAAGTATCCTCCCAGAATTTGTTCTGTATATTTCACACAGATAGAAACTTTATAAAAGTGTAAATGTCAGCATACTATATATACATGATGATTTTTCTGTGTGCATTGTCTGTTTCCCCATCCATTTAATCAGCCTCATCCTTTAACTCCTGAATAGTATCCCCCAAAGAATGGATATCCCAGGATATATTTGATAATTTTCCTATTTGTGGATGTTTAGATGCATACCCTCCCTTTCCTCCTCCCCTTCTGCTTCTCCTCCCTCTAAAATTATAAATAATACTGCTGTGAATATTCTTATGCATATTTTGTGCATATATCTATAGGCTTTAAAATTTTTCATCTCTGTACAAACAGTATAGAATTGTCTCCCACCCTTTCTCAGCTCATCCTATCCCCATGTAAGCTGTTTACATGCTGGTTTGATGCTTAGCAACTATTTCAGTAAAGGCTATCTTACTTAGGTTTTTGAAATCAAAACTTCCCTGGTGATCTTAATTACTTAAAAGACTCTTTCCTGACATAAGTCCATATCACGGTTGATTAACATAACAAACCCAAGAGAGAGGCAGTAAAAGTAATGTGGAACCTTTATATTGTAGTGGCTAAGAGCGCAGTTTTCTGTTGTCAGACTCCCTGGGTTTCAGTTTCACCACCGGTTATTATTTGCCTCATTTGGGCAGTTATTTCACCACTTTCAGTTTTCTTATTCACACAAATGGGCTTCTCATCCCAATGATGCAGTCGAATGTGGTTATATAATCTGTGGTTTAGGGTGGTTGTAAGGATTAAGTTACAACATAAGGAGTTCCTAGTGTATAAGTGTTCCGTAAATGTTAGCTAAAAACAGGAAGATACATACCTCTTTACATTTATGAATGAAGGAGTGATAGACTCTGATAGTGCTTGTCTTGCATTGCTGGCCCATGATATTCTGAAGACTAATATTAATAAAAGGTCTACAGAAATAGAATAATATACTCTATTGACCAGACTTATATATGTCAAAAGTTCTTAGGTCTAGAAGTGACTGTTTTTTACTTATTTTCATAATTAAAAAAATTTTAAATGGTTTGAAATGGGTCTCAAGAATGGAATCTCAATTTATAACATTATGTCTATGAAAAATGAGGCTTAACCTTAAATGTTTAAACTTACTTAGGAGTTAACTTAAGTCTCCCCTATATTCCCATAGGAATTTATTCAAGGATTATGTCTTTATCATCTTCATGTACTTTTAGTCTTTTATGTGCTTTTTACATACAGAAGCACTCAGTTAATATTGTGAAATTGAATTAGTTTAGTCATTTCTAGGAGTCTCCATCACTACTATGTTTATTTTTGTTCTCATCACTACTCTTTAAAATTCCTGTATTATTTCCCAAATTTCTATGCCATGGTGTTTCAAAAACACGCCAAAATGATCTTACAGTAAAAATGTGCTATTATGGGAATAGTTAGACAGGATTGATTCCTCATTGTGTTTCATTTGTTCTTCTTCTTAGATATTTTCAAGTGCATTCTCAGTTCGAGCTCAGTATTTTCCTTAATGCCCATGAAAAAAAATACTAATTTTTTTGATTTTTTAGAGAGATGAGTTCTTGCAGTATTGTCCAGGCTGGAGTGCAGTGGCTATTCACAGGTGCAATCATAGCACCCTACAACCTTGAACTCTTGGGCTCAAGCCCAGCCTCCCAAGTAGTTGGGGCTACTGGCATGTGCCACTGCATCTGGCGAAAAATATAAATTTTAAGTGGAATTTAAATATTGAGACTTGTTGCAGTTAGTCTGACATCTTTGTTTACGTGGAGGATCAAGATTGTGATTATCACAAATCTGATAAACTTTCATACATTAACAAAGCAGAATTAATTCCAGTTTATGTTTGCTTGATTGAAGTGCTGTTAACTCTGAGAGGTATTTTTTTAAATAATACATTTATGTATGAAATAATCAGAAACTTGGCCAAGTATGATAAGAAAATATATCTTAATATTTTAACATGTTAACATAGTACTCAACAGAAATTATGTGATTAACTTTATTTTTACTGTTTTAGATTATATATGAACAAGAAGGAGTATATATTCACTCATCTTGTGGAAAGACCAATGACCAAGACAGCTTGATTTCAGGAATATTACGTGTTTTAGAAAAGGTAAGTTTCTAGTAAATGATTTTATTTAATAATAGTTTCTGGTAGTGATACATCTTTGGAGAATTATCAGAAAGTTTGAATTTCATGTGTAAGTTACAATTATGTAATTGAACAGTAATTGTAAATTTAATACCAAAATGATATAATAGTCAAACACACTCCTTGACTTATGATGGGGTTATGTCTTGATAAACCCATCATAAATTGAAGATATTGTTTATCAAAAACGCATTTAATACACCTAACTTACTGGACATCATAGCTTAATTTCCTTAAATGTGTTCAGAACACTTACATTAGCCTACAGTTGGGCAAAATTATCTAACATAAAGCATGTTTTATAATCAAGTATCATGGAGTATATTGAATACTGTGCTGAAAGTGAAAAACAATGTTTCTGTGGTTACTTGAAGTATGATTTCTACTGCATGTGCATTGCTTTTATGCCATCCTATTACAAAAAAATCCTGAGTCAAACCATCATGAGTCAGGAACCGTCTGTACTTTAGATAAAATGACATGGAATATTCTAAAACCTACGTAGAAGTTGTAGCAATATAAATTTTTCATAATGAAAAGTAGGCAGAATTTGAAAAATCTATAACATTTTTGATTTACATATGATATTAGCATATTTAAAAAGTAGATATTTAAGAGGCTGAAATTTTATTTTGGGTTCAGGGAATAAAATAAGAATAACATATTGCTGAATATTAAATATACTTCATAATTTCTTTTTCTAGGATGCCGAAGTAATAGTGGACTGGAGACCATTGGATGATGCATTAGATTCCTCTAGTATTCTCTATGCTAGAAAGGTATTTAAGAAAAAAATGTGTTACTAAGGGAATGCCATTTAAAAAATAACAGTATTATTCGTATATAATTCACATACCATAAAATGCATCCTTTTAAAGCATACAATTCAGTGGTTTTTAGTATATTTACAGAGTTGTGCAGCCATCCACCAGTATCTAATTTTAGAACATTTTCATCACCCTCCAGAACTCTTATCAGCAGTTACCCCTCATTTCACTTACTTTCAGTCACTGGCAATCACTAATCTACTTTCTATCTCTAAGGATTTGCCTATTCTAGACATTTCATATAAATGGAGTCATGTAATAATGTAGTTTGTTTTTTGTGACTGGCTTCTTTCACTTTGCATAAGGTTTTCAAGGTTCATCCGTGTTATATAGCATGTATGGTCCTTTTGTTTTTGATGAATAATATTGTGTATACTGTTGTATAATAGTGTATATATCACAGTTTTATTCGTCAGTTGATGGACATTTGGGTTGTTTTCACTTTGGGGCTAATATATATAATGCTGCTGTGAGCATTCATGTGCAGGTTTTTGTGTGAACATGTTTTTATTTCTCTTGAGTATATACCTAGGAGTAGAATTACTGGGTTTCATAATTCTGTGTTTAACATTTGGGGGAACTGCCAAACTTTTGCAGAGCAGCTGCATCATTTTCTAATCCAGCAATATATGAGGATTCCAATTTCTCTATATCCTCATCAACACTTGTTATTATCTTTTTAATTTTAGTAAACCTAGTGGATTTGAAGTTCTGTTTGCTTCCTAGGGCTACTGTAAACAAATCATCGCAAACTGGGTGGCTTAGAACAGTCTTAATTTATTGTCTCTCAGTTCTGGAGACTAGAAGTCAGCAATCAAGGTATTAGCAGGATTGGTTTCTTCTGAGGGCTGTTAGGGAGAATCTGTTTGTTGCCTGTCTACTAATTTCTAGTAGCCTCAGACATTCCTTGGTTTGTAGATAGTGTCCTCTGTGTGTTTTCACATCATCTTCCATCTGTTCATGTCTATCTCTCTGTTAATCCCCTTTTTATAAGGACATTAGTCATACTGGATGAGGGCCTATCCTGATAATCTCATTTTAACTTGATTACTTGTGTTAAGACCCTATTTCCATTAGGTTGGTACAAAGGTAATTGAGGTCTTTGACATTGCTTTAATGGCAAAGACCACAATTGCTTTTGCACCAGCCTAACAAATCGGGTCACATTCTGAGGTAATGGGAGTTAGGATGTTAATTTATCTTTTTGGGAGGGGGCAGCACAATTCAAACCATAACTGAAGTTGTATGTCGTTGTGGTTTTAGTTTATATTTTCCTAATGACTAATGATGTTGAACATCTTTTCATGGGATTATTGGCCATGTGGTGTATACACTGTCCTTTGGTATCTGTGGGGTATTGGTTCTATTCGATGTAGCATAGTACTTGGTGCACGGCAAATTTGAGTTTTACCTTTTGGAAGTTTGTGGAATTTTTTTTTCCTGAATATTTTAGATTCCAGGTTTGTTGAATCCACAGATACAGAACCCATGGCTATTGGAGGGCCAACTGTATCTTCTTTGGAGAAATGCCTGTTCTAAATCTTTTGCCCATTTATTTATTTATTTATATTTACTTTTTTTTTTTTTTTTTTTTTGAGACAGAGTCTTTCTCTGTCGCCCAGGCTGGAGTGCAGTGGTGCGATCTCAGCTCATTGTAGCCTCTACCTCCCAGGTTCAAGCAATTCTCATGCCTCAGCCTTCCAAGTAGCTGGGATTACAGGTTCCTGCCACCATGCCCAGGTAAGTTTTGTATTTTTAGTAGAGATGGAGTTTCACCATGTTGGCCAGGCTGGTCTCGAACTCCTGACCTGAGGTGATCTTCCCACCTCTGCCTCCCAAAGTGCTGAGATTACAGGCTTGAGCCACTGTGCCTGTCCTTGCCCATGTAGTTATATGTCTTTTATTTTTGAGACAGGGTCTTGCTCTGTTGCCCAGGCTGGAGTGCATGGTGTGATCTCGGCTCACTGCAACCTCTGCCTCCTGGCCCAAGCGATCCGCCTGCCTCAGCCTCCCGAATAGCTGGGACTACAGGCGCATGCCACCATGCCTGGCTAATATTTATATTTTTTTGTAGAGACAGGGTTTCAGCATGTTGGCCAGGCTGGTCTCAAACTCCTGAGCTCAAGCAATCTGCCCGCCTTGGCCTCCCAAAGTGATGGCATTACAGGGTAGTTACTTGTCTTTTTATTGTTGAGTTGTAAGAATTCTTTATATATTCTGGATATAAATTTCTCATCAGATGTGTAATTTGCGGACATTTTTTCCCGTATGGTGGACTGTTTTTTCACTTTCTTTTGGGTGTGCTTTGAAGCACAAACAGTTTTAATTTTCATGAAGTCAAGTTTATCTATTTTTTTCTTTTGTTGCCTGTGCTTTTGGCGTGTCATATCCAGGAAACCAGTGCCTAACTCAGGATTATAAAGATACTGCTGTTCTTCTGAGTTTTATAGTTTTAGCTCTTACGTTTAGATTGGCGATTTGTTTTTTTTTCTTTCTTCTTCCCTTTCCCTCCCTTCTCCTCGCTTCCACATCAAGTCTCCATCACCTGAGTAATGTACATTATACCCATTAAGTAATTTCTCATGTATGGTCCATTTTGAGTTAATTTTTGTGTTATGATGTAAGATAAGGAATCATTTGAACAGATTTTTTAATTAAATGGTTGTACTTCTAATTCTGTTATGTTTTTGTGCTTTTCACATGTGTCTGTTCAATATTTTCTCATAATTTTTTATTAAAGGTTTTATTTTTATTTATTTATTTATTTATTTATTTATTTATTTTTGAGGCAGAGTCTCATTCTGTCACCCAGGCTGGAGTGCCGTGGCATGATCTTGGCTCACTGCAATCTCCACCTCCTGGGTTCAAGCGATTTTTCTGCCTCAGCCGCTCGAGTAGCTGGGACTACAGGCATGCGTCTCCACACCTGGCTAATTTTTTGTATTTTCAGGAGAGACGGGGTTTCACCATACTGCTGGTCTCGATCTCCTGACCTCGTGATCCGCCTGCCTCGGCCTCCCAAAGTGCAGGGATTACAGGCGTGAGACACTACACCTAGCCCTAAAGATTTTATTATTTATAAAATTCATTCTAATTCAAATTATACATTTTCCTACATAAATTCTGGGTTTTAGAAGGTTTATTATGGAAAACAGAGGTATTTCACTTTTCCACCAAATTTTCCATCTCCCAAGGCAATCATAAACCTTAGCTGTTTTTTTGATTAGTTATAGCCCTGTGTCTAAATAACATTCTTCTAACACTACTATTTTTTTTTCCAATTTACACATTGTGTGTTGACTCCTCACTGTGGAAGGTAGGGAGTTAGCTCTGTTTTATCTATGAATCACCTTGAAACTCTTGCTCAGTTGTCTACATTTCTTCTCAGAATATTTAAACACATAGATTGTCTTCTAATTTCGTTTTCTTAGATACTCTTTTCCTAGAGCCTTCTCACAGGCTTATCCTGGACTGATTGCTCTCTTAGTTTGCAGTGCAGCAGCTTTCCTGGGGGTTCTTTTTTGCCTCTTTTCCATATTTTAATCCCTCTGTTTTCTGTATCCCATGCCAACCTCTGTTTTGATTTATTCCTTGTTTTGGTGCAGCTCCAGGGCTTCCTGAGAAAAAGAGTGCATGGGAACAAAAACATTTCTTTCTTTTTTTTTTTTTTTTTAAAGACTTGGCCTTATTCTGAATTGGCCTGGCAGGCCGAGAATTACAGTTTGAAGGTAAATTTTCCCGTGGATTTTTTTTTTTTGAAGTTTTTTTGTTTTGTTTTTTTGAGACAGAGTCTCTCTCTGTCTCCCAGGCTGGAGTGCAGTGGTAGGATCTCCGCTCACTGCAACCTCTGCCTCCTGGATTCAAGTGATTCTCTTGCCTCAGCCTCCGGAGTAGCTGGGACTACAGGTGTGTGCCACCACACCCGAGTAGTTTTTGTATTTTTAGTAGAGGCAAGGTTTCACCATGTTGGCCAGGCTGGTCTCGAATCCCTGACCTCAAGTGATCTGCCCACCTCAGCCTCCCAAAGTGCTGGGATTACAGACGTGAGCCACTGCGCCTGGCTGTTTTTGAAGTTTTGCCCCAGGTTTTCTACTTTCCTTTATTGATGTTAAGTCTAATGCATTCTAATTCCTGATCCCATGTTATGTGTGTTTATTTGTTTTTTTGTTTTAAACCTCTGTAGAAGCTTTTAATTATTGTCTTTTTGTTTCTGGTTTTACGTTCTGGTTATGTGCCTTTGTGGATTTGTTTTTATAATACATTGTGCTGGGTACTTGATGAGCTCTTTTAATATGGAAACTTCTGTCTTTTTTTTTTAATTCTGGGAAATATTTTTGATTTATTTTAGTGATGATTTCTTCCCCATTTTCTGTTTTCTTTCTGGAACTCTACAATTTCTGGACTGGTCCTGTAATTTTAAAATCTTTTCTTTCCTATTTATTTTCTTTCTTTCTTTCTTTCTTTCTTTCTTTCTTTCTTTCTTTCTTTCTTTCTTATTTATTTATTGGTCTGTACTATTTTCTAGGAAATTCACTTTTCTATTGCCTTTTTCATTTTTTGCTATGATTTCATTACTAAGACATCTTTCTTGTTCTGAGTGTCCTCGTGTCCCCTTTTAAAGGAATAGCATTAGCATTCTGTTCTTTGTGGTTGTAATATATTTTCTTATTACTGAGGAGTTTAAGGATAGCTAAGTTCTTAGATGTTCTTCATCTCCCTATGTAGTCCATTTCCAACTCTAGTGACCTTTTGCCCCGCCCCCACTCATTTCATTTGAACTCTGTTTTCTGTAGATAACTTGTCTTTGATGTTCGTTGCTTATGTAGTGTGGGGCTTCATATTTAACAAATTTAAGAGCAGATGCACAACAGTGATATTCTCTGTAGGTATGGATAGGCCTGGTAATAGTGAGACTCTTCCTGGGGTGCATGGCTAAGCTGTTTCCTTGGAGAATCCCTAATGTCAAAATCCACGTCTTTTGGGGCTAGTAGATTTGAGAAGAATCTGCAGATTCCTGCCTGGAAAGGGTAAGCTTGGATGGCAGTATTCTGGCAAATGAGTGGAGAAAAAGGGCTGGGAGTCTTGCCAACTTCTTTGTATAGGTTGATTTTCAATTAATTCTCCTGATTTCAGTACATCATTCCTTTGCTCATTGTGCTTGATTTTTCCTAATTTAGATATAAATGATGTTTTCCAAAACTCCAGCCTTTTGGACTTAGTTGTCCTATCTTCAGGTTGACCTTTAATCCTTATTTCCCTGATTATTGGCATGACCTACCAATTTGAGCCTTTTTGTATGCAGAGTTGGTAGGGGGAAGTAGATAGAAGTCAGAGAGAGAGGTGGGGAACAGAGTACTCTTGTAGATGCTTCTTAGCTTTCCTCACTACTGACGATAGGGTTAATAGGGATGGTGATGAGGGTTTTTTTTTTTTTCTTCTTCTTTTTTGGAGAAGGAGTCTCTCTCTTTCATCCAGCCTGGAGTGCAGTGGTGCGATCTCGGCTCACTGCAATCTCTGCCTCCTGAGTTCAAGCAATTCTGGTGCCCCAGCCTCCCAAGTAGCTGGGATTACAGGCACCCTCTACCACTCCCAGCTAATTTTTGTATTTTTAGTAGAGACGGGGTTTTGCCATGTTGTCCAGGCTTGTCTCAAACTCCTGACCTCAAGTGATCCACCTACCTTGGCCTCCCAAAGTGCTGGGATTACAGGCATGAGCTACTGCACCCGGCCTGAGGGTTGATTTAAAAAAAAACTCGTCAAACAAGAAATGACATTTGAGGAAGGAACTGGAAGAAAAAACAATCTATTTTATAATTTCGTTTGTTCGGTTTCCCTACTGTTTTTTAGTCTGTTTCTATTTCTTACATCTTAATTTTTCTTGTGCCTTTATAGTTTCTTTTCATTCTTATTAATTTTCCTTTTCCCTTTTAAAAAAGAATTATACTATCGACACATGAATACAATCCTGTTACAAAAGTTCAAGTAATAGAAAGTTGAAGCCCTGCTTGACTAGAGTCTTTTCCCTTACCTGTCTCTGTCTCTCTCTCTCTCTCTTTTTTTTTTTTTTTGAGACGCTGTTTTTCTGTTGTCACCCAGGCTGGAGTGCAATGGCGCAATCTTGGCTCACTGCAACCTCTGACTCCTGGGTTCGAGCGATTCTTCTGCCTCAGCCTCTCGAGTAGCTGGGATTACAGGAATATACCACCTTGTCTGGCTAACTTTTTTTCTATTTTTTGTAGAGACAGAGTTTTACCATGTTGGCCAGGCTGGTCTGAAACTCCTGACCTCAGGTGATCCACCCGCTTCGGTCTCCCAAAGTGTTGGGATTACAGGTGTGAGCCACCTCGCTCGGCCTCCCTTACCTGTCTCTGTTTAATGTATATTTTTCCAGACTTTTACCTGTATGCATTTTATTTTTGTGTATGTATATGTTTAGAAAGACCTGGTTTGTCCTCCTGTGTCAGTAGTAATGAGCACTGTCATCAGCAGTGTGAGATGGTCCATTTCCTCACGTTGTCTTCCATATTTGATAATTATCTTTTTTAATTGAATGGGGCAAAAAATAGAAATCTGTCAACTTGCTTTTCATTGTTACTGAAGTTTGACATCTTTCTATGTTTATTACATTATATTTCTTCTTCTTTGACTTGCCTATTCATACCATTTGCTTGTTTTTCTGTTTTGATATTGGTCTATTTCTAAATAAATTGATAGGAGTTGTTTTGTAATTTGGATGTTTTTCTTTTGTTATATATTTTAGAAAAATGTTCTAGTTGCGCTATCTTTAGCTTATATATGGTGTCTTGTTGTATAGAAATTAAATTTTTGATTTACTCAAACCATATTGCATTTTAGACTTTTGGTTTTATTATCTTTAAAAATGGAAAATTCTAAGAACTACACATGTGAATCTGTTGCTTTTAGCTAATTTTGATTGCCTATAAGAAATTATACAACCATTGATGGCTTAAATAGCCACCATTGGGCTCTTTTCTTTAAATAACTAAAAGTTTGGAGGTTGGGAGCTTTTTGCAGTGGTTCTCTTGCTTTTTCCCTATAGTCAGAAGAAGACTATTTTTAGGCAGCATGGTTACATTCAAAGCAGGAAACAGGAAAAAAAGGATGAGGCTTTTATTATGAAAGCAAAGCCATTTTCGGAGTTGACTTCTGCTTATATTTCATTGGCAACTCTGACTGCAGGGGAGTCTAGTCAAGCTTCTCTAGCTTTTTTTTTTGATAAAGATAATCAAGAGAGAAAAGGATAGGAAATGGTGTTCAGTTTTCCCACCAGTGATGTCGTCTGCAGCCTGCCTACAAATATTGAAGCTGAGATGATGTTGTGGATTGAAATGAAATTTGTTTTAGACTTTAAATATTTTATATGTTATAATTATTTTAGGACTCCAGTTCAGTTGTAGAATGGACTCAGGCCCCAAAAGAAAGAGGTCATCGAGGATCAGAACATCTGAACAGTTACGAAGCAGAATGGGACATGGTTAATACAGTTTCATTTAAAAGGAAACCACATACCAATGGAGGTATGAATTAAGTCTTTTGAAATCTTAAACTGATTTGCTACAATATAATATGCTAATAAACAAAAATGCAGAGAAGATTCTTGAATGCTCCTCAGTGAGAAGGATGATTAATTTCTTTGGTTAATATATGTAAATCTCATATTTTAGTTATATTCCCTTTTCATCTCTTTTTTTTGTTTTATTGGTTGTGGCTTCAAAAAAGATTTTAAAATACTTGCTCTATTTTATAGTTATTAATGGCAGAAAATAGAACCACTTTAAAACATTCCTTTGGCTGTCCTTCATGTACATTTTTCTTTAATCTAGTAGAATTGTAATAATCATGTTATTTTATCCTAAAGTAACAGGGGGAGGCGGAGTATACTACTAAACCATACCATTCTAATTTCAGCATCTTGCTGGACTCTTCATGGCTCATTGCAGTTTTCCCTTAATATGTGTTCAGTGACTATTCTCCTTTCTACATATGTACAATCATGTGCCACATAACAGCATTTCAATGACTGATCGCCTATATGTCAGTGGTCCCATAAGCCCGTAAGATTATAATGGAGCTGAAAATTTCCTGTCACCTAGTGACATCATAGTCTTTGTATGGTCACAGCGCAGTGCATCACCTTTTCTACGTTTCGACGTGTTTAGATACACAAATACTTAGCATTGTGTTACAGTTGCCTATGGTATTCAGTATAGTAATATTTCTATATAGGTTTGTAGCCCAGAATTTCATAAAAGAAAGAAGCATTACATGGATGAGAGAAGCATAATCTGACAATAAAGATCACTTTATTAGTGGTTCTCAGCCTTGGCTGCACATTGAAATCACCTGGGTAGGTTAGATTGTTAAAAAATACTACCAAAAATCAGACTCTGGAGATATAGCCTGGGCATCTGTGCTTTTTGAAAGGTCTTCAAATGACTTTAATATGTGGTCAGAGTTGAGAACTTCTCTATAGCTGTGTAGCTTGGCAAAAAACGACTGATGTAATCCTGCTTGACCACAGAGTGGACTTACAAAGTGAACAGACTTTATTTTGTAGTTATTAAAAGTTAAAGGCCGGGTGCGGTGGCTCACTCCTGTAATCCCAACACTTTGGGAGGCCAAGGCAGGTGGATCACGAGATCAGGAGATCGGGACAACCATGGCCAAAATGGTGAAACCCTGTCTCTACTAAAACACACAAAAAAATTAGCCAGGCGTGGTGGCGCATGCCTGTAAGTCCCAGCTACTGGGGAAGCTGAGGCAGGGGAATCGCTTGAACCTGTGAGGCAGAGGTTGCAGTGAGCCGAGATCGTGCCATTGCACTGCAGCCTGGCAACACAGCAAGACTCCATCTCAAAAAAAAAAGAAAGTTAAGGAGGCATTTTCTAAGCCCATGAGTTCATTTCTAAGCTTGAGAAATTCCAGAGGTTTTAAATGTATTTCATTACAAAACTTTCTTATTTTCTAAAAGTTTTTTTTTTCCCCAAAAGAAAAAGCCTTTGTTTTTCTTATCTTTTACGCTTCTCATTTTTAACTTTGTACTTTTTTCTTTTTTGTGTGAGGCACAAAGGCAATTTGGGACAAACCTTTAAAAAATTGACTATCAGACTTATTTAATTTTATATTTCTTAAGAGCATTTTGCTTTACATTTTGTAAGAGTTTCTACTGCTACATCCTTTGTTGTTATATACCAGACAGGTTAAATGTTTTGGAAATATTCATTCCAAGAACATCGGACTGTCTCATGTTTGTTCTAGAGATCCATCCAAATAAAGTTTGTCCTTAATGTTAATTCTATTCAAGGCATATAGAGACTTACTGAACTGTTCTGCTCTTACAAGAAGAATAGAGCTGTTTGTTCAGTTCTTCTGCCATTATATTTAGTATTCTCATGTTAGTGTGTTGGAGATAGTTTTTACATGTATTTGGTAACATAGTAAATTCATTAGAACTAATTAATTTTCTTTACCTTTGCTTTGAGTAGAAAGATATTTTGAGTTCACTCTTGATTTCTGTTTTCCTTTGCAACCATTTCTATTTCTGGCTAGCTATTTGCAGCAGACTACTTTGCAGTTTAGTTTTATGTTGACTTGATACTAGGTTGTTAATTCACTTATTCAACAGATCTTTCATCTTTGACTGCTTACTGTATGCTAGCCACTCTTCTAGCACTGAGGATATTGAGGATATCGCTGTGAACAAGATAAAGTTCCTGTTCTCATGAAGCTTTTATTCTAGTGGAAGGCCTAGAATATTTGTTTGTCAGGGCTTTAAATTTAAATATTTCTTTGTCAGAGCTTTAAATGTGGAAATGTGTGAGGCATTTTCTTTTGTATGTACTATATGTCTCTTCTGTTAATGAGGGAAAAATCTATGTAAAACCTTCACTCTTGAATATGCACAAACTCCTGATAATTCATATAGCATACATACAGTATTTAATATACTTCATATGATTTTCTTGCATTAATTTAGATAAAATACTCTGTGCAACTGAAGAATTTAATTTAAAAAATTGTCCATATGTAGTTTTTTGGGTTTCTTTTTTTCTTCTTTTTTTCATTGCTGTTTTTCTGTGAAATATTTTTGGTCTTTGCAGATAAGCCAGCAGTATGTATCTGTTCTAGGTAGTCTAAGTACATTCACACTTAAATGATTCATGAATAAGTTGAAATTCTAGAACTGTTCTCACTTAGATATCAGCTTGAAGTGGTCTTATGAGCTCTAAAATATAAATACCAGTGAAACATTATGTAAAGTAGTCAAGTGGGCACATGGCACTTAATTTGGTATATCTTACATGTGAGTTCGCTGTCCAAACTGGTGTGAAAGCTGCTGGTCATTGTATATAGATAAGTTACTTTAGCTTCCTTCAAATGATACTTGTTGAAGTGTCCCTGAAATAATGATGGCACATGATTTCCTTGCAGATAGAGGTTTCTGTAAGCTGTAGATTTCTTTTTGTGAGTTCAAGAGATCTTATTGGAGATGATTACAGATAGGAAGGTGATACATCCATGCAGGTCAACACTGATTAATATGTCTTCTGATCTAGTCTTGTAAGCAACTTCCTTCTAAGTAGTTTATCTTTGTGGGATTGGTAGTGTGGGACAGAATTAATAAAGGTCTTGAGTAGCAGGATAGTATGACACTTCTTAAGAAATAACATTTTAGCAAAGGTTTTTTAAAATTTCAGAGACAGACTTGCTTATGTTGTAGTTAAATTGTTAACATGGTGTTTTAGATTAGAAGTGAATTATAAGTACTAGCATCATTAGTGAGAAGAAATAGTTTTTTCTCTTTCAGTTTTTTGTTTAAATAGTTGATATTTAAGTTGCTTGTTATCAATTACGATAATGTTCACAAACCTGGAATTTTCGCTTCTATAAAGAGGCCATAAACTCAGAACATGCTGTATTTTACATAACTATAATTTGATTTGAACTGAGGTCTTAATTTAGTAGACAGTTAATTTAGCAATTGAATGTATTCATTATTTTTGAAGCATTCACAACTTTTTATCTTTTCATCCTCAATTCCTTGCTGTACTTTGTTTTTCTGCAAATAAAATGTCTGTATATTCACTCCAGTGTTTTTTTTTATATCAGTATGCTTACTTCACTACTAGTGTAGTGTCCTAAAAATAATTACAAAAGGAAATGAAGGAATAAAAGTTTTTGTTTTGTTTTTTGACTCTTCAAGAGAATTAAGCTATTCTTATTTCGGGGGGAGTGGGACAGATAAACATTTACTGAGAATTTTCTGTATACTTGGCTTGTACTAGTAAGTTGAAAAGTATTATCTCCTAATTCTTATTAATAGAATTACAATGGGAGGTAAGTATAATTATCTCCATTTTACAAATGAAGTAACTGAGGCTCAGAGAAATTCAATTTGTCCCAGATCATTCAGTTAGTAAGATGGTAGTGCTGCAATATGAATCCAGTCTGCCTGCTTGCAAAGCCATGATCAGTTTTTTTGGGCAAAGCTTATATTTTACATAGGAATAACATTTAAAACATTTATATGTGGTAGGATAATTATTTTAAAAATCATTTTTTAAAGAACAAATAAGTTGCCATATCTAACACAGGTGGAAGCCATAATAACATGAGTGCTGTACTGATTCCCTGGGTTCAACTAATTTATGTTAGGCAGTCATGGAGAGCACTGTCAGTACCTTTTTAAAAGGTGAACAAAAATATTTTGCCCCACTTTCTTGTTTTTAAGATGCTCCAAGTCATAGAAATGGGAAAAGCAAATGGTCATTCCTGTTCAGTTTGACAGACCTGAAATCAATCAAGCAAAACAAAGAGGGTATGGGCTGGTCCTATTTGGTATTCTGTCTAAAGGATGACGTCGTTCTCCCTGCTCTACACTTTCATCAAGGAGATAGCAAACTACTGATTGAATCTCTTGAAAAATATGTGGTATTGTGTGAGTAAGTATCATATTATTTTCTACTTATTGAAACCGGATCATTGTATTAATCCCAAAGCAAACTATTTTTACTTGACCTTGGGCATCAGTGACCAATTATTTGCATACGAGGACATGAACAGCTTTGTTTTTTCTGGGATATTGATTTCTTTGGAACAATGACTGAATAATATTGTGTTATTTTAGTAATTTGAATCTGAGACTTACCACCTAATTACTGTTACGGAGAAGAGAGTAGTTTAATATTTTTTATACATTTAAATGAATGATGATGCATTAGTAATTTATGGCCTATGTATTTACCTAATTTACCGTTTAGTATGTATTTTCTATTAAATATACAATTTTACTTGTGATATTGCAACTTTAAGTCAGGCAAGTCCTAAGTCCTTTATAAAATTATTTCTCAGTTGGAAGACAAGGCCTTACCACTTTCCAAAAATCTTGTCTCTCATTTAGTTACCTGTGTGCATCTGTACACACACATGCTGCCTCACTGTTACTCTCAGCAAATATTTTTTGAGTATCTATTACATCCCAACACTGTAGTAGTTGCTTGATATTTAGTAGTGAGTAAAACAGGGGTGTTCTTGGGTCTTAGAGAATTCATAGTCTTGTGAAGGATGTCAACAAGTAAGGACTAAGATGAAAGAAGTGTAAGCTGCTTTGGGAGTTCCTGGGAAGGAATGAGGGGCACTTAATTCAGACTGGGAGTAGGGATCAAGGAAGACTTCCTGGAGGAAGAAGCATCTAAGTAGATACCTGAAAAATGAGTGATCACTACAAGGAACGGGAAGGAGATATTTAGAGGGAAGGATGTTTTAGATGAAGGAAAGAGTACGAACATGATGTGGTCACACAACAAATTAATTCAGTATTACAGGTCTGCAAAGTATGAGGAGGGGAGGGTAATACAGTTAAAGATGAAGCCAAAGAGCCAAGTAAAGTCCAAAGCACAAAGCATCTTTTAAGTCATGTTAGCAGGTTCTTCCAGTTACCCAGGTGAGATTAAAGTGGCCTGAACTGGGATAGTGATAGGAAAGATGGAAGTATTGGAGTATTTAGGATTAGATTTTGTGATGGGTTGGATATATGGAGGTAAGAAGGGAGAAGTTGAGGTTTTGGGCTTGGGGGAACTGCAGGGAATGATTGCTAACCTTCGTTCCTTCCTTCCTTTCCTTCCTTCCATGCAGTGGTGCGATCTTGGCTCACTGCAACCTCTGCCTCGTGGGTTCAGACGGTTCTCCCACCTTAGCCTCCTGAGCAGCTGGGATTACAGGCATGCGCCACCACGCTTGGCTAATTTTTGTATTTTTTTAGTAGAGACAGGGTTTCACCATATTGGCCAGGCTGGTCTTGAACCCCTGACGTCAGATTATCTGCCTGCCTCTGCCTCCTGAAGTGCTAGGATTACAGGCGTGAGCCACTGCGCCTGGCTGCTAACTTCATTTATAATGTCCTCACTTTATAGTAGAATTTAACACCTTGCCTAAATTTAGATTACATAAAGCTAGAAGTGATACAAAAACTGGAAGATTCTTGACTGTGTATTTTCTGGCATGAGATTCTCCCCTACTATGTTAATCACCTCTGGCTGGCAATAGGCAAGCTGTTCAGTGCCAGTAAGTGTAAGAAAGTCAGACCTGCTTGGTGGTATGTGGATCTTAGATCTCGAAGTGAGAACCTGTGAATAGGTTACCACTGAGAGGATGAGTAGATTTCAGGAGAGACAGTATCATGATTGGAATATAAGGTTATGGTTATTGAGTAGCAGGCATTAAAGACTTGGGAGTTTTAGCACCATAGTAAGCTCGGTATTGGTGTTGTGACGTAACTCACAAATGAGATCATTTGGTCCGAGACTGTTGATTAAAGCATAATATCTAGGATGAGGGAGGTGGTAGCTCCTCTCTCCTTTTTACTGATTATATTTTGGAGAAGTAGGCTTGAACTGCAAGTAGTAAACACTGCATTTTAAATGTGCTAGACTACCTATTCTGTATTAAAGAGATAACCAGTGTAAGGAAGGGGATCAAAATGGTCCTATGAAAAATATTTCATTGAAGGATGTGGTTTAACTTGAAGAAGAGAAATTTCAATGCAACATTAAATAAAATCCAAACTTCTTCACTGTCATCAACAAGGGCCTGCCCTGTCTTAGCTCTTAAAACAACATCTCATGCCATTGTCTTTTCCATTCTACTCATGCAGATTTCTTTCAGTTCCTAAAACCCCCTAAACTCTTTCTTGTCTTAAGGTCCTTTATGCATACTGTTTTTTCTACTTGGAATATTTTCCTCTCTTTCTGATCCCTGAGGTCTCCATTTAATGTCACTTCCTCAGAGGGGCTTTCCACGATGCCCTCTTTCCCCATCTAATGTAGTTTTCCTATCTGCACCTCGCTATCTAATTTTCTTGTTTGCTTCCTTCATGGCATCTAACAGCATACAATAATTTTGTCTATTCTTTTGTGTTTTACTCTAGAATGTATACTTCTGAAGGATAGGGATTGTATCTATCTTGTTTCCATATTCTTCCTAGTTCCTAGCTACAGTGTCTGATACATAATAAATGTGCAATAAATATTAGTTGAATGAATAAATGGCATGATAATTATCAATTTGACATATAATTTTTGAAAGGTTATTGTGAGAAACAGATTGGAGATTTGCTTTATGTGACTCTAAAAAGAAATTAGAAGACAAGTTTTAGCTCAGGAGGTAGAGTTATCTATCCTGGATGGGTTCAAGGATAGTCTTGATAACCACTTAAGCAGTTAATAGGGGTATATGTATCTTGAATGTGTGGTGGTCGTGTTTTCGTGAGAGTAGCAAGTGAAAGCTTGTTTCCTTTTCTAAATTTGTAAACAAATGAGAGGTATGAGAATCAGAGATGGGGATGGGCACACTGACCCATGCCTGTAATCCCAGCACTTTGGGAGGCTGAGGTGGGCGGATCACTTGAGGTCAGGAGTTCGAGACCAACCTCGCCAACATGGTGAAACCCCGTCTCTACTACAGATACAAAAAAGCCAGCTATAATCCCAGCTACTCGGGAGGCTGAGGCAGGAATATTGCTTGAACCTGGGAGGCAGAGGTTGCAGTCAGCCGAGATCATGTCATTGCACTCCAGCCAAGGCGACAGAGCAAGACGTTGCCTAAAAAAAAAAAAAAAAAAAAGAATCAGAGATGGTGATGAAAATACTGTTATTAGAGGGGTTTAGACATATGACATTATAATAATTCACCCCAGATTAGTTTTGAACTAAACTGGTTGTTGTTACTTCTTGACACCCACAGGCTTTCCTAATGAGGACAGGCCACTGAGGATGTGAGTGAGAGCAGAATGAAAGCACCTCCTCTGTTGATAGGCAGATCTAAGAGAGAGGGAAAGAGAGAGAGCTTGGAAGGAATTATGCCTAGCATGCACCCTACTCTTTCTCAGTCTCAGCACTTAAGTCCCTGGGAAGGAGAGTTTCTTTAGAAGTGCTTATTTCCTTTTGGAAATGTGAAGCCATGGAACGGTGTTCCTTATACATGTTTTTTTTTTTTTTCTTCATTTAATTCAAGTATTTTTTTGAATGCCTAGTGTGTCTTAGATGCAGTAGTGCTATTTTCTGGAAAGAAAGCAGTAATCAAAAAAGACATGGCCCCTGCCTTAAGTTGCAGCTATAGTAAGTGCCATGAATAAGACATATGGCAATATAAAAGTATATTAGGATAATATGTAAGTTTTCCATATGTGGGAGTGATTGAAACTCTGAGAGAGAATGAAATCAACTAAGGGGAGCATAGAGTTGGAGGAGATGTGAGCCTAAGTGATTAGTTGCACCCTTTAATGATCTGGTAAAAGAGAAAAAGCTTTGTACACTTTGTTCTCTTCTCATTAGACTTAATCATTAAGTTTTTAGTGAACCAGGATGTAGCTGCTCTTCTTGGGGAGGGAGATAGTGTCTAAAGTGACTACTTCAAAAGCTGTTCTTCTAATGTCAGCCACTGCTTTGTGTATTCTCCTGTGACACTGGGAGGGCAATTTACGTTTTGACCCATGAATGGTCTGAAATGTGTAAAAACAGTGCATCAAATATTTATCTCCAAGGCCCCTCCATACTCTAGGCTGAAAATAAGTGCTCCCTCCCTATTCTCCTTCCTGTCACAAATTATGCCCAATTATATTATGCCATATAGCTCACCATAGATTTTATAGACTCCAAGTAGTAGAATAAAGCTATTCCAAGTAGTAGAATAAAGCTATTCCAAGTAAATATTCACCAGTATTTAAAAAGTCCCAAATTTATATAAGCCATCCCCCACTGTCAGATTCTTTTTTGTTTTAACTTTTATTTTAGGTTCAGGGGTATATGTGCAGGTTTGTTAAGTAGGTAAACTGCATGTCACGGGGTTTTGGTGTACAAATAATTCTGTCACACAGGTAATAAGTATAGTATCTGATAGGTAGTTTTTCTGATCCTCTCTCTCCTCCTACTTTCTACCCTCAAGTAGGCTCTGGTGTCTGTTGTTCTTCTCTTTGTGTCCATGTGTTGTTGTTTAGCTCCCACTTATAAGTGAGAACATGTAGTATTTGACTTTCTATTCCTGCATTAATTTGCTTTAGGAAAATAGCCTCCAGCTCCATCCATGTTGCTGCCAAGGACATGGTCTCATTCTTTTTATGGCTGCATAGTATTCCATGGTGTATATATACCACATTGTCTTTATCCAGCCCACCATTGATGGGCGTTTAGGTTTATTTCATGCCTTTGCTGTTGTGAATTACAAAATTCTTAAAGAGAAATTTAAAGGCTCTTGTTCTTGTTAAGATTCAAATAAGTGGAATTCCCAAATTTTTAAGTTAAAGTTCAAATAAATGAAAATTTCTAAATATTATACCCAATTTTTATTCTACTAGGTGTCAGCCCAGGGGGTCTCATTTCCTGTCCCTGGAGCAGTTATCCTAAGTAAAACGATGTTTCCAGAGTCTTATTTCTATGGTCAAATATTGTTTTAGAGACCACAAAGAAGAGTAGTCAAGGAAATCTTGGTTTCAGCCTCATTGGGATGCCAGTGGTCACCCCTCCTGTCTTCTTTTGAGTTCAAAACCAAGAGAATTAGACCAGATAACTTTTTTTATTTTTGATTAAGCTAAATTGAGGAATGTGGCTTGCATTTGTGGCCATGTTGTCTTCTCAGTCCACTTCCTAGTGAATTAAGTCTGTCTTCATAAAGAGCTGACCTTCCTTTTACAGGAGCAGGGCCTTACCATATGGACGAGCAGAGATGGCCAGTAATCTAGGAATGGGCAACCTAGATGGCTCACAAGCGCCAGGAAGAGGCTCTGCTAGGCTAGTCATGTGTAGTTCTTTCTTTCAGTCTCAACAACCCGATCTAGTCAGTGCAACATAGGCCATCTTCTTGATGCTTAATATTTTTCAGATAGTTTTCTTATTTACCAGGAAAACAAATTGTCATATTTGTTCATGTTTGTAAGTGTTCTTTGATTTATCATCATTTAAAATGTGATATTCACTTGGATAAAAGAATGAGCTACAAATATATTTTTCTTACCTTTCTGAAACCAAGTTGGTTGCTAAGATGTGAATGAGACCTGTTGATTCCATTAAGTTATTTTGTACATTGGGCCATTTTTATATTGATACGCAAATATCCAAGCAGTAAAATATTCCCTTGAAAAGCCAAATTTGTTGTATCGTCAAACAGCACCAACCATTTAAAAGATTAGGTTCTAGATGTAAAATTTTGTTGTTGTACCTTTCTATATTTTATTCCCAGTTTTGATTGATAATCTCTGCAATGCTGTTTATTTCTTTAGCCTTACATATTGGTCATTCTCAACAGAAATATAAAATAGTTACTGCTACATTTGGGTATACAAGCATTATTCAGTTTATAATTTCTGAGTTTATTATGAGGTCTTTGGCAGAGGCTCACACCAGAGCCTGGGATATACTTCAGAATTTTCAGGAGATATGCTTCTATAGTTGTGATACTAGACTATAGTTTTCTTCAAATTGTTTAGCAGGCTGTAGTAGAATTGCTGGGTTAGCGTCATTAAAAGTTCATCTTACTGCTGCAATGAGTTTGAAAGTCTTGAATAATGTTAGCATGAGAGATCAACTTCCCAGAATATATATTTATAGATTAAATCAGTGTGGTGACCCAGCAGGTGGAAACGTTCTGGTAATATTTTGGAATACCAGTCTTCCTTATGGTGAGCTCTGCAATTACCTAGCAGTATAACAGTATACTACTTGTCCCTTGACCAATGTACTTTTTAAGTGTTTTGTTGATTTCCGTTGGGGCAGTCAGGTCTTTAATTTCTTCATATCTTCCCTCCTTCTTAGAGCTTCCTCCACCCCCCATCACAGAGCAATAGTTATGAGAAAAGAAAAGAAGGAATTTCTTTTTAAAAAATATTTGTGGTTGCTTGTTGGTAAGGCAGTCATTTCATCTTCTGATCTCCAGTTTAGTGGCCACTGTTTAAGATATGGAGCCGTAGAGTTATCTGAGCCCAGATAGCTGAAAGTTGCCTGTTGGTTCCTCTTTTATATGTATAGGCAGTGGTTTGACTTTCATGAGCATTTTTTATTTGGGTTTTAAAGAAATAATTTGACTTGATTTATTGTTAGAAACAAAATGATGGCAGTGCCAGCAGCACTGTGCTGGGAATAAAATTTTGTTTCTTTATTAGCTACTTTTCTTTTCTGATGCTGCATTTCAAAGTCCATCATTTAAAAAATGCCTTGTGAGAGAATCTGTAAGTCTGCCTATTAATTATGACCCCTCAAAATATTCAGAAAAGTAAATGTTTTAAAATGTATGTTTTTTTTCCTCCTATATCAAATGACTCAACCTCAGCCCCTTTTAAAAAGCCAAGGGGCTTATTAGCTACTATTGTATATGCAGATCGAGTGCTGTTTCTGACTATGTAAGAATATAAGATCTTGTTTTGGATTTCATATCCACTCTAGCATTACTGTTACATCCTGTTATGTTAGAATTGAGAAGAGATAACTGTTATTAAAGATCTTATCTCAAACATTTATAATAAACAGGAGGTGTATAGCAGCAAAATAACACATTTAATTTTTATTTTAAACATAGAAAAGTTGTAGATTTATTAGAACTGACTAAGTCATAAAACTCACTAAATAGAAAAAAGACTGGATAATTTGTCAGATGACTAGAAATTAGATGTCTGTTCTGAAAACATGTTGTTAAATTCTGTCATTACTCAGAAATGTGAAGAGACTTGCTTGTAGAGTTTAATAAGCAAGAACTAATAAGCATAGTATTACCCAACCATACATAATAATCTTGTTAAAATATGTTCATATGTGTGTTTGTAATTATGGTTAGCATGCTTAATGATCTTTATCAAATAACTAATATAGCTTACGTTTTTAACATTTTATATTGCAGTATTACTAAGCTGTGAATGAAGGTAGAAATCATTTCAAAATAGGACATATTTTCTGTATGTAAATATTACATACTGATGACTCCTAATGTCTGTTTTGGCTTTCTTTAATTTTTATGGTAATAAAGCCAGATATCTTGTAATGGTTTTCTACTATAATTCTAGAGAAGAATTTAGGTTCATTCCAATTTAATCCTTTTGGCTTTACCTGGAATAAAAATACACTTTATATTTGTTTTATTTATGTTATAAACAGTGTATTTAGTATTTGTTAATTTTGTATTTTATGTTTCATGTAGTTTTGAAGCTCCTTTAAAATAGTTACTAAATATTTGCTAATGTATTAATGGAAAACTGTTAAAATGTTTTGGGTTTTTTTTTTTTTTTGGTAAGGAACATTTGTGTTAGTAATTGTTCATGTAGTAATTGATACAGTATATTAGTATTTTCTACAAATCCTCTTTTTTGTTATAGATCTCCACAGGATAAAAGAACACTTCTTGTGAATTGTCAGAATAAGAGTCTTTCACAGTCTTTTGAAAATCTTCTTGATGAGCCAGCATATGGTTTAATACAAGTATGTTTCTTAGATCTATCCTGTATTATTCTGACTGCATTATTTTATATACCCCATACTTCTCATCTTCTCAGAGAGTATGCAAAATGAGACAGGTACATATATATACGTATATATATGTGTGTGTGGGTGTGTGTGTAATCTTTTTGGAACTATTCTCTGTAATTTTACAGAAACAGTAATAAGTTTTCATGTTATTTGCAAGACTCAGAGGCTTCCTTGGTTCTTGGTTACTCATAAGGCAATTTCTCCGTTTATTATATTACTAAAATTAGACATCAGTAGATTTGTATCGTAACTTTTATTGATTAGGCCAGGGATCACAGAGTAGGCCAGTTTGAACTCATTAATGATCAGTTTAGCCAAAAATCTGGTTTGAATTTAAGTAGGTTGTTTTGACGTCATGGCAATCTTATTCCCCTAAGAATATTTGAGTACTGTTCTTGCATTTGGCTAAAAATGTGCACTTAATAATAGGCAGAAGTAAATTTAATTATCACTCAGATGACTATGTAAAGTAATGAGATGGTTTATTCATTTATTATTCACTTATTCATTTAACAAATATGTGAGTGCTTGCTGTGTCCCAGCTATTCTTTTCCTGGTTTTGAAGATGTAAAGATTAATAAGATATAGAGGGAACTTTTTAGGAAAGAGGATGAGAGAGAGAACTAAACACTGTTTAAAATGGAAAATAAGAGGATAATTTTACTTACTGTGAAAAAAATTATTTAATAAATAACTATTTTTGCTAAATATGAATGAGCAAATAGTTTGGGCTTCAGAAGTTACCCTAGCACTTAACAGTAGAAAAACCTTTTTCTGTTTTCCAGGGTAGCACGGTCCTAGATAAATTATTCTCGTTGGCATGATTTACTATTCATATAATTAGATTAAAATGTCAGCTAATGTTTAAATATGACTTTTTAAATTTAGCCATCACATATTTTGTGTCAGAATAGCATGGTAGTACACACTTCAAGACATATTTTTTTTGTATGAAGGCAGGACTGCTAGACAGAAGAAAGCTGTTGTGGGCCATTCACCACTGGAAAGTAAGCACTGCGTATGTTTTCTGATGTATGCAGATTGAGTGAAGCCTGCAAATCATTTGTTT
This sequence comes from Symphalangus syndactylus, assembly GCF_028878055.3. Taxonomy (NCBI): domain Eukaryota; kingdom Metazoa; phylum Chordata; class Mammalia; order Primates; family Hylobatidae; genus Symphalangus; species Symphalangus syndactylus. The sequence continues at coordinate 67,325,959 of NC_072435.2, forward strand.
ATCTGCAATTCAATCAGTAGCATTAACTTGTCATTTATTATGCTATTTTAACCAAATGAAATGATTGGCTTAGAAAATTTAAATTTTTCTTCCAAGAAAGAAAATACAAATTTAAGATAATCTTAGAACACTCTGTTTTAGTCCTGATTTCTTTTCTTTTAAAAAGCTTTGCTTTTTTGCCCATGATGGAGTATTCGTTTTTCTTTATTTGAATTAATAATGCTAATATTTTTCTTCCTACTGCATAGAAAATTAAAAAGGACCCTTATACGGCAACTATGATAGGATTTTCCAAAGTCACAAACTACATTTTTGACAGTTTGAGAGGCAGCGATCCCTCTACACATCAACGACCACCTTCAGAAATGGCAGATTTTCTTAGTGATGCTATTCCAGGTCTAAAGATAAATCAACAAGAAGAACCAGGATTTGAAGTCATCACAAGAGTGAGTAAAGATTAGTATTAATATAGCTCTTATATTTTAACAGGAGAACATGTACTGTAATTTTGGTGATATCTGCCTCTTGCCTTACAACTTTTTGCTAGTATATCTGACAATGAGTGCTTGTCCTGCCACTAAATTCTTCATTTGTTCTCTGTCTTATTACTCTTTCTTGATTAAGGTTGGATCTCTCTTCTTTGATTACCTTTTGATAATAATGAAGTTTGTTTCATTGAGTGCATAGCAGAGTGAAGAGCGAACCTTTCCTATTGCCTCTTAGTTCTGTTCCTTACTTGCATGTTTTCTCATAGCCATCAGAGACAGCTAGTCAGGATACTACTTGTAGGGCTTTTATTCTCATGTAATACTTCCTTTTTTAAGTAAGATGGGTTTTGGCCTGAATTATGGCAGATCTTTATATGTGCTCAGTAAGACTTAAATTTGCTATAATTCCAGGCTTGTACATAGTTAGAAAACTATAAATATCTAAATTTTAGTGCTTAATTAAAGGGTTTATCTTGCAAATAGCATCTTAAAATTACCAACATCTGTTAATTGAATAAAACACTATAGAAAATGCCGAGTGAAGCTAGTGGGTCGTGAATCAATTCTGAGAAATACAAACTTTAGAAGAAAAGCTAATTTTAGAATATGGTTAAGGGAATAATTATATATTCTCTCTTTTTAAATAATACAGCATATCATTTGGTTTGAAGGTTTCTTACAGAATTTACATGTTGAATGTTCTATACTTATGTAATTGAACCCAAAATAGTAAAGAACTTTCTTTTAATAACAAATATTTTTAGTCTGTGCGGTTTCCTGTTTCTGAATTTGTAACTCAGTTTGTTGTGTGTTTAATAGAAGGGAAATACATGTAATGCTAACTATTATAGTTAAACTAAACATGGGAAAATAAGGGATGATCTTAAAAGTATTAGAAGTCATGTCTGAAAAATAGTATTTTAAATTTAGTTTCTATATGCCTTTATTTCATTTCACTGGTTAAGTATGTACTTGTTATTGCTTATCTTATTTTTAGATTGATTTGGGAGAACGGCCTATTGTTCAAAGGAGAGAACCAGTATCACTGGAAGAATGGACTAAGAACATTGATTCTGAAGGAAGAATTTTAAATGTAGATAATATGAAGCAGATGATATTTAGAGGGGTAATTTAAACACTCTAATATGGCTTGTCTTATAAACTCCTAGTATTTAGGGCTTTTGTTGTTATCGTTACTGTTTTGGTGTGTTTTTTTGTTGTTGTTGGTTTTTTTTTGGTGGGGGAAGTAGGGAGGAATGAACTCTGTTATTTCTTTGATGAATGATGCCTTAAAATTCCTGGATTGAGTAGGACAGAGTGAGGTGCTTGTGATGTTCCTGGGGGTTGGGTAGAGGGATACCCTTAACTCTGGGGGAAGAATTCTTCCGTACTTAAAGTTCTGTGGGTTTTGTGAAGGAGGCCTGCATTCCAGTGGCATTTGCCTTATTCTGTAAGATTGGGCTTAGACTCACCAGTCCCACTGTCTGTCTGCTGTAGTCTACTGTACTCTGTACACTGTTTAAACTTTCTGGCAGCTGCTTACATCTTTTGGATCTAGAAGTAAAAAACAAGATGGCATTTACGGAATTGAACTATTTACATATATAAAACTACCTCTTAAAGATTAGTTTTCCTTTTTAATACAAGTTTTGTGAATTTACAGTATTACATTCTTTTTCATTCATGTGTTTAATATGCATGCTTTCTTCAGGGACTTAGTCATGCATTGAGAAAGCAAGCATGGAAATTTCTTCTGGGTTATTTTCCCTGGGACAGTACCAAGGAGGAAAGAACCCAATTACAAAAGCAAAAAACGTAAGTAATGGTCTTTTGTACATTTATCAAAGAGATTCAAGTAACCCACTCATACAAATTAGTATAGGGTTTCTAGATGAGGATTTGGAATAGACTGGGGAATGGAAAAACAACTTCATTTTTATTGTTTTAACTTAAAAAATTATGAGCATTCTAATTATTTTAAATCAGAAACACTTATTAGAAGCACCTCGTTGCATTTATTTTTGTGAATATGTAAAAAGAAGATAAACATATTCCCTTATATAAGCCTTGTACAAGCCATTTGCATACTTGAAAGATAACTATATAGACATACACTTAAAAACATCTCTCATTCATCTTGATTCATTTTTATAATTCATTACGAAATTATAAAATTGGCTCATAAGAAATATATTTGCTATTTAGATTAATTACCTTTAAATTAATTTTCTGATACTCTTATAATGGATCCTTCATTCTTTTTGGAAGAGTATTTCTATTTTAAGTTATTTCTCAGACTTGAAAGGAAACACAGACCAACTTTCCAGGTACAACTTCTTGTTCTCAGTTGTCAGTCTAGCCTTTGATTTAAAGCTATTTTCAGTCATTATGTGCATATTTAAGTTATCTGACAGTCTTCTCTTTTCAGCATGTTTACCAGTTCTTCTAAGACATTTTTACATTAACTAGTTTCTGCAATAAACTGCTTGGAAATGGAACTATAATGTCACATTTTTTTTTAAAAAAAAGTCACTTAGATTTGTATTTACAATTATTTGGAAACTTTAGTGGTTAAAATATTTCATGACTAGAATACTTTTAGAGATGATTTTAAGGATGAGATAAATGTTTTTGTAAAAGAATACCTAAAATTATTCTAGTAGTTGAACAAAGTTTATCACATAAACTTTGTGATATGTATAGGTTATTTTTTTCTTTTGTTTTCACTTATTTGTCATAACTTTAAACATTTTGCTATTGTTTTTATAAACTTACATTCCACTAGCATCATAAATGCTTTGATATACTGTTTATAGAAAAACCCAATTAAACAATGTTAAAAATAAAGTTTTCAAATAGCTTTCTTTGGTGTCAAATTGTTTTCTATAGTGATGAATACTTCAGAATGAAACTGCAGTGGAAATCTGTCAGCCAGGAACAAGAGAAAAGAAATTCGAGGTTAAGAGATTATAGAAGTCTTATCGGTAATTTTTTCTTAACAACTTTGGAAATGCAAGAGGGGATTACATTGAAATCTTGATAAGAGTAAAGAAGTGAAGATACATGCTAACAGCACTAGGGCTCAAAAGAGAAATCAGAATAGAAAAGTACATTGCAGTGTGTGTTTAATGTTCTTTGTTGTTCCTCTTCCAATAGGCATATTAATTCAGTAAGTTTATTTATAAGTGTTGATATATTTAATTTTCAGTTCCAAAGTATGAATTTCTAAAAAAGATTGTTTACCTGTATTTGCTTGTTGAATTAATTTCATTTTTAAAAAAACTTTATTTTCTTTTTTATTATGAAAGTCTGTTTATTGTAGAAAAATTAACTGTAGATGAGCAAAAAGAGGTAAATAGAAATTATTTTTGTTTCTGTCACCCAGAGATAATTATGGTTAGTAGGTATTGGCTTATATCCCTTTAGAACTTCTTTAAATATACATGTATTTCATTTTTAAAATTAAATAAATGACTCCAGATACAAAGTTTAGCATTTGAAAATAGAATAGTTACCTGGGGATAACTATTCTCTAAAACACAGAGATGCTTGATAGAATTTTATCATAAAAGCATTAGTTGCATTTCATAATCTCCATTTACAAATGAGAAACTGAAGCGTGGAGAACATAAATGACTTGTCCAAGGTCACATGGTTTAAATAAGTGCAGAGCCCAGTTTAATGTTCTTATTACACTGTCTCTGTAATTTTAGGATAGCATTGGATAGTACTGGAACTTAGTTTTGAAATTCCTATATTGTATCTGGATTTGTATATCTGTGGTTTCATAAAGAATGATAGAGGGATTTGTTACTGCTGTTAACACCCTCCCATGAAAGAAATAATTTTTTAAATTATATTTAGAAAGTCCAACATAACAGGCTGATTTGGTACCATTTGTGGACATAAAAACAGGATCTTTTTGGCAGTGATACTTTTGATCCAAAAAGAATTTATTTTTCTGAAATGTAAATTATACCAGAATAAACTTTGTCCTTTCTCTGATTAAGGCAAAAGGTTGGGAGTCCTGAGTTCTGGAGTTATCTAAAGTTTCTAACTGAAGCTTCTTGCTATTTTCATTTTCAGTAGGAAAAACAATAAGGGATTCTGATGTTTTACTCCTGCTTGAGCATAAAATATTTGAACTGGAAGGGAAGTTAGAGGTCAGCTAAACCTGTGTTTTAAGCCTCTTCTTTCTGCATGCCATATCCTTTTCCCTTTATATCAAGCATCAGTGTTGATGTCTCTGATATTCTCAACCTTTCATGTCCTTTTCTCATCCTTTCCAGGAGACTGGTAAGAAAATTTAGATATTTAAAGTCCCCATAATGTAATTTGAATTGAGACATACTGTAGCCTACTTTGTTCATTTTTAGCAGATAAAATTGAAGCCCAGAAAGGTTAGTCAGTTGTCTTAAGCCGTCTATCTGGTTAGTTTTATAGCTCAGACTCATTCATACTCAGATCTAATTTTAAGTGGCCTTTCGGCTATACAATGCTTTCTGCCAGTAGAAGTGTATAAAATAAGTTAGTTTTAAAGCATTCTTTTTCTATAATGCTTTTTCCCAAATGTATTTTGAGAATGCTTATCAAAAGCTTTTTGGGTGGTATAAATTTACTTTTGTTAAAAACAAAACTACGCAGTAAGCTTTAGGTCTTGCATACATGCCAATAAGTTGGATTTTACTTTAAGTATGATGAGAATCTATTGGAGCACTTTAAGGAAGAGTATTTTATGTATATTTTAAAATCATTCTTACTGCTTTGTGGAAATTCCATCAAAGTAAGAGTAGGAATAGGGAGACCAGTTAGTGGAAAGTAGAAGTTCAGGCAAGAAATGGTAGCAGAGGAGGTAAAAAGAAGTAGGTGAACCCGGCCATGGTGGCTCATACCTGTAATCCCAGTATTTGGGAGGCTGAGGTAGGAGGATCACTTGAGCCTGTGGAGTTGAGACCACAGTGAGCTGTGATTGTGCCACTACACTCCAGCCTGGGTGACAGAGCGAGACCCCTTCTCAAAAACAAAAAAAAAAAAAACAAAAACAACAACAACAACAAAAAGTAGGTGGATTCAAGTTATATTTTGGTGATAGAGTTGATAAGGCTTTCTGATATATTAAATATGGGGTGTGAAGGGGAAAGAGAAATTAAAAAATAGGACTCAGTTTCTGACTAGAAAACGGGCAGTTAGTGATACCCCTTATGGAGATGAGGAGAAATGGGGTATGGTGAAATTGAATCAAGTGTTAAGGTATATATACCTTAAGGTGAAACATACAAATGGAATGTCAAATAAGTAGTTGAATAGTCTGGACTAGTCTGGCAGGAGATAGAAGTTTGGGTATTATCAGTATAAATATCCATGGAAACAGACGTGCCACTTAGTGGAAAAAGAGACTTAGTTATTAGCATAAATTGGAACACTAAGCTTGTGGGAGTTATTTCTATCCTACTGCTCAAGGTCTGATTTTTCACACACAAAAATTCGCAACCTCTGGCATGAATGGGTTTAAATCACCAAGGGATATTTCTGAAAACCAAATTGATTATTTCAGGCATTCATACATTCATTCATTCTTTCGATAAATATTACTTAATGCCTATTATGTAGTAGGCTGTCCTCTAGGCATTGGGGATTCATCAGTGCACAAAACAGGCAAAATTCTTGCCCTAAAGGAGTTTTCATTCCTGTGGAAGAACAGACAGTAAACAATTTAAGTAAGTAACATATGTGGTATGTTAGTGATACATGCCAAATAGAAAAATAAGGCAAGGAAAAGGGTTAGGATGTTTGTGTGCAATGTTGCCATTTTAACTTGGGCAAGCAGAGACAGCTTTTAGTGGGAAAGTGATATTTGAACAGAAACTTGAAAAAGGGAGGGGGCTCTTTCGCCACTCCTGTTCAGTGTGGTATTGGAAGCCCTAGCCAGAGCAATCAGGCAAGAGAAAGAAATAATAGGCATCCAGATGGGAAGAGAGGAACAGCAACTGCTTGATATAAATGGAAGAGGATATGGCATATGGATATTGCTGGGTTTTTTGTCTTTCAAGAGACAGATTCTTGCTTGTCACCCAGGCTGGAGGGCAGTGGCACAGTCATAATTCACTGCAGCTTGGGCTCAAAGGATACTCCAACCTTGGCCTCCCAAGTAGCTGGGGCTACATGCACGCACCATCACACCCGGCTAATTTTTAAATTTTTTTGTACAAATGGGGTCTCACCATGTTTCCCAGGCTGGTCTCCAACTCCTGGCCTCAAGCAATTCTCCCATCTCAGTGTTGCAAAGCATTGGGATTATAGATATGAGCCACTGTGTCCAGCCAATATTGCTGTTTTTTTGTTTTTGTTTTTTACTAAGATGGGAAAAACTGTTAGAGAAGAAAGTTTGGAAGGGAATATTTAGAATTCAGTTTTAGACTTTAATTTTGAGATGCCTATATTGAATGTCCGTAAGTTAATATGTTGAGTTGAATGTGGATATATAGGGCTGGAATTCATGGGACTGGAGATAAATTTAGGGGTCATCAACATAGATAGTATGAGATTATATAATACTATGAATTATGAAACTAGATTACCTCAACAAACTAGGCATCAAAGGTACATAACCTCAAAATAATAAGAGCCATCTATCACAGACCCACAGCCAACATCATACCAAACAGGCAAAAGCTGGAAGCATTCCCCTTGAGAACCAGAACAAGACAAGGATACCCACTCTGACACTTCTATTCAGCATGGTACTAGAATCAGACAAGAGAAAGAAAGAAAAGGCATCCAGATAGGAAGAGAGGAAGTCACCCTCTCTTCACAGGCAATATGACACTATACCTAGAAAACCCCATAGTCTCTGCCCAGAGGCTCCTAGATCTGATAAACAACTTCAGCAAAGTTTCAGTATACAAAATCGATGTGCAAAAATCAGTAGCATTGGTATACACCAACAGCGTCCTAGCCGAGTGCCAAATGAAGGATGTGATCCCATTCACAGTAGGCACAAAAAGAATAAAATACCTAGAAATACAGCTAACCAGGGAGGTGAAAGAACTCTGCAGTGAGAATTATAAAACACTGCTGAAAGGAATCAGAGATAACACAAATAGAAAAACATTCCATACCATGGATTGAAAGAATATTGTTTAAAATGGCCGTACTGCCCAAAGCTATTTATAGATTCAGTGCTATTCCTGTCAAACTACCAATGACATTTTTCACAGAATTAGAAAAAAATTCATATGCAACCAAAAAAGAGCCCAAATAGCCAAAGCAGTCTTAACGCAAAATGAAGAAAGTTGGAGGCATCATACTACCTGACTTCAAACTATACTGCAAGGCTATAGTAACTAAAACAGCATAGTCCTGGGACAAAAAACAGGCACATAAAGCAACGAAACATGTTAGAGAACCCAGAAATAAAGCCACACACCTGCAGCCATCTGATCTTTGACAAAGCTGACAAAAACAAGCCACAGGGAAATGACTCCCTATTCAATAAATGTTGCTGGGATAACTGGCTAGCTATATGCAGAGGAATTAAACTGGACCCCTACCTTTCACCGTATACAAAAATCAGTCAAGATGGATTAAAGACTTAAATGTAAAACCTGAAACTATAAAGACCCTAGAAGAAAATCTAGGAAATACCATTGAGGTTATCGACCCAGGCAAAGACTTCATGAAGAAGACTCCAAAGGCAATTACAACCAAAACAGAAATTGACAAGTGGGACCTAATTAAACTAAAGAGCTTCTGTACAGCAAAAGAAACAACAGAGTAAACAGACAACCTACAGAATGGGAGAAAATATTTGCAAAGTATGCGTCTTTCAAAGGTCTAATACCCAGAATCCGTAAGGAACTCAAATCAACAAGCAAAAACAACCCCATTAAAAAATGGGCAAAGGACATGAGCAGACTTTTTTTTTTTTTTTTTTTTTTGAGACGGAGTCTTGCTCTTGTTGCCCAGGCTGGAGTGCAGTAGTGCAATCTCAGTTCACTGCAACCTCTGCCTGCCGGGTTCAAGCAATTCTCTGCCTCAGCCTCCCGGGTAGCTGGGATTGCAGGCGCCCACCACCACAGCAGGCTAACTTTAGAATTTTTTTTTAGTAGAGACAGGGTTTTACCATCTTGGCCAGACTGGTCTTGAACTCCTGGCCTCGTGATCCACCTGCCTTGGCCTCCCAAAGTGCTGGGATTACAGGCGTGAGCTACCATGCTTGGCTGCAGACATGCCTTAAAAGAAGACATACAGCCAACCAACATATGAAAAAATGCTCAATATTACTAGTCATTATGGCAGTACAATTCAAAACAACAATGAGATACCACCTCCTACTAGTCATGATGGCTGTTACTAAAAAGTCAAAAAATAACAGATGCTGGCGAGGTTTTAGAGAAAAGGGAACGCTTATACACTGCTGGTAGGAAAGTAAATTAATTCAGCCACTATGGAAAGCAGTCTAGAAATTTCCCAAAGAACTTAAAATAGAACTACCATTCGACCCAGCAATCCCATTACTGGATATATGTCCAAAGGGATATAAGTCATTCTACCACAAAGGTAAATGCACATGTATGTTCATAGCGGCACTATTTGACAACAGAGAAGACATGAAATCAGCCTAGATGCCCATCAGTGGTGGACTGGATAAAGAAAATGTACATATGCACCACAGAACGCTATGCAGCCATAATAAAAAGATCATAGCCTTTGCAGCAACATAGATGGAACTGAAGGCCATAATCCTAAGTGAATTAATGCAGAAAACCAAATACCACATGTTCTCACTACAAGTAGGAGATAAACATTAAGCACACATGGACACAAAAAAGGAAACAGTAGACACTGGGGCTGTTTGAGAGTGAAGGGTGGTAGGAGGGTGAGGACTGAAAAACTACCTGTTGGGTGTTATGCTCATTACCTGGGTGGCAAAGCTATCTGTACGCCAAACCCCCATGACACACCATTTACCTATGTAACAAACTTGCACATGTACCCCTTGAACCTAAAATACAACTTGGAAGGAAAAAAAAAATAGATTAAATTGCCAAGAGAGTAGTACAGTTATAAAAAAAGAACTGAGCCCTGGGGCACTTTAATTTAAAAGTAGGAAAAATTAGAAGACAGCAGAAGAGACAAGTAAAGAGCCACAGAGAAAGATTGAAAACATGAAAGTCTGATGTCCTAAAAGACAAGTGAAGAAAGTATTTCAAGAAAGGATAATTGGGATGCCAAGTAAGATTATTTAAATTGACCATTGCATAGAGGAATAAGGAGATCACTGGAGATTTTGATTAAAGAAGAATTTTGATGGATTGGTGCATGTGATAACCTGATTAGAGTGAATTGAAGAGAAAATGGAAGAAGACTTGGAGACAATACATACAGCTCTTTCAAGGAGTTTTGCTGTAAACAGATGTAGATAAAATGAGCTAGCAGAGGGAAAAGTAGGATTAAGAAAGGTTTTTAATGATGTCGAAAGAAATAATATAAGGTTGAATACTATGGGAATGGTCCAGTAGAAAGGAAAAACTGGTAAAACTGAAGAGGGAGGTAATTACTAGAGTAACTAGATAGAAATTACTGGAGTCCTTGGGTAGTCAATAGGGGATGGTTCTCATGCACAAAAGGAGGGGTTGGTCTTTGCCACAGAGTTATGGAAACTCATTTGTAGTGTTAGGAGAGCAGGGAGACTATATAAATTCAAACATGGTTGTGTGGTTAGAATAGTGGGAATCTGTGGAAGTTCTCTAATAGTTTCATTTTCTCAGAAATAGGAAGTAGGGTCCTTATCTGAGTTAGGATATGGGAGAAGGTGGAGGCTTGAAGAGAAAGGAAGTATAAAATAATTGTATGAATGGGGAGTGAATGGACAAGGGAAATAGAGCAGGATTGCCAAACAGCATTCAGGACCCACTTGATGTTAGTGATGGTGAATATAAAATGGGGTCAGTCAATGTGGTTGTATTTTTCTTCAGCCTTTTTTTAGCTACATCGGATTAGATGGAGAGTTGGATTTAATAAGAGGTTTTTGTTTTTAACTGAAGTACTCCTTTTCAGAAATGGGGTTTCTAGAAATAATTATAAAATAGCATTTTTATATATTATTTTTTATCCCTTTTCTGTTTTTCACCTGTCTTGTCACTATTAAATATTTATACAAGAAGAAATACTGATAGTTCATGAGAATACAAACAACTTTTTTTTACTATGTTTAAAATACGTATTAAGGCAGATATTCTGTATTGGCATTATGGTAATATAAATTATGCTGGAGTTAATAAACATTAACTTATGAACTTTTATCAACTGTGAAATGAGACAGAAGCAGTTTGACTTTTTTTTTTTTTTTTTTTTTGAGGCAGGGTCTCACTGTGTCGCCCAGGCTGGAGTACAGTGGTGCCTTCATGGTTCACTGTAGCCTCAACTTCCTGGGCTCAGATGGTTCCCCAACCTCAGCCTCCCGAGTAGCTGGTACCACAGACAGGCGTCACCATGCCTGGGTAATTTTTGTATTTTTTGTAGAGACAGGGTTTTGCCATGTTGCCCAGGATGGTCTTGAATTCCTGGGCTTAAGCAGTCCTCCTGTTTTGGCCTCCCAAAATGCTGAGATTATAGGCATGAGCCAGTGTACCTGGCCCATTTTGACATTTTAAATTGCAATTTTATATAAATAGTATGAGTTTTTTGGTATTACTTTTGCTTATTTGAGAAATGTATCCACAATTCTGTATGTATTTGCTTGCTTTTTAAAAATCAAGTATAGTACATTTTAACAGAAAGCTAAAATATTTGAATAATTTTTTTAAATGCCCTTACAGAATCTAATTAAGCTCAGATCATACCCTGTTGTTAGGTTCAGCTCTGTTGTATCTCCTTATCTTTTTTTTTATTATTACTATTTTTGAGACAGAGTCTCACTCTGTGACCCATGCTAGAATGCAGTGGTGGGATCTTGGCTCACTGCAACCTCCGCCTCCTGGGTTCAAGCGATTCTCGTGCCTCAGCCTTCTGAGTAGCTGAGATTACAGGTGCACACCAGCATGCCCAGCTAATTTTTGTATTTTTGGTAGAGACCGGGTTTCACCATGTTGGCCAAGCCGATCTTGAACTCCTGACCTCAGGTGATCCACCTTCTCGGCGTCCCAAAGTGCTGGGATTACAGGTGTGAGCCACCACACCTGACCTCCTCATCTCTTTGTGAAGAGTTTTGAGAAAGTTTTCAGGTTACTCAGTTTAATTGGGGGGAGGCAGTTATCACTTTTAAACAATTGATTCTACAGTAAATTAATCAAGAGTTTGTTTAAGTTACTTCTTCCTAATTTACTGAGAGATTCAAGTTTGGAGAATGCCTTGTTGTAAAGTCTCTCACATCGTGATGCACTTAGTAGGCATTAGTGTTTGTGAATTGAATTGTCGGTGCAACTTTGGACACACTGATGATGTTTCCAAATCTGTTTCTCATGAAGTCATTTCCAGCTTATAATGATATCTAAAGTAAATGGTGTAGATATGAAAATAAGAAAATAATTTGTCCTAAAGATGATTGAGACATGACAAAGAACTTGATGATACTTCTTATAATAAATGCAGTAATTGTAAATGAAACAAATCTCTTTGATCATGCTTGATTAGGTGGTAGCTTTTTTTTTTTTTTTTTTATCAGTTTACAAGTACTAGTATCTATGACATGCATTAATGACTGGCATTTTTGTTGCTAATGCAAATTATTACTTAGTGTTGCTTTTAATTCATTGAAAATGTTTTCCACTATGCAGTTAAAAGGTTTCTATGTTTAGATAAAAATTGAAAAATATTTTAAAATCTGCCCACGAGGAGGAGGACTGATCGTTGAAAAAATTCTGAAATGTTACTTTATTGCATATTTGAAATAGAATTTGATGAATTTTTTCTTCATTAAGTAAAGCTTGGAGAGTGAAATTAATAGCAAGAAAAATGACTCTGTACTTGTAAGATGTGAGCTTTATCACAGTCTGTTTTTTGGAATCTTTTCAAATATGTGATGATTTTCCTCTTCAGAAAAAGATGTTAACAGAACAGATCGAACAAACAAGTTTTATGAAGGCCAAGATAATCCAGGGTTGATTTTGCTTCATGACATTTTGATGACCTACTGTATGTATGATTTTGATTTAGGTAAGTTCTCTGATGTCCTAATTTTAAAAGATGTAAATATATTTACTTCAGAATTCACATTTTTAATCCAGTTAGACATGGGTAATAGCTTTGTAGGCCTAGTTTTAAGAGAATTTGTTCTCCAGGAGACTGGAAACTTATAAGGCTATGGTTCTCAACCAAGGAGCCCTGGGTTGCTGCAGCAAACTAACAGGAGCACCATGGGATATTTAAAATTTTTAAGGGAATTATAGAGACATCTATAGGACACCACTCTAACTACTAGCTGAAATAGCTAAAGGTTTTAACATTAGATCATTACATTCTTTTTGATGAAGTTATATCTTTGCAAAGCTGGGTTTTTGGCCTTGCTGTGATAAGTACTGTGTTAAAATAAATGATGAAAATAAATGAGGATGGTGATAGCCAGTTGAAATTTAAGGTTTGAGAGGTATTGTAGTGCTCAGTAGGTGATAAGCACATAGGATATGAATACTTATTCAGTTGTTTTGAAACAACTTATTCAGTTGTTTCAGTTTATTAACTGCTTAATAAATGGAGTTGTTATTTCTTTGAGACTTGGGAGTGCCTTGGGAAAAATTGCCAGGATACTAAGGATGATAACCATGAACTGAGAAAGTTTGCAAACCATTGTTTGATATGCTTTTCCCGCTGTGAAGAAAAATACTGATTTGATATTTTAGACAAACAGTGCGAAAATTTTCTAGGGCATGTAGAACTTATCTTTTTTTGGTAAATCTCTTTACCAGAAATTTGTTGTAAGAACTGATGCCGGGGCTGGGTGCAGAGGCTCACGCCTGTAATCCCAGCACTTCGGAAGGTCAAGGCAGGTGGATCACCTGAGGACAGGAGTTCAAGACCAGCCTGGCCAACATGGTGAAACCCCGTCTCTACTAAAAATACGAAAGTTAGCTGGGCTGGGTGGCACACGCCTGTAATTCCAGCTACTCAGGAGGCTGAGTCAGGAGAATCGCTTGAACCTGGGAGATGGAGGTTGCAGTGCGACGAGATCACACCGCGTTACACTCCAGCCTGGGTGACAGAGCGAGACTCTGTCTCAAGGAAAAAAAAGAACTGACGGTGGAAGTAGAAGTGTGAAATTACCTGGGGAAGGGACGCTAAGGGGTAGAAAACTTAAGGAACCATTATTTTAAGGGGCAAGAGAAGATATTTATTTAAAGAACCAACAGCTTGTCTAACCATCAACCTTTAAATAAGTATAAATACTAGAAATGTTTGAGTTACCTGCTATGTGAGTGGCTTCTAGCTAAAGGATAGTGGAAATAGATGTTTTCTAGATTAGTAATGCTTGAGACATCCTTTAGAGAAGGTGGTTGGATACTTAGCATATTAAAACTAAATGAACCTTGAATTATGGGCACATTTTCTTCACTGTTCATATGTATGTAAATTTCTCTTGGTTTTCCATATGTAAGTTAGGGGAAGATATAATCTCTGTTTTGATCTTGAGGTATCAGCCTCTTTGGTGACAGTAAGTCAAAAGTTGCAGTTTTCTTTAAAATGTAAAATGTAGTCAGTCCTGTCTATGACAACCTACGATGAGCTTCAAATTGAATTGTCGCAAGAATATTAGTAGAGTGCTTTTCAGGTTACAGAGTGCTTTCATACTTGATTTGATTTTTAATTCTCATAGCATCCTTTTGAAAAAGTGGGGAAATAATTCTCACTTTATGAGTAAGGTTATTTTGATTTAGAGTGTGACTTATGGTCACACAAGTAAATAATTGGTCTGGGAGTAGAGACCCAGGTTTTTATTGCAGGCTGGGATTCTTACCTCTACACCTTCAGTGCTTCAAACTCTTGCCGTTTATTTTAGTTTCTGTTACCACTGTAGGGAATAGGACAATTCTCCTTGGGAACAGAAGGCTTTGCTCCATTCTCTCAGATGGTAATTTTGAGATAGAAATTCATATGTATTCTGTAGCAGGAGTTCCTGAATGCCTAATTTTCTTAGGACATTGTCCCAAACCAGCTAACTGGATAACTTACCATCTCCACTTGTTTATACTAATGTCACATTCTTTCTATATAGACATTTCAGTTACCTAAAACATAGTCAAGCTTCCTGTGGATAACTGGCCTTATAGAAGCCAAGATACTTTTTTATAAAAGCAATAAACAACATTTCTTATGCTTTACTCATAGCAGAGCAACCTGGACTGTAAATTTACTCTGTCTTGTAGGTGATTTCATTATATGGAGTTTGGCTTCTTAACCCATAGGTGAGGTATAGGTGTATTTGCATTGAATACAGTCTCAGCAGGGAGGAGTGAGACAAAAATTATCAAAAGCAGGCAAAAGAACTTAAGGAAGGGTGATTTTGAGTTAGTGAGTGCAGATACTACAGAAAGTTTCTGTGGGTGGTATCATTGCAGGGTATGTAATGATGATACTGAATAATCAATGAAAGGTTAAATTAGGAGAGTGTCTAATGTTTTTTAAGAATGATTTCTGATCCTCAAGATTTTTGTTTTTTAATTTGATACTCTAAAGGATAAGCTTCAATAACCTGGAAAATTGAACTATATGTTGTTTAAATTTTTCTTTTTGGTGTAAGCAAGTGTACACTAGGATGATTAGGTGTTCATTTCTCACTTCCCCCCCACCCCCTGCACTGAAACAAATTTGCTATGGAAGTAATTTTAGGGAAGTACTTTAGAAATTGTGCTGGTGCTGATTAAGATGTGCATCATTCAGCAGTAGTGCAGACTCTGAGATCACTAAATGCCAATTTAAACATATTTAATTTTCTTTAATTAAAAGGAATTTGTACATTAATTCCACCCCCTACAACCCATGACATACCCCAAAGAACATAATGTATAAAATAAAATAGATTAAAGGCAACCAGAACCTGAAGATTAATTTGACAACTTGCTTCAGCTAAGACTTAACAGAAGAAATATGTAGTGATTCCATATGAAAGCTGAAGACTTAAAGGATTAAATTGGCTTCTTAGGAATTTTTATTCATTATAACTTAATAATAAAGCACTTTTTAAGAGAGGAAAGGTGCTTTGTAAATCTTTTGAATAGTACACTTTGAAATATTTCTGATGTAATCATACACAGTCAGACTCAGTAATGTAGTACTCTTGCACTTTGTTGAATTCAGATTAGATTGCCTTCATGCTTTAATTGGTTTAGCCTTTATTATTTGTCATTGATTTCACTGTGTCAGGTAGGAAAGTTCTGATGATAACAATTTAGTCTTCCATCTATCTTATTCTTTTTTAAAAAGTGTACATTATTTTAGAAACCATCTGTGTAAATTTATAGAAATGATTACATTTAGATATCTTGTATGTCACTTTTGTCTAGCTTTTTTCTCTAAATGTCTTGGTAACTTCATTGTCTGGTACTGTGATAATTGGATGTCCTCCATGAGAACCCAGGTGCCCTTTTGTGCTAAATTGAGTAGAGCTGTATTTTCCCACAAGGTGCAGTGTAGACAGAGTGAGGTTAACAGGACTGTGGAAAGATGTGGTGGTAAGATGATTGGACGGAGGCTCACAGCAAATTGAGCTGAAACTTTATCTGTAAGGAGATTCTGAGGTGATCTGACTGTCTCTGTCTGTTGTGTGTTTGATCTGAGTTTTCTCAAGAGATTTAGTTTACCTGCTTTCTGAGATCATTTTTTAAAGTTTTCCTCCAAAACAGAGTAATGCGTAATTATGTATCATTTATATAGCAGAACTATTTCCTCCCTCTTTTATTAAATATTTACTTTTACATGGCTTCAGTGCAGATAGATTTTGGTGAATAAAAATGTAAGCTTTGGATTTGCAAATGAAAGACTATTTTCCAGACTTCCCAAGCTACCAATAATTTCTACATGATTTTAATAAATACACAAAAGTTACCGAAGTTGAATGATAACGTTTAAGTAAAAAGGCTTAGTATAAGCTCGTGTCCCTTCATTGGTTCAAGAACCTCTTAAGTCTGAAAATTTTTCAAGTCTTGAAAATTGTAAAACAAGGATAATTGAGGGTTTTATAAGAGGAAGTAAAAAAGCAAGAAGTTTGACATGTTCAGGTGAAAAAGTAAAACTAACACTTTTTCTTATTTTTAAGTGAGGGATCTGACTCCTTAATTTTCTAGTTTTTCTTTTAATCAAGGGCTCTATTACTGTCACCGTTGAGAAATTATAATAATATCAAGAGATATGTAGGTAAGTGGTCACTTTAGGTACAAAATATTGATTGGATTAAGCCCAGTTGCTGGCATTGGTTGGGTGTAGAGAGTAACAAAAAAAGAAAGAAGGACATAGAGATATGACTATTTAAAAGAGGCTCTTAATTTTGTAACTCCTGTTGTGTGAATCTAAAGGTCTGATTGTTAAAGCAGTTGAACCCAAAGTTCTTGTTTTATGTGGCTTACTTGTGGTAGTTTGGCATTGCTAACCACTCTGGGCTTGCAACTTTCTTCTTGATTTTTGCAACATTCTTCTCCCTTGATTTTTTTCTTTACTTCTATAACTGGTCTTTCTTAAACCTGTCTTTGAGTGTATACTCTTACATTTGATGTTCCTCTGGATTATCTCTTCACCCCTCTTCTTTCTCATGATGCTCTTGCACATTATTTTTAAAAATATTACCCGCTCTTGATAGTGTATCTGCACTGAGACACATACTGGAAGCTATATATTGCTTGACATCTCAATCTAAAACAACTCATCTTTCTTACTTATGACTAGAGTTCCTCCTCTTCATTTATATTCTTTTCTTGGTGAACATCAGTGTCTACCAATTTCCGAATGCAAAGGAGAAAGATACAATTTTAAGCGAAATGGTAGTGATATGCACAACTTTCAGAAGGATACATAAAACTTGGGTTTTCAGAGACAATTTTTTCTTTTCTTTTTAGGATATGTTCAGGGAATGAGTGATTTACTTTCCCCTCTTTTATATGTGATGGAAAATGAAGTGGATGCCTTTTGGTGCTTTGCCTCTTACATGGACCAAATGGTAAGAACAAAGATTCCTTCCATTAAACTGATTTTGAAAATTTTAGTTGTATAATTTTATAGTATAAGGTTGATTTTTATATTTAGCCAACTATGATGGAACTTAAAAAATTACCTCATGCCTTTTGTTACTTTTTCTTTTTAGTAGCCTTTCAAGGGCTTAGAAATACTGGTGATGTTTTTAATACAGGAAATAGTTTGTGCCTGTAGTATAGGAATAATCAGGATTTAATATCAGTAAATGCTTATGTTCTACTAAAGATCCATGCGTCATTATAGAATATTGATAAAATAGATGAATTCAATTTTATGGAATAGTTGAACTTTTAATATCATCTGTTTCAGAGATAAAGCTTAGTCGTGCCAAGTAATATCCTTACCTTTTGTGAAGATTTTGAATTTTGTCATTATAGTAACTGATTTTTCTCCAGATGCATTTGAACTATTTGTAACTCTGACACTTTCTTAGGAATTCATCGTTATTTTCCCAGAAGTATGTGATTATTAGAATTGAACTGTCTATATATACATGTTAGTACAAAGAACATTTTTGTCTGTTACCATTGTTAAATCTTTGAGACAGAGTTCTAGGATAATAGTGCAGAGAATATTGACAGGGAAATAAAAGAAAAGTCTCTTCAAGCAATCTCTTAGAAAAATAAAAGCAGAAGGGGTGAGACTAGATAAAGGCACATGAAGTCCAAAGACCTGACTACATAGAGGTGCTGTGTTTTTTCAGAATAACACCAACATACTGGATGCTGGACCTTTATGTTGGATATTGAAATGGCTTGCTTGCAAGGAGATAAACATTTTGAATCTAACCATCTGAAATATTTTCCTGTAATAGAGGGTTTAACTCAAGAGTCTCTGGGATATAAATGTGAAATTTGGAAGTGGTACCCTTCTCCTTTTTTCTTTACTTCTATTCTTTCCCTTTTGCTTGCCTATTCTTTCTCCTTCAGATTTTCCCTGCTTGTGCCTATTTCCCCAAATCTCTTGTCCATAGATTCAACTTGTTTTCGCTTCTTTCAGTTTTTTTCTAAATGTATACTTGGTAAGATTTGATAGTTTTAAAATGTTCTTTTACTGTTAAATTCATAAATATTCAAATTGGTTTTTTTGCCATAAATTAATTTTTTTGATTATTTGGAAGGATTATCAATGCAGTAATTTGGTAATGTCATAGTTTGTCTTCCTTCCTTTTTTGACTGATTGATTTGTCTACCTTCTTAGTTCCATTTACTCCCAAGTGCTCTAGAAACCTGAGGCATTTGTTATAAAGGTCTGTACAGCTGATAATAATTACATAAAAACTGTTGTCTGCCTTCCTTGTGTTTTTGTTGTTTGTCCTCTTTTCACCAGAGCTAGTATGTTCCTTGATAAAAGAGATTATATCTTTGTTTCACTGGTAGCATACCAGAATTTTCCTAATGCCTGACATGAGGTTGTTCAACAGGTTTTTGTAGAATAAACATGTGAATCTTTCCCCAGTGATTAGTTTAAATTGCTATAGTAGATATTCTAAAAAAAAAAAAAAAAAAAAAAAACAAAAAACAAAAAACTAAGATGAACATGCTGCATTTAGTAATGTGCAATAAGTTTTCAATAAAACTAGTCCAATATTGGCATGTAAATATATATTGACATATAATGCCACATACATACATGCATACATACGTGTGTATATAGGTCTCATATGTAAAGACTACCTTCTGAACATGTGTAATAAACACTTTACAGTCCGTCATTTTTTGTGTATGAAGGTTCAATTTCTTTGTCATTTTCACAGTAAATGCTCTCTGTGTTTGCCTTTTGCATTAAGGATGTTCTGGGGATTTTTCTAGTCTTTATTCTAAAAAGATATCTTCTTAGTATATTGTCTGCTAACATTTTTTCTTTCATAATATTTGAATGAGAGGGAAATACATGGCAATCAAAATAACCCGTATGATTGTTTTTCACTGCATTGCCCTTGTTCAATGTCCCCAATCTGTGCTACTGTTTCTTGATTCTTTGTTTTTTGTTTTATAGCTTTACTTCATGTAAGTTTGTACTACTTTTGTGGTGACTGAACCTAATGTCCATAAATTTACTTTTGTTGATGTTTACTTACATCTAGTATCAGTCTAGGCATAGACTTTGTCTATTATTATGGAAATACAAAGTACAGGTGATCTGATGAACTTTGTTATACCCCTCCATTTTGCCGTATAGTTTTAATTCCTTTCTCCTCTCCATCTCCCCCTTCCCTGCCCCATACAGACACATTTATTTACAGACACATTTGAAGCCCTTTGTATATCGATTGTTGATCACACTCTCCCTTCTCCATGAGTAACCACTTTTTCGAATATGGTGTCTGTCATTATGGACGTGCTTCTTTTTTACAGCAGAGTGGGTAGCAAATGGCTATGCCATGCTGGTATTCCCAGATCAGCTCTAGTCTTTGACTGTGTCACAGCAAAAATGATCCTGTTAATCAGAGTTGATTCTGCCCCTTCTCTATAGATCTCTCTGGTAAATGTGGATGAACTATATCCTAAAGCCTTGAGTTAGTCTATTAATAAACTGGTTTTTAAAATTCATTAAAGAGAAACAGCTTATTGAGAATTAATAGACTTTAATCTTTTTTAACTAAAGAATGAATTGTTTCTAATATGATAGTTCTAATAAAGCACTATTGTACTGTAAAAGTGAAAAAGTAAGTGTGAAGGAGGAAATGTTTTTCTAAGGCTTTCACTAGGGTTAGGGCAGTAGGTTACCACAGAGGGATCGGGACATATGAGTTAAAGGGATCCAAATCATTTAAGAAGCCTTTCAGAGCATCAGTTTTGGTGCCTTCTGGCCCCTTGACTCAGGTGTTGGTAGGGAGTCTACTCAACTATGAAGTTTGTTCAAAGCGTATGAATCCCAGCAGTTCTCAAACTTTGTGACCTCAGGGCTGCTTCACACTCTCCAGTATTATTGAAGACCTGAAAGAGTTTTTGTTTATGTGGGTTATATCTGTTGATGTTTATGTGAAAAATTAATACTGAGAAACTTGTATTCATTTATTTATTAATTCATTAAATAACAACACATTCTACCTTAACATAGATTACGTTTTTTTAATGAAAAGTAACTTTTCCTAATGAAAAATTTACCGACACAAGAGATTGTCTTAAATTTTTCATTTTTAAAAATGTCTGGTTTAATAGAAGACAGCTGAATTTTTATATTTGCTTCTGTGTTCAGTCTGTTGCAGTATCACGAATCATACAGCCTTTGCACTTGCGAAGGAATTTAAGTACGAAATCCAGATAATGTTTTAGTATTGTCCTGAAAATGGTTTTGGCTTTACAGATTCTCCAATGTCAGCAAACCTAAGAAGTAATTCTTTAAAATGAAATACATATTAAAACTAAAATTAATTTTGTTATATATAATTTGAAGGAATCTTTAACAATAGAAGGAATTTGATAAATATTTATTTCCCAAATGTGTGTTTCTTTCACCAAGTCTTTTATGCTGTGTAAGAAATAAATATCTCAGTCAGTCTGCAGTTGCTATGCCTGCATTCTTCTTTATCTAAGTCAAATGAATAGAGGAAAAAATAATCCTTAGTTTTGAGAGCAAGGATTCTTTCTCTTTACCCTCCCTTTTAGTGTTGCGTTAGATTTTTGGTTAGTTACACATTTTTTAAGATAACCAGTGTGGTATAAGTTTAACATTTGTCCTTAGACATCATGTTTTAGTTATCAGTCACTATGTACTATAAAATATTTATTAAATATTACTTGTAACAATTATTTCCTTTTAAAGCATCAGAATTTTGAAGAACAAATGCAAGGCATGAAGACCCAGCTAATTCAGCTGAGTACCTTACTTCGATTGTTAGACAATGGATTTTGCAGTTACTTAGGTAAGTTTAGTGAATCAGAACTATACCCAGCAAATTGTAGAGTAATGCATAGAAAAAAATGTAAAGAACTCTTTAAAGAAGCCAGGTGCAGTGGCTCATGCCTATAATCCCAGCACTTTGGAAGCCAGGGAGGGAGGATTGCTTGCACCCAGGAGTTTGAGACTAGCCTGGCTAGCACAGTGAGACCCCATCTCTACAAGGAAAAAAAAATGCTGGCTGTGGTGATGCATGCCTGTAGTCCCAGCCACTCAAGAGGCTGAGGTGGGAGGATTACTTGAGCCCAGGAGGTTGAGGCTACAGTGAACTGGGATCACTCCACTGCACTCTGACCTGGGCAACATAGCAAGACACTGTCTCAATAAAAAAGAACTTAAAGATGTATATACTCTACTGCACTTTCTTCGGTTCCATAAAAGTATGGAACCAAACTCTCTTTGTATAATTCTGCCTTAAACTTGATTCGTAAAATGTATTATTTGTTAGTTTTTAAAAAGAAGTCAGCCTTCAAGTTTGAAATGATTCCTTAACGTAGAAGACAAATGTATAGGGCCTTGAATTGCCTAAGATGCACAGGAAAATTAGAGAAAAGTAACTGTATTCTGACATAATTAGCATAAGGGTAAGTCATATGTGTGTTTTTTTCTTCTGCATAGAATCTCAGGACTCTGGATACCTTTATTTTTGCTTCAGATGGCTTTTAATCAGATTCAAAAGGGAATTTAGTTTTCTAGATATTCTTCGATTATGGGAGGTAAGTCAAATTATTATGCAAATGTGATATTTATTATGAAAAGAAACAATTTATTCTGTTGAGTATAAATGGATTATGATAGCCTTACTGAAATATCTAAGGCAAATATGTTCCAAAATTGTGATGAACTGGTAGCCTCTTCTTAAAAATTGGTCTCACACTGAATATTTGGTCTTTTGGAGCTTCATTCTTCAAATCACAATCTCTGTGAGATTTGGGGCCAAGAGGTATCCCAGAACAAGTGCTCTAGACCATTTGCTGCCTTTCTTCTTCCTTTGAGAGACTTGACTTTATGTGAGGCTTTGCACATCTGTTACAGAGGATATTCTTATGTTTTTGGTGTGCTCCTTTTGTTCCATTTTTTACCCAAGGCAACTCTTTATTTTTTCAACTTTTAGGTTCAGGGAGTAGATGTGCAGGTTTGTTACATAGGTAAATTGCATGTTGCTGAGGTTTGGTGTGTGAATGATTCCATTACCCAGGTAGTGAGCATAGTACCCAATAGGTAATTTTACATCCCATGTTTCCCTTACACCATCCCCCCCATGTGTAATCCCCAGTGTTTATTTTTCCAGGGCAACCTTTAATGAAAAACCAAGTCATTTCACATTTTCTTAATTATTTGTTAATAATAAATCAGTGTTTTTTTTTTTTTTCTTTAAGAGAAGGGGTCTTGCTGTGTTACCTAGACTGATCTCGAACTCCTGGACTCAAGTAATCCTCTTGCCTCAGCCTTATAAGTAGCTGGGACTACAGGTCTACAGGTGTATGCCACTGTGTCCAGCCCAGTGTGCATTTTCATAGAATGCTGGTATAATGATTGATCATACCTTAGGATAACAGAAATTCTTCCAAGGAAAGAATTGGGAGATAATCCATTTTGATTGTAAATACAACTTTAAACAGTGGAACAGTAGTGGTCTCTGAGGTTTTTACAGCTGGAAATGGATTCCTATACTATTGATGGCTGTGCTACCATTAGACAAGGCATTGTGCTGATTACAAGTTAAAAGTGGATTGCTTTATGCTCACTTCCTCTGTTCTCAGATTAGAAGTAAAACTCACATGCTCTCTATCTGGAATCATACTTAAATGTTTATCAGTTTCGTTAAATTAGTATCTTAATTTTGGGGTTAAAAATGGGTTAATGCATTTATGCCTAGTGTTCCATTATTGGAACGCTAAGCATGTGGGAGTTGTTTATATCCTACTGCTCAACAAGGTCTGATTGAAAAATTCAAAAAATTGCAACCTCAGGCATAAATGGGTTTTAAAGGATGAATTAAGAATATTATTACCACATAGCTAGAATA
Source organism: Symphalangus syndactylus (assembly GCF_028878055.3). Taxonomy (NCBI): domain Eukaryota; kingdom Metazoa; phylum Chordata; class Mammalia; order Primates; family Hylobatidae; genus Symphalangus; species Symphalangus syndactylus. The sequence continues at coordinate 67,349,557 of NC_072435.2, forward strand.
ACTCCTCAATCTGTGTTTACTAAATAAATTCAAACTTTTAATGAAAGCTTTGAGGTTAATTGCATTGTAATTAAACTTTCAACAATTGGGTTTAGTTTGAAAATTACTCGATTTACTCCTTTTGAAAGAAGTAAACACATTTCGGGTATGATCTAATGGTATGGCTTGTGTGCGTGTTTTTATCTTTCTGGAAAAGATATTATTAGGTACATGAGGCAGGGAGAAATTAAGACCCTAAATTCGAGGATATTATCTGTATTTAGGAACAGCTGAGCTGTTGATCAAGCGTTTTATATGTTTGGTTATAAATTTGGGGCAGTTAATTCAGTTATTGTCACAATCAGGGGTAAAATGTGATACAAGGGTTTTACGTATTTAGAATGTAGAGCTACCTCTGGGTGTTTCTCCTTCCATGTACTGTGTAACTGAACCTTTTTTATTTCCAGGACTTAGCTTTAGTCTTTTCTCAGATCGAAGTGAGAAACTGATACTTCAGAAAAATATCGAAAATACATCTAACCCTTACATCTTAACCTTGTGGCTGTAGCTCCTGCATTAATAGCATTTATCATACTGGTTAGGCTCAGTAATTTACTTACTATAGTTACCTTAAAGAGCCACATTTAGAATATATCATATTCATATAATGTTAAACTTGATGATAATTACTTTGTAGCTGAAGGTAAGACTCTCCTTCCCCTCATTTCCTAGCTAGAAAAGCCTTGGGCTACCCTAAACAGGCAACATCTACTTTGCGTAGAAGTCATTCAGTGTTCAGAATTGTATCTGTGAGGAAAATGTTTTAGAATTGATACAGTTTGCAAAATGGTTCTTCTGCCTTCTGTAGGTAATGTGGACCGAACTACCGTGTAAAAATTTCCATCTTCTTCTCTGTTGTGCTATTCTGGAATCAGAAAAGCAGCAAATAATGGAAAAGCATTATGGCTTCAATGAAATACTTAAGGTAGTTATTCCTTTAATTCAGATTTTAGTGTTCTGGCTCTTCTATTTGGTGGTCCTGATACACAGAACATTTCCTTGGAACATTATTAAATCTCTTGAATAACTTAAATTGTGTCAATAACAGTGCTAGGAATGACTATCTGAGAATGACAGTTCAAATACATATTGGCCAGTTATTTTTACCTGACTAATTAGCAAGAAAAGGAAATTCAACAAGTGCTCTTTTATGTAGTTTAGTTTTTCAAAAATTAATTGTCTTTTGATTATAACTTTGAGATATCAGACTTGGAATAGCTGCTGGATTTAATGTTCCATAAGCTTATTAGCTAGTCTTTAGCTTTAAAACTTGAAATAATCTAAAGAAAGATATATTGAATTTCTTATGTATTTGTAGTATATGAATGTTTTTATTTTAAGGATTTTATCTGCAGTGAACTATAACTGGTAATAAATTGTTTATATAATAGAATATAATAGTGTATTCAGTTTTGATTATCGTTTTATTTTGTTGATACTTTTTAGCATATCAATGAATTGTCCATGAAAATTGATGTGGAAGATATACTATGCAAGGCAGAAGCAATTTCTCTACAGATGGTAAAATGCAAGGTATACAGTGTTTCAAGTAATTGCAAGATTTGTTTGTTTTTGGTGGGTTGAGATCAAGAAAGATTTTTCTTCTTGGAAATAAAATAGCAACTTTAGTAAGTTGACGGCAGACACGAAGTATTGGCTGGCTTTTTGTTTGCTGTTCCACATTTACAGCACTTAATTGAAAACAGTTGACTATGGCAGAGAGGAAATAGCTAATAATAAGGCAAAATGGTAAAAGTAATGAAAATATTTCTATAACAATTAAAGAGGCTGTAGAATTTCGGCAATGATATCCAGTTGAGCTCATGAATACAGAATAGGCTGTCATATTAAATATGCAGAATCTCTAAACAAAAATGAATGCTAATCAGAAATAATTAAATCAATATTATTTAGCCGGTGTCACTCACTTATATTAGTCAAGTTATTATTTTAAAACAAGGCAGATTTGATGTATTATCTGAATTTGAGCCAAAGCAGTATACTTTTGATGTGTTTTGGCTTTTTCTTTCTTTCTATTAAGAGAAAGAGCCTTGCTAAGTTGCCCAAGCTGGCCTTGAACTCCTGGGCTCAAGTGATCCTCCTGCCTTAGTTTCCTGAGTAGCTGGGATTACTGGTGCATGCATACCACTGTGCCCACCTCATGACTTTGCTTTTTTTTTTTTGAGACAGAGTCTCGTTCTGTTGCCCAGGCTGGAATGCAGTGGCATGACCTCGGCTCACTGCAACCTTCTCCTCCTGAGTTCAATCGATTCTCCTGCTCCAGCTTCCCGAGTAGCTAGGATTACAGGTGCCTGCTACCATGCCTGGCTAATTTTTGTATTTTTAGCAGAGACGAGGTTTCACCATGTTGGCCAGGTTGGTCTAGAATTCCTGACTTCAGGTGATCCACCCACCTTGGCCTCACGAAGTGCTGGGATTACAGGTGTGAGCCATCACGCCCGGCCATGACTTTCCTTTTTTTTTTTTTTTTTTTAAATACTTCAAGTTCTAGGGTACGCGTGCACAACGTGGAGGTTTGTACATAGGTATACGTGTGCCACATTGGTTTGCTGCACCCATTATGATGTTGCATTTTTATGAAAATTCTTGCTTTGTCCTTGTATCATCTGTTCATGGATCCAAACTGTTACTTGGTTCAGTTGTACAAACATTTATTTGATACCTGTTGTCTTCCAAAGCATGTCAATGAGATACTTCTTGCCTTTGAAGAACTTTGTTTACTGAGAGAGACAGATGGTCTAAGAAAGATATTATTACAAAAAGTAGAAAGAGATAAATGCCAAATATTAGGACATGCTATGTTTGTGGGAATGTGGAGGTGGGATGGAGAGTGACTAATTTGGAAGATAACCAAGAACCACTTAGGGTGAAAGGTGGTTAGCATTTCATTTGGAGCTGAGAAAAACGTTGTGAGAAGGGTACATGACATTTACACTGTTAGGACAAATGCTCAGATTCTGGAATCAATGTAGTCTTAAACAGAAGTGTTACTTTGTGGTTATTTTTCCTCTGTAGTGAAATATGGTTTTGAGTTTGATTTTTCATATCCAGGAATTGCCACAAGCAGTCTGTGAGATCCTTGGGCTTCAAGACAGTGAAGTTACAACACCAGATTCAGACGTTGGTGAAGACGAAAATGTTGTCATGACTCCTTGTCCTACATCTGCATTTCAAAGTAATGCCTTGCCTACACTCTCCGCCAGTGGAACCAGAGATGACAGCCCAACACAGATACCAGTGTCCTCAGATGTCTGCAGATTAACACCTGCATGATCACTCTTCTTGCTTTTTTGGGAAGAGACACTTTGTTGCAACTCTTTTTCAAGTACTTGAAAGTTGAAAATTTAAAATCTTGGTATTGATCATGCTTTAAGGTTTATGTAAAGAAAGTGTACTGATGTTCTTACATTAAAGCTTTACAAAGATTTAAACTAATTATTTTTGTAGTTACTTCTACCAAATAGCCTTTCCTTTTCGATAACATTCCTGAGTATTTTTATAGCCAAGTACATTTTATTTTCTTGCTGATGAACTGGAATTGGATAAATACTGCAAGTGGATGAGTTGGAAATTATGCACTTTGAAAAACATTCACTTTGTTTAAGTTTATTGGGTTTTGGATTTGATTAAATTAAATGTGGAGGCTTTCTATAGCATTCTAAGCTGAGAAGTAGATTGTTACCCAGTAATGAAATAAAAAATAAAAATAAAAGGATTTTTTTCTCTATTGTTTACGACAGTAGTCAGCTTAAATATTTATGCTGGTCAAATGTGATTTGAATTGGACATTTTCATCAATGCAGGGCTAATGTGTAGATAAATAATTATTTCAACCATAATAAGTGGATTGGCAGTATAGTTTTTACATTGGACTTTTCTTCACTTGTATATAAAGATTATATATAAGTATTTATGAGTATGAGAAAGGTTAGGCATATTTTCATTAACTGAATAAATGACTTGATTTATATAACCTGGTTTATCAAAATTTAACATGGCTTCAGTATGGGATCTTTTTCAAAACTATTTTCTTAAACATTTATTTCATGAGATGTTCAACCCTGTACCTGGTGTAATTTTAAAATTAATTGCTTGTAACCTCACTTTACTAATAACATTTATTATCTTTCCTAATGCATTAACTGATTAATCAAGTGTTTAAATTTTTATAAAATACTCTTGCAAAAATTTTATTTGAAAAATTTCTAGATGCTCTTATGAGTTTCAAAATAATAATTTTTGTATATGAACAAAGCTGTTGTTTTTACCATGCAGTATTGCATGATTTTAAGTTATGTGGAATTAACATAACTGATTTTGTTTTAATTGTAAGTTGTTAACTCCTGTATATATCATTAAAATAAATCTGAAGTTGAAGTAGTGTTTTTAGTTAAATTATACTTAGAAATAGTCTGCATTTTTAAAAATTTTTTTTCTTGAGAAAGAATCTTGCTCTGTCGCCCAGGCTGGAGTGCAGTGGTGCAGTCCTGGCTCACTGCAGCCTCCCCCTTTTGGGTTCAAGCGATTCTCCTGTCTCAGCCTCCCGAGGAGCTGGGACTACAGGCTTGTGCCATCGTGCCTGACTAATTTTTATATTTTGAGTAGAGATGGGGTTTCACCATGTTGGCCAGGCTGGTCTTGAACTCTTGACCTCAAGTGATCCACTCACCTCAGCCTCCCAAAGTGCTGAGATTACAGGTGTGAGCCACTGTGCCCGGCTAATTCTTTAATAGAAGAAAAAACATCCAAGATGGACCTCAATTCATCTCTTATATTTATGTGATTAAAATGATCATTTGAATAAGTTATGGAAATGAAAAACATCCCTTGTATAACTGAAAAAAAATTTTCATTAGCATGGAAATGGGCAGTGTTGCCTTGAAAGATATAGTTATTTGACTCAGTAAAGCAGCTTATTACAACTGATGCTAATAGTGTAAAGAAAAAAGTTGTGCAGTTCTAAAATGGTCTTAGAGATTGACTTTTTTCCCCCAAGAAAGTTAGGGAATAAAACGAACTTTTTTCCTGGTTGAGCATTAACTGACAATCACGATAGTAGAACCATTAGATTTTAGTTTTTAATATTATGTGTGTTATCTTTCATCAGTTAATAATGAGTAAGCCTATTCAGAAAAAGAACATAAACTGATCAAAAACCCAGCATCTCCAGCCTTTCATTTCCTGCTATTCAGGAAATTGCTTAGAACATCTTGATGTCCTCCTTGTTCTTCCTGGACAGTGACTTTTTGGGAGTTTTTTCCTACTGCATAATGTGATACCCACTTCAGATTTTTTTTTTTATCAATACATTCAGTAAGTTGAACTGTCAAGTTTTATTACAAAATTACGTGTTAAAACAATTTTTACTAAACTGCATTTCTATCTAGCATATTTTTGATATGGAAGTGATAGTATAGTATAGTTCCAGAAGAAGTCTTCAATCAGTCCACAGAGTCCAGTTAGCAAATACTATGTCCTATTAAGATTGCTGAAATACACAGTTCAGGTAAATTTACTAGTGTTTTTTAAAGGTTTATTTGTTTTCACAAGATGCTCTGTCCACACCCTTATAACATGTAAAATATTATGTGCTATATTATGTGGTAAAGTTGTTAAAATTCAGTTTCTAACATTAACTTAAAAGTACAGACAATCTAACATGATGATTTGACTTACAAACTTTCAACTAAATTTATGATGGTTTTAAAGCAGTGCATTGAATAGAAACCATACTTTGAGTACCCATACAGCCATTTTTCACTTTTACTACAATATTCTATAAATTACATGAGATATTTAACACTTTATTATAAAATAGGCTTTGTGTTAGATGATTTTGCCCAAATGTAAACTAATGTAGTGTTCTGAGCATGTTTAAGGTAGGGTAGGCTAACCTATGTTTGGTAGGTTAGATGTATTAAAAGCATTTTTGATTAATGATATCTTCAATTTATGATGTGTTTATCGGAACATAACCTCAATATAAGTTGAAAAGCATATGTATTTTCAATTCTGGCATGAACCTGTGGGAACCTTTTGCATTTAAGAACCTCCCCATTTTAATAATTTCATGGGTCTAAGATTCTTCATCTGTTTATAAGGAACTTTAGTCTTAGTGATTAGAGACTAAATTTTTTTTTGAGCAGTAAGAAAACAGCCTTTCGGGACAGATAATGAGTGATTCTTATGAACTTGACATTGCCAAGAAATTTTACTTCACATAAGAGTTCTTATGTGAAATTCACATAAGCATGCCCAGTATTAAAGACAGTTTGTATCAAGTAACCCTAAATGTTTATTGAAGAACCTACAGCTTCAACTGGCTTACGTGCAGATATGTACCAGGAGAACATTTTAGCTTGGGCATCTTTACTTGGGGTTTTCAGAGGATCCAGGAAACTCACTGTATGCAAAGTCTTGTGGATGTACCTGAATGTTTTTGGAGGCAGGTCACATAGTTTCTGAAAGTGTTCTCTTATTTTCCTCAAATGTAGGGAACCATTGTTACAAGTTATTTAACAGGAGAATAGTAACAATGTCTAACTTAACGCTAATGATTTTGTGTGCTGAGCTCCCATTAATTAAAATATCTTCAGAGTGCTTGTTTCCAGATCCGTGGTCTGTATTACTAAGATACATGTCCAGGTGCTACTTCAGGCTTACAGAATCAGTCTTTGGAAGTCTCCTTATCTGACAGTATCTCTTTTTATATTTTCCCACTCAATTTTTCGCTTCCTGACTCCTAGCCTCTTTAGCTGCTTGATCCAAGCCAATTCTGTTGGCTCACCTTATGACTATTGATTTCATACTTATCATGAATTATGAGGGCAACCACCTCATTAAAACCTAGATATCCACATCTCTTAAATTTCTGTCAAATACTGCAAACCAATGCTCAATTTTATATTACTCTAGCTTCTGAATCAATGAGGCATAGGGAGATAACACTTTTGAGTGTCGAATATCTGCCAGCCACCATGTTAATCACTTTATACGTATACAATACAATCAGCATAACAGCCCTATAAGGTTTAGATATTATTGCCCTTCTATTACAGAAATGGAGGCTGAAAAATGTGAAGTAACGTGTCCTGATTAAACACAAGTAGGCAAATAGCAGAGCGAAGATTTAAACTTAGTTTTATTTTTTAAAATGCCTTATTTCCATTCAGTATTTATTTATTTGTTTATTTATTTATTTATTTATTTAGAGATGGGGTTTTGCTCTGTCACTCAAGCTAGGGTGCAGTGGCATGACCATAGCTCACTGAAGCCTTGAACTTCTTGACTCAAGCGAGCCTTCTGCTTCAGCCTCCTGAGTAGCTGGGAATACTGCCACATACCATTATACTAGTAATTTTTACTTTTATTTTTTTTCTTTCATAGAGATGGGGTCTCATTATGTTTCCCAGGCTGGTCTTAAACTCCTGGCCTCAGCAATCATCCTGCCTTGGCCTCCCAAAGTGCTGGGATTATAGGCCTGAGCCATTATGCCCAGCATAATTTATTTTTAAAGTTTATATTTTTGTAATCAATATCACACATGTACATGGTTTCCACAAGACTTTTTGTTATGAGAAACTGTTCCTCTCCTTCTCCCCACCATCCATATCCTCCTACCCTCCTCATCCCCCACCAGTGGCAAGACTTTCAACAGTCAGGTCATGCTTGTGGTATTTACTTCCATATGTCTCAATGCTGTAATATGTGTATGCTGCTACTACTTTGATTTTCAGCTCTAGGCATTAACCATTGATTTTTCATCTTGGAAGACAAGAATCTAGCTGTTTACCCTCTCCCCACAGCCCCTATGATTCACATACACACTTTATTATCGTCTGTCTTCCAATATAGTTGATATAATATTGGTTAGGTCAATATTTAGTGCTTATGTTATGACTTTGTAACTAATCCCCAAATGAGACATGCTCCCCTTCAGCCCTAATTTTCATTTTTCTTGGGGAGTTAGTTCTTATCAAGGTTTTTTACTGGCTGATTTTATATATAGTTGTCACTAATCTAACCCCACACTCTGTACCAAATATTTAAATTGAGGCTTGTCAAATGTGAGCTTACCTACAGGGTAATCCGATTGCATTATTTTGTTCAGAGCTTTCAATATTATCTGAGCTTTCAATGTGTTTTAAGATCTTGCCTTTGCCAGATTCTCCAAAGATATTTTTTGTCTTTATTTGGCTGGAGAATAAATGCCTGGCTGTCAGCCTTCTGAGGTTTGGGAGTCTCCATGTCATGATATCATGTGTCTAAATACCTCAATACATTCATTTAATCAGAATGGTACCCCTATTCTCAACTATGCCTGATGCTCCTAAGTACAGAGACCCTTTGTTTTACCCTTTCCAGAGAGTAACCTTCAATTTTCTACCTGGGAGCAAAAGAGGAGGTGGCTTGGCTATTTAGTCAAGGGGAATATGGAATTTTAACTGCTTTTTAAAAATAAGATAACAGCTTTATTGAGATATGATGTATATGCCAAAAGATTCCCTCCCTTAAAGTGTACAATTTTGTGGTTTTTAGTATATTCACAAAGTTGTGTAAATATCACTAATATTTAATTTTAGGAAATTTTCATACAGAAACTTTGTACCTTTTCCCCACCTCTTCTTTTTTTTCCAGCCCCTGGCAGCCACTAATCTACTTTCTGTGTGTGTCTCTCTCTCTTTTTAAAACGATCTCTTTTTACATCATCTAGACATTTCATATAAACAAAATCTTACAATACATGCATGGTCTTTTGTGACTGGCTTCTTTCACTTAGCATAATGTTTTCAAGGTTCACCCATATTGTAACATGTATCAGTACCTTACTTCCTTATATTGCTAAATAACATTTTATCATATATAATTTTTTGTTTTTTTCATTAGGTGATAGTATTTGAGTTGTTTCTACTTTTGGCTATTATGAATAATGCTGCTATGAACATTCATGTACAGTTTTTGTGTGGATATATATTTTCATTTTTCTTTGGTGTATACCTAAGAGTGGAATTGCTGAATCATGTAGTAACTCTAGTTTTACCTTTGTAAGGAACCGCCAAACGTTTTTTCAAAGTGACTACACCGTTTTACACATACCTAGGAGTGAAATTGTTGAGTCATACAGTAACTTTGTGTTTTGCATTTTGAGAAACCACCAAACCGTTTCCCAAAGTGACTGTACCATTTTATAATACCACCAGCAATGTGTGAGTGTTCCACATTTTCTGCTTCCTTACCAACATTTGTTATTGTCTGTCTTTTTGATTTTAGCCATCCTAGTCGGTCAGAAGTCATACTGTGTTTTTTGATTTGCATTTCCCTAATGACTGTTGATGTAGAGCGCCTTTTCCTGTTTGCACTGGCCATATCTTCTTTGGAGAAATGTCTATTAATTTTTTTTTTTGCCCAGCCTGAGCATGATAGCAAGACCCTGCCTTTACAACAGCAACAAAAAATTAGCTGGGTGTGGTGGCCTGTGCTTGTAGTCCCAGATGCTTGGGAGGCTGAGGCAGGAGGATCACTTGAGCCCAGGAGGTTGAGGCTGCCAAGAACTATGATTGTGCCACTGCACTCCAGTGTGGGTAACAGAGCCAGCTGTCTCAAATAAATTTTGTTTCCCAATTAAAAATTGGTCTATTTGTTTTTTTAATTGCTGAGTTGTAAGAATTTTTTATTCTGGATACTGTTTCCTATGAGATATGTGATTTATAAATATTTCCTCCCACATTGTGGGTTGTCTTTTCGCTTTTCTGAGGGTGTCCTCTGAAGCACAGAAGTTTTTTTTTTTTTTTTTTTTTTTTTGAGACAGAGTCTCGCTCTGTCGCCCAGGCTGGAGTGCAGTGGCGCAATCTCGGCTCACTGCAAGCTCCGCCTCCCGGGTTCACGCCATTCTCCTGCCTCAGCCTCTCCGAGTAGCTGGGACTACAGGCGCCCGCCACCACGCCCGGCTAATTTTTTGTCTTTTTTAGTAGAGACGGGGTTTCACCATGGTCTCGATCTCCTGACCTCGTGATCCGCCCGCCTCGGCCTCCCAAAGTGCTGGGATTACAAGCGTGAGCCACCGCGCCCGGCCAGAAGTTTTTAATTTTGACGAAATCTTATTTTTTTCTTTAGGTACTTATGTTTTTGGTGTCCTATCTAAGAAACAATGGCCTAATCCAAAGTCAAAAACATTTACTCCTTCTAAGAATTTTAATTTTAGTTCTTACATGTGTATTTGTGATTCATTTTGAGTTAATTTTTGTGTGCAATGTGAAATAGAAGTCCATCTTCATTATTTTGCATGTGGATATCCAAAGTTGTCCCGGGACAGTTTGTTCAAAAGATCACTCTTTCCCCATTAAATTGTCTTGGTACTTTTGTTGAAAATCAATTCCCTCGACATGTAAGGGTTTATTTCTGGACACTCAATTCTATTTCATTTACCTATGTATCTGTCCTTAGTACCACACTGTCTTGATTATTGTAACTTTGTTATAAGTTTTGATTTGTCTTACTGCTTCTCACACTTCGAACCACTCTTTTTCAGTCTCCTCTACCTTCAATTCCAGAGGTATTTGAGCCTTTAGGGTATTCTGTCATGTAAAGTGCGTTGCTTCTAAGTCTTCTTCATTGATAGCTTAAGGTTCAGCTTTCCCATGACTGCAAAGCCTTTGATCATTTTTTCTTCTTTGAAGCTGCTAATTTTTTGTTGCTGTTGTTTTCCAATTTATGCGACTCTTGTGTACCTTGAAAAGGAATTTTTTATCTTGTTTTAATAGGGTTTCCAGGGTGAGCAAAAGTAGTTAAATCTTTAATATTCTAAATATATATTATAAATAAATTACTTTTAATATCTTTTTTTTCCCTCACTTCCACATCCAAGCAGGGACACTATCTAGTGGATTTTATCCCTTCACATCTCTGGTTCTTTCATTACATCTCAATAACATTAGCTACTATTATTGTCATTACTTCATTTGTCTTATTTAAACTTGCTTCTCCTATTAGCTGATTAGAGCTGACCCTTACAGAAAATGTAAGCCAAATAATATTTTCAGAATTAGATCAATTAATAATTGTGTCCCTTCAAGACTCCAGAAGCAATTAAACTTCAGTCAATATTAGTTCATCCCGACTTGTTTTGAAAATTTTTTTTCTATATAGACAAGCAGTGCCAGCACCAGATTTTGTTTAGATTTTCAGTCAAGCACATTTGGTCAAGAGTTTTTCATTCTTCAGGAGATTGGTAACATTTTCCTGTGGCCTGGTGAATTTCATGACTTTCTAAGGTTTGAATAGTAAGAATATTGATTAATCTATGCATATCAAGTTGCTGGATTTGATCTAGTTGGCATTGATGTTTGATAGTATGTGTAGTCATTAAAAGCTCAAATGTCATAGTACTCTTAACCTCTGTGTCCTCCTCACCACATAACACACAGATCTCATATATTTAGCACTTTTTATATGAAAGGGTCATGTCAAAGATTAAATTTCCATGATTTCCAGTAGAGAGAAAAAATTCAGTAACCATAAGAGTATTAAAATGAATGGCTGATATATGGGAATCTAGTTTCCTTTTATTTCTCATTTAGTAAGGAAGATTCCAGGATTAGTATCTGAGCTATACGTAATCTACATGTAGCTAAATCAAACCCTTACATTTCCTTTGCAATACATTTTCCTCCATATAACTCTACATAGAGGCATCACAGGATTAAGAAGAAGCCCTTTTATGAAAGCCATTACACATATATACACTCACACGTTTGCATGCACAAAATTATAATATGTCAGGTCAGAAGAAGCTTATTAACATAAAATGGAGTTGGTCAATGAGTAAAAAAATATAGGCTGATAGGAGGGATAAGATCTAGTGTTCGGGAGCACAACAATTTATATTCTTTTGTATTTTAAAATAACTGGAAGAGTGGAATTGGAATGTTTCTAACACAAATGATAAAAGCTTGAGGCAATGGATATCTTGATTACCTTATTTGATCATTGCACATTGTACACTTGTGTCAGAATATCACATGTACCTTATAAATATGCACAACTATTAGTTATCCATAAAAATTAAAAATTAAATCTGTAAAATGGTTTAAGCATTTAGCAGTGCTGATCTTTCTTAAATTATTTTTCTAATTTTGGAAACAAAGCACAAAATCTTTGAATTCACAGTTGCTTAAAAACTGAGGTTAACTTGCGAGTGGCAGGCTTCAGAGATGAGAGAACTAACGTCAGAGGATAGATGGTTTCTTCTACAAATAACACCCCCTTATGTATTGTTCTCCACCACCCCCGCCCAAAAAGCTACTCGACCTATGAAACAAATCACACCATGAGCACAGATAACCCCAGGCTTCAGGTCTGTAATCTGACTGTGGCCATCGGCAACCAGAAATGAGTTTCTTTCTAATCAGTCTTGCATCAGTCTCCAGTCATTCATATAAAGGAGCCCGGGGATGGGAGGATTCGAATTGCTCTTCAGCACCAGAGTTCTGAACAGCGCCCCAAGCAGGCAGGCAGCTGATCGCACGCCCCTTCCTCTCAATCTCCGCCAGAGCTGCTACTGCCCCTCTAGTCCCCCCTGCTGCAGAGAAAGAATATTACACCAGGATCCATGCAGCCAGCAATGATGATGTTTTCCAGTAAATACTGGGCACGGAGAGGGTTTTCCCTGGATTCAGCAGTGCCCGAAGAGCATCAGCTACTTGGCAGCTCAACAGTGAGTACTACGTACCTGGCACTATGGAGAAGTATTTTCTAGGGTGTGACCATCTTCTCCTCACCATATGAATCCCTTTTGTAGTGTAAGCGCGCACACCTCAACTTTCTCCTTCTTTATAATCCGTCTACCCTACTTTCCTCCTATCTGCCTCCAGTCTTCCTCTTCTCTCCATAAGTAAAGCGAGTGTGCCAGTCACTGCGTGCTAAACTTTTTTTCTGCAAAGTTTAGAAGTAGAGTTAAGAAGTTCCTGAACATTAAGAACGAGAGATTGTATGAATCAATGTCTTAAATCTACAACCAAAAAAAAAAAAAAATAGAGTGTGAAGAATTTTGAAAAGCCGTTTATTATGAGGAGGAGGAGTAGGGAGAAAAAATTAAATAAATTTCCACGGTTTTCAGAAGATCATTGTGTCTCCTACACTCCCTTCAGTTTACAAAGCCTGGTCTTTAAACATAGAACTATTATTTTCTGTTCTTAGTTATGGGTGCAGTTTATTGGAATAAAAGAAAGATTGGATTACTTTCAAAAGTTTTTCTGTGTTCCACATTGCTCAATTTTTTTCAGTTTACTTGATGGAGTAATGAAAGCAATACACCACTTGCTATAGTATTTAAGGGAGTTTTATGTTTATAATATCTACAGGATAAAAAAGCAGTATTTGCAGGATTTTAGATCCTGCTTTCAGATAATAGTCATGGGATTTAATAAAAACCATGAAATAAAAATGTATCCAGGTCCTAGTCATTAAAAATATTAAATGGTATTTTATTACTGTACTATCAGAGTTTATCAACCAAATCCAATTCAGTCTGTATCATAGAATAATGTTTTAATATCGTAGCTCCAAATACATGCCAGAGGGCTGCATTGTACTGACATATTATTACTGATAAAAATGTTGAAAAGTAAACATGGCAACTTCTGTAGAATTATTTAAATCAATTTGCAAAAATGAGACCAAAACATAAATAGATTTTCTAACATTTAAATATCATGAATATTTGGATGTGATATTACAATGAAGAATTTTGAAGTCATAATTAACTGCTAGAAGGAAAACAAAGAAAGCTCAGGGTAATGGTTAATGTATGACCCTTTTATATAAAAAATGCTACTTATATATGCGAGATCTGTGTGTTATGTGGTGAGGAGGAGGCAGATGTTAAGAACACTGAGACATTTGAGCTTTTAATGACTAAACATACTGTCAAATGTCAATGTCTGCATAAACTTCTTCCCTCCCTCAAGTCATAAATAATAAAATCTCCATCTCTGTTATCTATAAATCTAGTGAGTAAGGCAATACTGATGTGTGAAAATAAAGCCAGTAGAGAAATCAGAAGACAATGGCGGATAACTATTCACTGGGTTCCAGAGCAAACCTACATTTCTCAGTTTCATGAGGATGTAGTAGATTGGTATGATTGTATTAAATCACCATTTGCCAGGAGTTACTTCTATGTCTGCCCGATGCTGTATTTGCATATAAAGAATATAAAACAGACCATCATAATTTTGCATTGTCTGTCAAATGAAAGTTTCTAGCTTGTTGTTTTTGTTTTGTTTCCTCCCATTCTATTACTAAATAAAGTTTCCAGCTTTTTATTCTGCATCTCTGGCAATGTGACCTGAGTTACTGGAATCCATCATTTTTTTCTTTAGCCAGCAGGACTAATAGACATTACTTCATCAGGCAATATAAAATCTTAAGTGGCTAATGAAGTGTTAATCTTTTTCAGTTTCTCAGATTTTTACTGTTTGCTCCTAATAATTAGCTGGCCAGGTTTCTTTCTCCCTTCCTTCCTTCCTTCCTTCCTTCCTTCCTTCCTTCCTTCCTTCCTTCCTTCCCTTTTTCCTTTTATTTGTCGCTGAATTTTAATAGTCACTTTTCAAATATTATCTTCTGACACAGATGGCCTTAGAGTTATACACTTGTCTGTGCTAAACTTTTGCAGGCAGATTCACATTGACAATGTAGATCTAATTGAAGAAAGTAATATTACCCATTAATCTCTGGGCATGTGCTGACATATTTTGGAATGAAATAGATATTTTGTTTTTAAAATTTAATTGAAACTGAAATTATTTTCAAAAATATGTTTGATCTTATTTTTATTATGGTTAGTAATTAATATAGTTTCCATATGATTCAACGAGGCTAAGAGATCAAATTTTGTGATGTAAAATAATCCTAGAAAGGCAGGAATTGTTCATATATGATACTTCAGGCTGTATGACAGTCAGGTTTTTGATGCTATTAAAGTGAAGCAAATCTGATCCCCTTTTAATTTCAACCACTAGATGATGTCTTAGACCACTGGAAAATAGTGTCTCAGGGTAAATTAGACCAATATTTATGATTGAAAGTTATGAGTGACATGGTAACTTCACCTTAAGTTTGTATGATTGGTGGAGCTTCCAGCTTATGAATGAAATGTGTGGGAAAAATCTAATTATGGAGGATTCTGGAACCTTAACTAATATTTTGTTTTATTATGCTTCGACATTCCTGAAGCTAAATAAAGCTAACTCTGGCAAAAATGATGACAAAGGCAACGAGGGAAGCAGCAAAAGCGAAACTGCTACCGAAAGTGGCAAGACAGCAGTTGTTTTCTCCTTGAAAAATGAAGTTGGTGGATTGGTAAAAGCACTGAGGCTCTTTCAGGTGAATGTAAAATATCATTACATAATTTTAAAAGTGACTGTGTGCCTGGTTACAAACCTGTTATCTGCTATGAAACATTACTGAACCAATTTCTGGATAATGCGGTGAAAGATTCAAAGGAACAAAACTTCACGAGGCTTTAAAAGGGGAGTTGTCTGTCAAGCAATGAAATCAGCAGAATTGCATAAGCTGTGGCTTATTAATGCAGAGTTAGCTTGTTAGGAACTCTGAAGACTATTGCCAGGTTAGGAGGTCAGTACTTCAAAAATGTGAGCTTCACACCTGAAAATGAAAACACAAGAGGAGGTAAACAGGGTATCTTAAGTAGCAAGAGCCTGCAGCTTGATTTGATTTGTTCAAATTTGAATTTACGCATGTCCTAGGAGCACGTTTATTATGAAAAACTGAGATACATGAGTATAGGCACTCGGTATTCCCCTAAGCCTCGTTGTTTATGTGTCTTAATGTATCTTTTTGCGAAGATGAGTCACTCTCCTTATATTATATATTGTTGGGCTAGCTCTTCCCTTATAGAAATGTTCATAGCATCTTCTCAGGTCCAAATCTGTAGTTTGAACCTTCAAGAAAGATCCTGGTTAGGGATGAGGCTGGAAAAGCCCAGAAAAGCTGTTGTGTTCTTGCCAGCATATACCTAATGGTTTCTCTACCCTTCAGCAGACACCCTCCCTTACAAATGCATTTTGTTTGGGGGCAGTGGCTGTTGATGAGAGCTGTTAAGATAAGGAGCCTAGCTCTGCATGACGCCTTGGGCTGCTAGTGCAGTGGAAAGATAGCTGGAATTGTAGTCAGGGGATTCAGACCTGTGTTCTCCTGGCTTGGCTAAACACTAGCTGCTTCTTAGGTTCAATTTCTTTATTTGTAAAATTGCAATAATAATTCCTACCTAACAGGATTGCTGGGATGACATAATATGAGTGAAAGTGCTTTGTAAAGTGTACAACTATGAGGCATTATTATGATGCCTCTATGATGATCATAGCAGGGGAATTAGAAGCCTGATTTGGCAAATAATTTCTTGTTCTCTTTTGACCTTGAAGAAAGGATCAGGCACCATAAACGGTGGTAATGGAAATCCGAGGAAATATTTTACAGATAATTATGTCATCCAAGGCTGTGTCCATACAGTGCCAAAGGCAGGCCAATTCAATTAGACAGCTGGGTACAGTGGATAAATTCCTGGAGAAGGAGTTAGCAGCCCTGAGTTTTCACTCTGCCATCAGCTAGTCATGGGGCCTTAGCTAAGCCATTTAACCCATCTGGAACTCAGTTCCCCTAAAAACATCTACTCTACTTCAACCAAAGGTCATTAAAAGCCCAACGTGACACAATGTATGTGAAGTCTATTGGGCCTTGAACTTAATCTTAATATTATTATCAGCCAACTGAAAAAACATGCATGATATTATTGTAAAGGTTAATAAAAACAGAAATAGGATGTTTAGTTTCCCCGTCACAAGACTAGTTTCTTTATATAGGAGAGGGTGCTGTTTGATTTGATACTATTCTGGCACCGGAAACTACCTATCCTGTTCCTATGTTGAAAATTCTGAGATCATCTAGGATTGTATCAGGAATTGTGTTGGTAATCACAGTGTATCATCTGGAGTGAGAAGATGTCTGCTTATTTGGAGGTGGGTTGGGATGGAGATAACAGAGTCTTCAATTAACTTAGAGGAAATGAAGAACACATCACTGGGGGAAATTCTAACCTGATTTTTAAATATTAAATCACTGCCCTTATCTCTGAGATCCGTCATAGAGTGATAGTTGCAGCAACACATCCTTGGTTGAAGCTAGTTTGAAGATTGCCAAAAAAGAACAATTATTAAATGATCCCATTTAGGGGGGTTTTTATCATTATTTTTTTACCTTTTTTTCACCCTCCTTGCAATCGCCTAAGTTGTTTGTTTTCCTTTTGCCTTCAAAGATCCTCTCTTGACTACTTATCTTGCTCCTATTTCTTTTTCTACCATATGGATTACAGTTTGGCTAGTGTTTCCCAAACCTCAGTCATTTTCATGCTACCTCCCCAATTTCTGCTTGCCATTTGTACTGTTTACTTATAAAAAGGTTATAAAAGGTTATTTCTAAAAGATTATTTTAAAAGAAAACTTTATATTAGGGGTTTGAGTTTTAGTTATGTTTTTCAGAAACATATAAATCTGGATATTACATGATAATAGAATAAATAATTTTTTCCCCAAATAATCATGTGCCACCTGTGGGATGTGTACCACTCTCTGGGAAATGATGATGTTCATTTTATAGGGCCATTTTATATTTTAAATGCCCCTTCTATTTTTTTATGAGGCAGGACAACCTATACACAGAAGTATAAATATATAGATTTTTCATTAATGGAAATAATGGTTGGAAACATTTCCAAGTTTTATTCAAAGAACAAAGAGATTGTCTCTTCCTCTTGTGTGGGTACTTGGCACCTTGCTTAAGATGTGAACAATAAAAGCTCATGGCATTTCTTTTACTGTCCCCTGAAGGTGATTTTCAGATGCTCATGTTTCCACAGGAAAAACGTGTCAACATGGTTCATATTGAATCCAGGAAATCTCGGCGAAGAAGTTCTGAGGTTGAAATCTTTGTGGACTGTGAGTGTGGGAAAACAGAATTCAATGAGCTCATTCAGTTGCTGAAATTTCAAACCACTATTGTGACGCTGAATCCTCCAGAGAATATTTGGACAGAAGAAGAAGGCAAGGGTGGTCTTAGCTTGTGGGGTAATTTTGCAATCTGACAAATATTGCAAAGGGGAAAACACAATCTGTGAACTAATATTTTTGAACCTGCACTGTTTTCAACAGAGCTAGAGGATGTGCCCTGGTTCCCTCGGAAGATCTCTGAGTTAGACAAATGCTCTCACAGAGTTCTCATGTATGGTTCTGAGCTTGATGCCGACCATCCAGTAAGTGTCCAGTAAAATCTATTTCTCACATGCTCTCTCAGCTCCACCCATGTGCCAGGCACTGTGCCATGTTCTGTGCTGCAAAGCTTTATTATAGAACAATTTATTATTTATTCCCCATAACTGAGAGCAGACTTCCAAATGATAAAGCTTCCCTGTACACGTGTTGACTGGAAGCAGGTTAGAAGGATGGTATTTTCACATAGCATTTATTTTTAAAAGGGTTGGATAGAGGAGGAGACTCTAAACCTTGGAGAATATTTCTGTGGAATTAGGCAGCCTGAAATATACCTGCAGATGGTGACCCTTGGAAAAACGATGAACTGAAATTGATCATGCCTCTGGGAAACTAGGGAGGACTAGGTATTACGGGGCTCAGTGAGAGAATAAAATTCTTCTTGCTATTTTCCTTGACTGGAGGTAGTTAGGAGTAGAGTAATGTAGTTGACTTCAGTCTCAATGGAAAGGTAGAGAGTTTTAGAATAAAGGCTATGATGGAAGACATATCTCTTCCCACATCTACCCTGAATCTAACTACCATCATTCTTTCCTCTACTCCAATAAAAATGACCATCTGTAAAGAAATATGATACTTGGGTAAGCATTTCCCATTATTCTCCCCTTCCCCCCTTTACATCACTTTTTATTTAACACTAGAGACCTGGAACTTCTTTATGGCCAGAGTGAAGTACAGTTAATAGTCTGGGAGAAGTAAGCAATGCACCCATTCATTATGGGCATTTTTTCCCTCCCCCGGCGCCCCTTGTCTAAAAATGGGCAGATAAAAGAGTGAAACCCAAGCAGATCACTAATGCTTGCAGGACGCCTCTGCGGTCTGCAGGTAATAGTTTACAGACATTCCTTGCTGTTTAAACTGAGGAAATCTGGGGGTTTGGCAGTGTGGCTATACTCTGCGCAGTGGCTCTCTAAGTATGACCCCAACATCAGCAGTGTCAGTATCACCTGGGAATTTGTTTTAACAAGCCCACCGTTAAGTTTGAGAACCCCTGTTTTAAAGGAAGCTATGACAACTTTAACCCTAGGGAAATTTTCAATTAAACCAGTCATTTGACGTAATATACCAACTCAGACCAATTCAAATATACCATTCAAACAAATGGTCAAACAGACCTAATTCAACTGCATAATTTTCAAAAAGCTGAATTCTCTCAAAGAAACAATGTGTTATATTTGCTAACATAGCCTAAAATTTCAGAATATTTTCCAGTAATTCACATGTAAGGCTTCTGAATATTAGAAAAACATTATAAAATAGCTTTAATCATCATCCATTGTTATCTTTCCCCTCTCTCAACTTCCAGAAGGCATCAGAATTAGCACAGGAACCTGACTTAGGAGCTAAGCAGTACCCGGGCTGCACAGACACCAGCTGTTAACTTGCAGAATGACCTTGGCCAAGTCCCTTTACCTCTGCACCTAAAGTTCTTTATGTAAAAAGTGGAAATAAAATTGTTATTGACCTCAAAGGGGTGTTTGAAAAGCCTAGTTAATAAAACAACTGGAAAGCATTTGGCAAGAGTAAATGCTTAATTCTAGAAATAGAAATGCTGTATTAAATCATCCAGATCAATGCCTAGACAGTAAAGGATTTTTTGATAACCTCCTATTTCCAAATGCTCCCCTTAGTCTAGTTTGAAAATTACTCAACCTGGAGAAAGGAGTTCAGCCATTTTAATGGAACAACCATAGGAACCACTGACCTTACTGAGAAAAAATTTATTCCAATACCCAGCATAAATTTTCCTGTGCTTAATTTTATTCCATTACTCCTAATTATACCCACCTTATGATACCTTCTCTTATTTTCTGTGCAGCCACTTGAAATAATTGCAAACACTTAGCAATCCCCTCTCTTGTCATTTTTTAAACCGCATTTATTTCTTTTATAAGCACATCAAATGTTCATTATACAGAATGTGATATTGGCAAATTGGTGTTTTTGTAAGTTGTTTGATGAGGATGGAAAAGTTGTCTAAGCACTTTTTATGCCTGGGAATAATCCCAGTCCTGAGACAAACACAGGGACCCTTGTGATAGGATACTTCAGAAGGGGCTTGGAATATAAGAGTAAGGTTGCTGAGGATCCCTAGAAAGGGTTAAATATCTACGTCAGTGCCTCTCAAACCTGAAGGGGCAAACTAATCACCTTTGAGATCATTTTTAAATGCAGATAATGAGTCTGTAGGGCCTGGGATTCTGTATTTCTGGTGATCTCCCAGATAAGGCTTGCACCAGAGGGTCTTGGGACCACACTTTGAGGAGCCAGCATCTAGACTGGGAAGGTCTTTCGAAGTGGGGTTCAAGGTTCACTCATACGGTGTTTGTTAAAAATACAATATCTTGATGCTCATCTGAAGCCTACTGAGTCAGAACTTTCAGGGATGGCCCAGGAGTCTGCATTTAAAAGTATCGCAGGGGATCCTGATGAGATCTAAAATTTGAGAACTAATGTATTAATTAATGTTCTAGCTCAGTGATTCTCATCCCTAGCTTTCCATTCAAATCACATGTGGAGAATTAAAAAATACTGATGCCAGGGCCTCTGGGAATGTGGCCAGGTTTGATGTATTATTTAAAGCTCCCAGGTGATTCTAATATTCCATCACGGTTGACCTATTTGGGATAGCTACTTGAGTGTCAACATAAATTTAGCTGAGCACTTTAGAGTTCAGGATGGGTCTTCGATTTCCTTTGATTTCAATTGAAAGAGGGAGGGTGGGTACTCTCTGGGTGCTAGGGTTGCCAGAGTTAGCAAATAAATATCTAGGATGCCCAGTTAAATTTGAGTTTCAGATAAATAAGGAGTAGTTTTGTGGTATAAGTATGTCCCATGCAATACTTGGAACATATTTATACTAAAAAGATTATTTGTTGTTTATCTGAAATTCAAATTTAACTGAGTGCCCTGTATTTTATCTGGTAACCCTGTCCTTGGCTTCAGTTCAGAATGGATGGCCAAGGAATGCTGTTTCTCTGTCACTACTAGCGCAGCTAGCGTCCCTATTTCACTTTGCCAGTCCATGGTTCAATCCAGGAAGTTCTGGATCGCCCACAACATTTGCGTAATCACTGCCACACTAAGCTAATGAGGCATGATGAGTAAATCACTCTCTTGCGTCCTTGGAAAAGGTGCAGGTGTTTGCAGAAGAGACGCAGTTGAGATTCTTCAGGAGGCCCAGCAGATTATGATGCCGTTACCATGGTGTCCAGTCTGGCAGGAACCGGGGAACAGATGCTGTGCTTTTCACAGGACGTTTTTCCTTTTGTCATGGCCTGTTTTCTTTTTGAATAATAAAGGTGCTTGGAATTCTTTGGTTTTACCATCTCAAGTAGCCTGGTTTTACTAGTGAGTGTTGAAACAAGTACTTTCTAGCATGACTGCATCTACCCTCTACAGCAGGAGACCTTTTTAAAGGGCACAGATCTATTTGTGAATGTGGTAACTATTTATTTTATTTTATTATTATTATTTTTTACCAAATACCCAAACTTCAAGGACAGTGGTAACTATTTTGTAAAATTTTTTATATAGACATTTTAGGACTTCACAAGCCTGCCTATGAACCCCAGTTTAAAAACTCCCAATTCACAGTAAAAGAAAGTGCTAGTTTCTTGGACAGAGGATATTTGATTTTTACATGGTGTTAAGGTGGTCTCAGGGCATCTTCTCCTCCCCTTAGTAACTCTCTTGTCATTCCTGAAAGAAAAGTTGTTGACAATGGAAGTTCTTCATTTCTGTCCAGCAGACAGCCCTGTGAAGATTTCTAGCCTCGAGGCCAGTTCTCTTCAGCCAGGCAAGAGAGGGGCGATTTGCTAATGAGTTTGAGGCTCCTCTTGAGCAGCGCATCTTGCAGAACTAAGGTTCAGCAGAGGTAGTCTAGGCCTTTGTGGGCCTCACCCTGTTCTTCACTCTCCAATGCTATGATCCCAGTGGCTTGTCTCCTTGCCTGGCCTCCATTCTTAGCAAGCCATTGCTTCCTGGTTATCCTTCCAGGTTGTAGGGCTGTAGCGGTAGGAGTCAAATTGCAATAACTCCTTCTGAGCTTCCAACAGCTAGAAGAAACAACCCTGGAAAGAATTGATTGTCTGAAAGTGCTTAAAGGAAAGGAAAATGGAACGTCTGTTGACAAGAGGAGATATTTTTGAGTAAACCAAGAAGTCCTCTCTGAAGGATTTCACTTGACTGAAAAATGACAGACATAATGTTTAATTTCCCAAGTGGATGATGATGGATAAAAATCTTGAAGTTGGCTAAGACTAACTAGAATTACAAGAAGTCAGAGTGAAATGCTGCTAGGCTTCTGTCCTGTGCATGAATTCCCTAAAATCGATTTTGCCTTATGTGGCTGTAGTCATAAAATACAGCAAAACCTCTTTAATTCATACTAATTTGGGAATGTGTTGATTATTCTAAATGATGGAATTTATAATAAATGTCACATTTATTAGTTATTTATACAAAGCAATTAAAATTAGGTTAAGTTACTGAATAACCATGTTAAAGGGATCTGTTTTAATGAATAGGATAGGATTAATTTGTGATTAAGATCAATTACATGCAAATGATATTTGAAAACCTAAAGGTATTGTTCACAATATCAATTTGCTCAACTAAGCCATTCTGCTTACTTAGTGGAAAGGTAAACTTTAGCCTGAATTGCCACGCATCCTAAATTAGTACAGCCCCAATTTAATGAGGTTTTACTGTAAGCACAATTTGTTTCTGTCTGTGTCATCAAGATGGCCGTCCTAGGATAAGATTTACATATGAATTGAACACTCATACACCACAGTGATTTTCTTTTAGGTCTTCTGCAGCTAATTTTCAGCACTGTGTTAAATAACTTAATCTTTTTTGTGTTTAAGGGATTTAAGGACAATGTCTATCGACAGAGAAGAAAGTATTTCGTGGATGTGGCCATGGGTTATAAATAGTAAGTACCTGTGTAACTCTTTCTTGTCACTGGCTAGTTAGGAAAAACACATGCTGTGTTAAACTAACCTGTCATCTCTTCACTTTAACTTTTGCAGAAGGCAGGCATGAACCATTTTAAGCACTCACCAACTCTGTAGGCTTTAAATGCCAACATTGATGTTTGACATCTGGGTGTAATTGTAAAATAATGAGACCTGCGGGCCACATGCCAAGTGCTACATTTACACCATTGTGTTCCCAGCTCCACCAAGACAAAGACCATTTCTGTGCACTCCGCAGGCCTTAGAAACTGTGTTTTAATTTTAATTTTACTTTAGCCTTGACTTTTCAGTAACCCCCTTCAATCTCCTGCTTCCCCAATGAAAGTAGAGGATTCAGCAAGAACAGTGAAAGGGCTCAGTTAAGGAGCTGTAATAGAGAAGACATGTGTTTGCTTTACATGGAGAGGAAAACTTCCTGTAAACTGCAGGGGTTATGAAGGAGTTTCACACCCATTCTCAGATCAGGGTTGGGATGGAAGAGGAGGACCTCACTTCGGGGTGAGGACTGTGCATAGTACATGATGCTAAGTGGCAGTGACAGGATGTGTTTGCAACTGGAAATGGTGTATGTTGACTGCAGGCCATCTTTAGAAAAATGCCGTGGTGGTTAGGCCTGCGTTTGTTCTACTCACGCTAGTATAACTCATAGGTCATCACAATGCTTTCTTTCCTCTGTCTGGTATGATTGATCAGCTACAGGAAACTTGTCATCAGAACAAAATGTAAATCCATATCTCATAAGGGAAAGATTCATCCTACCCCAACTGAGAGTAGGGGTGAAACTTGACTGTCCTGAGAGGCAAATTTGTCATTGGTGAAAGTTTAGAACGTTATGTGTGTTATAGAGGGTCTCAGTGTGGGCTTTGTTTATAGAAAGGAATCTGACACACAGGTGCTTAAGATAGATGAGAAGATTCTTCATCCCACTTCTCATTGGGCATCCCTAGCTTCCTTTGATGCTTAGGTGCTCTTCCCTTCATCCTCCCAAGTCCCAGGCATCCTTCATCCTTTCTCCACTACATTTAGGAAAACAATGTTCTTAAAAACCAGGACCACATGGCACATGCCCTTTCACATGTGCCTATTCTCATCTCCTCTGTTCTAAGCAGCTTCTTTCCCCTCTCTACTGTGAGTTTCCACACCTTGCAATGTCAGCATGCACTTGCCCTAGCCCAAGCCTAACCTCAGGCCCCCTTCTTACCCTTAGTACCACCCCTGCTAGCCCCCTGTCCCAGTGTTTCCTGATTAAATTGCCAAGAGAGGACTCAGATGGGCTGAGCTCACGTTTTCACCTCAGGCCCTGATGATGGTTGTGAGCCTTATGATTGGCTCCCCCTGGTCCACAGGCTCTGTGGAATCAGGTCATGACTGTAAAGTTGGATCCTTAGAGGGGGTGTAGGCAGGGCAGTTCTTTGTAGCATGACCTGCCAGAAGCTCAATGTCTGGCAGAGCCTTTTCCCTTAGATAAAGTAGATCGCTTTGTCACTCAGTCTGACTCCTGAGTAGCTGGGACTACAGGTGTGTGCCACCATGCCCAGCTAATTTTTAAAATTTACTTTTTGTATTTTTGACAGGGTTTTGCTATGTTGACCTGACTGTTCTCAAACTCCTGGGCTCAAGTGATCCTCCTGCCTTGGCCTCCCAAACTATTGGGATTAAAGGTGTGAGCCATTGTGCTTGGCCAGAAAATGTACTTTATAGGTAGATGCTATATGTTTTATATAAGTGTATGTGTGTGTGTGTGTGTGTGTGTGTGTGTATAAAATGACATGATTTCGGCCGGGTACAGTGGCTCATGCCTGTAATCTCAGCACTTTGGGAGGCTGAGGCAGGCAGATCACCTGAGGTCGGGAGTTCGAGACCAGCCTGACCAACATGGAGAAACGCTGTCTCTACTGAAAATACAAAATTAACCAGGCGTGGTGGTGCATGCCTGTAATCCCAGCTACTTGGGAGGCTGAGGCAGGAGAATCACTTGAACCTGGGAGGTGGAGGTTGCGGTGAGCCAAGACTAAGGGACTAGCTCAAGTGTTACTTATTTCTTCTTGATAGAATTCAAAAGCTAAACAAAGGCAAGCTGATGTTGTGGTGATACAAGTAGAATATATGAGTCGACCAGTTGCATGGAACTTTGATAATGAGGAGTCATTTGGTTTTAAAGAAAACATTATTTATATGGAGAGGACAGAAAATGAGCATATAGTCAAAATGATGGAGAGCGAGGTTCTCAAAGTGTTAACAAGAGTTTGCGTTTGCCACCTTTGCATAGCTAAAGAGTAAGATGAAGCTGTGATGTCTGTAGAGAAAAAAAGTAGAAATTGGAGAAACTGGTGGACATTTACACAAAAGAGGGCTGGATGGAGCTGGGACATTCCAGGATCTGGTCCCAGTTTGGCGGGCTGGGAAGTGCTAAGGGTCAAGGTAACTGAATGTTCAGGAGGCCAAGAGAGCCAGGAAATGGCCAATTCATCATTTTATAGTGAGAAACAACCCTCAGAGGACTCACAAAATGATCCTTATAGTCATGATAGTAGAGGAGGCCGGATTATAACCTTAGGCTACTTGGTGGATGCAGAGTCAAGTCATAAACTCTCTTAGGCAAAGGGTATTTACCTAAGAGAGTTTAGAATCCAGGGAATTATAGCCCTCTCCCTTGGATGGTGCTGAGCCCAGACTGACCAGGCTGGATAACAGCATGCTTAAAAACTGCGGCACTGGACTCCAACAGTCTGGGCTTGTGTGCACTCCTTTGCTCCAAGCCAGATGTGCAACCTCATTGTGCCATGGCTGCTTCATCTGGGAAGTGTGCCCAACAATAAGACCCATTTCACAAGCTTGTAGTAAGGACTAAAACAGAGAATGCATGTGCCGTACCTCACACATTGCCCAACACATGACCAATGATTATAAATGTCTCTTATATTATTAGGTTTACTACATCTCCCCCGACCTTTTCCACAGGCTGTCTTCCATTTCCAGTGGACCTACTGTTTTCTTCTTTAGTGATGTTAATACCATTGTTTATGTACCATTTACAAATAATGTAGCTCAAAACATCCTTGGAAGAAACTGTTTAGTTTCCCATTGAAGGGCTGTTGCATATACAGAAGTATTTTCTGTTGACCCACATTCCTCTTTACAGAGAGATTTCATAAAAAGCAGTCATATTCCTCCCCACCCCCTTTTCCCTGCCTTTTTTTTTTTTCTTTTTTTGCACATGAGAAGCTGCCAAAATACAGATTGCCAGTACTTCTTGTGAGTGGATGAACTGAGGAAGGTGCCTACCAAAGGTAGTTAAATCAGGAAAGCACGAACCCAGGACTTGTGGGAAGTAGAGCCAAGGATCATTCCTTAATGCCCCGCATGCTGTCATTGCTAAAGTTTCTCTGAGTATGAATTTGAGGATGGATAAGAGCAAGACAGTCCTGTGTGTCACTTTTGGGCTCATGTGCTTGCTATGGTGCTGGTGGGGGTGGGGCACAGATACTAACAAATTCCAAATGGGCCTTGTCTGTTGTCTCCAGGCTGCCATGTAGCAAGTAAGGTTTCCCTTCAGTTTATAGGAAACAGAGATGCAATTTCTAATTGAAATAGGTATTTTTCTAGTGCTGATGGTTTTCTGAGTACATAAAGGAGAGTGATGTGAATACCATAATTACTTAAAATAATCTCATTTAAGTTTGCAACAACCTGATTTTCCAAACTGACGTTTAGAGCCACTTTGTCCAAGGAATAGATCATTTGAGATTGGGGTAGTTTTGAAAAATCTGGCATATGCAGTCCTCGCAAATATAGTTTGGTGATAAAATTAGGGGCCACGCTGGCAGGCGGAGAACAATTCAATTCCCTGTTGATAATTAGTTAAGACTTTCTGGACAATGAGAAGAAGTCAAACATGTGGTCAGAAATACAGAGAAAGATGGAGTATAGATATTTTGGGGTTGTAATAGGGGTTAGCAGGATGTAGTTAGAGGTGTCTAAAGGTAAGGAGAAGAAAAAGAAATGAAATACAGAATAATACATATTGAAACCACAGCCAAGAAGCCCTCTGGGGGATTCGTGTTGAATACTATATTTTCTGTGATATTCTTGAAAGGATAAAGCAGGGGGGAAGAATAAACACAAGCAGAGAAAAATGAAAAAATTCCACTCTATGATGAAAAAACAGCAGGCTCAAATTCTGTATTACCATGAACCCGAAAGAGGAGAGGGAGCGGGAAAGCGCCGGCATGCTGAGAACTGTCAATAGATGCCACTCAGGCGAGCTTCTGATTGACAGTGCTGCCGAGAAACATGATTGATTACCCAGAGGCCCACAGCAGCCTGCAGACATGAGTGTGGGAAGGCCTAATTGCCTCACCAATAATAGCACAGGAAACATTCATTAGTGCAAATATCATTCTTCATAGAAGATCTGAGAATGAACGCCCTGGATCGAGAGGACACTGTTTCTAAAATCATCTGTGAGAGAATGTCTAACACGAAGATCACGCCTCTCCTCCCCCGCCCAAATAAAATAAATTCTAGTATAAACAGGAAAAAAGTACCCCATGATTAGATAATGTAATGTGCATATAGACTTGCAGTTCAGAGGAAATGGAAGTGCGTGGGGGGCAGATAGCATGTGGAGGAAGAGGAAATTATGACTGCGATGTTGTAGCTCTTAGGTTTGTCTGAAACTGTCCAGTTTTCTCTCCTTAGTGCCTTCATATTTGAACCTCAGCATTAACTTTGCTGCATTTCTGTGGACTTCACAATTACTGTATTGTTGGGGGAACAATCAGTGATACATTTTTTCAATTGACTAGAAATAAACATATTTTTCTTTTGGGGGTTGTTACAATGATTATTCCTCAATAATATGCATGCATATTTAATTTAATTATATTTTTTGTGGGGATGGTGGTAGTTATTTCAATCCATCTTATTCTCTTGGAAAGAGGCCCTGAGCTCTAACTTTAATTATGCCACTCTTGTTTGCTTAAATTGATTTTGAATGTTATTGTGATTGTGTTTTATTATGAATGTACTTACTCCTGGTTGAAAGTAAGGTAGCACATGAACCTCATGTTCTTCTCATGGGGCTGCTGCCTCTTTGATTTATTTATTTTTATCCATGGAATCTGAAATGTAAATAGGCAACTACAACTGTCAATAGGTAAGGTAAACAAGAGAGTTTCAACATGTCAGAATTTCCAACTCTAACCTAAATTAGAGTTGGACAATTCCTTAATTTGCCAAAACTCATTTGATTTAAAATTCACAGATTCAAATCATCCCTTAACATTGCTCAGCCTCAGTTTTTCTCCTCTGTAAAATGGAGACAAAAATATCTCTTCTGCCTCTCCTGGGAGTTTTTTTTAAGGATTAAGTGAAGTAAGTGGGGTATTGCTATACAATGTAATTTATTATCCTTATTAAAACAATAAAACAATCTAGACCAAAGGCATGGGGTTTACTCAGACCCCTGACAACATAAAGGCCTTGGCTGCTTTTCTTGTTTTTCTTTAGATCTGAGAGGCAGCGTGTGAAGTTGTTAAGTGTCAGAAGTTGGAGCTGCACTGCCTGGGGTGAATCCCAGCTTTACCATTTACTAACTGAGTGACCTGGGCAAATTGTTGAAATCTTCTGTACCTCAGTTTCCTTATCTGTAAAATGGGGATAACTCTAGTCCTACTTTATAAGATTGTTATGTGGATTACATGAGCGAATATAGTAACAAAACTTAGAACACTACATGTGCTATATAAATGTTTGATAATATTGTTATTTTCTCACTTCAAATGATCTCTTCTTTTTGTCTGTTCTCATGCTCCAAATCATTTTATTACCCTTTGGTTGCCAGTCTTCTCCACTCCCCTTGGCCAAGGCTTTTGTACCATCCTGACTTCTGTCTGATTTTTACACTATATTAGTTATTGCTACATAAAAAATAATCCCCAAATTTAGCACCTTAAAACAACAAACATTTATTATCTCACATAGTTTCTGAGTGTCAAGAATTAGGGAACAGCCTAGCTGGAGGGTTCTAGATTAGGGTCTCTCGTAAAACAAACTGTTGGCCAGGGAAACAATCATCCAGAGGCTTGACTAGGGCCAGAACACCTGCTTCCAATATGGTTACTCATAGGGCTGTTTGCAGGAGGCCTCAGTGTTTTTAGCAACATGGCCTCTCTACCAGGCAGCCTGAATATCTTCAAGATATTGTAACTGGCTTCTCCCAAATCATGTGATCCAAGAGAGAAGCAAAGCAGAATCTATAATGCCTTTTATAAGCTAGTATTGGAAGTGACACACCATCACTCTTGCTGTATCCGTTAGATTCATAGATCAATTGTGACACATTGTGGGACACATTGTGGGAAGGGATTACACATGGGCATGAATATCAGGAGTCAGGGTTCACTGAGGACCATCTGGGAGGTTGGGTACCACATTCATTTAACTTGTTACCTCCCTCCCTCTCCTTCCCTCCCTCCTTTCCTGCCTTCCTCCCTTCCTCCCTCCCTCCCTTCCTCCCTTCCTTCCTTCTCTCCTTCCCTCCTTCCCTCCTTTCCTCCTTCCTTCCCTCCTTCCCTCCTTTCCTCCTTCCTTCCCTCCTTCCCTCCTTCCTTCCCTCCTTCTCTCCTTCCTTCCTTTTTTTGAAACAGGGTCTCACGCTGTTGCCTGAGCTGGAGTGCAATGGTATGATTTTAGCTCACTGCAACCTCGACCTACCAGGCTCAGGTGATCCTCCTGACTCAGTCTCCCCAGTAGCTGGGACCACAGGTGCATGCCATCATGCCTGGCTAATTTTTGTATCTTTTGTAGAGATGGGGTTTCCCCATGCTGCCCAGGCTGGTCTCAGACTCTTGGGCTCAAGCAATCTGTCCGCCTTGGCCTCCCAAAGTGCTAGGATTACAGGTATGAACCACTGTGGCTGGCCCCATTTCATTTCTTTATGACACTTTTTAACTGCTCTCACACAGTGGGTGCTAATGTGCTATCTGTACAACTAATCTCTATGAAAGAAGAGGTAGCATGGTATAGCCGAAGATGTGGCAGAATGTATAGGCTTTGGAGCTAGACAGAATTAGGTTTGAATTCCCGCTCTACCACTTAAAAGCTCTACGGTTATGGGCAGTGACCTAGTCTCTCTAATTCTCATGCTCTCATCTTAAAATGGGCACAACCTCTACCTTGCATGATTGGGAGGATTAGCAATGATTACAGGACTCAGAGTGCTGACTGACACAAGGAGATATTAAATCTATGATAGATACGATTATGTGTCACGTGGTAAATAGCTAATTGTTCGTCAATTTCATATAATCAATTGTTAGGTCAATGTGTCTCAGCCAGAATAAGGTTGGAAGATAAGCTCGCAACAGGGCTATGTTGGACTCATCCCTGAATGGCTCATGGTGGTAAAAATGTTCATTATGTTGACCTCTCAGCTAACACTTTCATACTGTATTGGGTTCCTTTTCTTAGATCCTGCACTGTGTTAAACGTGTCACTTGATTTTCTGTCATTTAACCACACAACGAGACCTTGAGATAGGTGCCATTATTGTACGCATTTTGAAGATGAGGAAACTGAACTTCGGAGACATTAAGAAACTTACTAAAGGTTACACAGCTGATTGTGCCTCTTGCATGAAACACCAGGTATAGATGCTTAAAATTCCTCTGAAATGGAGCAGTAAATTGAAGAGGAGAACTGAAGCAAATATTTATAGTACCAGGGTCATTTCCTGGATGGCCAGAATAATTTCTGAGTAAGGTCACTTTTAGAGGTTTCAAGAATGCCTCCGGAAGAATCTAAATGTCTGCTCAAAATTCTACACCCTTTTCTTTTTTGTTTTCTGAAGTGGCTTCAGCAACTTCCACTTGACATAGGTGGTTTCATACACAAGTTGGGAATAACAGTGACAGAACTAAGTGACTTGGCCTTTGTAAAAGTTATTCGCCTTACAGAATTCTCAGCATATTTGAAATGCGCAGTCCTTGTAAGTATTTAATACACTTAGAACTTTATGGACTCAGAGCTCAAACCAGCCCTGTGACACTGCAAAGCCATGCTGTTTCTCGCAGGTTGTTGGGGACATCTGCCAGTGTCTGGCATGGCAGAACCATGTCTCCATTCCATGTGGTGATTTTTCCCTGTCTCCCAGGCCCCATGCTCTTCTCCTCCTGCCCAAAGCCTGACCCTCGTGAGATATAGAATGAATGGAAATAAACACAGCTGGGCTGAGGCTTGAAAATCAATTGCCAGGGATGTGTCACTGGTTTTTACTAGTTGCTAGCTTATTTATTTCTTGATTTTTTTATTTATAAAATTGCACCCTTTGTGATTCATTTGCTCTGAGTGTAAGTACACAGCTAAACAGAGACCCTAAAACAAAACAGCTCCAAAAGAGGACTAGCATATTTGAAAAATGCAATCACCAGCTCAGCAGGCACATTCAATTTGGGTGAGCTTGTGAATATTCCACTCAGCTCTATCAGAGAGGCAGAGAATTTTCTCCTTTTACATGGAGCGGTGTTGATTCTAACCTATTTTTCTCATCAAAGCAGAGAAGGGCATTTTTTTTTTTTACCCTCCTCTTTCTGCTTATACTGCCAAGCACTACATGATGTCGAAACAAGGCCTTCTGGGACTGAGATTCGGTAATATGCAGTGCATTTTAAGATATTTGAGTAGATACATAAATATGGAATGGATGTGCCTTAGAATGAACATATTGGATTTCCAAGCCAGCATCTCACTTCTTAGGATGTCTTCTCAGTTTCCTCTTTCACTAGATGACTCAGCCATAGGTCTGCAAAGAAAAGGAAAGAGACAGATGATCAGAGACTAATAAGGGTAGACTGCAGACTTGGAGTAGAGCTGTTTTGCTGCCCTGCCTCTCGCGTCCTAGTGCTAAGTACTGTGCACACTGGGGCTTCTCCTGCTTGCAGGTAGCTGTGACCGTTTAGCTTTGTGTCTGAGCTAGGGGATTACTGATGCTGAGTTTTTCCTAAGAGGCATTTGCAATTATTGCAACTTACAGAAAAATAACTGGGGTGGCTCTACCTCTCCACCTTTCTAGAAATTTCAGTTGACCTTAGCATTTCTCATTTCATGAGAGAAGAGGCATGATTTATGGATCCTGCTTGGTTTCAGAATGTAGCTTAAAGGAATATATTACAAACAGGAGTTGTGAGTGCCACATTACCTATTTTTAGATAGGCGAATCTTAATTGGAAACATAACAAGTAGAAGGTAGAGGAAGAATGGAAGGGAAGGTTATGCGTTCTTAACAGGGAAAAAAACTTAACTGGGGTGGAGGGCGTTGCAAGTTTTTCTTTTTAATGATGTTTTCCTCATCAATTTCATTGGCAGATGGTCACCTTGATGAATTGTAGGCTCTGCTGTGATGTGAAACCAAGCTTTAATTTTTTCCTTTATTTTTTCCTTTCTCTGCCCTTTTGAGAAGAGGCACCTTAGAAGGCAAATATGTTTTCTCCCTGACTAAGCTAATTTTATCCCATTCCATTATCTTCCATTGATTTGCTTTCCCAGGTTTTGAATGAAACTGAGATATATGTGGCTGTTTGGGCACTTTGTGACTCCTGCATAAACACCAGTTGTTGATGCTTTAATTTCTCTGAAATGAAGCGGTAAATTGAAAAGTAGAACAAAACCAAATATTTGTAGTAGTGGGGTCATTTCCCAGATGAGTAGGATAGTTTCTGAGGAAGGTCATATTAGGGATTTTTAGAGTGCTTCTCTTGTTGAATTAAAATATCTTTCTCTGCCCAAGATGCCACATCTTTTCTTTTTTAAAAAATCTGCTTAGCAACTTCCATTTAACATAGGTGGTATCACACACAGGTTGAAAACAAGACCAATAGAATTAAGTGACCTGGGTTTTTATAAAGTTATCCTTCTCTTTACAGAAGTCTTAGCATATTTGAAATGCACAGTTCTTATAAGTATTTAAAATACTTCAGGCTTTATGAGAGAATCATTTTCATGCCAAATGTTTCTCTCTACCTGAAGTGCAGCTCAATGGCTGAAAGGAAGGGAATGTGAGAGTTGCAAAGAAAGACAAAAGGGAAAATTGATTTGGAAGAGGTTTCTCCATTTTGCTTTTTGAGCTTGGTGGGTTTTTTAGATGTGTGTGAATGCCTCAGTAGGATGTTGTCTGATTATAGCATGGCTCCCACAGCTGTGGAAAACATTAACGCGGTATGATCCTGTATCACTTACTGACAAGGACAACAGTTGCACCAAATTCTAATGTGTTTCACAGGGAAAGAGGCATGAGTATTTTTACTTCAAAATGATTTTCATGAACGTGAAGGATTCGAATTACTTCCACAAGTCCTGCTTGAGAGGTGAATGGATTTATATGGAACAGTGTTGTTTTGTCCTCTCCAGACCTGTTCCCAACCCTGCAGGGAAGTGATGAAATTTTATTCATTTTTATACACCTGGAGGAAGAGAACCAGCTATATTGAGTACCTATTAGGCACTAGGCACTGGCCAGGATGTTTTACAGATGACCTCTCATTTGATCCTCACAATGTGAGAAGTCTTATTTCCCTCAGTTTCGAATGAGGAAACGGAGGCCAAACCTTGATGCTGGGTACATACTGGGTACTCAGTACCTTGTACTGATGTGTATTGGTCAAGAGTGGGGTATCTAGAGCTAGCCTTCCTACATCTGAGTCTCCACTATTGCACTTACTAACTGTTTGATCTTGGACAGATTATTACATTTGTAAGCCTCAGTTTCTTCAACAGTTAAGTGAGGACATGAATAGTCGTTTAGTCACTCTTTAAGATAAGCATTATATGATATAATCCATGTAATGAACTATTATAGTATTGTTACTGTTACAGTGAAATGGGTGGGTGAATAAATGAATGCTAGTATTAATTTGCATCCTCAGGACCATGAGCTGTAGGATAATCACGCTTCTTCATCTATCACTCTGAAAAAGATCAGGGCCTAGTAGTTAGCTGTGTTCTGTCCCTTTCAAACAAGGTGCAAGATGTATCTGATTAAATCTGTGACTCTTAGAGATTCTACCTCTGTGACTCTTCATGCTAGTGGCCCGACTGTTAGCTGCTATTGGTGACTGGGAATTTTAGCTCTTTTCTGTATCAAGTTCTTTGAGCTCAAGCTCCTTGTGTATGTTGAGCATGTACATATTGATGGATGCTAGATCCATTGTTGTTGCTGTTGATATTTAATTTCATGATAGTTTTTGCAGATGAAAATCACTTCTCTAGAATATGAAGAGGGCTTTCTGCAAGGTGAGAAAATAGTGGGAAGCCCTATCCTGTGGTGCACAGGACAAATAAAAACAAATAATTTCTAGGAGTTAAATCTTTGTTCTCCCTGAGGCTCCCTAGGTGCAGTAGTTTATTTTCATTATGTCTCTTGTAAAGGCAGCACCAATATTAACAATGTGAACAAAACAAACTAACGTTTTCGTTTGCTCCCATCTGAAAGTTCCTTAGGGCCCGTAGACTCATTTACAAAAATTCATGTGCGCAAAACTCATTTGCAAAAGCAAATAAAATATGTGATCGCAAATGCTCTTTACCTGACTGGCCTAGGGGACTAGCTGAAAATGCGCTTATGCTTTTATGTTTACTCTACGGCGTGGCTTAGCAGTCATGGGGCTCCTAATCTCCTCTACAGATGAGTCCCCGTCAAGCCACGTATGTCAGACGACTTGAATGTTTTGAAATTTAGGCATAATTTAGATGGTTGTTAAGTTGCTGTACTGATTTGTGAGTTTTTGTTTGTAAAAAAATATTATCAAATCATTGTGCTCTGTAGCTTTGAAAATGTTTTTGAAGTTCATTCATGACAATGTCCAGCCAAGGAAACATCTCTGTATTTAGTTAAGTTTGGACTTTTCTGTCTCTTTGGGTTTACATATGCTGCTTTCTTTCCCGGTGAAAATTTTGGTTACAAGTGTGACTGAGTGATGATGTCTAGACAAGGGTCAGGAAAACTGAACTGAGAAAATTAGAAAAAAGAAACCCTTATATATAAATCGTACATAGGAATAATTGGAAGCTACCAGAAAGTTTGTTAAAATCCTGAATCTTTGCTTTTTGCATAGTAATTGAAATATATGAGGCAAGACAAATACATATCTGCCAGACTCTCTGATGCATAACTATTTTTTTCCCCAACATTTAAATCTGTGTTTTGCTTTAGGCTGATTGATTGATTTACTCACTCAACAAATATTATTTTTTTGTTTTGTTTTGTTTTGTTTTGAGATACAGTATCTGTCATCTAGGCTGAGGTGCAGTGGCACGATCTCAGCTCACTGCAACCTCCGCCTCCTGGGTTCAAGTGATTCTCCTGCCTCAGCCTCTCTAGTAGCTGGAATTACAGGCACACACCACCATGTCTGGTTAATTTTTGTATTTTTAGGAGAGACGGGGTTTCACCATGTTGGCCAGGCTGGTCTTGACCCCCTGACCTCAAGTGATCCGCCCGCCTCGGCCTCCCAGAGTGCCGGGATTACAGATGTGAGCCACCGTGCCTGGCCTGTACACCTCCGCATTCCAGGCTCCACCCTGGGTAGCAGGGATACAAAAATGAACAAAGCAACAAAAATCTCTGCCTTCAAAAAGTGTATATCCTAATAGGGAGACACATTTAGCAGAGTAATATTTTGAATATTTTACTTTTTGCTTTTTTACCCCTGGGCATTACTGATAATATTTTATCATAAATTTCTTGAGTGTCCTTTATGGTCTAAATTCTGAAGTCTAATTTTATCAAATGCAGAACTCCCAGACTTTTCTTATGAATTTTTGGAAGTCAGTAAATAAAAATTACATTTGCTTTCTGGTTAAACCTTAATTAGAATTCATCATCAACTCCATTTAGTGTGTGTATATATATATATAGCCATATATATTATATATATACTAATACTATGTATTAGTGTATGCATATATATATATGTACTGCCCAAGAGGCCACATGTTTTCTTTTTTAAAAAATCTGCTTAGCGGCTGGGTACGGTGGCTCACACCTGTAATCTCAGCTCTTTGGGAGGCTGAGGTGGGCGGATCGTGAGGTCAGGAGTTCAAGACCAGCCTGGCCAATATGGTGAAACCCTGTCTCTACTAAAAATACAAAAATTAGCCAGGCGTGGTGGCAAGCCCCTATAGTCCCAGCTACTCGGGAGGCTGAGGCAGAAGAATTGCTTGAACCTGGGAGGCAGAAGTTGCAGTGAGCTGAGATTGTGCCACTGCACTCCAGCCTGGGTGACAGAGTGAGACTCTGTCTCAAAAAAAAAAAAAAAGAAAAAAAATCTGCTCAGCAACTTCCATTTGACATAGGTGGTATCACACACAGGTTGAAAACAAGACCAATTGAATTAAGTCACTTGGATTTTTAAAAAATTATTCTTCTCTTTACAGAAGTCTCAGCATATTTGAAATGCTGAGACTTCTTGTTGAAACCCACCAAGTCCAAAAAGCAAAAAGGAGAGAAACCATTTCAGAGAAATTAAAGCATCAACAACTGGTGTTTATGCAGGAGTCACAAAGTACCCAAACAGCCACATATATCTCAGTTTCATTCAAAACCTGGGAAAGCAAATCAATGGAAGATAATGGAATGGGATAAAATATATATATATATATATATATATATATATATACACACACACACATATACATACACACACACACATATATACACACGCACACATACATACTGGCAATATTCTGGGCATATATATACACATATATATTAGTATATATATGCTTATTATATATTATATATTAGTATATATAGTATTCTGGCAATATTCAGTTGTTTTGTTTTGAAACGGAGTCTCTGTCGTCCAGGCTGAGGTGCAGTGGCGCGATCTCAGCTCACTACAACCTCCGCCTCCTGGGTTCAAGCGATTCTCCTGCCTCAGCCTCTCTAGTCGCTGGAATTATAGGCACACGCCACCATGCCCGGTTAATTTTAGTATTTTTAGTATTTTTGTATTTTTAGTTGATGCAGAATATATACATATATATTCCGGCAATATTTTTCCAGTCTCAGAGGCATAAGCGATCTTCTTGAATACTCATTGAGTATTTGGCTGTACTCTGTAGACACCTGGATGCAAGTGATACTATTTCATGAAGGTGGTACCAACTAATATAGTACTAGGTAACACTATGGTCACTGGCTAAAAATGAGAGTCATCAATTACTGATTGAAATTTCTACACACCTGGTGTGACACCTCAGTTGTGAGACATGCAACAAATGCTTGATAGCAATTAATTATAAATTTTGTGATGATGAATTCTTTTTTTTAACTTTTACTTTAGGTTTAGGGGTACAGGTGAAGGTTTGTTACATAGGTAAACACATGTCATGGGGTTTTGTTGTACATATTATTGCATCACCCAGGTGTTAAGCCTAGTACCCAATAGTTTACATTTCTGCTCCTCACCCTCCTCTCACCCTCCACCCTCCAGGAGACCCCAGTGTCTGTGGTTTCCTTCTTTGTGTTCATAAGTTCTTATCATTTAGCTCCCACTTACAAGTGAGAACATGCAGTGTTTAGTTTTCTGTTCCTGCATTAGTTTGCTAAGGTTAATAGCCTCCAGCTCCATCCATGTTCCTGCAAAAGACATTATCTCATTTTTTATGGCTGCATAGTATTCCATCTTGTACATGTACCACATTTTCCTCATCCAGTCTGTCACTGATGGACATGTAGGTTGATTCTGTGTCTTTGCTATTGTAAATAGTGCTGCAGTGAAGTTTTGCATGCATGTGTCTTGATGGTAGAATGATTTATATTCCTCTGGGTATATACTCAGTAATGGGACTGCTAGGTTGAATGGTAATTCTGCTTTTAGCTCTTTGAGGAATGGCCATACTGCTTTCCACAATGGTTGAACTAATGTAAACTCCCACCAACAGTGTATAAGTGTTTCCTTTTCTCTGCAACTTTGCCAGCATCTGTCATTTTTTTGATTTTTAAATAATAAGCATTCTGACTGGTGTGAGATGGTCTCAGTGTGGTTTTGATTTGCATTTCTCTAATGATCAGTGATGTTATGCTTTTTTTCATGATTATTGGCTGCATGTATGCCTTCTTTTGAAAAATGCTCATGCCCTTTGCTCACTTTTTAATGAGGTTGTTTTTCTCTTGTGTTAGAAACTGCGATTACTTTTGCACCAATTTAATAAATTGGTTTAAGTTCCTTATAGATGCAGGATATTAGACCTTTGTCAGATGCGTAGTTTGCAAATATTTTCTCCTATTCTGTAGGTTGTCCATTTACTCTCTTGGTAGTTCCTTTTGCTGCACAGAAGCACTTAAGTTTAATTAGATCCCACTTGCCAATTTTTGCTTTTGTGGCAATTGCTTTTGGTGTCTTTGTCATGAAATCTTTGCCTGTTCTCATATCCAAGATGGTACTGCCTAGGTTTTCTTCCAGGGTTTTTATAGTGTTGGGTTTTACATTTAGGTCTTTAATGTATCTTGAGCGATGAATTCCTTTAAAAAGTTACATTAGATTAAAAATAAGGTTATTCTTATAATAATGTTAGAATAATGTCAACCTGTCTTCTATATTCTTAGGTGCTTTCTTGAATAAGAAGGAAAGGGGATAAATTACAAATAGCGTTCTGGAAATTATGCCAAATTCAGGGTATATTTATTGTGGAGTGCAACAAAGTCATCTCATAAATCAAGAAGGAATAAGAGACCACTAGCCTTGATGTTTCCATAATCTTTCTTCAAAGGCCCTGTCTAAATCTTTTTTTTTTTTTTTAAGGATTCTGTGGTTTTATTGATTCAACACCATAAATTACACTTTAGAAATTAAGGTATAGTATACATACAGTAAAATTATATATGTATTTTATTATACTTTAAGTTTTGGGATACATGTGCAGAACATGCCGAGGAGCTGCTAATTGCTAATGAGTTGCAAGGTTGATGCATTTAATCTCTTCTTATTTGTTTTCTGCAACCCCCAGGTAGAAATGTCAATCAAGACAGAAACACCAAAGGTGGGGAAGGAAAGAAAAGATGAGAGGGACAGTCTATTCCAGGCAGATAAACATCTCTTGAATAAGTGAGGCATCTCCTGCCCTAAGGAACATGTAATGAAATAAAATAGTAAATGAGTTCATTCTTAACTGTTTCTATCAGATTCACCCATTCCCTTACCCAATTCTCTGTTATCTTCTGCTCTGTTTGGTTCTTGCCACTGAGAAAATCTGGCTGTTTTCAAAGAACACAATTGGTGTTGTGTTTCAGACAGTCTTGCCATCTTGATGTAAATACTATCAATTGCAGCCTGTCACATCTTCCTCCAATGAATAAGTGAATTGCTTCCCCACACTGAAGTTCTTCTAAAGATAACACAAGCTGAGAAACTGCATCTCATATTAGGAATTCCAGCAGCAAGAACTCCAGGAGGCAGCCAGGATATAGCATCAAAATCGAGTATTTTCCAATTCCCCTAATTAAAAAAAATGTGTAAGAAAAATAGCTTGCTGTTGGATTGCTGGAGGAGAAGATCAAATAATAGTTAAATAAAATGAAAGCATTGTTGCTTATTCATCTGGCTGTAGAAAGAACTTCCACAATTTCAGTCTCAGTGGGGCATATGTCCCTGGATTTCTAAGTTAAAAATGTGTTTGTTAAACAACTTTGGTCTAACAAGCTCAGGACTCGCACAGAATAACTATATCTATACCTGCCCTCAATTAGATTTGTCTATGCACTTTCCACTCCCTCTTCTCTGCAGGCACAAGGCTGGTTTTTCAGAATCATCTCCCTTTCTCTAGGAAGAGTGGGGTTTAACCATATAGGCAGACAGATGCCTCCCACAGCCTTCAATATTTTCAAAGAAAGTTCTTAGTCATCTCTGAGTAACATAATCCACCAGGGAGTTTTCCCTATTTTCAAGTTGACATCCCCATTGTGACCAGTTTAACCTCTTTATAGTACTGCCATCACTGAACACTGGTTCCCTATCAATGCTCATACAATCTTAGTTTGCCATTCTTTGACAAGAGGGCAGAATCTACAGTGAATGGAAACTACTGAAAGTCCCATTTGTTTTTCTCCAGTAAATTAAGAACCTGTGAATTATAATTTTGGTGGTTGTTGAGAATGCTGTAATCCCAACAAATTCCATATAAATGCAGGAGACTCTCTAGATATCCAATTATAATATTTACATATAATTAGTCTGTTGAGGAGTATCATCTTGTAGCAACATAAAATGGTTTTATTTTTCCCACTCTTCACTTTCAACTGTATTGGGTTGAATTCCACTTTCCTGCTGGGAAGCAAGTTCCTTAGCAACATCTAATTTCCTGTCATTTTCAATTATTAGTATAGTCTCATCTGGGTATTTAAGACCTGGTCTTGTTCATTTAAAAAATATTAATCTCAAACTTGATTCAGAGTGTATCCTCCCTCTCCCGCAGTTATTTGGAGTGAACGTGTGTGGACGTGCATGTGTTTGTTGGGGAGTTCTCTGGTTCTGAGACACTTTTCCTTCCCTTCTGTAAGACCTATTTCTTCTAGAGTTGGGGGCTGCAAGGAGGAAGGGAGGAGGCTGAGGCCCTTTTACATGCTTGCTGGAATGTCAGTGGTGAGTAGGTCTCAGGCCACACTCACCCTGGTTCTGACAAACCGCTTTTGATAGAGTGTTCTCTGCTGAAATCGTGTTAGGCATAGTTTTCTTGGGGGAGACCATTCCCTCACCTCCACAGCTGCAGAAATGTGCTCTGCCTCCCTTGGCCTTGTCAGTGACATACCATAGCTGGGGCAGCCCTCAGAGCTTCTTCATGACGGTGATAGGGACCACTGTGGTGTCTTCTGCCTCCTGAGAACTGAGCAGAACTGGATGGCGTGGGACTTTTCCATCTTTCTCGCAGGCACACCACATTGGGTCCCACATAAATGTCTAGATTTTGCTGGGCATTAGACTTCATGTTCACGTGAACCTCAAATTTCAGAGGATGTATGTGCAGGCTCCCCATGGTACACCATCCTCCCAGGCCTCCAGACACTCTCCCAGGGACTGTCGGTCCCCTGCTCTGCAGTGGTGGCAGCACCTGGGGGCCTGGATCCTGCTGCCCAGTAAGGGTCAGTTGGGAAAGGAAGTGCTCTACTCCACTTCTCGCAGGTGCGCTCTCAGGGGGCAGCCTGCTGTCTTGACTTTGAGAGGAGGAAATAAACTGCCCTTTCCCTCAAACACCGACCTCCTCACAATGCTGAGCATCTCTGATTCCCTAGTAGGCTGGTGGATGAGGTCTGGGGAGAGTGTGGTACAGGTGGTACAGGAGGAGTTTGTTGGTGATAGGGCCATT
Source organism: Symphalangus syndactylus (assembly GCF_028878055.3). NCBI lineage: Eukaryota > Metazoa > Chordata > Mammalia > Primates > Hylobatidae > Symphalangus > Symphalangus syndactylus. Next base: position 67,391,297 of record NC_072435.2, read on the forward strand.
TGTGCTGCCTCTCACCAAGCCCTGTAAGGAGATGGTTGGCTTCAGCTGCTGGAGAATTTCTCTAGAATGTGGAGTCCTTACGTAACTTTAGTTTTGGACCAGAGCAGAGTTGTAGGATGCTGGAATATGACTTCTGTTATATATATACATTACAACATGCGCCCATAGAAAGATGCATAACGGGCCGGACGCAGTGGCTCATGCCTGTAATCCCAGCACTTTGAGAGGCCAAGGCGGGCGGATCACGAGGTCAGAAGATCGAGACCATCCTGGCTAACACGGTGAAACCCCATCTCTACTAAAAATACAAAAAATTAGCCGGGCGTGGTGGCAGGTGCCTGTAGTCCCAGCTACTCGGGAGGCTGAGGCAGGAGAATGGCGTGAACCCGGGAGGTGGAGCTTGCAGTGAGCCGAGATTGTGCCACTGCACTCCAGCCTGGGCGACAGGGCAAGACTCTGTCTCAAAAAAGAAAGAAAGATACATAATGATATACAAGGATATATCGAAGGCCTTGAAAAGACCAGGGCACCCCTCTGGCTCCCTTCTCATACATGATTTACAAAAAACCCACTAACCCATAACAAATTCAAAGAAATACAACCCATTCTGATTTTCCCCATGACTATGATTTTTTTTCCCAAATGTCAAATTTCAAAGTCCTAAAAAAATGTGAGTGCCTTGCATTCCTGGTGCCCCAAACACATGTTTATTTTGTTGAGGAGCCTTGTAAAACCTCATAGTCTTACTGAGAAGGTTAAATAGTGAATAAAGATGAAAGTACTCTTTGTGATCTACAAATATATCCTAGTATCATGATGACATATAATTGTATATGAGATTTTCTACATATGAATACATATACCTATAAACCTTATTTTAGTTTGGTATGTGAAAAATAAGTTGGGATGTGAAAAATCAATTTTACTCCATCAGTCTGGAGTACAATTTTTCATTTAATTTGTGTATACTAATTCATTAAGATTACAACCAGTCTTCAGCTAGACTGACTAGGTTTTAAGCCTGAATCCATGATTTTAGACAAGCAGCTTAATTTCTCTGAGCCTCACTTTCCTCATCCATAAAATGAGGGATAATAACAGTATCTACCTCATGGAATTGTGAGAATCAAATGGGTCAATTCATATAAAAACACTTAACCTGAAACATATGGCTGGCACATAGTAAGCTCTCAAATATCAGCTGTTACTGTATGCTTGTATTAACTACAAAGAAAAATGGAAAATTTCTTATTTTTTCTGTATTTTGTACATTTTCAACAGACATGAAGTAGATGAAACTAGTATTTACTTTGCGATCAAATTGATTTTTAAATATTTACCTTAAAGAGTTACCTGGGGTGTGGGGTTAGAGTGGTATGAGAAATCTGTCGATATGACTGGAGGCCGACTTACTTGGGTTTAGGGTAGCAGCAGTACATTGCACCAGTTTTTAACTCAAAGAACAGGACAAGTTATTTAGGAGAGACAAACAGAACAGCTGACAACATACACGACCACTCATATTCCCAAGACTGCGAGGCTGGAAGTTCATTATTAAGTAACAGACCTGTATAACTCTTTCTTCCTATCCTAATTTACACTTGATCTCATTCTGCCTCTTGAATATTCAGCTCCCCTCTGAAATGCTGCATGTTTGCAGATTGATGTTGAAGGGAAAAGTTTGACCTAACGATTCTTCTCAAATGGCTTCTCAATATTTCCTTTATTGTCTCAGCCTCATTGCTTTCCTACCTTCTGATAATGCACAGCCCTTATTAGCTTTACTGGCTTACCCATCTCAAACAGACTTAGCTGAATTTTCTGGAACCAGAGGCAGACCATTTATATACTTATTTTCTTACATCTTTTCTATTTTTGTCTTTTCGTTTCAAGCTTTCATTCTAAATTCATCACAGGTGCGAGGTCTTAGAAGCCTTGATCTTCCCAGCAAATATTTGCCAGGTTGTAATTTTTTATTTGTTATCAACAGCCAAATTTAAACAAGGCTAATCGCATTCTAATTTGGTTTGTGGAAGACCTAGTCTTGGTATTTAGAGAAAGCAAATGTGAATTTCTGTTTTTTTCTTCAGTATGTGTTATTCCCTCATCCCTCATGTACTGCAATTAATTTTTTTTAAACAAAAATAATTTGGGGGCAGGAGAAACTCCATTTGGACCTGAACTTTAAACAGAAAGTATTTTGCCGAGAACACTGAAATATGTAGAGGGTTGAGGAGAAGGAAGGCAGCTAGGGGATCTGTTTGATAACCTATTCTTGTTATAGTCCTCTATCTCATTTTTCTCTACCTCAGGGGTGCCCCTGAATGATCCTAGCTCATTGAAGATGCCCCTCTCACTGCAGCAACCCCGAGTGACAGTAGCTGTCTATGCATGGGTTCCTGTAGTGACCACCTGCTGTAGGCTGGATTTGTAGATTGCAGGGGCACAACTCCTAGTTTTACATGTATATGTTTGGACTTCCGTATGTTGTACATGTATATTTGCTAATTGCAGAGGCAGAATTTCTGACGCATGGCCAGGGTGGGAAGTGAGGGTGTGCTGCAGGTGGCCGTTGAGTATGTCATGAGAGGTTTTCTCAAATCCTAACTGAGTTTCAGAATAGGTATCTTAATCAGAGGCTAAATTCAGATTCGGGTCCCTCAAGCAATAGCTTACAAAAGCAAATATTTGTATTCTCTTCCTTCTACCCATCCCTGGTTGCATCACGAGGTATGTTCCTTGCCTGTGGCTGCTGGCTGCTATTATATTAGAGCGCTAGTTTCCCCTGACTTTCTTTTTGTCGGAACCTGTAGGTCTTTACCTGGCCAAAAAGTCTCAGCTCAAGTTGTGCCTCCTCCAGGAAGCTCTCTCTGAACACTTCAGTCCAGCACGGTGTCTCAATATTCTAAACCAGTCACTAGCACACTACTGTTTATGGGCCAAATAAAGACAAGTTTTATTAAAATACACCTACATCCATTTGTTATTGTGCATGGTTGCTTTTGAGATATAGTGGCAGAATTGAACAGTTGTGACAGAGACCATATGACCCACAAGCCTAAAATATTTACTTTTTGGCTCTTTACAGAAAAAGTTTGCTGACCTCATCTTAAATTGAGGGGGCTTAATGTGTGTTTCTTTCAGCATGACCTGCAATGAATGCTCCTTATTTTTTGGTTTGCAAAACTTTCACTTTTAAATTCAGCATAGTCTTTCAGTATCTCCCAGACATTTTGGACATTGAAGAAATAATCTCAGAATTACACTTGAAGATTGGGGTGAGTCTGGGCAAGGGACAAAAAGAACCCATAAAGCAATTTTATTTTTAAGAGACAAAACATTTATTTATTACTGTTGTTAGGTGTTTGCAGAAAATGCTCTCAGAGAATAGTTTTGTACCTAAACCAGTTCCTTCCAACCCGGAACTATTACTTGTTACTGACCTCAGTTTAATAATATAAATCTTTTTTTTTTTTGAGACGGAGTCTCGCTCTGTCACCCAGGCTGGAGTGCAGTGGCGCAATCTCCGCTCACTGCAAGCTCTGCCTCCCAGGCTCACGCCATTCTCCTGCCTCAGCCTCCAGAGTAGCTGGGACTACAGGCGCTCGCCACCACCCGGGAGAATTTTTTGTATTTTTAGTGGAGACGGGGTTTCACCGTGTTAGCCAGGATGGTCTCGATCTCCTGACCTCGTGATCCACCTGCCTCGGCCTCCCAAAGTGCTGGGATTACAGGCGTGAGCCACCGCGCCCGGCCAAGAATATAAATCTTATCACATTTCTCTAAGGATGTGTGAAGATATAACTGAATTAAAAAATAATTTATATGGAAATTCAAATACACATGCACAACATTAGAAGGTTAGCATTTGCTTTAAAAAATAATAATGGGATCCTTTCAGAAGCTCATGTGCTCCACTTTACCAGGGTCTGACTTGCGATAGGCATTGAGGTGAGAAAATACTTAACTCAGTGATTCAAAGCTGGAGTCATTTAGTTTTCTTCTCTCCTGCCTAGTGGTCAGCCCATTCCCAGGGTGGAGTATACTGAAGAAGAAACTAAAACTTGGGGTGTTGTATTCCGAGAGCTCTCCAAACTCTATCCCACTCATGCTTGCCGAGAGTATTTGAAAAACTTCCCTCTGCTGACTAAATACTGTGGCTACAGAGAGGACAATGTGCCTCAACTCGAAGATGTCTCCATGTTTCTGAAAGGTAAGATTTCACACAGGCTGCTCTTATTAGTCAATATCCTCAATTGCCTTCCAAGGACACAGGTTGCAGCAATGGCTCTTCTTCCAAAAAAGGAAAAATAGTGATTTAAAAAGTTGTTGGCTTTGAGCCAACAATTACCTGTGGACACCTGTGGGAAGCAGAGCAGCGACTCAGCTGTATTTGCAGCTCAGGGGCTTGCTGAGGCCTCTTTGTGGTTGGCTGTTGTAAATGGTAAGGCCCAAAGGATATTTGCAGGTTCAGCTCTGAGCTTTTTCTGATCCAGGAGCTGCTATGCTGGGCTACATGAGTATGAAATGACCTCCAAAATTGCCTTTTTATTTGCTTTGTTAAAAATTATGTACTGAATGATGATATTTTATGGATAATGTTGAATATTAGTGACTTTCCTGTAGGAGAAATCAGGCAACTGTCAGAGGGGTTTGGACCAGAGCAACTCCATCTTGGATAGGGGCTGGGTAAAATAAGGCTGAGACCTGCTGGTCTGCATTCCCAGGAGGTAAGGCATTCTAAGTCACAGGATGAGCTAGGAGGTCAGCACAAGATACAGGTCATAAAGACCTTGCTGATAAAACAGGTTGCAGTCAAGAAGCCAGCCAAAACCCACCAAAACCAAGATGACGATGAGAGTGACCTCTAGTCATTCTCACTACTCGTTATACACAAATCATAAGGCATTGACGTGCTAAAAGACACTCCCACCAGTGCTGTGACAGTTTACAGATGCCATGGCAATGTCGGGAAATTACCCTATATAGCCTAAAAAGGGGAGAAACCCTTAGTTCTGGGAATTGCCCACCCCTTTCCTGGAAAACTCATGAATAATCCATTCCCTGTTTAGCATATAATCAAGAAATAACCATAAAAATGGGCAACCAGCGATCCATTCCACAGCTCTGCCTATGGAGTAGTATTCTTTCATTCCTTTACTTTCTTAATAAACTTGCTTTCACTTTAATGGACTCACTTTGAATTCTTTGCGTGAGATCCAAGAATCCTCACTTGGGGTCTGGAATGGGACCCCTTTCTGGTCACACAACTAGTCAATCAATCAATCAACTAATTGATCAATACTTTACATTATAATTTGTGTGTCAGGAATTGTACTTGTTGCTGATGTTACACTAGTGAACCCGATGAATCATACAGTGACATCATTTCACACTCTGTGGGTCCCTTCACTGGCAACACCCCCTTGAAACAATAGCTGGGAAATAGGCTTGTGAGGGGTTGGGGGAAGAGGCAAAGTTTCATGGTGGTCCCGCCTCCTCCTCTGTTTCTCCTTGTGCTTAAGTCCTTGGATTCTCTGCCCTTTTCTCTCTCTTCTTTCAAGTGCAATAGTTCCAAAAGCAAAAACTTCATTGCCTGCTCTCTTTCCTGGAACTTGCTTTCTTGCTTGTCTCCCCAGTTTCTATCAGTACTGTTTTTTCTAAACTCATCAGGCTTGCCTCTAAGGACTCCTCTGAATTCCTGCCCACTTTATCCTCCAATCCCATACTCAGTCCTTCTTTGTGTTAGTGTCCAATTATAGCTGTAACACTTTACCACAAACTTTGTGACTTAAAACAACACAAGTTATCTCACAGTTCTGGGGCTCAGAAGTCTAAAATCAGGGTGTTGACAGGGCTCATTCTTTCTGGTGGCTTCTGTGCCCTGGCTTTTCCCAGTTTCTAGAGTTCTCCTGCATTCCTTGGCTCGTGGACTCTTCTTGCTTCCATTGTCACATCTCCTTCTCTGACTCTGACCCTTCTGCCTCCCTCTTATAAGGACTCTTATGATTATATTGGCCCCACCCAAATAATCTAGGACAGTCTCTCCATCTCAAGATCCTTAAGTTAATAACATCTGCAAAGTCTCTTTTGCCATGTAAGGTCACATACTCACAGATTCAGGGGATTAAGATGTAGGCATCCTTGGGGGGCCATTATTTAGCCTACCACAATCTCCACCTGTTGCCACTTATGGCTTCATGACATGTGGTAAATCTGTCCTTTTCTTTCCATTCTACTGCTGGCATCCAAACTGAGGTCCTCATCATTTTATAACCTTGATGCCTATATTTTCTTCCCTTAACTCTCCTGCCCACTGCCCATAAATGTTACTTTCTAAAACATTACTTTTTTTTCTGACATCTCTGCTTAGAAACTATCATTGGCTCCCTCTTGTTTTCACTGGGACTGGCAAACTTTTTTTGTAAAAGGCCAGATGGTAAATATTTTAGGCTTTCTGGGCCAAGAGGCAAAATCAAGGCTATTATATAGGTACTTTTATAGCCATTTAAATGTGTCTATTAAAAAATATAAAAACTGGCTGGGTGCAGTGGCTCACACCTCAGCACTTTGGGAGGCCAACGCAGGCAGATCACTTGAGGTCAGGAGTTCGAGACCAGCCTGGCCAACATGGCGAAACGCTGTCTCTACTGAAAATACAAAAATTAGCTGGGCATGGTGGTGGGCGCCTGCAGTCCCAGCTACTTGTGGGGCTGAGGCACGAGAATCACTTGAACTTGGGAGGCAGAAGTTGTAGTGAGCTGAGATCACGCCACTGCACTACAGCCTGGGTGACAGAGTGCGATTCTGTCTCAAAACAAACAAACAAACAAGCAAAACTATTCTCACTTTTGGGGTGTACAAAAACAGGCAGCGGGCTGGATTTGGCCTGCAGGTGATAGTTTGCTGATCTCTGTTTTACATGCTCAAGTCTGAACAGCTCAGCCTCAATCTGAGGCCCTGACCCAGGTTTCCAAGTTAGTTTCCTGCTGCAACTGCCCTGTACAAACCCTCTGCCCTTGCTGTGGGCTCTCTTTACCTTTGCTTAAACTCTGTTCCTTACTAGAAAATTTCATCTCTTCTCCACCTACTCAAATTCTACCTATTCTTCAGGACTCAGAGCAAGTCCTGCCTCCTTCATGAATCTTGATCATAGCAGCCACCATGATCTCTCCCACTCTGATTTCATTCTGTGTTATGCGTGAACGTTATCTACTGTATTTGTTACTGAGGAAAAGAGATTGAGAACTACCGATCAGTGTCACTTAATTAGCACCTAATTACCTCATGCCTTATGTTGTTGTTTAACTAGACTGTATTCTCCTGTCATCTTCTTCTTTGTTTCCCACATAGATATGCATATTACCTCTTCACCAAGAGCTCCTTATGTCGAGATGGCTTTTTACTGCATTGTTCCCCAAACCCCAATAGTTAGAATATCACCTCATAAATATTGCCGTATTCGCCCCCCAAATTAATATTCTTATGAGAGGCAGTATGGTATAGTGGCTTGGACCATAGACCCTGGATGTAGAATGTCAGGGCTTGAGTCCCCACTCTGCCCCTTCCTAGCTATGTGACCTTAGAAGAGTCACCTTAACCTTTCTGTGTCTCTGTTTCCCCCTCTGTCAATGGAGATAGTAATTTTATCTACCTCGCAAGGTGGTTGAGAGGAGAAATTAATTGATACACCTTAAAGGTCTAATGTGCCTAACACACATTAAGCATAGCAGAGTCTTAGCTATTTCTTTCATTATTGTTTTCCACAACCCTTGGTGAACTGGATATATCGCCTAGTTTGTATCACGCACTGGCATGTAGATAGTATGATGTAAGTATAGGTGTCATTGTATCATTTCATTGACTCACTTTTAAAATACCTAATTTATTTAAGACAGAAACTTTTAAAGCAATGGTATCTACAGATTCAAAGTTCTTGATGTCATGGTTTTATATTTTTTCTAATTCACATAAAAATAAAATACATAACTACTAAAAAAAATGTTCCTCTGTGTACTGTTACATATGTCCCACATGTGGGATATACTGGCTTAATTGATGTCATATGGAAAAAGAAGAAAATACACGTATCTTTTTGATATTCACCGGGGAATAATCCAAAGTGAAGGCTTTTGGAATGGACATAGTGCTGTTCAAATTGTGGGTCTGAGGAGGCCTGAGAACAGGTTATTTCCAGGAGGTACCAGAAATCCCAGGATGAGCCTGTTTTATAAGCTTAGTTGGTTCTTGCCTCTTAAGATCATTTTCAACCATTGTGTGGTACTCTTCTAATGAGTTAAAGGAATAGCCTTCCAGGACATTATGCTAAATGAAATAAGACAGACACAGAAAGAAAAATACTGCATTATCTCATATGTGGAATTTGGAAAAGTTAAATACACAGAAGCAAAGAATAGAACAGTGGTTACAAGGGGCAGGAGGTGGAGTAAGAGGGGAGATATTGGTCAAAGGGTACAAAGTTGCAGTTAGATAGGATGAATAAGTCTAGAGATCTTTTTTTATAATTATTATTTTTTAGATGGAGTCTTGCTCTGTTGCCCAAGCTGGGGTGCAGTGGCGTAAGCTCGGCTCACTGCAACCTCCACCTCCTAGGCTCAAGCAATTCTTGTGCCTCACCTGTATTCCCCGAGTAGCTGGGACTACAGGTGCATGCTGCCTATGCCAGCTAATTTTTTTATTTTTAGTAGATAAAAGTTTTGCCATGTTGCCCAGGTTGGTCTCGAACTTCTGGCTTCAAACCATCCACCCACCTTGGCCTCCTAAAGTACTGGGATTACAGGTGTGAGTCACAGTGCCTGGTAACCTAGAGATTTAATGAACAGCATGAGGACTATAGTTAATAATATCATATTACATAAGGGAAATTTGTTACTAAATTTTATGTGCTCTTACTACATACACACACACACACACACACACACATAGACACCCATACACGCATGTGCACAGTAACTATATGAGAAGAAAGATATATTAATGAACTTGAATGTGGTAATCTTTTCACTATTATAGTAAATCCTCACTTAATGTCATCGATAGGTTCTTGAAAACTGTGGCTTAAACTGAAACGATGTATAACAAAACCAATTTTTCCCCTCATCAACATTATGACAATACAATGTTGAAGGAAATGATGTTATTCTGGGCACTGCTTTATGTCATTTCACTTAAAGTCACAATTTCCAAGAACCTATCGATGATGTTGAGGACTTACTGTATGTGTGTACCAAAACATAAAGTTATACACCTTAAATATATACAATTTATATTAAAAAATAGAACTGCTCTTGTGAGAAGAGAACAAAACTAAAGCAGCCATTTAAAAATAGTCATGTGCTGGAATACTATGTAGCCATAAAAAATGATGAGTTCATGTCCTCTGTAGGGACATGGATGAAACTGGAAAACATCATTCTCAGTAAACTATCGCAAGGACAAAAAACCAAACACCGCATATTCTCACTCATAGGTGGGAACTGAACAATGAGAACACATGGACACAGGAAGGGGAACATCACACTCCGGGGACTGTTGTGGGGTGGGGGGAGGGACAGCATTAGGAGATATACCTAATGCTAAATGACGAGTTAATGGGTGCAGCACACCAACATGGCACATGGATACATATGTAACAAACCTGCACATTGTGCACATGTACCCTAAAACCTAAAGTATAATCATAATAAAAAAATAAAAATAAAAATAAAAAAATAAAAATAGTCATATGCTACATATAGACTGGTCAACAATGGACCTCATGCATAATGGTGATCTTATCAGATTATAATACTGTATTTTCACTGTACCTTTTCTATGTTTAGATATGTTTAGAGACACAAATACTTACTAATGTGTTACAGTTGCCTACAGTATTCAGTATAGTAATGTGTTGTACAGATTTGTAGCCTAGGAGTAGGCTGTACCATCTAGGTTTGTGTAAGTACACTCTATGAGATTTACACGACAAGATCACCTAACAATGCATTTCCTAGAATGTATCCCCATTGTTAAGCAATGCACGACTCTATACAACATTTTAATAAAATGCGTATTTGAAAAAAAAAAAGAATAGCCCTTCTGTTGTAAGTTTTCTGGGCCTTCCTGAGACGAAAACATTAAGTAGCCCTTAGACTGAGAACACTGATGACTCACAACCTAATTGAATTAGTGGTATAGGGCAGGTTTATAGACTTTATTGCATTCTTGCTTTGTTTCCTCTTACCATAAGCCAATAGAGCACGTAGGGCTTTGGTGTACCTCTTCAAATCATGATAATTGATATAACATCACAGAAAACAATATAGAATGAAGGAGTTAGCGGGTATTGGCAATAGAAAGCCTCAGTGTGAACTGATTTGAAGATGCTAGTGAAGGGGGTGCTTAGCTGTGTGTCACTGAACACATGCACACAGAAGAGATCCCTAGGTATGTCTCTTAGAAAGATACCAGGTAACGTGTGGTAAACATCACTTTCGATTGTAATCAATTTATCTGAGATTTCTTATCCTAATTGGGCTTCTGAATTGAAATCTCTAAATACTTTTGTCACCCTTCTTTTCGTTTTCTTGAATGTCTTGTTCTCCTGGAAACCATCATTTGAGAGTGATTTTAGTCATCAGAAGCACCAAACATGATAGCTGTTAACATTATATGTCACTCAGTTGTCAAGAGGTTTATGACCTTGATTACTTTGTTTCTGGATCTTCCTTATAAATAGTAGAAGCTCCTGCTTGGGCCCTCAAGTCTTGCTGGGTTAATATTTAGTTGGCTCTTTCTGTTGCCTTTTTAGAAAGGTCTGGCTTCACGGTGAGGCCAGTGGCTGGATACCTGAGCCCACGAGACTTTCTGGCAGGACTGGCCTACAGAGTGTTCCACTGTACCCAGTACATCCGGCATGGCTCCGATCCCCTCTACACCCCAGAACCGTGAGTACCTACATTAAAGCCCAGGCTGGACAGAGACCACCACACCATAAAGTGGTCAATGATCACTTTACCTGAAAATGACTTAGGCCCTGTTTTACCTCCAAACTAATTTCTTTGAGCTAGTGAGAGTCATGTCACTCACCTAAAGAGAAAAGGGCTCACTGAAGGATCAGACTCCTCAGCTGGGTCTGTGGGGACCCCTGATATTCCAGCTTTGGCTCGATGCTCTAGCTTTATCCCAACACTGAGCCATCTGCTTGGCCAGATCTCCATTTCTGATAAGGAAGAGAAGGCACAGAAGTGTAAAGTAGATGCTGACACATGGTCAAAACACGTGAGGCTCTCTCATTAGGAGGCCTCTTTCATGTGAAGGAGGTTCATGTACACACACCATAGCAACTCATTACTAATCCCCTCTCATCTCTTTCATCACCTCCAAACTCAGAACTCTGTGCTTTGCTCTCCCTGCCATTTTAGTTTCTTGAACACTTCTCTAGTCCTGCCCATCACCTCCAGATATAGATGAGGTTTGTGATTCTTCCCTGGTTCTGTCAGTTTTCCTTTGGGGCTTTTATCCATTCTCTCCTGGACAATGGGTAAGCTAGAAGTGGGGAGAGAAGCTAAGAGGTGATGCTATACTGCTCTGACATGGGTAGGAAGCAGGAGTAAGCTGGGAACACCCACATGTTAATCATTTGGCCTAATCACACGTGGGACTGTACAGTCTCCAAGTGTGAAATGCCCTGTATCATATTTTTTGAGTGTTTTAAAATATGTAACAAGCATTTACTGGGAGACAACTACATGCTTGGATTGTCTGGGAATGAGACAGCATTCCTGCCCTTCCAGGTGAATGGTGAAGACAATGGTTAGTGTACAGACAGACAGACAGACAGACAGACAGGGAATATGGTGTCAGGTGTAAGTGCTTCCGTGAAGTGCTAATAAGTGCTGTGAAGACAAATGGGGAGGAGATGGAGAGTCCTGGGTGCTGTTTTTTTGGATTGGGTCAGGACACCTTCTTGGTAAACAACATCTGAGCAAAGACTTGAATGTGTATATGATGGGGTGGAGAATTTCGGGCCGAGAGAACAGCAAAAGCAAAGACCCTGAGGCTGGGAGCTCTGGGGTTCTTTTGCCTTCCTGAGTTCCATTAAAATGAGTGCCTTGCTTTAATCTTACCCCACCGTTCTTCGGGCCACTCAGGGTATCGCTTTGCTTATGATGCTGCTTTACTTGAATGCACTCGTGGTTAATGGGTTGCCATGGTCTTCACTGGGGAGCAGAGAAGATTTTGAGGTTCAAGCAGTTAAGTAGCTGGTGGTAGTAGAAGTGAGCAAGGGTAAGTCAAGTCCCTGAAGCACCCTTCCTTTTCCTAGGCGGGCATAAGGCTCACAGTCCAGGTAGGTCCCTGTCAGGTCACTACATTTTTTAAAGCTTTTTTCAGCTTCCCTGAAAGTGTTTTCAGGGTAAACAAAGGTTACTTATAGGACCCCAGACATTTGGAAAAGAAATGCTTCTTTCAGCGGAGTGAGTGCTCAAAGAAGCACTGTCAGAGTTAGAAAGGCAATCTCTAAATCTAGCCCAGAGGGTTTACAAATGGCCCTGTTTACAAATAGAAGGCACTTTGTTAGTTCCCTTTGAATAACTGGCCCTCCTGAGACTGTGATAGCGTGCCAATAGGTATGCGGAGAGAGAGAGAGGCAAAGAAATGAGATTTTAGCCACAGAGGATAATGTGTTAACATTTTTACCAAAGTCCTTTTGGCCAATTCATTCAGCAAACATTTATGTGCAATGCTAGCAGGGCAGTGCAGTGGATTCAGAGATAAATAAAATATAGTAGCTTTTTTTTTATTTTTTATTTTAAAGTAGCTCACATTCTGGCAGTGGAGATAGAAACATGAATAATTAGGAAATAGTGTGGTTAGGGTTATAATTAGTGTGTGTACAAAGTGCTGGAGAGCACAGAGGAAGGCACAGTCCTGAAAGGCCTTTCAGAGAACGTATAACCTGTGTGGGGGTCTGGAAGGATGAGCAGAAATTTCATTTTTGTACAAGGCTGGATGGGGAGGGAAGGGGAGGCTTTGCAAGTCAGGGGAAACAGCAAGTGCAAAGTTGTGGAGACATGCAAGAGGCATACATGTGCAAGGCTTGTTAGATCAGAATAGCCAGGGTACAGTTTATGTATTAGGGATGAAATGTATCTTCAGGCCATGTTAGAAATGATCATTTGTCCAACTAGGACATTTGGACTTAATTCTGTAGGCAACAGGGAGCTATCCACGGTTCTTAGGCATAGTCAGGTAAGTGTATTGGAGAAAAATGACTGGGGGTGAGGGCTGGGGAATTGTTGAGAATGAACAACATGGAAAACCAGCTGGGGAGCTCACATTCTATGAAGGAATATAGTTCATAAGGTGTGGAGCTAGATGAGGTCAGAGGTATAGTACAAGAGGGCACCTATTTAATGCCCTCTTAACACCATAGAGATGGAAGTAACAATATCCAGTGACTACAATAGGGGTGAGATGAGGGGAGGGCCCCTAAGCTAGGGCTAAGGTTTTTGTTTGGTAAGCTGAGTGGAAAGTCATTTCTAATAATGACTGAGAATATTGGAGGAGGATCAAGCTTGGAGGGAAGAGAAAAGGAAAGAGGGAGGGAAGAGGAGGATTTGGGTTTGGGGTATGGTGTCTGTGAGGTGCCCATGGCTGGAACCTCCAGATGGAGAAGTTTCTGGTAGTTACAAGTAAAGATTATAAGCTCAGAAGTGAATGTAAAGCACCCACAATAGATGGAGTAGTTATTTTTCTTCCAGGTCTCCTATGACTACACAGATAAGAGGAGACTAAGTCAGAGGATGGAAACTTGGGATTCACTAACTTGGGGTTGTTTTTACAAGCCCTTTAGTTTTTGTGGGTTTCGTATCATTCGTATTTTTTTTTCTTTTTTTAGACAGAGTCTCGCTCTGTCAGGTGTAGTGGTGCAATCTCAGCTCACAGCAACCTCTGCCTCCTGGATTCAAGCAATTCTCCTGCCTCAGCCTCCTCAGTAGCTGGGATTACAGGCGTGTGCCACCATATCCAGCTAATTTTTTTGTGTTTTTAGTAGAGACGGGGTTTTGCTATGTTGGCCAGGCTGGTCTCGAACTCCTGACCTCAGGTGATCCACCTGCCTCGACCTCCCAAATTGCTGGGATTACAGCCCATTCATTTGGTTTTTAAAATTATTACTTTATGAATAGGTAATACATATGCATAATTCAGAATTTAAAGTGCACTTAAAGGTATGTACTGTGAACAGTGAGTTTCTTTCCATCCTCCGTCCCCTTGATACCCAGTGCATCCTCTCCAGAGGCAACCACTGCTACTAGTTTCCATTTCATCCTTCCAGAAATATACCATGCAGACAAAATTCTCTGTAAAGATCTTTTTAATCCTTGTATATTGCGAAGTCCTAAGTCCCTTCTCAGCCACATAGTTTGAATCTATGGGTACTATACTGGGAGGGCTGTTTCCTGCCCAAGCACTTTCACAGGCGTTGTCTTTGTAATGAAATCCCATTTCCTCAATTGAAAACCAACTAGAGGGCAGATTCTCCAATTTATGAAGTTCAACTTGGCTACTGTGTTTGGTGCTTGTACTGTGCTTCCAAATAACTGCTTTCAATTGCTGAACTGTTGTAGTGGAGGCTGCGCTAATGAGACAAAGGTGAGCCCTGAAGACCCAGTAGAAATGAGCATGAAGCAACAAAAAATACATTATCTGAAAAGAGAATTTTATTTTCCCTTTCAGTCTGGTAGAACATATTTTGCCATCACAGCTTTCAACACACATTGGATTTTAAACATATCTTCGACTTCTTTTTACATTTTACAATTTTAAAGACTCTGGCTTCTCTAAAGCTGGTACACTAGAAACCAAACCTCGCCTTTACACAATATATTCCTGCAACAGATCTGCACATGGACTCCCTGAATCTATAAAAAGAAAAAAAAAGTGATGGCAGATTAGACTGGTTTCCTGGGGGAAAGTTTTCTGGCCTGGAAGACAATAAAGAACTCCTGGCAAACTAGTGACTTCTGGTTTTCCTGGTGGGAGGAGTTGCTTTTCTATGCATTAATGCCTGGATTGAAAGGTCACTGATCTGCTAGAAGAGGAAATGGACTCTTGCTTTTTCTCCCTTTGAGCAGTGCCTGAGGCAATGAATCTGCATTTCAGTATTGCCTGGCTCCATGCTTTGATCGGCTGTGATTGCAATGTTCTCACTAGTCGGGTAATAAAGTTTGCAAATGATTTCCTTTAAAAAAAATCAATTGGGCCAAATTCAAAGTTATTCCAATAATACCTTCCCTCTCACTCACTGGAACGAGAGGGAAAGATGCAGAGTTCCAAGTTATGTAGGCATGTGAGCATCGCCTGGCATGTGTACAGTGGCAGAACAAAATCGTGAGAAGTTCTAAATCTCCCTGATCTCGTTTTTGTCTCTCTGGGAAGTCCATTGTGTGCTCTCCCATGCTATGCCCTCTGTCCACCTCATCTTTTAGAACAGGGTTACTTGCAGATCCTAGGCAGAGAGGGTGCAGTGTATCAGGAAAGCAGTCCTCCTTCAACCCTGGGTCCTGTGGATCAGGAATGGAGAGTCAGGCAGAAAGAGAAAGAGAGAGAGAGAGACAGACAGACACACAGAGAGAGAGACAGAGATAGAGAGAGAAAGAGAGAGATAGCACAAACCCTGGCAACTAGCAGTGTGTGAGCCCCTTAAGGTTCATGGTCAGATGTCTCAGTGGTCTGTTTAAAAGGCAAAGTGAGGGCCCCGTCTGCTAGGTAGGAACGATAACTCACAGTTCTTATCACTGGCTGCTAGCTTGGGCCATATGGGTGTGGTGTTCTATTTCTAATGCCAAGGCAGCACCCTTTGCTGTGTTGTTCTCATTCCACACATCTCTTCTTTTCTGCCGGCATCACTTTTCAAATCAAAGAGCAAATTTTCAGCATTGAAGAATAATTCAGGGCACCAGTGACTAATATTGCAACTTATATTGCCATAATACAATGAAATAATTTGTGTTAAGGAACATCTTTTTTGTTGCAGTTGACCAGTTTAGTGGCAATTAATGTTATTTTTAAATATAACTGTTTAAAGGCTTTGCAGTCAGGTGATTTTTCTAATTGCCGCTGTTTAATTTTATAAGAAAAATAAAAGTGAATTATTTCTGACACATTTTTCATCCGTTTCTAAATAAAGTAAATGAATTTTTTGCTTATTAGGAAAACTTGGTTGCTCCTCTCTTGATTGAACAGATGTCTCTCACTAGGTCCATAATGAGAGGAAAAATATGAATTTTTTCTTTCCCAACTTTTCCTCCTTGTTCCCACTCGAGAGGTTCTGGGACTTGGGCCCTGGCTGTTGTTGGTGTTTTTAATATCAGGCCTTGCTGAAGTCGTCTCAGCATGGTCTTCCTGGTTTAACCTGCATGCCCACGAGCTGTGTTTAGCTTAAATGTGTTCTTTCCCATAGGACATGTGAGCTTGGTGCCAAGCCTCCTGCTCATGCACCTGGCTTCCTCCATAGCACTATTACCATTCTTGCTGCTCAGGATTGCAGTGCAGCATTATTACCGGTGATTCTTGGAAAATGGCATGTTCCCAGAAAGCTGGTCATCTGGCCTACCTTTCCTGCTTTGTAACTGGTGCATATACCCTCAGTTTGGTAGCCATCCTCTCCCTTAGGAGAGGTTTGGCTATACCGAGGGCCAGTTAAGATGTTAGAGGCCCCAAGACCTGAAAATACTTTAATTCCTTCCATCCTTCAGCATAGATAATCTTGACAGCAACCACAACAGCAGTAGCAACAATACTTTTACTATGAATAGCAAACATGTCTCCTATATATCAACTGGACACAGGTTTATTGTTAATAGCACCAGACACTATTTTAAGTGTTATGTATGGACGAACTCACCTAATACTACAACACTTTGAGTTGTTATTATTATTATTTTGAGTTTATAGATGAGGAAATGAGACACAGAAAGATTAAGTACATTGCCCAAGGTAACACAGCTGGTAAGTATGTGAGTCAGGGTTTGAGCTTCATGAGTAATGCCAGCACCTGTGGGCTTAGCCACTATTTTGTTAATCAGTAACACTAAACAAAAATACTCAAAACTTATTTGTATGCTGAAGCTGAATAGCATTTTTGTTGTTGTTGTTGTTTTCCAATGGCACATTTTGTAGAAGGGATTTGAAAAGGCTACTTTCTTTTTTTTTTTTGAGACAGAGTCCCACTCTGTTGCCCAGGCTGGGATGCAGTGGTGCAATCTCGGCTCACTGTAACCTCTGCCTCCTGGGTTCAAGCGATCCTCCCGCCCCAGCCTCCTGAGTAGCTGGGATTACAGGGGCCTGCCACTACGCCTGGCTAATTTTTGTATTTTTAGTATAGATGAGGTTTTATCATGTTGGTCAGGCTGGTCTCGAACTCTTGACCTCGTGATCCGCCCACCTCGGACTCCCAAAGTGCTGGGATTACAGGAGTGAGCCACTGTGCCTGGCCTTGAAAGGGATACTTCCTTACTTTTATTTGGTGACCCTGATTTGCCAGAACCCTAAAGACAGTTTATGGCTATTATATAGCTTAGTGCTGTGCTGCCCCATCCAGTCCTTGGCCCAACTTCCAGACTCCTTAGAGGCCCACCCTCCCCTTTGATCTTCACAAGGTCACAGTTGGTCTGCCCCATTTATCAAGAGGAGGAGGCATCTGCTATCTCACTGGGAAAAAGAAGGGGACAGCACCTCTCTACGGTATTGAGCATAGCTTATATGCTAGGCTTTTCTAAGCACCGCAGACCCAAATATGAACATGGCCTAACCTCTGTCCTGGAGAAACTTACTCCTTCTTAAGTGATCAAGTACCTTCTCAAAGGGCAGTAATGCAGATAGGAGACTGTTGTGTCCTCAGGCAGAAGGACCTAAGGACTGCTCGCCCAGAAATGCAGGCCCCACTCTCAGCTCCCAGTGTGACTGTCGGCAAGCCATTTAACCTCCCTGTGTGAGCGATGATGAAATAACACTTTGATCTTTGGAGAGAAAAAAGCTTTATAAAAACACCAAATAAGTCCACCCTTACTCGGCACCTCTCAAATTCATGTGAAGGGCTAATGTGTCTCATAAAATTCCAGTGCGTCCTTAGTTACAAGGCCACATTCCTAGACCTGGACTCCCAAGTTTTCAATTGTAATATTGTGTCTAGTTTTGTGAAGTGCCTAAAGCAAAAATAACCCCTGAGATTTCTTATAGAGCCTTTTGTCTACAGAGCTTAAGCATTCTAACAATATACATTCTATTTTTTAAAAATCCTATACATTATTTAAAATGTGCAGTTTGAAACCAAAATTGTGTCTAAGTGTCGGCTGGAGCCCTGTTTTTGTTCTTTTAGGCTGTTTTCTGTAGTGACTTGGGATAAAGCTTCAATGCTTCAGCCACCCTTCTTTTTTTTTTTTTTTAGCGGATTCAAAGCAGGATTCCTTATGTCACTCTCCCCTACCCCTGCACCCAGTTCTGTTTTCCTTGTGCAGAGCCCATAATCCAAAATTAGCACCTAGAAGCACCTGGCCCAAATCAAAATTTATATTCCTTCAGCACTCTGTAGTCAGGGAGAGGTTCATTATATATTTTCAGGTGTGGAAGACTGAGATGACCAGGGAGAAATTTTTCCAGGAGTATTTGCATTTTTAAATTGCAAGTTCAGAAGAAGAAATCCAAAATGATTGAATTTTATGCAAGAAAGAGGAATCACTGTTCATACCTCTTTACTACCGTGTAGAGAATTGCGTCTATGGATGGGCACAGAAGCACCACAAGAGAGAAGGAAAGAGGGAGCAGACATTTCCCACACACATTCTGTTTGTCTGGCATCATCCTACTCATCTCTATTAGGTGGACAGGATTGTCACCATTTTACAGATGGCAATTCCAAGGTTCAAAGAAGTCTGGTAATTTCCCTAAGGTTACACAACTAGAAAATAGCAAAACCAAGTTCTGGTCCAAAGCCTTTATGTGACACTGGAAATTAGGAAAACCATACTTGAGTTTCACTTGGATTCACTTCTGTTTGGAGCAACAGAGCCCCATCATCACCTGCTCTATTCAGTTGAGTTAAAAAAGCAGTTATTGAGCATGTCTTATGTGCCAGGCTTTTTTAAGCACTGCAGACCCAAATATGAACATGGCCTAATCTCTGTCCTGGAGAAACTTACTCCTTTTTAAGTGATAAAGTACCTTCTCAAGGGGCAAAACTTATTCACGTATGATAGGCTTAGGTATAAATACAATTTAATATAATAAGTAATAATACCTAACTTAATGGGAACTAAGATTTTCAATGCATTCTCTTACTACATTGTTTAATAATGTAAGAGATGGCTGGGTGTGGTGGCTCACGCCTGTAATCCTAGCACTTTGGGAGGCTGAGACGGGCAGATCACCTGAGGTCAGGAGTTTGAGACCAGCCTGGCCAACATGGTAAAACCCCGTCTCTACTAAAAGTACAAAAAAATTAGCCGGGGGTGGTGGCAGGTGCCTGTAATCCCAGCTACTTGGCGGGCTGAGGCAGGAGAATCGCTTTAACCTGAGAGAGAGGCAGAGCTTGCAGTGAGCCGAGATCAGGCTACTGCACTCCAGCCTGGGCGATAAGAGCGAAATTCCATCTCAATAAAAGAAAAAAGAAAAAAATAATGTAAGAGAGAAGAAATCTTACAATCTCCATTTTATAGGTGAGAAAACACTATGTCTGTGCTGTCCAATATGGTAAGATGTGGTTATCTACATTTGTTAATTAAAATTAAATGAAAGTACACATTTGGTTCTTCAGTAGCACTAGCCACATTTCAAGTGTTCAGTAGACACCTGTGTCAAGTGGCTATTATATTGGATGGTGCAGATACAGAACATTTTTATCATTGCAGACAGTCCCATTGGACAGTGCTGCTCTAAGTAATTTGCCTACACGAGAATATGAGAGATGAACTTAGGTCTGACTCTAGGGTATATGCTTTTGACTGTTGTGTTATATTGCTTTCTTAATTACACTGAACTTGGAGAGGTGGAGAGAAAGTTAAATATCTCTTATTTCTTCAAGAAATAAGAAATACTTCAGAAATGGTGGGTGTATTAGGTCATACTTGCATTGCTATAAAAAATACCCGAGACTGGGAAATTTATAAAGAAAAGGGGTTTAATTGGCTCGCAGTTCTGCAGGCTGCACAGGAAGCATAGTGGCATCTATTGCTGGGGAGACCTCAGGAAGCTTCCAATCATGACGGAAGGCAAAAAGGGAACACTTCACATGGCGAAAGGAAGAATGAGAGAGAGAGTTGGAGGGGGTGTGCCACACACTTTTAAATGACCAGATCTCGGGAGAACTCACTCACTATTCCGAGGACAGCACCAAGAGGATGGTGCTAAATCATTAATGAGAAATCCACCCCTGTGATCCAGTCACCTCCCACCAGGCCCCACCTTCAACATTGGGGTTTACATTTTAATGTGAGATTTTGGCTGGGTACAAATATCTAAGCTATATCAGTAGGGAGCTAGTGACATACCAACAGAATTTCCATTGCACTCTTTCTGTGGTCCCTCTAAGAACTGGAAATTGTTTCTTTTTATGCATCAGGAAAGTTTGTACTTGCTATTTGATTGCCTATTTCTGGAACCAGATGGTGACTTTTGCTAGGAGTTATTCTAAGATTATGCCTTATTTACTTTTAAGCCTCAGTTCCTAATATAGCACCTGGTACAAATAGGCACACAATGAACTAAATTTTAAGAAAGACAACTATAATATCTGCCAGTCTTAAAAGAATTGTAGTAAAGGAGAGAAACATCAGTGCACGTCCTTGTGATTCCTGAGGGGAAAAAGCAAGGAAGATTTTCTCCAGGGCAACATCCAGGTTCCTGGCTTTATTAAAAAAAAAAAAAAAGGTGACTTTTTGTAGCTATACTGTGATAGGGATATAAGAAGGAGTGATCACAAGAATTGCCTAAAATCTTATCTGGGTCAGATTTTACAGTATGCTATAATCTAAACTAAAGAAACTCTGTATATGGCTTCAAAACAAGCTCTGAGAAAAAGTTGCCTCACTACCAAGTTAATTCCCCTTATCATCTTATGCAGTGAAAGCAAACTAAGTCACCTGTCTGCAACGCATCCCAGTGTGTTATCCCACATTACTTGCATTTACCCACCAACTGTTGTGTGAAAGCTGAAAAACGCACCCTATTTTGGCTCCCAGCTCATCCTCCTGCTTCCTTTTATTAATGCAAAGTCTTCACCTCTCCCCCTCATCTCCCTTTCCTTCTCTTCGTGATTTAGCTAAAGTGTTGGCTTCTGTGTCATTTAGAGCAAACAAAACCTATGGAAATATGTTTTAAAAGACAGATGTGCAGATTTGGGATGGGAAGCAAATGTTGGATGCTCACTCAATTCCTCGTAAAGGCTATAATTTACAACAAAAATAAAAAGGAGTTGTTCGACACGTAGTGTGAGGAGTCAGCTTTGAAAACTGAAAAGAGGAGAAAAATGCCAGACTCATTTTGAATTTGAACTTAACAACCAGAACCCTTATTTCTTCATAGCAAAATGATGGCTACTTTCTTGGACTGAGTTAAGAATTTCCCAGAGACGTTTCGCTGAGGCTCTTTTGTGGATCTGTTTCTTCAGGCTTTAGAATCCCCTAGCAGGGCTTATCAGAGAAGATTCCAATTTAGAGCAGCAAAAGTTTAGTGTCTGATATCAGCTCTTGCTTTTTTTCTTCTTTTTTTAAATAAAAGGAGATATGATGTTTTACAGTGTTAACAGCTTTGAAAGGTCTTGTATTTCCAGTGAACAGAGCACGTTTGTGAAAAGGACTCTAAAAAGCAGTATTCAGGCAAAAATGTATCAAAGGGATGGGAGTTAGAGAGAAAAGTTTGCCGATGTAGAGATTGGAGGCAGCATGTACTGACAGGTGCAATTATGGCCAAATAATTGAATCTTTTCGGAGAGATCTGGTGAGATAAGGCAATAGTTGTGAACTCACATCGGAAACCTGTTCATAATTAGATACTCAGGGGTTCGGCTGTGGATGATACAACCAAAGTAGGGATCTCAAACTACTTTACATGCAGGACACAGCACAGTGGCATTTGCACTTTGTAAAATAGAGTTTAATAGCATAATTTCAGCCCAACAGACCTTAATTGGTACAGAGGTTAGAAGGCTTTGCAGTCTGCATTCTCCTTCAGACTCCCCATAGCCTGGAACCCCTCTCTGCCCCAAAGAATGGAGGTGACTTCAGCTTCTAAGTCCTCTGGTCTCAGAGAATCTAAAAAAATGTGAACTTTTCAAAGTTAATGAATTGCTTTTATTAGTAATGTTAAAAATCTTTGCTCTTTGGTTGAAGAGTTTCCAGTCACTTCAATTTCCTTCGTCTACATGTACCTTAGCCAAATACAGTGGGATAGAGAACCATATGGTGTTTCTTTCTGAGAAAGTTTCACCAAAGACATAAAATATAATAAACTTGTTCCTGGTCTTGAAATATAGGTGCTTAAAGCCTTGGCCCCATGACATGCTGTGTCCACACTTTGTTCAGGAATCTGAAGGGAAGTTCTTTCTCAAGGTCTCTGCGTGGAAATGGAGCTGAGAAGAGGGCACAAGCTAGCAAAATAGCGCACGATCATTTCTACTTATAACAGAGCAAAGAGTATCTCTGAGGTTCTGTTAATAATTCTGCTAGACATCTCGCTTCAGGCTTTCATTCTTAATGAAATAATATAACTTACTCTGCTGTATTGTATGATTTTTTTCTTCCAAATTTATAATTTATTTTATCCTCTTCTATGTGTAGTTAGATTACTTGTCATTGTAATGGTATTAAAGGTTCTTAAGTTGGCTAGTGAGTTACAGGTTTCTGATAATGACGTCTTAACACTCAGGTGATAGCTCATTTTCTACCATGGAGAACTGACTCCTGAATGTCTTTGGATCTCTAGTACTTTCCTAACTGCCAACTTTTCACTTTACTTTCTACCAGTAAGCTTTTGGACTCCATTAGTATCTAAGTAGACAGAAGACTGTCTTTTGGATTGGCCTTCTTCAAGTATTTAACAAGTTCAAAGGTAAATTCTGTACTGCACCAAGCATCTCCCACCACTGTAGCTTTGACCTACCCTATTTTCTTCTTACATTATGAAGCATTTAGCACAGTGCCTGGCTCATAGTAAGCATTCACTATAATTGTTACTTTAGTTTCTGCTCACCTTGCTTATGTCAATGAGAGAATACTCATCATCTTCAGTATTTTCTTGGAATTTGATATAGTGACTAATTTAAAATTATTGTTGCCACATCTTCTGCCTGGATCAGTGGGAGTTCTTTAGCATTTACATCATGAGCCACAATGGAGGTTTTCAGATTTTTCCATGGTAGGTTACTTGATCTTAATTTCAATATTGGTGCAGACGGCATGATCTTTTAAAAAAATTGATCACAAGAATGAGTCCATGGGGTCCACTCCCGGCTTAGAACTATTGGACTTGTAACTGAATCAAATGCACATGGAGAACGAATTAGTTACCCATCTACCTCTCAGTCACCACCTTTCGTTATTCTTCAGTATCATGATGTAATTTTAGTGGAATTAAACTTGAGCAGCTCTAAATTACATAATCACATTCAGGTGTAGTTTTAAGGACTAGTTGCTTGAAGCTTGCTAGGAGAGCTCCTAAAGTCATCAGTTATCACAGTGAATCTCAGCCCTGGCTGTATCTTATTATCACCTGGTGAGAGTCTAAAAAAAAAAAATGCTCAGGTTTATCTCAGGGAGCCTGATTGAATTAGTCTAAGGCAGGGCCTAGCCATTCGGTATTTTTAAAATGCTCCTCAAGTGATTTGGAAAGTTGAGAAGCACTGAGTTGGAGGAAAAGAGACTTAGGAAATACTGACTACATTTTTACTTCTGCTAGCTAGCTTGGCTAAACTCTCTTCCTACGGCCTAAGCTATGTACGTCCCAGCCCCTTTCTTGCTTACACCATATCTACAAATTGAAACAACAGAGAGCAGAAAGAGTGTAGCTTTGGAGTTCAAAAAATTTGATTTCAAACCTTGTCTCTGGGCTGGGTGCAGCGGCTCATGCCTGTAATCCCAGCACTTTGGGAGGCGGAGGTGGAGGATCGCTTGAGGTCAGAAGTCCAAGACCAGCCTAGACAACATTGTGAGGAACCACCCCCCCACCCCTGCCCCTGACATTTCTACAAAAAATTAGCCAGGTGTGGTGGCATGCACCTATAGTCCCAACTACTTGAGGGGCTGAGGTGAGAGGATCGCTTGAGCCCAGGAGGTCCAGGCTGCGATGAGCTGTGATTGCACTACTGCACTCTAGCCTGGGCAACAAACGGAGACGCTGATTTAAAAAAAAAAGGAATTGTCTCTGTCTTTGCCAAAGGTGTGGTAGCCTAGGAAAAGATTCTTAGATTTACTAAATTTTAGCTTCCTCATTTGTTAAATTGGAATAAAAAGTTTCTCTTATTTGTATTTATTATTCCTTTATAAAACATGTAAGGAAAGATTCAGTTACCAACGTGACATGAAAACATTTAGCACAGTACTTAGTACATAGTAGGAGCTCGGTATATTCTCTCTCTCTTCTTTATTTTTCATTTCTTCATATGTAAAATGAAGGGTTTGGATTACATTTAAATGCCCCTATACCCTAAAATCCAGTGAATCTGCTTCTTTGCCATAAGCAATGTGATTGAAGAATAACCACCTCTATTCCTTTTTTTTAAAAAACAAATTCAGTTCAGTTCATGTACAAAAAAGGAAGTTATTGATACTGTTGACAAGGGATGAATTTGGAGTTTGTTTCAGTATCCTGTCCACTATTCTCAATTGGCTGTCCTTTCAACCTGCTCTCTATGAAGTAACTGGCCAAGGTTGGGGATATGGTTTGAGTTGTGGGAATAAGATTTTTTGATTAAGTGATTGAGTGATGCTTTCTGTTTTATGTAGGCATCAATCTTGTCCCTTGACCATCATTCATTTGCTTCAACTGTGTGACCATCCAACATACTTTATAATTGTAATAATGGTAGCACCTGGTATTTGTATTCTAGCACATTTTGAAGTGATGTATTTCAGAGGAGTGCAAGTGAAATCAAAAATATCTTTTAATTACTACCTAGGTAATTGGTGTTTCTTTTCGGTCAATAATTTAAAATGTTCCTGCATCTCATTCCATTCCCAGACAACCATAGGGGAATTCATTCCATTAAACCTTGGTATCATGGAACGGTTCATTATTCATGGCAATGACTCAGGAAGGCATCTGCCTTGTGTTGTTGTGAAAGATACCTGTCTTTTGCCCACTTATCTGGCTCCAAATGAAAGCTCAGGCAAATGAGAGAGGTTCCAGGCTTCTACTATTACCTAGTTCAGGCTAACCAAAGCAGAAAACTGGGAGATTCTTCTAATGTGTTATCACAAGACAGTTGCTTATATTAGAGCTATAAATCATCTACTGGAAAAGCTACTTTGATGATGATGACAATAGAATCCTCTGCCGTTACCCATTACCTGGCAAAGTGTAACAGAGTTGCAGTGCAACTTAAGGGTTAACAGCAAGAGTTTAAAAACATGACAAATTGGATTCCAATTTTGCCTTCCTCACTATCTATAGCAAGAAATAGCAATTTTTTTCTATAAAGTGCCAGCTAGTTAATTATTTTAGCCCTATGATCTCAGTCACAACTACTGAACTCTGCAGTGTGGTCAAAAGCAGCCACAGATAATACACAAATGAATGGGCATGGCTATATTCCAATAAAACTTTATTTACAAAAACAGGCAATGGACCAGATTTGGACCATGGCTGTTGTTTGCCTATCCCTGATCTACAGGATCCTGTGCTAACAAGTTACTTTAATTCTCTAAGGTTGTTTTGAGAATAAAAGATATAATGCATACAATAAAACACTTACCATGTACTTGGTGTATAGTAAGAGCTTGAAAATAGTAGTTGCTTTTATGTTATTAAAATATTGTATATCATATGTTTTAAGTGCTGTTGATTATGAGATGCACTGGGATTTCAGACATATTAAAATGATTAAAAAGTCCAAGCATCAATGAACTGTAGTAACTAATTAATTATAGTGACAAGGTCTTATTTAGGATTTTAAGTCTTGTTCTACCAGTGGTAATTTAAAGCTTCTTATATGACACGTCTTTGTGATGTCTTTCTTGTCAGAGACACATGCCATGAACTCTTGGGACATGTTCCACTACTTGCGGATCCTAAGTTTGCTCAGTTTTCACAAGAAATAGGTCTGGCGTCTCTGGGAGCATCAGATGAAGATGTTCAGAAACTAGCCACGGTGAGTTCATTTTCAACTTAAAACCGGTTCTATTTATGTCCATTTGTAAGGTAAAGAAAGCTTCAGGATTATTGACTATGAGTTACAGGTAAATGTTCTGGAGAAAACATGGTGAACTTACCTTTTCCTATGTTGTATTCTTTTGAAGCACAATGAGTTATCAGCTTATTGACCACCAAAAGATTTGTATTTTATCATTCTTGTTCAGGGGTCAGCTAGAGATAAAGGGCTAGAGAGTAAACATATTAGGTTTGTGGGTTGTAAGGTCTCTGTCAGAATTACTCAGCTTAGCCACTGTGGTATGAAAGCAGCCACAGACAACAGATAAGTAAATAAATGAGTGTGACTGTGTCCCAATAAAACTTTATTTATAAAAGCTGGTGGTGGGCCAGATTTAGCCTGTGTGCTGTGGTTTGCTGACTCTCACAGAAATATTAGTAATAGTAAAAGGTATACATATATTATAAACTAGGGGTTGCACCTGAAACTCTGTCTGATTATTCTATGGTTGTAGTCAGACATAATTCGAGTCAACAAGCAGTATGACTGAGGCTCAAAAATTATTCTAAGTACAAAACCAGGAAAAGATTTAATGGATGTTATAGTATCTTCCTAAAACTGAAGTTCTTCTGAAAACAAGCAATATGGGAGGAAAGGTTTAATGTTGGTTGCCACCTTTAAGATGCTGAAGAGCCAGATCTAGCATGCTCATATGCTGTACCCTAGCTCCATTTCTAAGGGCCCAGGAAGAGAAAAAGCAGTTTTAGCCAACCCATTACCTACAGGGACCAGTCAGTTAGCCTAGTGAGCAAAACCACCAGGGGTTGAAAAATGCGATCTTAAATTGTATGTATTCAGCACAGGTACACCACAGTGGCATATTTGATATGCAGGAATATTCTTCATTTCTGCCCAGAAATAAGTTTTCTCCTAGATTTCTTAAAAACACACAGACCTTTCAGTACATCTTTTGTTTCCTACTTTTGATAAAAATATAGGAACTGGGAGATATTTCTCAACTAAAAGATAAATAGCAATGCAGAAGCCATCTAAATGGCAAGGACCTCTGGGATCAGTATGGAGATGAATAGGCTGTGGTGGACAAGGACAGCATGTCTCTTGTATAGCAGGTTCTCAGCTTCTACTGCTTGTTGCCAGAGATGGGATGCAGGACTTTGTGTTGCTAGAGATCTCCTAAATTTTTTAGAGAGACTGGCAATCTAGATTTCTCAATGAAATTTAATGATTTTTAAATGTTGGCTTATTAAAAAAAATCCCACCATTTTGAGCTGAAGAAAATATATTTGTAGACTGAATCTAGATCTTGACTTCCAATTTGTAACTTCTGGTATAAGGATTGTATCTCATTTGTACTGGCTATCCATCACAATATAATAAATTATCTCAAAGCTCAGTAGCTTAAAAAAACAAACATCTATTATATCATAATTTTTATGGTTGGAAATTTGAAAGCAGCTTAGCTGAGTGGTCCTGGCTCAGGGACTCTCAGGAGGTTGTAGTCAAGATGCTGGCTGGGCCTGTAATTGTCTGAAGGTTTGGGAATTGGCTTCCAAAATGGCTCACTCATGTGGCTATTGGCAGGAGGCCTTGGTTCCTCACCGTGTGGGCCTCTCCTTAGGCTACTTATGACATGGACACTGGCTTCCTCCACAAGAGATGAGAGAGTGTGAGAGCAAGGAGAAAGCTGTGATGTCTTTTGTGGCTTGATCAGATGCTGTTCACATTGGCCATATTCCGTTCATTAGAAGGGACTCATTTCAACCCACGCTCAACTGGAGTGGAATTAGTTTTCACCATTTAGAAAAAGGATTGTCAAAGTATTTGTGGATATATTTTAAAACCACCATATCATGAGTTGTTTAGTTCTGAAACCTTGGTTCTGGTTTTAAATGCCTTGTTTTGGAACCTTTTCTGTGTGTTTCAAACTTGCCTTGAAATTTTCTGGTTTCAGTCTTTGACTCCCTTCTGCCTATACCCTTGATCATGGAGCAAGATGTATTGCTCAGTTGTCTGACCTTGAATAGCCATAAACTGATACTCAATGGCCGGGCTGTGTGGAGCTGACGTGTGTGTGGGTACGTGCATGTGTGCATGTGAACATGTGCATCTAAATAGAGGAGAAGAAGAAATAAGGCAGGAGTTTATGGATGTAAATGTAGGTGGATCCTCGTGAGTGCTGTTAATCCTTTTTTTAAAACAGTGACATGAATACCGTTTTATTGTCCTTTATTTTTACAGTCCATCAAATTATGACTAATTAATTTCATCATTCAAATTACATTTATAAGGAATATGACATTGTCCTCCTCACTTTTTGGAAATTTATAGCTTATATCAACAAAACAGACTTTTTAAGAGGATAGTTTGTATTGAATCTTTAAAGATGAGAAAAGATAGTCAAGTGGAAAAGAGTGAAAGAGGGAATAGAAGAATAGTCTTAGTCAGAATAATCTCTCTGGTTTGGCAGGGATGTGTTCCTTTATGGGGGCTCTGGGGTATGATCCGTTTTGTTGCTTTTTCCACCTTTTTGGGGCCATCTGCATTCCTTGGCTCATGGCTTTCTTCATTCCTCTTTAAAGCCAGCAACGCTGCATCTCTTTGATCTTGTTTCTGTCATCACATCTCTCTCTCTCACTGACCAAGACTGGGAAAAGTTCTGTGCTTCCAAGGGCTTCTATGATTAGATTGGGCCCACCGGATAATTTATGATAATCTTCCCATCTCACTATGTATGGCCATCACCAACATCTGCAAAGATAACATATTCACAGGTTCTGGGGATTAGGGCATCAAAATCTTTATAGGATCATTATTCTTTGTTTCTACTTTTACACTTTCTGGAAAAAACAAATACTCATACCTTGAAATCTATTTTACTAGGCCAGCAAATTTGTAGGATGAATAAGTTTTCTTTAGGAGCTTACATTCCTTAAGATAATTCCAATACTCTTGGCCTTGGGTTGCTTGAGCTCCAACAGCTAAAAACACTTCCATCTAGTAGAGAACATTAGGCCATTAATCATGTTTCACCATCTCTTTTTCTCTCCCTCTCTCTTTTATTGTCCTTTCCCTGAAATGTACCTGCTTTTTTGCAAAAGCCAATTTAAACTACCAAGTATTCTTTAAATGGCTAAAGGATCCTAGCTACCATGAGGTAGGGACAGGGGAAAAAAAAAGAGGTGGTAGTTTCTTTAAGAAAGTCACAGTCTAGTACCCCAAAATACAAAAAACCCAGAGTCAGTATTATTTTTTATTTATGTACATGAGTAGTTATGTAGAAGAAATGGATTTAGCTGAATATTCACCATGTGTGAGTGAGTTCTGAGTTCAGTGTTGGAGGCTGGGCTTCAGGATAGGGGGCAGGAGCTAGAAGAGATGGTCTTCTCTATATAGGTCATGGGTAGGAAGGGTCAAGTGTCCACCAAGGAGGCCAACCTACCTGCAGTCTTATGATGACTTTGAAAGTTTAAAAAAAAGTGTAAACTTGCAAAGGACTTAACATAAATGCTTTAAATGCAGTGAAAAATTTGGGATGGAGTAGGGGTGAGTGTTTGCCTCACCATGGTTTTGCCTGATTCACTCATTTCTCTTTTCTTGATATTGATTTAGCTCCCACCCCAACTCACTCTGACTTTCTGTCTCTCGTGAACCTTCCAGTTTCAAATTTTCCCAATTCTATAGACTGCCCATTTACTTCGAATAGTGTTTTGCAGACTAAAGAGAAATTTGGAAGGATTTTTCCGTATGATGTGGAGAGTATGGAGGAGGATAGCCTCACACAGTGTGAGAAGGGTAAGGGAGATTGTTCCTGAAATGATACTAAAACTGCTATTGACTTCAAGAGCCACATACCATCCATCAGTTAAAAACAAACTGAATAGAAAATTGCCAGAAGATAGTCTTGAAAAAAAACACACACAGATTCCAACCAGGCAATTTCAAAGTAAGCCCTGGAATATATAACCTGTTGGACACCAGGCATATTAATGAACCTCAAACCATATACTGAAACTAGAAGGCAAATTTAATGACCCACTTGCAGAAACAAAAATATTAAGAGCTCAGGTCTTACGGGCAGGGATAAAAAGTCCATGGCAGGGGGATAATGGTAGCTAGCGAGGCCAGATGGGAAATAGAGGCATTATTAGCTGATTTCCTCGAAGTTGTTCACATTAAGTCTTCTGAAGAAGTAGAGGAAAATGAGCAATGAGATGCACCAAAGGAGAAAAATCTATAGAGAGGACAAATGGAAAGCCATGGAAATCACTATTTACGCAGAACAATGAGACAGGCCATATTACTCTTTGACTCTAGGTGAGATTTATATTATTAATGATTCTGTTTCTATAGTGCCTGTTTTTCCTTGTTTAGTGAATTTAAGCACTTATGAAAAAGAGAGTCATGCCTAGTGAAAGCAGACACATAATAACTTTCTGTGATGTACTGTCAACAAATCCGTCTAAAGAAGAAAACCACCTCCACTAGGACTAATCGGCACCACCAAACTCTTTGTCCCAAGCAGCTTTTGAACTTCTTGGTCTGATTTTCCGAGGTACTAGACTATATTGCCTATGGCTCTTCTATCTCCTTGCTATATTTCTATGGAATATTTATTTTGACATTTTAATAATGCTCAGTTTTGAGAATAAAGCTGTCTCTGCTGTTTAATGTGGGCAATGATTTCTATGCCCTGAGAACCATTTAAATGAACTCTTTTGTATCTGAAGAAAGTGATGACAATGCTTAGAAAATGTATTTCAAGTGCATTGTTATACATGTAAATAATTTGCCCTCTGGTGGATAATAAATAAGACCACTGGTTGTGGCAGCATTACTCTTTTTCATACTCATCATAGCTGTCCAAGGTCTGTGTGTGATAGATATGCAAAAATACTCCCAATAAAGGCTGCTTAGAGTGTGTTATAGTTTTGAGACCAGCTATTTACCACTGTAGCACTAGTGGAAGTGAATTTAATAGATTAGTGTGTATGTTAGGAGTTGTAAACTTAAATGTTACTTCAGTGGCCAGCTAGGTAGCACACACGTGTGAAATAGCCTGATACAAGATAATAAGGAGTATCAGAGCATGTGGACAACTGGAGAATGTACATATTATGCTGAAGGGCTTCAAATTCCAAAACTAAAACAAGACAAAAGATTCTTTGGCTGCAAGTGGTGTCTGCAAAAAGCTGAAACAGAACTACAAGGCTCTCAAATTCTCTGTCCTTGTATCTAAAATTAAATTCTACCTTAGACTATACTATCCTTGAGGGACAAGCCCATGCTAGATTCTTCTTTATATCACATTGTACATTCTCAGTTACTGTTTTCTGGACAGCACAATATTTTTCCTAAGAAAAGACAGCTATTACAGTGTTCAGTAGAGATAAGTATCTTATCGCGTAGAGAGGTGGCTGCCTTTGAGTTATAACTTTAAACCTGTTACAAACACGACTCTCATACATATGCACTGAACATGTGTCAAAGATTTATTTAAAACCCATTAACGAGGGAGGGAAAAGCAGGATGGTAAATCTAGTTCAAAGAAGAATTTGAGGGACCAAGAATATATAGTCACTGAAGGAAAGAATCTTGAAATAAGATGCAAAATAGTTAATGTTCTACAGGGCAATAAAACCATAACCTTGAAGTTATCTTTTCTACTGGGCAGAAATTATTTGCATGTCTTGTGGACAAAATAATTTGCAATTTATCAATCTTCACAAATTAACATTGAACTTTACAGTCTGTGGACCCTAATCAATAATAAATAGGAAGTCAGACAAAGATTATATCCCCTGGATCAGCGCTTCTCAAACTGTGATGTATACGAAGTAACCTGAGGATTGTGTTAAAATGCAGATTCTGATAGAGTGGGTCTGGAGTGAGGCCTGAGACTTGGCATTCCTGACAGATCTCACATGATGCTGATGCTGCAGGTTCAAGGACCACACTGTGGTAGCAGGAAAGGTGGGTGGCATTTTAGACATGAGGATCCATTAGACAGTAGGAGAGTATGTCTTTCAAAAGGCACATAGTAATCTTTCATCCTTATTTCCATACTTTGCCTGCTTTTCTAACAACTGGATGAACAGGATATCACCAGATAAATATCATGCAGTATGAAATGAGTGTATTTATGACTTACTCAAGCCCTGAAAACAGACCTTTCATCTATGAGAGCCACGTCATTGCTTCTGTTTTGTGTCTCTGCTCTCATCCTCTTCTGTCTGCTGTTTTTCCATATGACTTACATTATTTATTTTTATACAAATACACAAATAGAAATTTACTGATCAGATGAATTTAGGAACTAGTCCCTGAAATATATTGATTTCCCTTCCCCCAAATGTTAGAAAATGTAAAGGGGCATCTTTCTTCAAACAGTACATCCCATCCTATGATGCAGATGGCTTCAATTCAGTCTATTCATTTCTCATATCATAAAGGCATTTGAAACAGACAAAGCTGTGCATCATCTGTGGGGGAAGCAATCAGTGTGAATACACCACAGATGTTTCCAAAGCAGAATAAATCGGCCTCTGGCCCAGTTGAAATTTTTCCTCCACAAGAGTTTTAGGTGATCCATTCAGTTCTGTCAACCCTGAAACATGTTTACCTTCAGTTTCTGATTGAAAGATTCCTGTTACTGGGTCTCGGTAATGCTGATGAGAGGAGTCTTGGCTAAGGGTAATGAGGGAATAAGGAGTCTTTCCCAGAACCGGTTCCTGGAATGTTAGCCTTATGAAATGGCATTATGAGTTCTGTAAAAGGAGGGACCCATGGGCAAATATATTTGGACAACACTAGCTTAAATAAACAGCTTCGTGTTCTTCTTCTTTTTTTTTCTTTCTTTTTTTTTTTTTTTTGAGATGGAGTTCTCTCTTGTTGCCCAGGCCAAAGTGCAATGGCGTGATCTCAGCTCACTGTAACCTCTGCCTTCCAGGTTCAGGTGATTCTCCTGCCTCAGCCCCCCGAGTAGATGGGATTACAGGCATGTGCCCAGCTAATTTTTGTATTTTTAGTAGAGACGGGGTTTTGCCATGTTGGCCAGGCTGGTCTCGAACTCCTAACCTCAGGTGATCCATCCATCTAGGCCTCCCAAAGTGCTGGGATTACAAACTTCTTAGAACCTTTAATAACATAATATGTGGAGTGAATCTCCAAAAGTGATAAAAAGTTATTTTTCTAAACTTACCATATCTCCTTCATTTGAAGGTGCCATTGGTTGTAAACCATATTGTTAATTTAAGAGTGGCTCTTTTTTTTAGAGGGAAAAAGATTCAGCTAGCTAAAATTTTGATATTGTAAGGTGAAGCTCCATTTTGGAAATGTTAAAGTATAAAAAAAGTGAACTTGAGAATTGTTGGTCAAAGGGTACAAAGTTTTAGATAGATAGAAGGAATAGGTTTTGAGGTCTATTGCACAGAAGGATGACTATAGTCAATAATAATGTATATTTCAAAATAACTAAGAGAGTAACTTTCAAATGTCTCACCATAAAAATAGTAGGTAGGTAAGTGAGATAAATGGACACGTTAATTAACTTGGTTTAATCATGCATGTCACATACAAATACCAAAACATCACATTGCATCCCATAAAAATATATACAACCATGATTTGTCCATCAAAAATAATATTAGAAAAAGATAAATACCATGCAAAGAGGGTCTGGCTGTTTATACTCCCAGCCGAGAAAGAAAGGGTAGCCAGTGCTTACAGTTATAAGCAGAACCACAGATGTCACTGGATGAGGGAGGGGGAGAGAGACAGAGACAGAGAGAGACAGAAGGGGAAGAGAAAGAGACAGCAAGAGACAGACAGAGAAAATGAGAATACACTGTAATCGTAAATTAGAAATTGGTTCTTTATCTGACCAGGAAAAGGGTGGAAGAACCATGGCTACATCTGAGCTCCGATAATGGCAAGGCTAGAACCCTAAACATTTAGATACTGATTGCTATGGAGTGCACTTGACAAGTAATACAAATCTTAGAAACAAAACAAAACACAAAAAGGAAGAAAATACATTATATGGTCACAGTGATCTCCTTTTATGAAATGCATATTAGCATCCCAAGCTTTTAGTATTCCAAGAAACACATTTTAGGAGATATAAATCTAGAATTTTTTTGAAAGGGTGAAATTCATTGTGAACATGACCAGACCATCAGCTATTTTATTTTATTTTATTTTTTGCAGGAAGGAAGTGTCAGGAAATTAATAATACAGGGTTCTGTTTGTACTTTCCTTGATTAAAACAAATAATTTATTTGTTCCAAGTAAAAGAATTTGCATTGATTGGGACTTTTGGTGGTCATGAATCACATGTATTTGAATTTTCAGGATAACCAGTACTTTCTCATGCTGAGAGTTGTAATGAAATGTACAGTCAGTCTTAAACTAATAATCAACTATAATTTATATTAGAAGTGTAATTATAAAGGTAACCTTAGTTTATAAATTGCTAATTAATATTTTCCTGCCTGCTGAGGATATTAGCTTGTTTCCTGGTCCCTCTTGTCTTTGCCTACCTGGCTGGGGATGGGGAATCTTTGGATGCTAAAAGACTTATGCACAGCTGTAGTTCTTTCTGAACATGGATGACATTAAAAATGACCACTTTAGTATCTCTACAGAAAGCTTGAAATAAGCCTCAGGCTTATTTATTCCATGTAGAGTCTTTGAACTAGTTCAGCTGTTTGGATCATTTGATACAAAGCTGACAAAGGGCTGGGAGGAATGCACTTTTATACTTTCTTAATTGAGATGTTTGTGTGGATGATCAGTTTGTGTGTTATTTTTAAGAGTAACTTAATTAAAAGTTAATAATATCTATTCCAAGTCATTACTTTCACTTTTATGTCTGCTGTGCATACAGAAGAGTAGTAGCATCTTGCAAGAAGCACTTGAATTCTTTAACTAGTCACATAGACCTTAACTTCTGTCCTTTTTCACTATTTTCACCACTACCTTTTCTTGGTCTTTTTCTATCTGGGTGCTCTGAGGCCACACTTCCTGCTGACTAATTCTGTCCTGAGAACTTTGATATTCAGCCCAGGCTGTTTTGTTCTACTCATATGTGCGTGTTTCCCTTATGATATTTGTTGTTGCCATTATGAGGTGTTTGCCATCTATTTATA
The DNA here is from genome assembly GCF_028878055.3 of Symphalangus syndactylus. Classification (NCBI taxonomy): domain Eukaryota; kingdom Metazoa; phylum Chordata; class Mammalia; order Primates; family Hylobatidae; genus Symphalangus; species Symphalangus syndactylus. Next base: position 67,426,826 of record NC_072435.2, read on the forward strand.
TTATGATGAGAACACCACAGTCATCTGGAATTGGAAAACAAACAGGAGCTCTGCATTGCCCACTATGTTCAGAAACACATACATTTGCAATCTAGAATAGTTATATATTTTTGCAACTCAAATCTTTCTTTGTTATTTAGAACTGTATGCTAGGGCTCTCAGAGAGCCATCATACAATTGCAGATGAGAAACAAAGCATCACAACCCTATTTTAGATATTTGGAAACTCATAAAGATAGTACTACCTTGGTAACTCTTCATTCTCTGTTCGTGTGCTGAGTTGGGTGCTGAACCCACCATGCTCTGCACACACTTCATTTTATCCATGCAGAAGCACCATAGTCAACAGCTGGGATCTCTCAGCACTCATCCGAGCTCAATGAAGATGCTGTCTGGGATGTTTGATGTGCAATGTGTGGTGTGGTGCAATGTGGTGAAAAGAATCTGAACTTGAAGTTAGCACAGCTGGGTTTGAGTATTAGATTTGTTACTTCCTAACCTTGTGCTCAGCTTAGGCACAAAGAAACAAATTATATTACCTCTTTTTGTCTCAAATGTCATCCTTCAAATGAAGATATTCTTCTACTGCCCAATGTTGAATAAGGAGTAAAGGAGATGGCATACTTTAGTGATGTACGTATGACATTATCTACATCATACCCAGGTCTGGAAATACTTTTCACCATTACCTAAAAAATTCTAACTGCACCAAAGGAGGTGTGTTATTGGATATATAATTTTTAAGTCATTTTAAGTTCCCCAATTCTCTAGTTTTTCCCATAATTCAAAAGTCCTGACATTGAGGACTTCTTACTTTCTCTTCTCAAAGTAAGCTAGAGTACATTCATCAAGCACAGAAGATTTCTGCAGTCATTTTAATTTCCATAAAGATGTACAAAAGAAAGAGTTTTCTGGTTTAACTACAATGGAGTAGGCTCTCAAAATCTTTGAGTTGTATTAACAGAAGTATGTGTGGTGTAATTCCATTTCTAGCAAAAGCAGAAAGAAGATGGTTGGGACTTTTTTATGAGCTAGAATAGCAGAGGTAATGTTATATCAAACTATAGGGATTTAATTACCCCATTCCACAAATGTAGTTTTCAAATAAAGGAGTCAAAAGGATTTCTAAAGCTATTCTTCTGAACTGTGAAATAAAAACCCAGAATACATTTAGTAGATGTAAAATGTATTACTGTACATTATGAGCCACCACAATGAATGGCATTACAATAAGAAACATGACATGAGATTGAACACACAGTGATTAGAAATCTCTTTGCTCTCTTCTTAGAAATATTGCAATTTGCTTAGAGTTTTATATGCTTGCCACTGTAAGGATGGGCATTTCTGGACTGTTTCTCATGGGTGAATTTCACACTGGGGAAACATCTCCTAGAAAATGGAAATGCTGTCATTTTAGGGCTTAAATCCAGACTAGGGGTAAGTAAGAAATGCTGTTAGGTTTGGGAAGAATAAATCACCTTGTGAGGGGAGTGCTTATCATTTTTTTCAGGATCTAAAAGTCTGTCCTTTAGAATGTCCATAAAAAATCATCTCTTCAGCAACGAAGAGGAGGCTAATGCAGGGTGACTCAGGGACTTCTTTACGGACGGGACTTTAAAGTCTTTACAAAAACCTTTTTTCCTCTTTCTTATTAAAAAGATAACATATATTTATTGTAGAAAAAATTTAAAACATAGATAAGGAAGGAAAATAAAGATCACTTGCACTATCACAACAGCAATAAACACTCTTAACATTTTGGCATATAGTCTTCTAGCTTTTCTGAAAAGTCATTTTGCCAAGTCAAATAAGAACTTAGTAAATGGAAGTTCTGGCATTGGAAAAAGGAGCATCAAGGTGTGCATCCATTTATCAAACACTTGTGCTGTCAGGAGAGTCTTTATCTTTTATATCCCAAGAGGAAAGAATAAATTGGGTATATTCTAGAAATATGGGGTTTGTGACTTTCACTCAACTAAGTTGCAAAGTGTTTTAGTGAACATTATCTGTGGCGAATGAGTTTTGTTTGCTTTTCCTTCTTTGTTTTGAGAAAAAATTGAGCAGATACCACTTTTTAATTAAAGAATTGTTTTCCATACATATTTCCTCAATCTTCAAATTTTCCTTTAGTGCTGTCCCCATTAATGAGAGCTATTTTCATCCAGTCTAATCAATACTCACCCCTTTCATTGTTCTCATTTTGAGTTTAGATCATAAACATATGTCTGTCAGTAGCAAAAGTATTCTAAAGCTCCCCCACTGCACTTGGTCCCAGATACTCATACTGTTAGGGTGTAAAAGGGAAACTGGAATCCATAAAACAAGGTTAACTCTACTGTATATGACACTATGCGGTTTTCCTGAGCTGTGCAGCATAGAGACCTGCTAGTGAGGCAGTATAGTATAGTGGGTAATTCAGAGTGCAGGGTTTGGGGTTAACTTACCTGGGTTTATACCCAGGCTCTGTCATTTACTGGCTGGATGAGGTTAAAGAGAAGATTATTCATAACACTTGTTAAAGAATGGTAAGGAAGACTTTATGCAGGACTATCATGATAGGTGCAGAAACCACTGCAATGGGGTTTTGCAGTAGGGGAGAGAGATTGGGTTCAACTCCTGATACAACAAAGAAAAGTAAGAATTTATAGCCAAGGAACAGGGTTGGGGAGGTAGTGGTCAGTGCATGGAGAGTTACTAAGAGGAAACCTCGGGGGCAAGGGAGGATTCTGGCTAAACTGACCTAACAGGACTCTTGTGGAAGGCAGGCCAGGATGATTCAGACATCATCTGGGGAAAGGTAGGGGATGAGGAATCTGATCAGATACTGAGGGTGATCAAATATCAAGGGTGATTCCAGTCAGATATTGAGGGTGATCAGATATCAAGGGTGAGGGATTCTGGCTAAATTAAACAATTCAGTAGGATTCTTGCTAACATCGGACAATGTAGACATGAGCACAGAAGCACCAAAGTCAAGGTGTCGCTGGAAAAATGTCTCAGAGAAACCTGATTAGAGTTTGGTTAAGATAAAGATCTTTGTCAGTAACCTTGGACAAGTTACTTAACCTCTCTGTGCCCCAGTTTTGTCATCTTTAAAATGAGGCTAATGATACCATACCATCTTGTAGAGCTGTTGTGAGAAGTGACGAGATAATGCATTGCGAAGCTGCTTGGCACAGTGCTAAGCGTTCAAAAAATGCCAGCTAGCATGTTTCACATGACTGTACTCTCAGACTTCTAGGTGGCCATATCAGAAAGCACGCATGTCCAGGAAAGGCCCCTGGAGAGTTTCTTACTTTCTTCTGTGACCTTGGGTAATCCTCTAACTTTCAACAACTCACGTTTCCCCTTCTGAAGTGCAGACCATGCAGTTTATATTACAAAATGGTTTTAGATGGAGATAGCATGCTACTTTGCAATGTAAAGTGTTTTAACCACAGATAATAGAGGTAAGGCCTCCCCTAAGAGATGTCGAGCTTCTCCTTGGAGATGGAGGAGGCTTCCCCTGAGTGAATAGCACACCTCCCCGCAAGCATAGAGAAAGGCAAGTCACAGGAAACAGCTTGGGGAAAACAAAGGAAAAAATATTGTTTGTGCCAGTGAAGGCCTGTGAAAGATGAATTCCTGACTAAACTTCTTAAGTAGATTAGGAGTGATGCTGTTCATAAGTACATGCAGCCCTCCCTGAATAACGAAATAAAGCAATAAATTTGGGGTTTCAAATCTTGGCTGCTCCTCCTTATGAGTTCATGCTTCTGAGAACTCCAGCCAGGTGTTTGCAGTTTGGCTGTAAGATGACTTCATTAATACACAAGTATGCAAAGAAGCCATTGGAAGAGTTCCAAAAGATGTTGTTTGCTCTAGTTTTGATGTATTTTGGATATGTCTTCATGTTTGTACACAGGGGTCCTATGTTGGTGTCTAACTAGCAAGGTTTAAAAGTTCTCTGTAGAAAACAAGGGGATGTACCTTAAAATGACATGCTTTAGAAACATCTAATTGTTCAGCTCTCACAAAAACTTTTTTTTTGGCTGTTCACTTTTTCCTCTTTCAAATCTAATTAAAGAGTCTTAGTTCTTCCAAGAAAAAAGCCAACGGTATAATAGGCAAGGTAAGGGCATTGGATTTTGCTTCTTTGGAAAGGTGTTCTAGCAAAGGCACACTCTTATTGTATTCCTATTAAATATCTTTTCCACAGCGCTGATAGAATCAGTTATGGCCCATTCATTTATTCATTAAGTAATATTTACTGAGCAACTACTACGTGTCAGGACTTAGGAATTCAATTGTTAAACAGCTAGTCCTACTTTTTGGGAGCTTACAGTCTACCGAGGGATATAGATAAGTGAATAGGGACTTTATAGCTTGTGAAGGCAAAGATAGAAGAAGGAGGGCACTCACATCAGGTTCAAGGAGCAAGATGGCTGATCAAAGGTGGCTTCCTGAGGGGAGGCTTCTCTCAGCAGTCAAATTGGTAAATTTTAATTTGCTGTTACATATGCTTACTGGTAGAATAGATGTTAATACTTCAGGAAACTTTTGCATCTAATGGGCTATCTCTACATTGGAAAACTCCTTAAGTTGAGATTCAGAAACTGTTGACCTGTAATTAAGGCCATGCTTGCCTAATCACAATGTAATTTCTTTGCAGAATCAGAATCCTGAGATGGGATGAGTCAGCCACACAGATAATGCTGTTCCTTATTGTCCTAGAGCAGGGAATCTTCACCTGAGTTATAGCTCTTACGTTTATTTAGCATCTGACGTATGTTCATTCATGTGAGTCTCACAATGGCACTTCAAGGGAGGCAGGACTCATATTATCCCTTAACGCAGTCCTGGTATTCATTCACATGATGCTGCACACACATTTGGTGCCTAATACAACTTTGGTGAGGAAAGGAACCCCATTTTATAGGTGAATAAAGGGAGGCTCAGACAAGTTAAATGTGCGTAAGACCATAACGCAGAATCATGGCAGGGACTGAGCCATTAGTTTTCTTAGTCCTGGTCCAGTCTAGCAAACTACTTCACAAGAGTTTAGGGTGTTAGGGTAAGTTGTGACCAGGTGAGATAGCAGAAGCCCTTGTTCATTGTCCTGGAGAGCCAATTTGTTGCTACAAAGTGGATTTCAGGGTCTTTACATCATGCAATCCTCTAAAAAAGGGATTACAAAGCAGCATCTTCTGGTCTGGCTAATATCTGAGCAGTGTGCATGCGTGTGTGTGTGTGTGGGTGTGTGTGTGTGTATGCCTGCATCTTGCTTATAGTGTAAAAAATTGCCTATATTTACACATCAGAGGATATCACATGACATCCAGATTCTTAGCTTCTCTCAAAAACAAAAAGAGAAACAAAAACAAAACCAGCTTCTCTGGCAGTCAGATTGCTTTATACCAGTGGCCAATTGATCAGAGCTGAGTTGCTGTTGTTCCCTTAGATGGGGTTCATGATCCTCCACTGGGAAGTGGAACTTCATCTTCAATCACCTGCCTGTCCTGCCTCTACTGATTGATTAGGGGAAGGGAAAGAGAAGAGAGAGATTGTCATTCTAAGCTTGGCATTGTCATTCTGGCTACCAGCTCTCTTGGTAGCCAAAGCCAGAGAGTAAGTTGGCAAAATAACTTGTCATGAGACACCAGAAATATTTCAAGTCATCATCCTTTATTGTCTCATGAATTTTCACTATCCTTTACCAAATTAATTTTGTGTCCATCAAATAATGCAAACATAAGTAGAATGCTGTAAAGTAATATTACATAGTATTTTGTTTTGTGCTTTGTAATATGGCTTTTTAATAGAGACACAACGTATTATATTTCTAAACTAGCCTCATTGATTGTAATCTCAGCTCTCTTGAGCAGTGCTAATTAGAGTGCCATTTCCAAATGGTGAGACTAAGAGGACTAGTCTTCCTTTGTGACTTGTTTATAGTGTATGTTCTTCATTGGCTTTCAACAGGCCTGTGTTATGTTTCTTAGGATATCCAGGAGTCACAAAGGAAATGAGGGCACCTACCCCAGGGCAGGACATGGCAGAATGGCTGCAGGAAAGCTAGACAGACCCCTGTCTTTTCTGGCACACACCAAGCTCAACTATCAAGAACACGATTTAAACATCAATTCTGGGGGCCTGTAATGTTCAGTCACTCTGGGGACAGAAGGAAGATAGTGTGGTGTGGTAAAAACAGCATAGTCTTTGGGAGTTAGGCACACTTGATTCCAATCTACTTCTATTGCCCTTAAATTTGCAGAAGTTACTCAAGCTGCATCTCAGTTTCCCCATCTTTGAAATGGGGGATTTAGCACTGGCAAATAATAAAACTTCAATAAGTAGTAGTTATTTTATTTTCTCCATTTTACACACAGGGAACCTAAAACTCAGATAATATCTCCAAGGTCAAGTAAATGGCAGAGCATGCCCTTGAACCTTGGTCTCTCACTCCAAAGTCAATGCTCAAACTACCACATTACATCACTTTCATAATGTCTGCCTCTCAGGGTTGTTGTGAATATGATGTAAAGTGCTTAACACTGTGTCTGGTGGAGTGCAGGCTTCAGTAACTGGCAGTGATTATTATTAGAGATAGGTGAGCTCAACTGAGCTTAAATGCCTTCTAGAGGTTCAATTACTAAAAGACCCTCAACGTGACAGGGACCCCAGTTCACAGGCATATCTTTTCAGCCCCATTTACACATATAGATGCTTGGTGTCAACTCTGAGTATGAGAGATGATGATGCTAGTGGTGATGGTTAGTGACTAGAAAAGAAACATGACTTCATTAATAAAAACTTAAAATAGAAGACTGCTCAGTGCAATGGAGTGGCAAGAATGACTCTCCCTGCCAAACATACCTTTCTCGTCAGTTTTCAGACATGAAATCATCTTCCAGGATTCTCTATCTTGCCCGGAGAGAAACAGGCGAGAAAGTGCAAGCTCCTTAGACCTAATGTCTAGGAGGAAGTTGCGTTTAGTAATGCAGGAATAAAAATAAGATGACCCTCTAAAAGGCAGTGGTGACTACCCACAGCTCATGTGGGAGTCAGTAAAAACCTCATTTTTCATGCTAGCATTCGAGAGCTGACCTTTAAAGTCACCACATCTGGGGAGAATGTGTGATTTGATGCAGAACATTTTAGGGCATGCCAAAGGATGAATGGCTGAGAATGCGCTCATCAGTTTTCTTCTTTTTCAAGGAGCTCAGAATTGCTTAGATTATAAAAGTCAGTTCCTGGGCACTGCCAAAGCTATAGCATTTGCATAAGCAGGTCTTCTGTGCAAAGTAGATTAAGCACATATATAAATGGAATGCTGATCCATGCACCTGATATGAAAATGATGTGTACCTGTGTGTGTGTGTCCATGTCCTCACAGTGAAGTTTAGCTATTTCAAGGTAGCTAGTTATGTTAAGTTCAGCAAAGGGTCATTTGGAAAAAGATGGAATTGCTTTAAAAGAAGAGCCAAACTCTGTCAATTGCTTTGTTATGGAGATGTTGCCCTGAGGCTCATGCACTATTTCTAAGGTCCAATGAGCGAGACTGCTGAATATAAAACTAGCTTTTGATTTGTGAAACGCAAAATACCTGCAGGTCCAGAAGGAATAAAGTAAGTCTGTTTGTATTAATAAAACCAATTTTTAAAGAGCCATGGAATTTTGTAAAAAACAGAATTGGATGGATGGACATCTCACAGATTCATCTCCAAGAAAAAATAGCATCTGTCTGATCTTGTGTTTCATCATCTGCTAAATGAAGGTCTGGACAGTGATGCTGACAGAAATTCCTCGTAGCTGCTAATTCTGAGCAGGTTGGGCTGTGAGGCACTTTGGAGCTTGGATCTGTTACAAACTCGTCCATTCTCTAGCATTTTCCCTGGCAACTCTCCAGTTGGCTACAACCTTCAAAAGCAGCAAACTGAAAAACTTTCCCCCTGACATTTTTGGATGAGAATCCAGATGTCAGAATCAATGGGTCTTCAGAGTTGCTACTTGTAATGAAGGAGGCCAGAAACCACTTAACTACAAAGCTGCTGCCTAACTTCTATAGGAGCTACCTGCCAACCAACCTTCATCCATGCTCCAAAAGGCGTGTGGTGTCTTAGGGCCTGACTGTGGCAAGGAGGCTGGTTCCACCCTTCCTCACTGACTTGGGGACCACTGGCTATTGTTTAAAGGGAGTAGAGAGAGAGGTCAAAGAGCAGACCTATTTCTAAACCTATAAGTGAAAACCACTTTGATGGCTACTGTAGACTTTTACAAAGTCTGTAATACTGGAAAATTGGCTGAGGTTAGTAATGACTCACTCAGAAGGCTGGCATTGACTCTGTTGGCATGGCCTGCAGGGCAGCTCTTCTTGCTTATCTATTTCCTCCCTCCCTCTCTTCCTTTCTTTCCACCTTAACTATTTGCTGAGTACCTTACGCACGTCAGGCAGGATGATAGAGAGCAGGAATTCAACAACAATAACAACAACAACAACAATAACAACAACAAAAGTCAGACCCTGTTCCTGATTCCAGGAAGCTCAGGGTCTAGTGGAAAGGACAGGCAGGAAGACTGGCAGTTTCTGTGTGGATTCGTATGGGCTACCTTGGGGATGGGAGGAGGGCCACCTAACCTGCCAGATGGACACGAATCAGACAAAGGGGCTGGATAATGACAAGAGCATTCCAAGCAGAGAGAACACAGTGTGCAAAGGCCCAGGTGGAATCTGCAGAGAGCAGGATCAGTCTGTGCAATTGCCACTAGTTCCCTGTGGGGTGGACAATTGGGAGGAACAGGGTTGAGCAATGAAGGTTGAGAGAAAGCGGTGGCTAGACAATGGAGGGCCTTTTCTGCCACATAAAGAAGTTTGGACTTTTACTCTAGAGCAGTGAGACAATGAAGGTTTGTCATTGGGCTACTAGATGGTTGTCATGACCTACCACTGAGTCTTGGAGATGGGAGTATCTTAGATGGATCTTGCCAGAGTCTTAAGTGTGGGCCAACTGCTTGGGTGGCACCAATGTCAAATGAATGCATGACATTCCTGTTAGTCCTTAAGTGAAAGGAAGAGATTGAGGTATATTTCTTTCTTCTTCTTTTTTTTTATTTTAGAAAATACCATTAAAGGCTGGTATAGGAAGTAGCGTTAAATAAGAAGTCAGGTGGCCTTCTTTGCAGTTGAAAATGCTCCCAGATAAGCTGAGGAAGGGGCAATAAAACTGAAATGGCCAGAGTACACTTAAACACAATCATCCATTTATTCTTGAAAGCAACCCAAAAGATATAGGAAGCAATAGTTAAGAAACACACAGAAAAATTCAGACTAAAACAGCGCTGCTGAAAATCGCCTATGTCGACGTATTCTTCAATAAAAGTTGTTTTCTGCTGACACTTTTTTTTCTTCCTACGGATGTCCCTCTTATATTTGATGATCAATTTTCCACAAGGTTTGCCATAATGTTTCCTCAGAGCTTAGGTTTTTACATTTTCGTTCATTCAATGGCTGTTCTTAACCTAAGACAATGTATGATGTTTTCACAATTCAGGGTCATCTTTTTCTAGCTGACAAGATGTTTCTCAAATCCCCACTCTTTTCTCCACTTGTTTTTTCCCTCTCTTGCTTTGAGGAGAATCACTGGTAAAAGAGGCCATCTCTGCTGGTCTCAGTGGAGCCTGTGATCTGGTACATTCTATAATTTGACTGACCTCCACCTTCCTATGACGTGCCTTTTGGGTTTCCTGAAATCACCCCCATCCTTCCTAATACCTCAGGCCAGTGTCCTAGACCATTTACTTTTCCCAATAACTTCTTTTCTTGCAGTCCTTCTAAGATCCCATTTCTCCTTCAAAATTCGACCCAAGCTTCATATTCTTCACATCCTGAGACAGATAAGCAAAGATGATTTCAAGATAGAATGAGATGTTTGTGGTAGGAGTAAAAACAGGAGAGATTTATTATTATCATTAGTCTCTCTGTATCCCTATCATGCCTTTCTTGAGCAGAGAGACCACCTCTTTAGCTACTTTTGTCATCTCAGCTAAAGCTTAGCACAGCGGAATTTAGTACATTTAATTTAAAAAATGTGATTTGATGAAGTTGTGACCTACTGATCGCTATGGACCAGCCCTAATGTCTTCCAGCTCTAAGTTTCTAGCATTTTTTACACTCTGGCTCGGGTAGGTGGTAAACAGGTGAGAGTGGGTGGGGACCCTGAGGGGTCTTCACCTTTTCAGCAGCTTTGCTATGAAACCCAGTGAAATGGTGGGTTTCACTGAGAGGCTCAAAGAGAGTATATGGTAAAATATGAGAATAGAAATCTAGGTGTAGCTGCAATTGCAAAAGGCATTTGGACCAGTGATACTTGGAATCTATATAATGACTGCCTCCTAAATCTGTGAATGCTCGATTAGTGGCTTCCTATTGCCAAAGGGAAGCTTCAAGATGTGACATGAGTGGCTTGTGATTACAGAGCAGCTGCAGCCCCAGGATTGCACAGAACCATGTTAGTGAGGACTAGAACTCTGGACCAGCCCTAACATCTTCCATCTCAAAGTTTCTAGCAGTTTTACACTCTTAATTTACATTTTACATAGGACTAGCCCAGGGCAAAATAATAGAGCATGAAAAAACCTATTTTCTGCTATCTCTTGAAGCCTAGTCCCAGAATTTTTTTTTTTTTTTTTTTTTTTTTTTTTTTTTTTTTTTTTTTTTGAGAAGGAGTCCCACTCCTTCACCCAGGCTGGAGTGCAGTGGAGTGATCTCGGCTCACTGCAACCTCCGCCTCCCTGTTTCAAGTGATTCTCCTGCCTCAGCCCCCCGAGTAGCTGGGATTACAGGTGCCTGTCTCCATGCCCAGCTAATTTTTGTATTTTTAGTAGGGATGGGGTTTCGCCATGTTTGCCGGACTGGTCTCAAACTCCTGACCTCAGGTGATCCACCCGCCTTGGTCTCCCAAAGTGCTGGGATTATAGGCGTGAACCACCGTGCCCGGCCCAGAAAAATTTTTAACTCAAGAATGCTTGCTCTGCAAAACAAAGCATTGGGGTAGTTGTTGATGCCTTAGTGTGATTTGGCTTTATGTGTGATCCTTAGGAGTATTTGGAGTTTAAATGATTGAAGAAACAACAAAAATTGATGTCTGGTGGGAGGTTTGGATGAATGATGTTGGGATAGATATTTCAGAGGCAGTGGGACCTCCATAGTTTAAGCAATGCAGCCTCTGTTTTCACTTTCGATTCCCAATGTTGATTTTTATCACCTTAAAACTTCTATTCCAAAGCTTCCTGTTTAGCTATCAAGCCTCATTCTTATTTCAGTACTATTGTCATTTGCAATTTAATCATGATTAAGGAATCTTGGCTAAAGGTGGGAAAACACTTGCTGCTTGTAAACTGACCTTTGGATGTAGCAAAATTCCAACTCCAGTAGCTGGGGTAGGTGGTAAAGGGGTAAGTGCAAGCGGACCTTGAGGGGCCTTTACCTTTCAACAACTTTGTAAGTGTATACATTGACATACTAGTTGTCTCAAAAACTAGATGGAAAAATGTTAGCAAAAACACTGTGAAAGGAAGGCTGTGAGCCACAGAGCCCTTTTTATGTGTTTTTTGTTGTTGTTGTTGTTTTTTTTGAGACGGAGTCTCACTCTGTCACACCAGTGCAGTGGTGCGATCTCGGTTCACTGCAAGCTCCGCCTTCTGGGTCCACGCCATTCTCCTGTCTCAGCCTCCTGAGTAGCTGGGACTACAGGCGCCCACCACCAGGCCCGGCTAATTTTTTGTATTTTTAGTAGGGATGGGGTTTCACCGTGTTAGCCAGGATGGTCTCGATCTCCTGACCTCATGATCCGCCCACCTCAGCCTCCCAAAGTGCTGGGATGACAGGCATGAGCCACCGCGCCCGGCTTTATGTGTTTTTATCTGCACTTACCAAAGCTACAGCCACTGATGTTAGAACATCATTGAGTGACAGTCTTCTTTTCTGAGATTTATCTTTTTGTTATGGTGTGGGCCCCTAATAGCACAGGTGCTTGCTAGACTTGCATCTGATCAGGATCCTGGAATTCCCAGCTTTATAGACATTGAGCCTTTATTTGCTAGATCATGAAGAAGTGGCAGTGGTGGGGAGGGTGCAGGGGATGAAACCTAGAAAGGGATGGGGCAGTGTCAGTGGCTGGGGTCATGGGGAGCATAAGGTGATAGCTATTTATACTCATCCTGGAAATATTTCAGTATTTCAGCAACAGGAATGGCTGTGCTAGTGTGACTGACTGATAGTGGCCCTGGATCCATAAGTGCAGTTACTGATAAGAAAAAAATGCTGGATTTGTAGATGGGAAACTTGTGTGTGATTCCTAGCTCTGGCAACCACTAGTTTTGGAACCGGGCAAACCACTTGAACTTTGAGTCTCAGTATTCCCATCTATAAAATGGAAATAATAAGTGCTGTATCTACTTTACAATGGGAAGTAAGATAACATATGTGAGAACACTTTATTAAATGAGGAGGCCTTCTTCTGGTTAAGTTTTCCTATTATTTTGATATTTCTGTATAATTGATGAATTCTGTTCTTTAGTGCTAACGTCAATATGAAGCGTTTATTTACTCAAACACCAAATATTTGATGTTTGAGTATTGATGAATCACCAAAGTATTGATGAACTTTTTGGGTTGGGCTGCTTTTTTGCACATATTTTTCTTGTTCCCCTCCTAAGGGAGGGTGTGGGTTTGGAAGCTACATAACTAAGCTCTGTTAGAACTGTGTACAAGATAAATATAACTAGGGTCTGAGGACCTGAGGGATTATCTTATAAGTGAAGTACACTAAATTTAGCGTATAACTTTTTGTTATGTTTGGCACATCTCAAACCAATCTCAAATCCATCTTAAAAGGGCCCTTTTAAGTTCTCTTTGATAACTTCTTGCTTCCTGCCTATGTGCTAGATCTATAGTTAATGGAATTCTAGATGTGGAATGATGTATGTGATTATTTTAAAATATATGCTACCAATATGCAAGATCAAATTTTTAGGGAAGGTGATAGAGAAAATATATCACTCAGTCACTTTCTCACTTGCTTACTCAGGAATTTATTTCTTAAATGACGTGTGTAAGCCAATATCCTGGAGAAAGTGAAAGAAGTAGGCAACTTGGGCTTCCTCCTAGAAGTTTATATGTATCATTTTAATCTAATTTATGAATATTCAAGGACCCTCAGGAAGAGGCTGTGTAATTATTTCAAGGAGGGATGCAGAGGGAGTGAGAGGAGGGAGGCAAAAGGGCCCTTCAGTAGGGAAATGGGAATAGTAAATTTCTTTCCCATCAAGTGTTCCTTGACAAAGTTGTACATCTCTTTAATTGTGACCTTAGCAAGAACTTCAGGTGCCTAATGCCAAACATAAGAAGGGTTTTGCAGAGTGCTTTTATAAATCACCAGGTGGCACCATTACATATTTTATTGGTGTGATTCCGTGTCTGTGGACTTGGTCCCTTCAAGCTTTTGCCACTGCCCATTTGGCTAGGCTGGAACTGCTGCGAGAATGGTGTACTACCAGTGGTGATCTGAAGATGGCAGCATTGGGCGACCTATCTCATTTTCCTAAGCACACTCACTGCAGCTCGGGTCCACAGCGTGTTTGGATTTCAGATTGTCACTCAGACTTTCTTCTGCTTAATGACTGCATATATGTAAATGCCTCTGCCATTCTTCCATAAAAGAGGTCCGAGCTATCATTTCTGTTTTGTTTTTTAATGATTATATGTAATTATATCCAAATAAAATATTTATAAATAATTACATGTCATTAATAGTATGTAAAATTTGGAATTCATGAACACCAGTTGTGATGAAAGATACCCTTCAATTTGGGAGGTGTTAGTCTTAGTATTATTATTTGTTTCTGTTTAAAAGACATTAGTGGCCAAGAATCTGCAATTTTCTTTTACAGGTGTTCTTACAAGTCTCAGAGTATTTTTATTTTTTTGTTTTCTTGATAATAGGTAGGATTATTCATTTGGTAAATCTTTAGGGAATATATTATAGATCCACATCTGGAGAATTCTCTGAGGAAACCAAATTATATTTTCTTAAACGTTCATGAAGCAATTAGTTATCCTCAACTTCTGAAGGGTCTTCAAGGGGTCATCGAGTGCAACTCTAAGTAGGCTTTGCATTTAAAACCAGACTGTAGCAATGTGTGGTTGCCCCCTCCTCCTGATTAGTGATCATGCCCTGTGCGTTCTGAGGTCTTCACCAGTACTGAAAACAGAAAGAGAAAAATTATCCTGAGCAAGTGTGTGATTCAAATTTTGCTAATAACCTAATTTCAGATGCAACTTACTATTTCTCTTTATCTGTTAGCCACACATGGAGCTGCAAATAGAAAGCTGTCTCAAACCAAAAGGTCTAATTCTCTAAACAGAATGGGCTGTAGAAACAGCATTTAGGGACCTTCCTTGGTTGAGGACAACAGGAAACCAAAGGGAAAGGTAGATAGGGAATGAGCAGATGGCACTGTGTAAGGCCAGAGTTTCTGGAAGGACTCCCAGATGAGGTCTGGGGCCAGAGAGCATTCTGAGTGATGGGAAGGAAGAGCACAGGGGCTCTTTCCCTCTGAGGTTGCTCTGATTCTAGAAGCACATTAACCAAAGACACACTGGGTGAGAGATTTAGCTTTGAATCTTTAGTTGAATTGATGCAGACCTACCTTTTAATTCCTACCTAAACTAGAATAGTTTGCCAAATCTATGTGAAGACTGTGTCTATGGCACACCAGATTTTTTCAGAGGCTCTCTTAGCGTGTTTTGGTTCAGATCATAAATGTGACCATGAATTACGTATGCATTGATTCGGCATACAAGAATTAAACATGTGCTTAATAGGCTGACCCAAATGCTCCTGTAGCTGGCTCTGAATGTGTATTTTGGATGCTTTTGAATTTGACAGCACATTTTTTCCACGAGCTCTTCTATATTCAATGTTAAGGCTCCAAGGATTTCATGTCAGGTGTTGTAAGTGCAATATAAATTAGGAAAATCAGCCAAAGGCACAATAAGAAGATACTGTGACATTCTAGTTTTCCTCCATTTTAGACTTTTATTTCTCCATTATTTGGTTGTGAAGGAAAATTATGCGTCTATTAATTTTTTATCTAGAAACTTTAAAATGTGACAGATGTTGATGTCAAGCTCCTTAAAATCCTGAGCTCTAGATCTCTTAAATGTCACTGTCTAGACTGCTCCTGGGTAAATCACTTCATCTTCCTCAACTTGAATTTTCCTTTTGGTAAAATAGGAGAGCTGAACGTCCAGGATGCTTCCAAGCCTTTGTGCTATATTCTATGACTGTGTGATTACTTCCCTTCATTGCACCCAGAATTATGCAAATTTTTTGGAGGATATACTTGAAGGCTGTATTTTAGCTTTTCAACATGTATTTACATTTTTTATCTTGGTTCTTCTCCTAAGGGCTCTGTGATATTTACTTCTCCCAACCCCCTGCCATCCCTAGCCCAAATCATATTCCTGTTCACTCACCACTCTTGTGTGCCACTGCCTTCTAGCTGGTCTGTTTCCACTCACTGTTGCTGCCCTACAACCTATTTTCCATGCAGTACCTCCATGACCTTTTGAAAGCTAAGTTAGTACATGTCTTTCTCCTGCCTAAAACCCTCCAGCAACTTCCCATTGCTCTTGGAAATAAAAACCTATTCCTGCCTCAGGGTCTTTGCACTTGCTGTTCCCTCTTCTAGGGACATCATTTTCTCTATATCCTTGCACAACTGCCTTTTTAATTTCTTAATGAAAAGCTGCTTTTAAAGCTATTTGCAGCTTAAACATTACCCCTTCACTGAAGCTGTCTCTGACCCCTTTTCTAAAATAGTCACATTCCCTGCTTAATATTTGACATATTATATGGTTTTGTTATATACAGAATGTATTCCACCTGACATTATCTGGCTATTGATTTTTGTTTTTGTTATTGCCTGTCTCATCCCAGTAGCGTATATGCTTCACGGGATCACAGGCTTTGTTGCCTTGTTCATTGCATATCCTTAGCGTCTAGGGCAGTCTGGCATGTAATAGTTGCTCAAGAAGTATTTGTAGAATAGGTGAATGAATGAATGGATGGATGTCACAGAATAGATGAATGAATGGATGGATCGATGTCACAGGCAGGAAAACTACAACCCCGGGGTTGGAGTCACATAGCTAATTAGAAGCAGGGCTCAGACTAGAACTTGGATCCCTTTGTGTGCTTCTTTCTTACAGGTCATTCTGCCACATGCCAGCTTAACTTAGAGATCATTAATTCATTCACCATTTATTTATTAACCCAGTGCTTATTGAGCTCTTGTTATCTTTCAGATGCTAGTCTAGATCAGTTGTTCTCAACCAAGGATGATGTTGCCCTCCTGGGAACATTTGCCAATGTCTGAAGACATTTTTGGTGGTTACAGAGGGGGTGAGGATGCTACTGGCACCTAGTTAGTAGAGGCCAGAGATGCTGCTAAACATCCTACAATGTACAGGACAGACTCCCACAATTATGTAGCCTAAAATGTCAATAGTGCTGACTCTGGAAAACCTTGTCCTAAATGAACAGATACCTGCTTTTGTGGAGTTTATAGTCTAGTGTGGGGGGATAGATGATAAGCAGCATGTATCATGCATACAGAAATTGCAGTCTATGTCAAAAAGTGGTTCATAGAAAGAACGAAAAGGTGGAACAGAGTAAGGAGGAGTGCCAGTAGGTGCTGTAGGTTGTAATGGAGGGCAGGAAGGGCTGTTATTTTATTTTATTTTATTTTATTTTTGAGATGGAGTTTTGCTCTTGTGGCCCAGGCTGGAGTGCAATGGCACGAACTCAGCTCACTGCAACTTTCGTTTCCCGGGTTCAAGCGATTCTCCTGCCTCAGTCTCCTGGGTAGCTAGGATTACAGGTGCACCATCATGCCCAGCTAATTTTTGTATTTTTAGTAGAGACGAGGTTTCCCCATATTGGCCAGGCTGGTCTCGAACTCCTGACCTTAGGTGATCTGATCGCTTCGGCCTTCCAAAGTGCTGGGATTACAGGCGTGAGTCACCATGCCCGGCCTAGGGCTGTAATTTTAGCCTCTTTGGGAGGTGAATCAGGAAAAAATATTTTACTTCTGGAGGTTAAGCTCCATGACCTGGAAATGATCAGTCCTTTGGGTCCAGCCCAGTGCTGCAGAGCTTTGGATAATTCAACTTCAGAGATCACCCTCACATCAAAAAAATATATAACCTTCCTGAACCAAGGGACGTCTTAGCCTCCAAGTAAAAATAGAGCAAACTGCCACGTGCTGGAAATAATGATTATTTTCTGCCCCTTTTCAGGAGTGTTTAAATTCTCTTTCTTAACACCTTCAGTGCTCTATCATCACTAATGCAGGACAGTGTTAATTGATGGAATTTTTATTGCTTGTTGTCAGCATCTCACTTTTCTTTCAGAGCAAAAATAGTGTGAGTTCAGCCTCTCTCAACAGCACTGTGAGATTTTTGTTTTTGTTTTTTTTCTTCTCATTGTGCAGAGATTCCTCTGTCTGTTTACGTTGATTTCTTAAACCCAACAGAAGCAATTGAAGATATTAATGTCCTGGGGAAGTTGTAGTAGTTGATGCTGATAAAACTTGGGCCAATAAAGTGTGTGTGTGTGTGTGTGTGTGTGTGTGTGTGTGTATAACATCCACCCCACTGCTTTCCAATTTATATTAGATCAACTTACAGTTTTTTTGACTTCATGATGGTGTGAAAGTGACATGCATTCAGTAGAAAACACACTCCAAATTTGGAATTTTGATCTTTTCAACACTTTATTATGAAATAGGCTTTGTGTTAGATGATTTTGCTCAACTGTAGACTAATGTAAGTGTTCTGAGCACTGTTAAGGTAGGCTAGGCTAAGCTAGGATGTTCAGCGGGTTAGATGTATTAAATGCATTTTCAACTTAGGATATTATTTTCAACTTATTGGGTTTAGTGAAATGTAAACCTGTTGTAAGTCGAGGAGCATGTACATGCACAAATACATATATAAACCTACACGTGCATATACATATGCAAACATAGATATACATTTAAGATTTTACTAAAAAATTATATTAATATTGTGGTTTTGGTAATTTGGTAGTCATATAGAGGTACTTGCTTTCTTGGTTGCTCTCTTGTTTCTTTACCACAATTCTTTACCAAGCACTGGCACCAACAAATATTTGTTGAATAAATAAACGAACTGCCAAAAGCAGTTAGTGATTACTGGATTCCAACTTATTTTTCCACATTTGCATAAACTGATTTATGTCACTGAAACAAAATTTGGTAAAGATATAGCATATTGTTATGGAGGTATCATTGTGATATATTTATTCATTTCTATATCTGTGTTTTTTGTTTTTAAAATGATTGCAGGGGATATAATTTGACTCATAGGACTTCTGAATTCAGGAAGCATAAGACTCTTAGTAGTTAATACATTTTTCATATACATTCAACCTAGGGAGAGAATACTGAGCAAGAGAATAGATTTCAATAAATGCTCTTGATTTAAATGTCTTTAAATTGATAATATTGAAGAAATTATGCACAACACAGCATTTTGATTTGGGTGCCATTTTATCCTATCAAATAACTCATTGACCAGTTCACTGGATATGTGTTCATTTTTTTTCAGTGCTATTTCTTCACAATTGAGTTCGGCCTTTGCAAGCAAGAAGGGCAACTGCGGGCATATGGAGCAGGACTCCTTTCCTCCATTGGAGAATTAAAGGTATGAAGCTGTGAATGAAAATAACCTTCCTATGCAAACTGGTTCAAGGTCAGGGAAAATATTGATTTGTTTGAGCATTTCTACTCACAGATACTCCATAAATATTTAACACAGAGGATTTGGCACCTTGGATGTGGGTGCCGACCTCACTTTTTGCACTTCTGAAAATGGGTCATGCCTTTCTGGGTTTGTGGTGTGACTCAAATGGATGAGCAGCCATGTGTACAAATCAACAGCAATGACAAATGTATGCCCAAATCTTGAGTAACAAATGGCTGGCCTAAATTTAGTGCTGAAAAGTGGGCCGTGAGCTAGCAGTGATCCAACTGATTGAAATTCACTTGTGAGTGTGGCTTGGCTACTCTGATTTCCATCACCTCCCTGGCTCCTTTGGACTCCCCAGCTTCTACTTCCTAAAGGAGAGTTTGATGTTATTTCAGCATCTTCAAAATTAATGTGCATTAAAACATGTGTGGACATAAACAATTTGGAAAAACAAACCAAATAAGTATATTACCAGAGAGGTATCTATTATGTGTAATGATAGATAAGATAAAGAAAGTCATTTTTTGTTTTAAAATACAATAAATACAGTAAAATACAATAAAGTACAATAAAATGGTCATTTTTTTTTCAGAAATGTTGAGACTGGAATATTCTGATAATTTAAATATTCTCCCATTTAAGAATTGCCATTTATACCATGGGAGCATAGCAAGTTTTGGTGAATTTTAAATGCAGTGTGATATACAATCTAGAATAGTACTGAAAATAATTTAATCTTTCTTTGACTATTCAGACTAAGGTCAGGATTGTGGATCATTCTTGAGTTTTTATTTTGAGCATTGATTATCCTCATGTAATATAAATGGGAAATACATAGTTATTGGTACTTTTTGGCCATTTGCATTATTGAAAGATGCAAAGTAATTGTAGTTTTATTGAGTCTGGTCATTTTATGACTTCATTCGTTCATTCATTCATTCCTCAAACATTTGGTTGAACACCTAGTGCCATGTACTATGGCGGTCACTGGGGATATAAAGACAAGTAATAATGATGAAGAATAAGAAGAAAGGCCAGGTGCATTGGCTCATGTTTGTAATCCCAGCACTTTGGGAGGCTGAGGTGGGCAGATCACCTGAGGTCAGGAGTTCGAGATCAGCCTGGCCAACATGGTGAAACTCCATTTCTACAAAAATGCAAAAATTAGCCAGGCATGATGGCGGGTACCTGTAATCCCAGCTACTTGGGAGGCTGAGGCAAGCACTTGAACCCAGCAGGCGGAGAATGCAGTGAGCCGAGATCGCACCACTGCATTCCAGCCTGGGAACAGAGGAGACTCTGCCAAAAAAAGAAAAAAGAAAAAGAAAAAAAAAAAGAAAATAATGATAACAGCCAGAACAAGCATTTAAATAGACAATATTTCTAGTGCTTTAGACATATTAACCCATGTAATGCTCATAAGAACCCAATGAGATAAGGGATATTTATATCACAGATGGGAAAACTGAGGCATAAAGACATTAAGGAACTTGCCTAAGCTCACACAGTTAATAAGTGATGATCTGGGCTCAAATCCCAGCCATCTAGGCTCTAGGATCTGAGCTCCTAACCACTAGGCTGCACTCCCTGGGATCCCTGCCATCAAAAAGTTTACAGTACATTTTAGTGCAAGAGATAAACAACCGATCACATAATACAAAAAGTGTGACAATGAAAGAAATGTGCCTGGCTCATATTAGGCCATGCCTGAGAAGCCTTCCTGTCAAGGGCCCTGCTGTCCATGCTGATTCTTGAGGAATGGAAAGGGTAAATAAGGAAAGGATGGGGTGCACCAATCTGTCAGTGGAGAGCCACGTGTGGACCCTCAAGATTCTAGGTGAAGCCTGGTCCATTGAAAGAACTGTCTGGGGTTCACTGGAAAAGAGGATAATAATATTCAGCCTAACAAAAACCTGATGACCTGATGTAATGTGGTAATTTTTTAAAAAACTAAATTCTCAACAAAGAATCTATTTGGTGTTAATCTTAGTGCAGTGGGCAAAGCCCACAGCAACAACATAATGTCATATCCCCAATAAGACCATGCACTTTATAGAGTGTTTCTTGATTTCCCTGAACAAAAGAGTCAGAAAATGATGTAGCTCTTGAGCTGCGTCTATTTACATCCTCCTGAGATGGTTTATAAGTTACACCAGAAACAAAGGAAACAGATCTGTCTCATGGCCTTGACTTTCCTCAGGGTCTTCTGGTCTGGTTAATGAGGCATGTGTGGGCAGCACTAGGATGAATCTGTTGTTTTTGTTCCTACTGGTGTGGACAGAATTGTCTGGAAATGGAAATCAGCCAGAAATACGTACCAAGAAGGGCATTGTTCACAGAGTACCTTCTTGCTCTGGTCCATTACCTCCAGTCATTAGCGTTCTTCCATTCTCGAATTTCTATACCTCAACACACCTATGATTGCTATGTTGGACCATTTTTACAATTCAGAAATACTTTCTATGTGAAATATCTTCTGATTTTTCACAGAGAATACGTAACACAGGATGCTTTCCCTAGCATCTCTTCCCCCACATTCTCCTTGCCGTGCTTGTGAAAGTACCCAGAGCCCTCTCAGAGCACTTCTGAGTACTTTTAACCTTTATTTGAATGAAAAAATGATAGTCCTGGACCCACGTAGGGATAACTTTATTAATAGTGTTATCATAATTCCTGTGTAAACAAGCTTACAGTTTTGAGTGCAGTTACCTTTTGCAGTAAAATATTTTATGCTGTTCCAACTGCAGCCCAAATGTAAGTCCCAGCTACTGGAGGGTTTTGGGGTCATCTTTATAACTTTTTAGATGGAGTTGCTGGAGGTTTTGGTGTCATCTTTATAACTTTTACATAAGTATCCACAATCACCTTCTCTTCTTAAACAGAACACGTTCCATACTTCGTGCTATAAGGGGCTAAATTTTCCAGAGGCATAGATGTTGCTCTTTAGAGCTGGCCAAGTACTTCCAAGTGGTATATCTATAGTTCAGATAACTTTCATTTTTTTCCTCTTAACTTTTGACAATACTTATTCTTTTTGAAGATAGAAACAAAATAAATATGGAAAAGCTTGTAAAAGTTAGCATAAACCTTATAAACATAAACACTACATTTTGCCCCACAGCAATGGTTGCCCCGCTCTTATTTTAATCATCTGTTCTGTGGTGTACTTACAGGAATGCCAAAAAGTGCATTTGGGTGGGGCTTTTCCACACCTTTCATCACTGTGGAGAACAATTAACAATGAGCTGAGTCACCTGGAACACTGACTTTAAAGAGAAGGTTGAAAGTAGGATAATTGCTTTACCCACAGTCTAGCTTGTGTCTTTCCTTTCATACTTTTTCTCTTTATCCTGAGTTGATCTAACCATATGTCTATCATTTTTTGATGTATTATTTGCTTGCTTATTCATTTATTTTGTTGAACAAACACAAAATTGATGGTCCAAGATTTCAAGAACTTGGAAGGTAGTAGAGAAATTCTAAGAAAGTGATGATACAGATCTTTGTTGAGTCCAATTCTCTTGGAGAAGTGACAGTAAAGTTTGTTCAGTTTAGGTGGTGAGGAAATGATGGCTAGTCAATGAACTGGCTGAGTCTTATATCAAAAAATTAACCCATCTCAAAAGCAAAAGGCAATTTCTACTCCTTTTTCATGAGTAGGGGTAAGGTCTAGGTATTTATATCTTTCAGGCCAGAGATTAGATTTTTTTTTTTTTTTTTTTTTTTAGCATCCACCCCATAGTAGTTGCTGACATGTTACATATAAATACATCTGTTTTGCTCTCTGGGTTTTGAAAAAGCTGATGGTTTAAACAAATTTACTTATTATTTTTTGGCTTTAGTTTTAGGATATCTTGTATGGCAAATTTATTGTGTTGCCTTGATATAGCTATTAATCAGTATTCTCAGAATAGCTTTATATTTATTACAAGCAATTTGTATTTATTAACACTTGCAGCAACTCTGGGAGGTGGTCAGAATGACTGCTCGTCTGTATAGAAGAGGCCCAGGGGCCTTGCAGGTTCTCTGATGTCATCTGTTTGGTCAATGGTGTGACTAGAGTAAGGACTCGCTGCTGCTGAGCTCTCACATGTTTACCCTGTTCAGATGGCTTTCGAGTCCCTTCCTCCTGCTCTGTCTTCTCATGAAGTTAGCCGTGTTGGTAATGACAGAGGAAATGCTGGATGTTGGGAGCTGGAAACTGTGTCTTTGGTTTTTGTGGAAGGATTGCTTTAAGATGGAGGTTGTTCCCTCGACCCTGCAGCTTATTCAAGTTGGTGAAGCCTAATTGCTAATTTAAAAAAGTGTAAAGCATCATTGCCTAATTTGGCAATGGGGATACAGATGTCACATTGTGCTTGTTTAGCAGGATGGGTCTTTGAGGGAGGCTCAAAAATATTATATACACACATAATGCATTTATACATATACTTATGTATATATTTGTTGTTCTTTTGATGTGGGAAAAGATGATTGTGATGTGAGTGTAGAGTGTTTGCAAAGTCTTATTCAGAATCTAGGGCCCAAACTATTCACAAACCTGACTTCACACTTGAGTTTTTTTTTTTTTTTCCAACTTTAACCAGTCCTAATATAGACAGTGAGGATCACAAGGTTTGCATTTAGAATAGGTGAGATAATAACTGTCATTGCAAAAGCAGGTATCTGAGAAGAAGGAAGATTTTAAACTGATGAACCCAGGGCAGGCACTATCATAGTCTAGGACCTGAAAGCCTCAGAGCTGGGGCTGTTTAATTCTCTATGGGTTTCGGACCCCTGAGGGAGAAGGACTGCACACATGGTGGAAGGTGTGGCTGAACACATATGTACACAAAGCATCATCTCTGGACTGAATTAGTGATGATAACTAAATATACTGAGCACTTCCCATGCCAGGCACTTTGCATCCATTACCTCATTTAATTTTGACCACAACCCCAGCCTATAGATATGACTATTAGTATTTCCATTTTCCAGATGAATACTCAAATAGGCTTACAGAGGTAAAGTAATTTGCCCAAGGACACGTAGTTAGGTAGAGATGGAGTCAGATTTAAACCTCAATTGTAAACTGTAAAGACCTGTATTCTTAACCATAAAGACCTGTATTTTTAATTACCTTACAGTATTGTCTACTAATAGTTGGATTCTGGGAAATTTTTGATATTGAAAATAAATTTTTATATTCAAAAAGATGGAATGGCAAATAAGTCTTAACTTGTGCACCAAAGTCAATGAATTGGTAGTAGCCGCCTCTGCGGAGAAGGGTGGGAAGTCCATCCGCAGGCCCAGTGAGAAAGGCTGCTGTAGTCAATTTATTGTGGCTGGTGTGGAGGGAGGTAAAGGTGGTATGAGTGCTATGTACTTGCAGCCTGTTAAAATTATATTTCAAGAAGAGTCTTAGAATTCATCTAGGTCAATCTTTTCAGTTTATCAAAGATAAAGCTGCAGCCCAACATGGGGTAGTTTCACTCATTTGATATTATATGTCTAGCCTCTGGGGACAGCTACATTTAGAACCCAAGTCTCCTGGTTCCCAGCCCTGTGCCCTTGTCTCTAGCACTATGGGTAAATCCAAAATAGTCCTTTTAGAGGGTGTTCTGATGAGAGAAGGTGACTCTCAAGCATTCCTGTACTTTAAAAATGGCTTCAAAGTAAAAGATCGTCAACCAGATTCTGTCAGCATTATAAAGCTCTCTCTGCAGGAAGTTGGATTAATTCTTGCAAACTTCAGGATATCAGACTGCTAACATTTCGAGAAGGAATTACTGCAGAGTTCCCTGGGGACATCAAGTAGTTTGGTTCAATGTTTACAGAGAATCCAGTCTGGACATAGAGAAGAGGGTACAATAGCTGCTCCCCAAAACTGAGGAGCTTAGAGAGAGACCTGGATAGAAAATGAGAAGCAAACTCAGTTGGACTTCTCCAGTGGGCAATAGAAGTTGGAATCAAAGACATTGATGCTATTTTATACCCCTTGGGACACACTGTAGTATTCAGAGATAGGAGACTTCGTGGGCTGCATGGATGTTCCTGGAACTCAGCACACAGTCAGCTCATGGTCAGGTAAATGAGGCCATTTATATGGGTGATCATCACTTCATTTGTTGGCTTCATTCACTGGCTGCTCCCCCATCTCCAGGTTCTTGCCATTCTCCAGGCTAATCCATGGGTACCATTATTACCCGCATATTCATTAACAGCCAAACAGCAGCACTGGTCCCATACTCCATGGGTGGAAAGGTCTCCAGCAGGTAACCAGCATATCACACGCATAGCAGGCTCCTGAGGGTAGGCTGCATTTTTGAGAACTTAAGACAATTAAGTTTTTCCTTTAAATACATTGGTCAAGTGTGATCTATATTGCCTAATGGTCTGCCTCAAATTACATGTGTGTGAACCCACTGGTTTTTCTTGAAGTCTGGGGCAGAGCGCCGTATGCTCTGGGCCTTTTCTTGATCGACTTTAATCCTTTTTAGCTGTTAAAATGACTAGATAAGTATCTGGCTATCCAGTGGAATTGTCACAAAATGATTTTTTTTTTTTTCCAAAACCACACTGATTTCAGTCTCTGTCATTGCATACACACCTCTGGAGGCATCCTCTATACATAGTGACTGCTAAGGTTGGTAATGTCTTATAGAAGCAATGGAGACACAAACAGATGAGTTTCACTTCTTTCTTGTGCTTGTCCTTGACCCAGTGAAACGTCTTTAGCTTAGCAAGGATGTCCCAAGGGAGCCATGGCTTTAATGTTCTTACAGCCTGTTCTGCTACCACTCTGGCCATGCCCCTGAATGCAGGGATGAGAGAGTAGGAAGACTGAACACATTGAGCCAGCCACAGTCCTTCTTTCCATATGTACTGATGGATGAATGGACTATTAGAACAACATAGTACATTAAATGTAACCAGAGTGTATGGATGCAAAGAAAGCTAATTCGAATTCTGAAAATCATGGCAAGCCAATAGGAGGCCAATTGTTTGCAGAGGAGCAACAGCTTTCATAAAGGGACATTTTGTTTCTTGAAACTGTGAATATGTTTCTAAAATTGTGGACAGAATTATTGGTCATGTGGAACCCAAATCCCTTGATGTTTACTGCCCTGCATTGAATCTAGCACAAATGCATTTGCAGGCGTAGTGACCTTCTCCTTATAATGAAGTTGTTCCGTGGGCCAAAAAAAATGAGTTCACGCTGAGAGGCCCTCTGCATTCTGTGATTCATATATGCATTTATCTGGACAACGGAACTTTACAGGAAAGCAAATCACATGCAGGGTGCCCTTTCTCTTACATGTCAGTCTTTTGGTTCTCAATTGCATTTCAGACTTAGGGAACCACAGACTTCTTCATGGAGGGCTGTAAATCATTCCATGCATTTTGAAATTGTTGGAGGAATGCACGAAGAATATTGAACAGGAAAGCGTTTTCAGAATTTCTCCAGGAAACCTTAGCTGTTAGAGGCTGAGAAGGTAGAAAAGTATAATGGGTGGAATCCAGAGGCTGGGATAGAGATTGTCTTCAGAATCTTCCCATCTAAAACTCTCATTTACAGTTGAGGAAATGGAGGCACAGGGAGGTTGAATGATTGCTGAGGTTACCCAGTTAGACCTGGACTAAAGACCCAGTTTTCCAACTCCCAGTTCATGGCAGTTTCTGCTACCCCATTTTTTCTCTCTGCCTCTCTCTCCCAACTAATTTCCCCCTTAAATTAAGAAAAAGAATCAAGAGGAGTATTTCTCAATATATAGTTCACAACCACTTATGTTGGAGTCACCTTGGATGCCTTTAAAATGAAGATTTCTAGGTTTCATCCAGACCTGCCAAATGAAATTGAGACCCTGGATATCTGCATTTTCATAAGCTCCTCAGTGATTCTTATGCACATTGCATTTTTAGAACCATCAATCTAGGGTCTATAAATAGGCAGCACATGGCAGGAAATGACCACTAACTTTTAACATCCCTGAATTTATCTTGAGAATATAGTCATTCATTGTTCCCTGCTGTTCTTAGTGCCAGTCATGTAGTGAGCTGAACGGAGCTAATGATGGTTCAAAGAGTAATTACACCAGCTTTCCTGTTTTTCTAATACCTGCTCTTGGCATAACTCTATTAATATTAGCTCCTTTTTTCCTCAAGTGGCAATATTTATCTGCTATATATTGCTCTGCTGTACTTGGTGGAAGGTAAATGAATGCTTTGTAAGTATCCTCAAATATACAGGCCCACTCCAGACTCTGTTGATACACAGTACCTGGCCTCAAAATATCTCGCAATGAGTCGAAAAATAGTTTAGTCAGAGCCCCAATTACCTCTCCACGCAGATAATTATTACTTCTGCCATTTAAGTGAAATTTTAGTACATTGCTTATAGCAATAAATTTAGGAGCATATTTATGCTGTCCCTGCTTCTATTCATAGCATAGATTTAAAATCCCATTTCTGTGGGGGAATAGCTCTGAACTGTCCTTCAGTATGAATTTGGCTGGTAATAAATTAAATAATACCACAATCTCATTTTCTCCCACAGTACCTAGTATACTTAAAAAAACAAACCAAACAAACAAACAAAATCCTAGTGTCCAATTTACCCTGCACACAGGAGAGTTCTATATTTCATGACAGACTAGTAACTGAGCAGCTCTGTAGGATTACCGAGCTATCACATGTGTTGTAAAAACGTGATGTCATGGCACTTTGGAAGTCTCATTACAGAGTTTAACGGGTTTTGTGGTATATTTTGCAGCATGCCCTTTCTGACAAGGCATGTGTGAAAGCCTTTGACCCAAAGACAACTTGCTTACAGGAATGCCTTATCACCACCTTCCAGGAAGCCTACTTTGTTTCAGAAAGTTTTGAAGAAGCCAAAGAAAAGATGAGGTAAACTTTTTTTTCTCCTAGCTAGAGCAAATAACTTTTTATTTTTCTGTCTCTATTCCTTCCTTTTATCTATCTCTTGTACCAGTGAGGGTTGATCACATCTCTTTCTGTTTCTGTTTATTCTGCAGGGACTTTGCAAAGTCAATTGCACGTCCCTTCTCAGTATACTTCAATCCCTACACACAGAGTATTGAAATTCTGAAAGACACCAGAAGTATTGAAAATGTGGTGCAGGACCTTCGCAGCGACTTGAACACAGTGTGTGATGCCTTAAACAAAATGAACCAATATCTGGGGATTTGATGCCTGAACTGATGTTGTTGCCAGCATGATCTTTTTGGGGCTTAACAGCAATTCAGTCAATGTCATATAACACAAATAACCTTCTGTGTCACGGCTTGGCTAATAAGCATGCAATTCTGTATATCTATACCATCTTGTAACTCACTGTGTTAATATATAAAGCACCATAAGAAATCCAATGGCAGATAACCACTCATTGTATGAAATAATGTAATATGTTTAAACATCTTAAAAAGATTTGACATTCCTGCTTAGTGTCCTTAACCAAACTGCATCTACTTAAAATTTGTAACAAATAGGCCTCTTATGAGTCTAATTTATGCCCTTGTCTTTTTCAGATCCAAGCCTTTCCTCTGTGTTCATTAGATAAAATGAAAAAAAGCAGTGAAGCTGTTTCCATTTTCAATACTATCAGTGTTTTCACGCATTATCTGAGATAAACCCAGAATTGTAGGAAACTTCCCATCACAATAACGAAGGTTCAATATTCTGTTTCAAAAATTGTTGAGGTAGCACAGCAGTTGGAATGATTTTTAGGTTGAGTATTTACACAATGCAAGAAAGCACCTTTTTACAAATGGAATTATGTAGGTTGCGCTGACCTTGTAGAACCTGAATTATGACAAGCTTCTTGAAGTATTTTGGAAGATAGTACTTCCGGAAAGGACATTAGGAAAGACTAAACGGTGGACAATCAATCTTGGGACTATGAATTTTATGCTGGAATAAAGTAAATTATCATGTTCAGGTGTTTAAACAATTTTTTTCTGGTCAGAGGAGAATAAAATCACGAGCTATAGAGATCATCTTTGATTTCAGAGATGCGGAAATTGAGTCACAGAGAAGTTGTGATTTGCCTGAAGCAGTACAGTGAGTTGTACACTGACATTCACAGTCCATTGCACTTTCGTTTTGTTTTGCTGATAAATTCGTCCCAGCGCTTGCATGTGTTTCTGTGTCATCCGAGATGGGAAACTTCATCTTGGTGTGTGCATGTGTTAATATGTCATTGGAGATGGGAAATAATGCCTGTCCAAACTAATGTTTATCAGTAAATAGAACTTGGTTTGTGGTCAAGGGTTGCCGACTGTATATATGTTGTTTCCCCTCACAGCTGCAAATCAGGCCAAATCTATGGAAGGTTTTCCACTTCCCTAAAGTTTGGGCAACTTTGGGTAAACAGTGGTGATGCAACACAAAGTTTTGGTGGTCTTTGCAGTAAAAGATGAAATTAAGTGGTTAAGTGAACAAAAACTGCTGAGAGTGAATGAATTTCTTTGGATTCCCTCACTGAACATAACTACTGTTCTTCTGATTCTGCATTTGGTAGTAGGGAACACTGGACGGGGGAAGGAGGGGGCAAGAAAAACTAGAGAAAAAAATGACAAAATAACTTTTAGCAATTTAAAATATTTACTTGAGCAATTTCCAAAAATGTTCTTTTAGTAAGAAATTACGTATAATTTTAAACTAATTCATACTCTTATATGGAGCCCACTAAGGGTCAGAAATCTTTGGACTAAATATATTCAGAAAGAACATGAGAAAGAGCTAAAAGACACATCAGGGAGAGATCAAACTAAAATGAAAACCTAGAGGTTTGAATATTGGTTGTCTTAACGATTGAGGATCTTTTATCTCTGAAGCATTCTCAGAACAACTGAATTTTGAGAAATAATTTGGTGGATAGAATGTGAGAGTCACAAAATATAAATGCTATTCCAGGTGAAGGGAATAGTGCCTTGAAAAATTGGTGGTGGAGAAATGAGGAACAAGCTAAACCAAATTTAAAAGATCTAGATTGATCAAGCAGTCATATATTTTGATAGTTTCATAGATCCATAAATATATAGCTTCTTATATCTTGCTTTGCTAGCTTTAGATGACCCTGAATAAATTACTTATAAATTAGAATCCAGAATCATAATCCAGAATAGCATATCCACAAATTTTCAGAACTGGTTGCTGAATTTTCTCAGAGAAGAAAATTGGCTAAGAAATGCTCAATGTCGGCCGGGCGCGGTGGCTCACGCTTGTAATCCCAGCACTTTGGGAGGCCGAGGCGGGCGGATCACGAGGTCAGGAGATCGAGACCACGGTGAAACCCCGTCTCTACTAAAAATACAAAAAAAAAATTAGCCGGGCGTGGTGGCGGGCGCCTGTAGTCTCAGCTACTCGGAGAGGCTGAGGCAGGAGAATGGCGTGAACCCGGGAGGCGGAGCTTGCAGTGAGCCGAGATTGCGCCACTGCACTCCAGCCTGGGCGACAGAGCGAGACTCCGTCTCAAAAAAAAAAAAAAAAAAAAAGAAATGCTCAATGTCTGCCTTTGGTGTTGTTTTCATAATTTGGTATTGCTTTAGACACAAGTCCTAGAGTCCTGTCATATATATTCATTAGAAAACCCCTACAAGTAGCCATCAAGCTTTCCCCTTCCAGTCCCATGAGATTAGAGCTTCTTAATTAAATATACTTGAGAGAGAATTATATTTAATTGAAAACAAATTCCCTCAACAAAAAAATAGCATTTGAGGTGTCTTCTGCTTGGCTTGTAGTGGAATCCAGTTTTCTAATATGTGCAAAAATCTATCTTGTTTCAAAAATAAAAGAGTTGCAAAGTAAATGGGCTTTCCCACAGAGCTTATATAGGTATCATACAAGGAAGTGGAATTACTTGATTCTTTTTAGATTTGTTCTCCGTTTGGAATAGCAGTAACCGTGGTTTTCCCCCTGTGAAACAATGGATTCATGGTTTTCATTTGTTGTGAGCATTTAACATGCAAATGCCATTACAGCTAATGGTGGGAAAAATCCTATAAAATTTAATAGCCATCATAGGAAAAGTGTTGGCAGAAAAATTCCCTGTAAGGAAATAGTGTAACAAAATAATCACAGCCAGCTTCTTGTCATATTTGATACCTGCTCAGTGTAACCATTTATCTCAATTATGCTTCATGACTTAAAGCTAAATTAAATAGATCCAAGGGCAATTATAAATTTAAAGACACTTGCTCACTGTCATCTCACTGTGAGTTGTTACTTTATTATGGCTTTGCTGCTGACTTCTGTAATCAGCTAATCAGAAATCAACACAAAATTCCTGGCAGGACCAGGGTGCTTACATGTCACACTTTGCAAAAGATAGCCAAAATCTGATTAGTCCAGTTTTATTCTTGAAGCATTTTAGTCTATTATGAGTTAGAATATGGCATACAGTATATTCTTGAATGTTCATTTTATTTGGCATAATAAAAGCATAATAGACTATTCATAAATTATACCTTTTAAGAGTGGGAAAATTTGAACTGAAATTTCTTCTTTTTTTTTTTCTTCCACGTTAGTGGTGAAAGTTGTGAGACTTGGGTTTCTGACTTAGTCTCATTTATTTACTGTGTAATTTACAGATGATGCTTTTTAGTCATGATATATCTGTGCTTGTCTTGCTTGCTTATAGTAAATGGGCCTGAGCCTAATGATTGTGAAGTATTGCAACATTTACCAACATGGAAAGTCTACAGTGAAAAACAGTGTGCTTTAACATGAAATAGAATAGAAATACAGAGTTTCATTTTCAAATGGAGTCATGGCTCGCATCACCTCATTTTCTTCATTCGAGGAGGAAAACATTAACACAAGATGTAGTTGTCCTCCAATTCATTTGATCTAATTTTCAACTTCTAAAGAATCAAGTCTTGATGTTTATTCTCACGAACTTGTCTTACTTATAATGAAGAAGAAAGCAGTCCAGAGTTTTCTGGTGTGTCTGAGGTTTTTTTTTTTCCTTTTGGGAAATGATTCTTATGCAAATTGTCATGTTCTGGGGAGAGTCAAGGGAATTAACAATGGGGGATTGCTTCTTGTAATATTAGATTTGCAAATGTTTGAAATAAAACCAGTTCTAGAACATAAAATGGTGGTTCTTTATAATGCGACTTGGAGTTTCAAGACATTCATCCAGTTTCTTGGAACATGTCAGGCACAACATCAGCATTGTTTTAGACACTGAGGATGTAGTGGTGAATAAAGCAGAGGAGGTTTATACCCACTTTGAACCTCCATTCTAGAGGGAGATACAGGCAAAACAAAACAAAACAAAAAACAAATGAGTTGAAATCACAGCAAGTTCTATGAAGAAAATAATCACAATGATTTGATAAAGAGAAATGGGGAGATGGTGTCGGGGGACTGGAAAGGCCTTTCTGAGCAGGTGGCATTTGACCAAGAACCAGGGATGAGATGGAGCTGGGCCTGAAAAGGGCCATGGTTAGCGTGTTCTCAGAAGAGGGAACAAGGACCGAAGGCTCCAAATCCAAATTGGGTTTATGTTTGAGGAAGAGACAGATTGTCAGCGGGGGGAGTGGAATTATATGAGGGCAGCATGGAAGACAAAGACGAGATAATAGTACAGGATTCCACAAGAGGTCAGGTGCACTCTCTGTGCAGCGGAAGGTCACTGGAGGGATGTAAGGAAGACAGTGACAAGATCTGATTTACGTTTTTAAGAGCTTACTCAGGCTGCTCTGTGGAAAGGGAGTGTAGTGGGGTTAAAGGGTGGGTGTGGGAATAAGAGTAGAAGTAGTGAAACAAATTAAGAGGCCATAGCAATATTGGGGATCTGCAAAGTCAATATCTTACTTGATCATGGTGGATGTTATTAAAAATAGTTGTAATTAAATAAGTTACAAAGTTAAGAGGGTGGGCACCATCAGGTGAAAAACAGAGAAACTGGAATGATCTGTACCTGGGTTGATTCTCATTTGGCTGGAAAAGAAGGCATCCAAACATATCCTGTGTCTTTCACAAATACTTAAAGCTTCCTTTGACAAACATCATGTCAAACTTTCTCTGGCCAGCTTTTAAGGGAAAAAAGCTACACTGAAAAGCAAATGCATTTTTTTTTTCTTGTGACTCACAGATATTGACAACAGAAGCAAAAATGACACAGAAAATGAGATATTATTGGTGAATGTTGGTGGTGCTGACATATCGGGTAATTCAGGAAAAAAAACCTCTCTTACCTCCAGGCAAACTGAATAGTTGTGTTCACTGTTCACTCTGCTATTTCTGTAGGAATAAGCCATATAAATGTTAGTGGATTAGTTAAGTCTATTTCGATTCTTATCTCTGCCTCCCATCTCCCCAAATGCATAGTTCAGATATTCCAGAAAAGGTTCACCTGCTGTGATTTTGTCCTCTTTCCAAGAAGAATGGGTCTGGTGCAGCAGCTGGAAGTATATTTCCTTCTTTGGGAAGATTGCAGTGAGCCTGATGTTCAACCCAGGGGCATCTGTGGTTATGGTGCCTGCAAACAGCATTCTCATAATCCAGTCTGGATACAGTTTTTATAATTGAACAACAAAAATATCTGACAGATGTGGGCAGGGTAATTTGAAAGCTAGATGGCACAAAGAAATCAAGTTCATTTTCTGTCAAAATCAAATCTTTGAAAAACGGTACAAAACTAGTCCTTAGTTTACAGGTTGAGAAAGATAATATTAATTACAGGTAGGTGGGAGGAAGTTTCTGGTCCCTCCTTCACTCCTAGATCTCTTGCAGTCTCCTTGCTTTTTAGCTTGTTCATTTGCATGGAACTAGCAAGATTGCTGATTCAGTAGGTCTATTATTCCCAAAGGTTTGCAAACCACTGAACACATCTAATGTACAGCTTGCCCAATTTTAGCGAACAGCTAACTTCACAGACGCTAATGAGGCCAATTATTGGCAAGTGAATTTGAAGTGAAGAACACATTAGATTTGCCGCTATAGCAGTTATTTGTTTATCAGGATTGATTGAGGCAAACTTTCTTTTGATCATTACATCTGATTGATTACTGCACATGGCATTATGAAAGAATGAGGTTTCCAAGTTAGATAGCTACTTGTTAGAAAAATCTCTACCTTGCAAGGGCAGAACGTGTTTCCCTATCCATTTCAGTGTGAAAACCTAGCCATTAAATTGGAATGGATCCTAATTAGTCTCCTTGCAAATCTCTAAAACTTTTTGGTCTTTCCTGTTGAGCAGAACTTAAAAGAAGCCTAAATTTCTCCCTTGCCCACGTAGAGTCCACATCAAAGAAAATAACTTGCACGGTAATACTGCTGAAAATGAGTGCAGACATAGCAATCCTGATTTGAAGAGGCATTGGAAAGTATAATTTGATTCACCCAGCCAAATGATTACTGCAAGTACAGATCATCAGCAGGGCCCACTCCAGGACATTTGAACTGGTGATGAGCTGACAGCTAATTGCCAGACTGAGTCTGCCTCTTGAGCTTCTGCCTGAGAACACAGGGAAAAAGCCCCATAGCTCCTACAAACTCCTAACCTGGACGGTGGCTATTTTTCCATGTTGGAAATATGTCTTTTAGGATGATTGTCTCTCTGATCATACCGACCAGCTGTTGTTAGCCCAGTATCCATACCTTCATTGTCCTATAATTGCACCATAGTTTTCCTTTTGTGAATCCTGTCCCTGGCTCTTATTCCTTACTTTGGGTGGGGCTGATTCCACTTCTCAGTTCTAGGGGTGGGCTTATGACCAATGTTTAATCAGTGAGCTATTATATTCTTCTGGTCACAATGATTGGTTCATGGGTAGGCCAGGACCTAGGTTGGGCCAATTAAAGCCAAACCCTGGACTTTTCTGAAACCATTGAGAAAGAGATAATGCTGCTTTCTTCTGTAATTGTAAGGTGGTAGAAAGTGAGTCTGGAACTTCCCTGGACCGCCAAATAGAGAATGTAAGGCCAAGAGTAAAAGATAGAGACAGTGGGCCAGGCGCAGTGGCTCACGCTTGTAATCCCAGCACTTTGGGAGGCCGAGGTGGGTGGATCACGAGGTCAAGAGATCGAGACCACGGTGAAACCCCGTCTCTACTAAAAAAAATACAAAAAATTAGCCGGGTGTGGTGGCGGGCGCCTGTAGTCCCAGCTACTCGGAGAGGCTGAGGCAGGAGAATGGCGTGAACCCGGGAGGCGGAGCTTGCAGTGAGCCGAGATTGCGCCACTGCACTCCAGCCTGGGTGACAGGGCAAGACTCCGTCTCAAAAAAAAAAAAAAAAAAAAAAAAAAAGATAGAGACAGTGTCTTAATGACATTGCCAAGCTCACAGATTTAGCTGTGCGTGTAGCTAGATGTACTTTTAGACTTTCTAGGACCATGAGCTAATGAATGACCCCTCCTCTCTGCTCTCATTTTCCTGCATGCTATCACTGGCATCAAAAAAGTGCTAACATCCATGATGAAAGCAAGAGAGAAGGGGTAGAGGATTTTAGATTTGCTTTCTTCACACTTTTTCAGTTGGTTCTGGGAATCATAACTTCCTGAAGAAGTACAGGCAAACCTCAGATATATTGTGGGTTTGGTTCCAGACCACTGCAATCAAACAAATATAGCAATAA
Organism: Symphalangus syndactylus; assembly: GCF_028878055.3. Classification (NCBI taxonomy): domain Eukaryota; kingdom Metazoa; phylum Chordata; class Mammalia; order Primates; family Hylobatidae; genus Symphalangus; species Symphalangus syndactylus. The sequence goes on from NC_072435.2 coordinate 67,462,229, forward strand.
AGTGAGTCACACAAATTTTTTTTTGTATTTTCAATGTACGTAAAAGTTTTATTTATAGTACACTGTAGTCTAGTAAGTATGCAATAGCATTACGTCTAAAAATGTAGATATCATAATTAAAAATACTTTATTGCTAACAGATGCTAACAGTCATCTGAGCCTTCAGTGAATCATAATCTTATCGCTGGTGGAAGGTCTTGCCTTGATGTTGATGGCTGCTGACTGATCAGGGTGGCGGTTGCTGAAGGTTGGGGTGGCTGTGGCAAGTTCTTAAAATAAGACAACCATAAAGTTTGCCATATTAATTGACTTTTCCTTTTATGAAATATTTCTATGTAGCATACAATGCTGTTCATAGCATTTTACCCATGGTAGAACTTTTAGAATTGGAGTCAATCCTCTTAAATCTTGCTCTTGATTTAAGACTAATGTTTATGAAATATTCTAAATCCTTTGTTGTCATTTCAATAGTTCATAGCATATTCACCAACAGTCAGTTCCATCTCAAGAAAACACTTGCTTTGCTCATCCATAAAATGCAATTCCTCATCTGTTCAAGTTTTATCATGAGTTTGCAGCAATGTAGTTACATCCTAAGACTCCACTTCTAATTCTAATTCTTGTTATTTCCCCCACTTCTGAAGTTGCTTCCTCCACTGGAGTCTTGAACCCCTAAAAAGTCATCCATGAGGGCTGCAATCAACTTCTTCCATACTTCTCTTAATGTTGGTATTTTGACCTCCTCCCATAAATCACAAATATACTTAATGACATCTAAAATACTAAATCCTTTCCAGAAGGTTTTTCATTTACTTTGCCCAGATCTGTCTGATAAATCACAATCTATGGCAGCAATAGTCTTATGAAATGTGTGTCTTAAATAATAAGACTTAAAAGTCAAAATTACTACTTGATCCATGGGCTGCAGAATGAATGTTGTATTAGCCGGCCTGAAAGCAATATTATTTCCTTGTATATCTTCATCAGAGCTCTTGGGTAACCAGGTACATTGTCAACAAGCAGTAGTGTTTTGAAAGGAGTCTCTTTTTCTGAGCAGTAGTTCTCAACAATAGGCTTAAAATATTCAGTAAACAATGCTATAAGTAAATGCTCTTTCATCTAGATTTTGTTACATTTCTAGAGCACAGGTAGAGTAGAATTAGCATGAGTCTTAAGGGCCCTAAGATTTTTTTTTGCTGTGGTTAATGAGCATTAGCTTCACCTTAACAGTCACCAGCTGCATAACAAAATAGTCAGCTTGTCCTTTGAAGCTTTGACTTCTCCTCTCTAGCTGTGAAAGTCCTACATGGAATTGTCTTCTGACAGAAGGCTATTTTGTCTACATGAAAAACCTGTGGTTTGGTGTAGCAAACTTCATCCATAATCCTGGCTAGATCTGTATAACTTTGCTGCAGTTTCTCCCTCAGCACTTGCTGCTTCACCTTGCACTTTAATATGATGGTGATGGCTCCTTTCCTTATGTCTCATGAAACAACTTCTAGCTTCATATTTTTCTTCTGCACCTTCCTTACTTCATTCAGCCTCAAAAGAATTGAACAGAGTTAGGACCTTGCTCTGGATTAGGCTCTGGCTTAAGGGAATGTTGTGGCTGGTTTGGTCTTCTATCCAGACCACCCACACTTTCTGCATACCAGTAATAACGCTGTTTAACTTTCCTATCATTTGTGTGTTCACTAGAGTAGAACTTTTAATTTCCTTCAAGAATATTTTCTTTGCATTCCCTACTTGGTCAACTGGTACAAGAAGTTCAGCTTTTGGGCTATCTTGGTTTTTGATATGCCTTCCTCACTAAGCATAATCATTTCTAGCTTTTAATTGAAAGTGAGAGATGTGTGACTCTTCCTTTCACTTGAACACTTAGAGGTCATTGTAGGAATATTAATTGACCTAATTTCAATATTGTTTTGTCTCAGCAAAGAGTAGGTTTGAGGATAGGGAGAGAGATGGGAGAATGGTTGATTGGTGGGGAAGTCAGAGCACATATAACACTTCTTGATTTAATTTGTCTTATATAGGTGTGATTCATGGCACCCCCAAACAATTACAATGCTAACACCAAAGATCACTGGTCGGAGATCACCATAACATATAATAATAATAAAAACGTTTGAAAGATTGCAAGAATCATCAAGATGTGACACAGAGACTGAAAGTGAAGACATATTGTTCGAAAAATGGTGCTGACAGGCTTGCTCGATGTAGGGTTGCCACAAACCTTCAATTTCTAAAAAATGCAGTATTTGTGAAGTGTAATAAAGTGAAGTGCAATGAAACACGGTGTGTCTGTACTATTTGTGTCTTTCTGTCCTTCGTGTTCTACAGAAATATGGGGCATCTGACCTGTTTATACTCCTCTAATGTTGGGAGTGGTGTGACTTGATTCCAGTGAGATGTGGCCAGCAAAATTGCTCGACAGAAGTGTTTAATTAGATTCCAGGTGACAACTTGAGATTCATTCTGTAAACAGTAGGTTACTCACTGGTTTGTTCCATGGAAAAAGAAAATCAAAGTGAATTCAACTTACGATGAGAGGCAGCTTAGATAACTGGATAAGACTTTTGTTGTCCCAGTTTTTCAGCGTAACTCTTAGGATGATCTGGTTTTCATTAGGGCACCTTTAAATAAAACTTGTCTCCCAGAGTATAGGAGAGAGAACATGGGCATTGACATCATGTAAACAGAAGTACAAATTCTGATATCTCTACTTACTGGGTGATCGCTATAGAATTATTGACACTTTCAGGGTTTCATTTTAGTTGTCTGAAAAATAGGAATGAAAATACCTCATTAAATACCTCATTTACAGACTTATGATTATTTTATATATCTTTATATATATATATATATAAAATTGAACTGTGGCAAGTGGGCTCTGAGCCATTCCACAATTGTCTTTCTTAGAAAAATGGAAATACAGGGCATAGTGGTTGGTGGGTGTTATGTTCTAGTCACCAGACCATCTACTAAAAGGAAGGCCAAATCAATCCCCTCTATGTGAGAGGTACTGCGTTCCCAAGGCTTCATTTCACAAAGCAATTTCTTAAGTTGTCTCTGACTAAGATAATCTCCTGGTCAGAGGGAACAAGTTAGGTCCAGAATATAAATGTATATTATTTGCAGAGCAGGAAAGAGAAATGCTAAGTAAAAACAGGAAATTGGAATATTATGTGTTGAGAGAGCAATTCCTTTCATCCTTGCAGCTAATGGGCTGAGCAAAAGTGAACAATTTGTTTCATGTGATGATTCGCTAATACTAACTGACAAGGTTTCCATTTCTGAGTACCATTCCACATTCAGCTGCTTGTTTTGTAGTGCAGTAGTGCAATTATCCATCTTTTGCATTGCATAAACAGAATGGCTCAAATGTATGTGAGGAATAACCATAACTGCTTAAGTCCTTCCTGTTAAAAAAAAGGAACAAGGGAAAGGCAATATGGAATGTCTCCTACTTTCCTTAAAGTAACCATCTGTTTCCTTTCTGATGTCCTCTTCGCTGGAGAATTCACTTTCAGACAAATATCCTAATTATGGGAAGGGGAACAATGGTTGGGTTCATTTTCCCTTTGAGCTTTATTTTTGTCTCCATTTTGTCTTTGTTGTAAATAACATTGAAAGGAGCACTAATTCTAACTATCAGCCTAGACACAGAGCAATTACGCTTGTGGCTTGCCTGTACATGGGAACTAGGGTAGGCCTTGGGAGAGGTGACATATGACAGCCTACCTCATTTCAGTAGGGTTTATAATTAAAGCTGGTTCAGTCTTAGCTTCATTTTCCATTTCCTACATTTATTTTGTTGACTTTTATTTTTGTATCATTTGTATAATTTGGGTTTGCTTGGCAAACTAAAGGGAGCTTTATTATATGTGACTCATGGAATCCAAGAGCAGGGATGTAGTGGCCTTCAAAAGGAATGAGAGCTGGGAACTGAGAAGATTTCAGAATTTTCTCTCTGCCTCTACTATGCCTTCTCTGCACATCTGTTTCACTCTACTGTCTGTGACTCTCTTTTCTTCTTTTTCCTCTGCAGATGGGATTTTTCTACTTACCCATATGCATGATGGAATATGGTGATTTTATAACTTCTGAGTTACGGGTTATAGTTTTAGACAAAGGCAGACTTATTGCCTCTGAATTCAAATTCCAAAATCTTGGGAAAGGGAATCTGATAGATCCAGTGTGGGTCAGCTGTCCATTCCTGGTCCAATTGACTATGGCCAGCATAGAAGGGTAAAGTGGCTTAGATATGACTGCAGAGACCCTCACCTGTGGGTAGGGAGGCTTTCCTGGAAGCAGAAGGGCTGGGCAGAAATCTGAATAGATCTGTAGAGTCCAGACTACAACCATTGTCCCTTTGGAAATCACCATGCCTAATGGAGCTTGTCCTTGGATTCTAAATGATCAGACTAAAGGGGTTCAATTTATGAACCCCTTTTGGATTTGCTGGCTTTTCATCCAAATATTCTAGTTTTTAGAGTGGGTAAAGTGAACTTATATTACAGGTAAACCAGCTTTAGCCCACCCATTCTTTCCTTCTCCCTTTCCCTCTCCCTTTCCCTGACGTCAGCTCAGATGCAGGCTGGAAAGGCTTCTGGTAAATTGGTGGCTGAAGAGGAGGAATGATGCAAACAGGAGGAGCATCAAGAGAGGTAGGAGGCTTAGCAAAGTGTGGTCCCAGAAGCCTGAGGAGAAGCATCTTAAACAAAGGTTAAGGAGCTATGGACTGTGCAAAACTGAGACTGTGGTCTCTCCAGAGGTGCTGGTGGAGACCCTGGGCACTGGGCATAATGATGAGCAAAGGTGGACAAGTTCCATGCTTGTGGAGTATGTGTTCCTACAGAGATTCTTGCCTTATTCTGGGAGTGGTATTTTTCTTGTTTTTAAGAAGTAGGTAGATTTTATTGCAGCCTGGTTTCTATCAAGATACTATCAGAAAAACAGGCTGACACAACAGATCTAAATCTCAATTGACTAGCTAGATTTCATATATGTGAAAGTTTTGTGGTGCCTACTGTGGGAAAATTTGGTCCTGCTTATTTTCTCTGTCTTGAACTTTTCCAAAACTTTTTTCCTTTGTATACTGTGACCTTGTGGTTATGATGGTTTGTGCTGTATAACCTAGAAAAATGAGGGCACAGGCTGAAGTTTAAGAGGTCTACACAGTGTCAAATGTCTTCTTTAATCTTAGAAAGAAATTGACTTATTAACTTCACTCAATGCTTCAGAGTTGAAGCTTCTACCTATACTAAAAATGTTGGCTTCAAATGACCACACTCGAGTTTTAAAGATATTTATAACTTTCCTCTCTCTTTTTTTGAAACGTGTAGTATTTTTTTTTTAAATGAGTTAAAGTGTTTCACTAATCATAGTTTATCATTTAGAATTACCTATCTCAATCCAGAGAAAATTAGATAACTGAGCACTAATATTAATTAGCTTGTTTTGTCAAGATTAGTTTAATATCCATTATTTTTAGTATGATTGCTACACATAAAATGACACCAAAGAGAATGTAACTGGATTTGTCCGAACACAACATCACGTTGTCCTATATTTCAGAGGCACACACACATACAATTAAACAATGTCTCTCTTTTGGTTATAGAATAATTTTCTTTTTCTTCTTCCTGAATCAGATTTAAAGTTTATCAAACAATCAGTATTCTTCCAGTATTGATGAAGATCAACAGGTTTGCTTAGGCTTAGCAGATATGTGGATTTTTTTTCTCTGTGAAATCAGGGCTAAGAATGTAGATGCTGGGGTTAAAGAACACAATTGAGTACTCAATTCTGCTATCAACAGGGGTAATTGGCCTAAATGCTCTATTTTTTTCTGTGAAATGAGAACTAATAACGGTACTGATATTATAGAGTGGCTGTGAACCCTAAATGAGATGATACATTTAAAGCACTCAGAATGGCACCTACCACCTATCCCACAGAGTTTTTGTGAATAGAATAATATATGGAAAGCATTTGGCCCAATGCTTGACACATGACATTTGCAGACACCCAATAAATGTGACCTATTATTATTTTATCTGTTGTTCATTTTTAATCATATGGTTATATCTTCATAACTTTTCTTTTTTCATACAATTAATGTATCAATACATTGGGCATGAGCCAAAGACATAAAAGAGTGGAGAACGAAGTGTGAACATTTCCCTTTGTCACCCACCTCTGTCAAACTCAATTAACTGCCAACCTTTGCTTTAGGGAGATTTTGGTCACCTCATAATCTCTATCAGTCCTTCCACACCATTCTTTAACAACAGTGACATTTTCTGTTTTTTTTTTCAGTGTATTCAAAGGCTCAAGCAAACACAGCTTGGAGCTGGGGATACTCTTAAAATGTCTTAGCTCTATATCCACTTTCTATGCATTGTATTCACAAACATACACCTTTCTTGGTGTACTTGTATTTGGGACCATATTATACATAGTGTTCCTCTACTAGCATTTTAAAACTTGGAGTTACTTCCATATCCAAGTGTGTAAGTCAATCTCATACATTTATTAAACAACTCTGTCACATCTATAGTACAAATAAGTCACGATTCATTAACTATTTCTGTTTTAATGGATGTTTTTATTTGGAATTTTCCATGATCACACATGATATTGCAATCAGTATTCTTTAAATAGTTTATATGATTTCTGAACATATGTGGCTATTTCATGGGACAGATTTATTTCTGGAAGTGTAATTTCAGCATCAGGGAATGTGCACATTTACAATTTTGATAGCAATAGACAATTCAGAAAAACTTAATGAAAAACATATCATCAATTTAAACTGTCACTAACTGTAAGAATCCTCATTTCTTATAAACCTACTAATATGCAATGTCGTCAATCATAAATATTTTTTGCCAATTAGAGAAGCAAAGGATAAAAATGTCATTTTATTATTCAGTTTGCATTCTTAATTACCAATAAGTTTACATCACTTTTTTTTGGAAGTTTTTAGCTATGATTTCTTTGTGTCCTTTTCTTAGCCCCGCCGTTTTTCTTCTCTCCTTGTAAGACTCCAGTGACAGGAATGTTAGATCTTTTGTTATAGTTTCATAAGTCCCTGAGATTCTTTTCATTTTTTTAGTCTATTTTCTCTCTGTTATTCATACTGCTTAATTTCTGCTGCTCTGTCTTCAAGTTCATTGATTTTATTCCTGTCTCGTTTATTCTGCTGTTGTCTTTTGTTTTGGCTTTTGTATTTTTCAGTTCTAAAATTTTTATCTGGTTCTTCTTTATATCTTCTATGCTTCTGCTGAGACTTTCTATTTTTTGTTTGTTTCAGGTATGTTTGTAATAGTTTATTTCAAACATTTATATAATGGCTGTCTTTAAAATATTTGTCAGATAAGTCTGCCATCTCTGTCATTTTGATGTTGGCATCTATTGATTGTCTTTTTCCATTCAAGTTGAGATTTTCCTGGCTCTTGATATGATTTTCGATGGAAACCTAGACATTTTGGTTATTACATTATGAGACGTTCAGTCTCATTTACACCTTTTGTTTTTATTGACTTCTTCCAACACCACTCTGGCAAAGAAAGGGGTGGAGCCTGCCTTGTTACTACCAGGTGGAGGTAGAAGTCCAGGTTCCCACTCAGCCTCTGTTGACACCTGGGATGGGGAGGGGCCTCCTCTTACTGCTGAGAGAGGGTAGAGGCGTCTTGTCACTGCTTCTATGTCCCCATGTGGTCTTCACTGACACTGTGGGAGAGGACAGCCCCAGTTACCGCTCAGTGATGATAGAAGTCCCAGCTCCCTACTCATCCTTCTCTGACATCGTCCTGGTAGGGGGTTCGAGGTGCTTCCTTACAGCCTGGCAAGGAGGAAAGTCTAGGCTCCCCTTTGGATTTTGCTAGGTGGGGTGGGGCCACAGTTTTTTCTGCCATTTTGGCTGCAATAAAGTGGTATTGTCTTGGAAGGCTGCACATTTCCTGGTTCTTTCAGTGTAGATAGTGGCATTTGCTGGGGCTTTTTTTTTTCTTTTTTGTCTGTACCTGTTGTTGTGTCTGTCTAGGTTGCTGGCTTCTCCAGCACCCAGTTTGGGATATATAAGCCAGAAAGGAAACCTAGGGAACTCACCGCTATGTTGTTCCTCAGATCCCAAGGTCTCCAGATGATCTAACTTCTTTTCTCCAACTTTCAGAGTCTTCTTTTTTTTTTTTTTATTTTTTTTATTATACTTTAGGTTTTAGGGTACATGTGCACAATGTGCAGGTTTGTTACATATGTATCCATGTGCCATGTTGATTTCCTGCACCCATTAACTCGTCATTTAGCATTAGGTATATCTCCTAATGCTGTCCCTCCCCCCTACCCCCACCCCACAACAGTCCCCGGAGTGTGATGTTCCCTTTCCTGTGTCCATGAGTTCTCATTGTTCAATTCCCACCTATGAGTGAGAACACGCGGTGTTTGGTTTTTTGTCCTTGCGATAGTTTACTGAGAATGATGTTTTCCAGTTTCATCCATGTCCCTACAAAGGACATGAACTCATCATTTTTTATGGCTGCACAGTATTCCATGGTGTATATGTGCCACATTTTCTTAATCCAGTCTATCGTTGTTGGACATTTGGGTTGGTTCCAAGTCTTTGCTATTGTGAATAGTGCCGCAATAAACATACGTGTGCATGTGTCTTTATAGCAGCATGATTTATAGTCCTTTGGGTATATACCCAGTAATGGGATGGCTGGGTCAAATGGTATTTCTAGTTCTAGATCCCTGAGGAATCGCCACACTGACTTCCACAATGGTTGAACTAGTTTACAGTCCCACCAACAGTGTAAAAGGGTTCCTGTTTCTCCACATCCTCTCCAGCACCTGTTGTTTCCTGATTTTTTAATGATGGCCATTCTAACTGGTGTGAGATGGTATCTCACTGTGGTTTTGATTTGCATTTCTCTGATGGCCAGTGATGATGAGCATTTCTTCATGTGTTTTTTGGCTGCATAAATGTCTTCTTTTGAGAAGTGTCTGTTCATGTCCTTTGCCCACTTTTTGATGGGGTTGTTTGTTTTTTTCTTGTAAATTTGTTTGAGTTCATTGTAGATTCTGGATATTAGCCCTTTGTCAGATGAGTAGGTTGCAAAAATTTTCTCCCATTCTGTAGGTTGCCTGTTCACTCTGATGGTAGTTTCTTTTGCTGTGCAGAAGCTCTTTAGTTTAATTAGATCCCATTTGTCAATTTTGGCTTTTGTTGCCATTGCTTTTGGTGTTTTAGACATGAAGTCCTTGCCCGTGCCTATGTCCTGAATGGTATTGCCTAGGTTTTCTTGTAGGATTTTAATGGTTTTAGGTCTAACATTTAAGTGTTTAATCCATCTTGAATTAATTTTTGTATAAGGTGTAAGGAAGGGATCCAGTTGCAGCTTTCTACATATGGCTAGCCAGTTTTTCCAGCACCATTGATTAAATAGGGAATCCTTTCCCCATTTCTTGTTTTTGTCAGGTTTGTCAAAGATCAGATAGTTGTAGATATGCAGCATCATTTCTGAGGGCTCTCTTCTGTTCCATTGATCTATGTCTCTGTTGTGGTACCAGTACCATGCTGTTTTGGTTACTGTAGCCTTGTAGTATAGTTTGAAGTCAGGTAGCGTGATGCCTCCAGCTTTGTTCTTTTGGCTTAGGATTGACTTGGCGATGCGGGCTCTATTTTGGTTCCATATGAACTTTAAAGTAGTTTTTTCCAATTCTGTGAAGAAAGTCATTGGTAGCTTGATGGGGATGGCATTGAATCTATAAATTACCTTGGGCAGTATGGCCATTTTCATGATATTGATTCTTCCAACCCATGAGCATGGAATGTTCTTCCATTTGTTTGTATCCTCTTCTATTTCATTGAGCAGTGGTTTGTAGTTCTCCTTGAAGAGGTCCTTCACATCCCTTGTAAGTTGGATTCCTAGGTATTTTATTCTCTTTGAAGCAATTGTGAATGGGAGTTCACTCATGATTTGGCTCTCTGTTTGTCTGTGATTGGTGCACAAGAATGCTTGTGATTTTTGTACATTGATTTTGTATCCTGAGACTTTGCTGAAGTTGCTAATCAGCTTAAGGAGATTTTGGGCTGAGACAATGGGGTTTTCTAGATATACAATCATGTCATCTGCAAACAGGGACAATTTGACTTCCTCTTTTCCTAATTGAATACCCTTTATTTCCTTCTCCTGCCTGATTGCTCTGGCCAGAACTTCCAGCACTATGTTGAATAGGAGCGGTGAGAGAGGGCATCGCTGTCTTGTGCCAGTTTTCAGAGGGAATGCTTCCAGTTTTTGCCCATTCAGTATGATATTGGCTGTGGGTTTGTCATAGATAGCTCTTATTATTTTGAGATACGTCCCATCAATACCTAATTTATTGAGAGTTTTTATCATGAAGCGTTGTTGAATTTTGTCATAGGCCTTTTCTGCATCTATTGAGATAATCATGTGGTTTTTGTCTTTGGTTCTGTTTATATGCTGGATTACATTTATTGATTTGCGTATGTTGAACCAGCCTTGCATCCCAGGGATGAAGCCCACTTGATCATGGTGGATAAGCTTTTTGATGTGCTGCTGGATTCGGTTTGCCAGTATTTTATTGAGGATTTTTGCATCAATGTTCATCAAGGATATTGGTCTGAAATTCTCTTTTTTGGTTATGTCTCTGCCAGGCTTTGGTATCAGGACGATGCTGGCTTCATAAAATGTGTTAGGGAGGATTCCCTCTTTTTCTATTGATTGGAATAGTTTCAGAAGGAATGGTACCAGTTCCTCCTTGCACCTCTGTTAGAATTCGGCTGTGAATCCATCAGGTCCTGGACTCTTTTTGGTTGGTAAGCTATTGATTATTGCCACAATTTCCGAACCTGTTACTGGTCTATTCAGAGATTCAACTTCTTCCTGATTTAGTCTTGGGAGGGTGTATTTGTCAAGGAATTTATCCATTTCTTCTAGATTTTCTAGTTTATTTGCATAGAGGTGTTTGTAGTATTCTCTGATGGTAGATTGTATTTCTTGGGATCGGTAGTGATATCCCCATTTTCATTTTTTATTGCATCTATTTGATGCTTCTCTCTTTTCTTCTTTATTAGTCTTGCTATCAGTCTATCAATTTTGTTGATCTTTTCAAAAAACCAGCTCCTGGATTCATTAATTTTTTGAGGGGTTTTTTATGTCTCTATTTCCTTCAGTTCTGCTCTGATTTTAGTTATTTCTAGCCTTCTGCTAGCTTTTGAATGTGTTTGCTCTTGCTTTTCTAGTTCTTTTAATTGTGATGTTAGGGTGTCAATTTTGGATCTTTCCTGCTTTCTCTTGTGGGCATTTAGTGCTATAAATTTCCCTCTACACACTGCTTTGAACGTGTCCCAGAGATTCTGGTATGTTGTGTCTTTGTTCTCGTTGGTTTCAAAGAACATCTTTATTTCCGCCTTCATTTCATTATGTACTCAATAGTCATTCAGGAGCAGGTTGTTCAGTTTCCATGTAGTTGAGCGGTTTTGAGTGAGTTTCTTAATCCTGAGTTCTAGGTTGATTGCACTGTGGTCTGAGAGACAGTTTGTTATAATTTCTGTTCTTTTACATTTGCTGAGGAGAGCTTTACTTCCAACTATGTGGTCAATTTTGGAATAGGTGTGGTGTGGTGCTGAAAAAAATGTATATTTTGTTGATTTGGGGTGGAGAGTTCTGTAGATGTCTATTAGGTCCTCTTTGTGTAGAGTTGAGTTCAATTCCTGGATATCCTTGTTAACTTTCTGTCTCATTGATCTGTCTAATGTTGACAGTGGGGTGTTAAAATCTCCCATTATTATTGTGTGGGAGATTAAGTCCCTTTGTAGGTCAGTCAGGACTTGCTTTATGAATCTGGGTGCTCCTGTGTTGGGTGCATATATATTTAGGATAGTTAGCTCTTCTTGTTGAATTGATCCCTTTACCATTATGTAATGGCCTTCTTTGTCTCTTTTGATCTTTGTTGGTTTAAAGTCTATTTTATCAGAGACTAAGATTGCAACCCCTGCCTTTTTTTGTTTTCCATATGCTTGATAGATCTTCCTCCATCCCTTTATTTTGAGTCTATGTGTGTCTCTGCACGTGAGATGGGTTTCCTGAATGCAGCACACTGATGGGTCCTGACTCCTTATCCAGTTTGCCAGTCTGTGTCTTTTAATTGGAGCATTTAGCCCATTTACATTTAAAGTTAATATTGTTCTGTGTGAATCTGATCCTGTCATTATGATGTTAGTTGGTTATTTTGCTCGTTAGTTGATGCAGTTTCTTCCTTGCCTCGATGTTTCTTTACAATTTGGCATGTTTTTGCAGGGGCTGGTACCGGTTGTTCCTTTCCATGTTTAGTGCTTCCTTCAGGAGCTCTTTTAGGGCAGGCCTGGTGGTGACAAAATCACTCAGCGTTTGCTTATCTGTAAAGTATTTTATTTCTCCTTCACTTATGGAGCTTAGTTTGGCTGGATATGAAATTCTGGGTTGAAAATTCTTTTCTTTAAGAATGTTGAATATCGGCCCCCACTCTCTTCTGGCTTGTAGAGTTTCTGCAGAGAGATCAGCTGTTAGTCTGATGGGCTTCCCTTTGTGGGTAACCTGACCTTTCTCTCTGGCTGCCCTTAACATTTTTTCCTTCATTTCAACTTTGGTGAATCTGACAATTATGTGTCTTGGAGTTGCTCTTCTCGAGGAGTATCTTTGTGGTGTTCTCTGCATTTCCTGAATCTGAATGTTGGCCTGCCTTGCTAGATTGGGGAAGTTCTCCTGGATAGTGTCTTGCAGAGTGTTTTCCAACTTGGTTCCATTCTCCCCGTCATTTTCAGGTACACCAATCAGACGTAGATTTGGTCTTTTCACATAGCTCCAAATTTCTTGGAGGCTTTGTTCATTTCTTTTTATTCTTTTTTCTCTAAACTTCCCTTCTCACTTCATTTCATTCATTTCATCTTCCATCAGCGATACCCTTTCTTCCAGTTGATCGCATCTGCTACCGAGGCTTCTGCAATCTTCACGTAGTTCTCGAAACTTGGCTTTCAGCTCCATCAGCTCCTTTAAGCCCTTCTCTCCATTGGTTATTCTAGTTATCCATTCTTCTAATTATTTTTCAAAGTTTTTAACTTCTTTGCTATTGTTTTGAATTTCCTCCCGTAGCTCAGAGTAGTTGGATCGTCTGAAGCCTTCTTCTCTCAACTCGTCAAAGTCATCCTCCATCCAGCTTTGTTCCGTTGCTGGTGAGGAACTGCGTTCCTTTGGAGGAGGAGAGGTGCTCTGCTTTTTAGAGTTTCCAGTTTTTCTGCTCTGTTTTTTCCCCATCTTTGTGGTTTTATCTACTTTTGGTCTTTGATGATGGTGATGTACAGGTGGGTTTTTGGTGTGGGTGTCCTTTCTGTTTGTTAGTTTTCCTTCTACCAGACAGGACCCTCAGCTGCAGGTCTGTTGGAGTTTACTAGAGGTCCACTCCAGACCCTGTTTGGCTGGGTGTCAGCAGCGGTGGCTGCAGAACAGTGAATTTTCGTGAGACCACAAATTCAGCTGTCTGATAGTTCCTCTGGAAGTTTTGTCTCAGAGGAGTACCCGGCCGAGTGAGGTGTCAGTCTGTCCCTACTGGGGGGGTGCCTCCCAGTTAGGCTGCTCACGGGTGAGGGACCCACTTTAGGAGGCAGTCTGTCCGTTCTCAGATCTCCAGCTGCGTGCTGGGAGAACCACTACTCTCTTCCAAGCTGTCAGTCAGACAGGGATATTTAAGTCTGTGGAGGTTCCTGCTGACTTTTTGTTTGTCTGTGCCCTGCCCCCAGAGGTGGAGCCTACAGAGGCAGGCAGGCCTCCTTGAGCTGTGGTGGGCTCCACCCAGTTCGAGCTTCCTGGCTGCTTTGTTTACCTAAGCAAGCCTGGGCAATGGCGGGCACCCCTCCCCCAACCTCGCTGCCGCCTTGCAGCTTGATCTCAGACTGCCGTGCTAGCAATCAGCGAGACTCCGTGGGCATAGGACCCTCTGAGCCAGGTGCGGGACACAATCTCCTAGTGTGCCGTTTTCCAGGCCTGTTGGAAAAGCGCAGTATTAGGGTGGGACTGACCCGATATTCCAGGTGCCGTCTGTTACCCCTTTCTTTGACTAGGAAAGGGAACTCCCTGACCCCTTGCACTTCCCGAGTGAGTCAATGCCTCGCCCTGCTTCGGCTTGCGCACAGTGCGCTGCACCGACTGTCCTGCACCCACTGTTTGGCACTCCCTAGTGAGATGAAACCGATACTTCAAGCAGAAATGCAGAAATCACCCGTCTTCTGTGTCGCTCAGGCTGGGAGCTGTAGATTGGAGCTGTTCCTATTCGGCCATCTTGGCTCCACGTTTAGCAGATATTGGAGTCTTCTTATACTTGTTTTACATATAATGTCCTGGAGAGTAAGAGAGAAACCAAGAAAGAGAGCCAGTGAAGGAGAGTAAAACACAGAGACACAGAGACAGAGACAAAGAGGTGATATTTGGTCTGCTAATTAGGAACTGATAATGGTTAGTAGGGCAGTAAGAGCACTATGCTTCCCGGTGAATTAATATTCTGACCAAAACAGGGTGAGAACCACAAAGATATAGGTGGGTTCTTACCACTTCCCTCTGCCTTTTTTTATTTTTCTTTTTTTTTTTTGAGACAGAATCTCGCTCTGTCACCCAGGCTGGAGTGCAGTGGCGTGATCTTGGCTCACTGCAGCCTCCACTCCTGGGTTCAAGTGATTCTTCTGCTGCAGCCTCCCAAGTAACTGGGATTACAGGGACCCACTGCCACACCCGGCTAATTTTTGTCTTTTTAGTAGAGATGGGGTTTCACCATGTTGGCCAGGCTGCTCTTGAACTCCTGACCTCAGGTGATCTGCCTGCCTCAGCCACCCAAAGTGTTGGGATTACAGGCATGAGCCACCATGCCTGGCCTGCTTTTTCCTCTTGATGAGCTACACAATATACTCCTTGTTCCTTGCAGGTGCAGATTGGCAATATGGCCTGTACAAGCACTGTTTGGGGTGCTTTTGTTCCAGAAACAAAACTGATGTCTCCTAAGGGTGGTAAGACAACAGGATAAGTGGTAAGTTGGAAAGTTTCTCTGCTTATGTATCATTTGAATGACCCAGCCCTGCTCTCAAATCTTCCTTTATGATTCATGGGTAAAATTTGCTGAATTCATTCATTCAAAATATTTACTGAGCACCACCTATTCATTCATATGTATAGATTATGGAGCAAAGTGTCTTATGTGAGGGCATATATGTTTGTGTCGTGTGTGTGAATATATAAGTGTGTGTGTATATACACAGACACATAAACAAGACACATTGCTGTGTGATATAAACGTAATCATGTACAAAATGCACACATATTATGTTCATACGTGGATTTTACAATCAGAAGCAGAAGACAGTAATGAAATAATCATAAAATTAATGGAAAATGTTAGTTTATCAGTTATAATGATTGCTATTAAGGAAAAGTATTGGCTCTGGCAGTATCACAGGCTGTCTGGGAAATCTTTCCTGAGGGAGTGAAGTATAAGCTGAAATCCTAAGGATGACGATGATGAGATAATGTGGTGAAGGAAATGGATGGACATGATGTGGGGAGGGAAAAGCTTTCCAAGAGGAGGCAACAAACAGCATACGTGACTTGGAAGGATGGACAGGTCATCAGCAGAGTGTCCGTGGATAGCATTGTTTCTTTCCTAGTGTGTGTCTGGACCTTATTCATGCCTTGTGCAAATATTAGGTCCATATAGGCCAGCTTCTTGATTACAGAGAGTTACATTTAAGCCACATAATTATATGGGGCTTAATTAGGAAAATATACTGTCAACAAATAATTGAGTCTGTTTATGACTGGGTTTACCAGACCAAAGGGGAAAATTATAGAATATCAAATATGAAAAAATATCCAACTTTAACAATAATGTTAGCTATGTATAATACACTACAGACATCCATTCCATTCAACTGCTATTAATTGAGCCCCTGTGTATGATATGGAAACGTGCCAAAATAGGGACATTTCCCTTCACCAATGCCCAGTCTAGCTGGGAGACAGATCTGCAAATAAATATATCATGTACTGTCAGAAGATTTAGCCAAATTGAGATTTTAGCCAAACTCTGAGAAGAGGATAGGATGTATTTCTGAATTTTTCTGGATCTGATCTCTCTTGCTCTTAAAGAGTAACTACTGAACTGGTCAATTCCTGAAAGATCTCTATTAGTTCTTACAAAAAAGCTACCAACATTAGTGACTAGCATGAGCAATTGAAGGTGCAACCTGGCCAGGCATGGTGCCTCACGCCTGTAATCCCAACACTTTGGGAGGCCGAGATGGTGGATCACCTGAGGTCAGGAGTTTGAGAACAGCCTGACCAACATGGAGAAACCCCATCTCTACTAAAAATACAAAAATTAGCCAGGCATGGTGGCACATGCCTGTAATCCCAGCTACTCGGGAGACTGAGGCAGGAGAATTGCTTAAATTCGGGAGGTGGAGGTTGTGGTGAGCTGAGATCGTGCCATTACACTCCAGCCTGGGCAACTAGAGTGAAATTTCATCTCAAAAAAAAAAAAAAAAAGTGCAACTCATTTGGATTCTAGTTGGTATTTATTCTATGCCACTTATTATGTTAATTATTTTGCATGGATATATTCTGTCTCCCCAAGTAGACTCCAAATTCCTTGAGAATAGGGATTGTGTATTACATGTTTTCATGTTCACAAGACCTAGCATTGTGCTTTGCTTCGTAATGTTTTTTTTGATGGAAGGCCAAGATAAATCAGGTTCTGGAAACTACTATCGTATAAGTAGTACCTGTAGGAACAGGGAGATTTATGCAACAGAATATCTACTGGTAGATAGAACTGTCTTCAGCCATGTGATTAACATCTATGAATTGGCTACCTTAATACACTCCTATAAACATTCACAAAACTGTATGTTTTGTCAATTATTTTCCACTGCTACTGCCAGTTTTACCAAATTATAGCCTAGGAGAAGCTTCAAGGGAATCAAACTTCTTTTGAATGATGTTTTTTTAATCCTGTTTTTTTTTAAACTTTAATTTTTTTTTTCCTTAAGTGGACTTTTCATGATACTTGGGAGGGGACTTGGGAGACATTTAGGTTTTTGGAACATTTAAAAAATAATTTTGAAAAGCAAAGAAAGATGACAAAAATAACTTCCAGTTGTATGGAGTCTCGTTTATTATTTATCAAATACAATGCTAGGCTAAGCCTTTGAAATGTGTTATACCATTAATCTTCACAACAGCCTGATGTGATAGATAATAAATAATAAAGATGTCTCTTTTTATTACGCTTTTTCCTTTTTAAGGTAAACAATCTGAAATTGAGAGAAGGTAAGTAACTTACCCAAGGTCATACTGAGTGCTGGTGTCGTTTTTAAAAACCTGGAATGACTGACCCCATAGTCCAGTCTCTGACCTCTGTGCTATACTTCCCTGTTTGTGCTGAAATGGTAGCAGGCACTGAAACTGCATAGATGAGCAAGACCTAATTCTTGCCCCTGTGTAGTCCGTTGTCTAAAGCAAGAGCCAAAGCCTGTCTACAGCTTAGCTCTGGAGTCAGGCTATCTGGGCTCAGATTCTAGCTCTACCACTTAGTAGCTGAATAACTGTTGACAAGTTACTAAACCTTTCTGTGCTTCAGTTATCCTGCATGTAAAATGGGGATAAAAATTTTCAGGGTTACTGCAAGGATTAAGTGAGATAATACATGTGAAGCACTTGGAATTGTACATGGCAGTGCACACAGCAAGTGCTCAATAACGCTAGCAGCTATCATTACTATCCTTGGTCATTATTACTGAGGTCGGCTGAGACCAACTGGGCCATCATACCCACTGAAGGAACAAGACTAGTTTGAGGGTCTCAAAGGGACTCCTCCCATTCACAAAATGTGGGTAGATGAAGGGCCTTGTTTGGGACAATTACTTGGAATTTTCCTGGTGCTTAGCTACCACAGCTCTGAAGAAGTTGCTTTTCTCCCGAGGACATATAATGCCTCTCAAGCTTAGCATGTCTCCTTCTTCCCATCCAACATTAATATCCCATTTTGGCTGGGGCTTTAATTTATTTTTTCTCACTAACCAGTGACAATGATTTTGGTCCTACAGTTTATTTTTAGAGTTTATTAGGAAATAGAATAATTATGGAGTTGTAACCAGATCCTACACTTTTTAGGCAAATCTACTAATTTGGAGAACTGAGTTCTTGTATTAGCTGTGACATAAACTAATATCAGCAAAGCATTATACCTCACTGAGCCTCAGTTTCTTTTTACGTATAAAATGAGAATTGGATTTATAGTTTCCAAGACTACTTTCCTTTCTAAAATTCATTTAACATGATTTTGTAATTTTGTTTCTATGTGTCAATATATAGAGGCTGGATTTTTCCCCAGACTACAAAAACCTATATACTCCTCTGTCATACATGGTTATTAAAGGTTTTTAGGTGTTTTAAGAGCTGATTAGTCTGCCAGGAAGTGTGTTAACACTGTGGAACATCCCTGAGTGTCCTCCCCTCGTATTATATTAGTCACTTTCCTTCTACACCCAATCACTAATTGCAACTCCCTCTAATCACTTTTGGGAAACCTCCCCAGAGGCCTGTTTGAACCACACAGGCAGATAGATATTCTTTTACCTCAGTCACCTTTTAATTTTTGCTTTCTCATCTACCCATGTTCACAGGCAGATTTCTCACTTTAGTAGTGTGTTGTTTTTTATCATTACCAAAAAATTACCCCAAATTAGTGCCTTAAATTAACACAAATTTATTACCCAAGTTCTACAGGTTAGAAACCCAACACCACTCTCATTGTGCTAAGTTAAGATGTCAACAGGACTGCACTCCTTTCTGGAGGCTCCAGGGGAGAATTTGTTTTCTTGCCTTTTCTCACTACTCAAGACTGCACCATTCCTTGGCTCATGGCTCCCTTTTTCCATCTTCAAAGCAAGCAATGGCAGGTGGGTCTTTACATTGCATCCATTCCGTCTGACTGTGCTTCCATCATCACATCTTCTCTGACTCTTCTGCGTCCCTTTTCTACTTACAAGGACTCCTGTGATTACATCGGGTCCACCTGGATAATCCATGATAATCTGCCTATTTCAAGGTCAGCTGATTAGAAATCCTAGTCCCATCAGCAGTTTCAATTCTATCAGCAACCTTGATTCTCTTTTGCCATGTAATTAAAAATATTCACAGGTTCTGAGGATTAGGACATGAACCTGTTTGGTATTCTGCATACCACAAATAGACAGAGGCATCTTCTAAAACCATAGTTCTACCATCTAGACTTTATACACTGCTTCACCTACATCCTACACTTCCTAACAAGATAAAACAGTGAAGAGTTTTAAAGGGATCAATAGTGGCACTGGCTAAGAGTTGCTAAAAATTTCAGGTTGGTGATATTAGGTTTGAAAGCCTTCTTCATATCCCCTATTATTCACAAGCTGAACAGATTTACAGTAAGAAGGGAATTCCTTGCTTTCTGCTCATACACTCTGTCCTAGAATACAAAGCTTATTCGAGCAGTTTCTTTTTTTAATGGCCTTAGAGATTGCAGAGTCTTCATTAATTAATTAAAAAAACATTTATTTTAGTATCTTTAATCTGCATGGCCCCAAATTATCAACTACAGAGATAAACATTGATAGTGGAAAAATATCACCACATTACTTCCTGAAGTCATTCATTCTCCCTGACCAGCTGCCTTTTATATGCCCGGGGTAACAGAGATAAACTAGATTCCCAGGTGCTCCACTGTAAGAGAGAATCAAAAGAGAGTAAACATCTTTGGTCCCTTTGTCAATGACAAGGCTTCCAGCTGGGCCAAAGTTGTTCCCTGCTGAAAAATATGAAATAACATATTAGAAGCTCCTAGTGGAGTGCCTTGCATATGCTAGAGGCTTGGTAAAGAATATCACTATTCTTTATGTAATATCTGGTACACCCAGACAAAGATTATGGCTAACAGAGAATTGTATAAGAATTATTTTTCTGATTTGCCCTCTGTTGTATTAGAAGCTTTTTCGATACAATCTTTTTCCAGCCTGGGTGAAAGAGCGAGACTCCTTCTCAAAAAAAAAAAAAAAAAAAAAAGTCTTTTCATTACAGGATATTTGATAAAAAAAATTAAAAAGTAAATAAAGTGGCATGCTGTATTAGTTTGTTCTCACACTGCTATAAAGATTTACCTGAGATGGCCGGGTGTGGTGGCTCACGCCTGTAATACCAGCACTTTGGGAGGCCGAGGCAGGTGGATCATGAGGTCAGGAGATGGAGACCAACCTGGCTAACATGGTGAAACCCCATCTCTACTAAAAATGCAAAACGTTAGCCAGGTGTGGGGACATGCACCTATAGTCCCAGCTATTCAGGAGGCTGAGGCAGGAGAATAGTTTAAACCCAGGAGGCAGACATTGCAGTGAGCTGAGATCGCACCATCACACTCCAGCCTGGGCAACAGAGCAAGACTCTGTCTCAAAAAAAAAAAAAAAAAAAAAGGAATTACCTGAGACTGGGCAATTTATAAAGAAAACAGGTTTAATTGACTCGCAGTTCCACAGGCTGTACAGGAAGCATGGCTACGAGGCCTCAGAAAAATTGCGACCATGGTAGAAGGGCAAAGGGGAGGTAAGCACATCTTCACATGGCAGCAGGAGAAAGTCAAGGCGGAAGTGCTACACACTTTTAAACAACTAGATCTCATGAGAACTCACTATCATGAGGACAGTAAGAGAGAAATCCACTCCCATGATCCAATCACCTTCTATCAGGTCCCTCCCTCAACATTGAGGATTATAATTCAACATGAGATTTGAGTGGGGACACAGAGTCAAATCATATCACTTGCATATCTACCCCATACACATGACTACTTTTGACATTTTCATTTATTTCTTGCTTTCGTTCTTACTCTCTTGCCATTTTAGAGATTTTTGCAGCTATAAGCAACAGAAATTCAAACTCTCTTAATAAAAAATGGACATTTATTGATAGCATATTTATGAAACTCAGGAACTTTAAGAAAGAATGTAACCAGTAACTGAACTGACAGCAGTAACCACCTACTCTCTTCACTTCTCGAAGGCAGAATGTATTTCCAATCTTTATTTCCTTTTGGTGATTTTCTGCTCTTGAAGACTGACTTTCTCAACTTTGGCCATGCATGTGGCTACCCCAGTTCTGGCTTTACATGGCCTTTGTATAGGTTTCAGAAAAGGCAACAAAGAACCCTCACAATACAGTGGTTTCAAAAGAAGGTTACTCAAAGAAGTTATCTCACTCCAGGTTGATGAGACAGGCCTACTCCATGCAGTTATTCTGAGATCTAGATTCCTTACATATTTTTTTTGCTCTGTCACTCCCTAGAGCATTGCCCAGTTTGCCTGGATGAAGCTGGTTCAAAGGCATGCCCAAGTTACAATTCATGGGAGGGGGTGGAAAGAGCTAGTTTGGGAGAAAGGGTTTACCTTTAGGAGATAATCCAGATGTTACACGCGTGACTTCCATTCATAGTCCTTTGACTTGAAATAAACCAGATAATTGTAGCTAGCTGCAAGAGGCTTGGAAATGTCAGATCTAGCTGGTCTTAAATGTGTCCAGCCATAACTGTGTTGCTACGGACAAAAGAGACTGGTGGACAACTGGCAGCCTCTGATATGACTTCCTAGTTCAAGAACAGAACTACAGCTCCTCTGCCTCAGTTCCAAACTCTCTTGAATGGGGCTCTGATTGTACTAGCTTGGGTAAGGTGTCTACTCCAGTTTAGTCAGTCCTTGTCTTGGGAGACAGGATCATGTGGACTATGGCAACATCATAGGGGTTCTGGGAGAAGACTAAGAAGGAGCAAGTAATACAAAGTGCTCCTCTGTATCTGAATATATGTATTCCCCTCCCAAATCTGGACACATACAAACACGCAAATATTTGAGAATTATCTATCTCTTTTTTATCTTTCTTTCCCCCCACATCAGTCTATGGATTTTATCTTTATTCCATCCATCCATCCATCCATCCATCCATCCATCCATCCATCCCGCCTCCACATCTTACCTAGTTCATTGAGATTTAAATAAATTTGGCTTGACCCCACTAAGTCAGAGAACATAGTTCTCCTTTCCTCCTGGACATACATCTAGATTACAATTCTTAGCCTTTCTTACAATTAGGTGTGGCCATATGACTCAGTTATGGCTAACACAATGTTGAACATAGAAATATCTTGCATGGTTATCCACTCTTTCTCTCCTACCAAAAGCTAGCTGATTGTCCAGGTTGACCTTGGAACCCATGTGATGTACCCTTTATCAGCCTGGGAACTTAAATAACTGTGTGGAGCAGAGTTCATACCTTGTCGCTCGCCACCCATTGAACTGTGATATGACACAGAAATAAATTTCTATTGCTTTAAATCACTGATATCTTGAGATAGCAGGTAGGGTTACCTTAATACACTGAATAATTTCTGTCTTATAGGGTGTCCAATACCCTAGCTATATTTTCTATTGCTTCTTAGAAAAGTGATATTATATATTTTATGGTACCTCTCTTTTCAATTTCTTATTTCCTTAAAGCCTTGAAACTCACTCATCTCTCAACTCCTAGAGTGATTCTTTTCTTCCTTGCCTGCACCAACAAAGGGGGATGTACAAATAGCTACTGTTCTTTGATTTTCTCAAAATACCATCATCCAAGGCATTTATATGCATGGCATAGTTTACTGAGGGTTCACAGCAATCCTAATGAATTGGATATTTAGAAATCCATATTCTTATAAGTCCTTACTTCACCTACTGTTGTGTTACTTTACTTCCTATTCCCTCTCCTCTTTCCATTTGTCTACTTTTCCTCCAACCCCAGATTAACCTTTTTTGCTGAATAGTTGGTCTAGCCATTCTTTGGAAATTTTTTCTAGCCTATCCAGACTATCCCTGGAGAGCTTCCTTGTTCCCAAAAACCACAGTCACTAAGGGATCTTAATTTATTTTGACCTCTAAGCCAGATGCAGGAAAAAACAAAAAACAAACCCTCTGGCATCCCTTGGGTTAATATGAAATGGCCCTTTAGACTATTGACTATGAGGACACAAAAAGCATAGCAAAATCCAGGCAGTAAGCTCCTTTAGAAAAAAATCAGAAGAAATGGCAACAATGGGTGCACATTCTCAGATACAACTGGGCTGGAGCTGAGTTTTGGTTGTCTGTATAGATTGGCAAGTGATCTTCAGTATGCCACAGATGCCCCTACTATCACTCTTCCATGTTATCTCTTATACAGGGACTATTTCACTCATTTATGTCACTTACCTGCCTCCTTTAGGCATATGAGCTTGCTACTTCTCTTCCATCTGGAAACAGTTTCTATCCTGGTAAGAACAAAGTGCTCAACTCTCAAAATAACAAATGTTCTCCCCTGTACACATATACATTGCCCATTTTGCTATTTATCTTGTCCATGGAAGACCCAATAGTAACATATAAATGTATCATAATTTATCTATTTCTTTAAAGTTGTTAATTTAGGGTGTCTCCAAACATTTGTGTATAAGTGTTTATTTATTCTCCATGTTCACAGACCACATTTCTTGATGTAGTATCACTTGATGAAGACGTATGAAGAATTTATAGTACCTGTTACAGATCACTAAATTGTTCTGAAAAAGATGATATCCGTAATGGGTATCAGAATTTTGCTTGCAGTGGTTAACAGGGTTACAACTCAGTCTTCAATCATGCCTTCTAAAATACCTAGAGGGGTTTTTAAACTTTGAACTTTAATTTAGACTGAATTAATTGTATGGAATGAAAACTACATAGAGTTTAGTATCTAGTTAACTTAAGTATAATTACATATGATAAACTATCAATGATGATAATGAGACCAGCATTTTAATTCACCTTTACTAAAGAGTGAGTACAAACCTGAGCTAAACATGTCTGAGAGAACAGTTTTGGTTCCAGTTTTTTCCTCCTGGTCCATCCAAGTTTTGTTGATTCTTTCCCATGTATTTGCTGGTGTCTTTGTTCTACATTAGAAGGTTATTTCCTTAAAACAGGACATTTCTCACCATCTGCAGCAAATTTGTAGTTTCCTTCTGCTTCTTAAAACTATACAGTCTAGGCTGGGAGCAGTGGCTCATGCCTGTAATCCCAGCACTTTGTGAGGCTGAGGCAGGCGGATCACGATGTCAGGAGATCGAGACCATCCTGGCTAACATGGTGAAACTAAAAATACAAAATACTAAAAATACAAAAAATTAGCCAGGCGTGGTGGCGGGCGCCTGTAGTCCTAGCTACTTGGGAGGCTGAGGCAGGAGAATGGCGTGAACCTGGGAGGCGGAGCTTGCAGTGTGCCAAGACCACGCCACTGCTCTCCAGCCTGTGTGACAGAGCGAGACTCCATCTCAAAAAAACAAACAAAAACAAAAACCAAAACCTATACAGTCTATTTTAGTGTTCAGAAGAGACTGGCATTCTCTTCTGTCATGCTAAATACTTCTCATCTGCTCCATCCTACCTTAATGGTATTTTTAAGGTCCTCTCCAGAGTCTTTCTCTGTTCTATGGATTGCCTAGTTATAGTAGTTTCATCTAGTATTTTGGATTTAGGCAGACATATCGGGTCAAATTGCCTAGTAGCATAATCACCAGGATGTTTTCTGTGTCACACTGTTAAGTGTCGCCCAGGACACTTACCTTAAAAACATGTATATTTGTATTCACTCATCAATATTTTGATGGAGACCCACTGTCTTCATTTCTAGTATGAGTCCCCTGGTTGAAGCTCTGCATCATCTTTCTTGCATCAACTGCACCCATAATTCATTGTCTGTGAGTTCTGGTTTTGCTTTTGTAAGTGAAACAATAACCCAAAGACATGGGTAAAGCAGCCTGAATGCTGACACCTTCTACGTTTTTATGATTCTTTAAAAATATTTTACATTTGTCTCACTCACGCCTAATCTGATAGCATGTTTCTTAGTGACTCACCTTTATTAAATCTTTCTAGCATTCCACGTGGTTTTCAAAGAAACCACATTTTTGCATTCATATATCATTGACTTATGTAACATCTCATGAAACTATGTCATTATGTAATTATAACATTGAATTTAAGAGGCACTAACCGTGTTGGAAACAAACATAACTGACTCTTGGCAAGCATCCAACTCAACCTGTGGGAGTAGAACTGAGTGAGCAGACCAGAGAGCAGTCTCTGCCAGGGGCTTTCTCTCATCTTTGGGCTTCAACAGAAAAGACTTGCAGAGAAAGGGAAGCATGTGGATAGATAATCTGGCAAGTTGGCTGAGTGGAAATGGGTTAAGAGAGTTCTACTGTACTTTTAAGATCCTTATTAAATGTTTTATAGAACAATTTGAGTGCTGCTTGCTGTGGTTTCAGTTAAGGTACGAAATATTTTACAGAAACGCAAAATCTTTTACTTTGAGTTTCTGGAAAATTTTACCTTTTACATAATTGGCACTCTACCAGTACTCCTGCCCTCATCTTGGCAATTTCAGTGTCTGGATTGGATATTGGAAGGTGAACTTTCTAGCACATTGACTTCTCACTTCCTTCATCTCCCCTCCTCCACCTCTCTTGTCCTCCACGCTTCAGGTAGTTCTTCATTCTCAAAGTCTATACCCCATCTTTGTGGTTGTTGCTACCCGCAACCTCTCCATAAGCTCTATTTCAAACAACTGCTTCCTGCCATCACCACCCTGACTGTGAAGCTTCCTTCAGTAATCACAACTCTAAAAGTGCTTCCATCCAGTGTTTCACTTCCCCTCACTCCCCTCTTCTACACGTTTCCCTTCCTCTCCAGTTTCAATTCCATGGTCATTCATCATTATTCCCTTGCCTGTGCTCTCAGCTTCCCTCATGTACCCTTTTTATAAGTTTTGTTTGGGAGAATCCTAACCTGTATAAATCTAATTATCCCTCTACTCTATGGCTGCACCCATGAGACAGAATGTGATTGCAGATAAACACAGAACTATGTGATTGGTCTCGCTTTAAATTTGTGATCACTCACCTCAAGTGGGTCTTATGCAGCCTGGCTTTATGTAGTGCATTCATTTTTCCATTCTCCTATCTGATTATTTCATACTTTCTCCTTTCTTATTGAATGCTCAGATCTCCTCCCTCATTCTCTCTTAGCTGACCTTGCCTCCTGTTCCATTTGGAAAGTATAAGCAACCAAAAGATACTTTCCTTATGCTCTTACTCAACACTGCTTGCCTTCTAGCATGAGTTTCAATACACTCTGCCTTCTCTCCGACTTATCAATTAGTCTCCTCTCTTCTTTATCAAGTTTTCTTCTCTGCTGGTTCATTCTCATCAGTAAACAAAAAAAGCCATTCTCAATGCTATTAAAAAATCAAAAACTCCTTTTTAATCCTAATTTTTCTCTCTAGCTACTTTCCCATTTCTCTGTTCCTCTATATAGCAAAACTTAGTAAAGTAACCAGACCTTCACACTGCAGGATCCAATGGTACTATTTCAGTCTTCATCCTACTTGACCTATCAGTATGTAATTTGGTCCAGTGGACCACTAATACGGTTTGGCTCTGTGTCTCCACACAAGTCTCACCTTGGATTGTAATAATCCCCGTGTGTTGTGGAAAGGACCCGGTGGGAGGCAATTGAATCATGGGGACAGGTTTTCCCATGCTGTTCTCGTGATAGTGAATAATTCTCAAAAGATCTGATGGTTTTATAAAGGGGAGTTCCCCTGCACATGCCCTCTTGCCTGTCGCCATGTAAGGCATGGACCTTCTTCTGTACCTTTGTCTGCTCTTGCTCAGCCTCCTTTGCTGGTTCTTTCTCATTTTCCTAACATCTTCACATTGAAGTGTCTCAAGATTTAGATTTCATCTATTCTTTATCTACATTCACTTCCTAGAAGATCTTAACTAGTCTCATGGCTTTAAATACCATCTAAACTCTTATCATGCTTACATTTATACTGTAGCCTATACCTCTTTCTTGGTATATGCAATTCCTATTCAATCTCCCCTTTAACATCTCAAATTTAATATGTCTAAGACTAAAATCCTGTTTTCTCTCCCAAAACTTGCTCTTCCTGCAGAATTTCTTATTTTAGTCAATATAACTCTATCCTCTAAGTTGCTCAGTGTATCAGCTAGCTATTGCATCATAACAAACCACTCCAACCCTGAAAGGCTTAAAACAACAATCATTAATTATTACTCATGTGTCTGAGGTTGATTTAAATTTGGCTGATCTGGGCTTGGCCAGGTACCTCTGCTTCAAGCTTCAGAGGCCAAGGCAGTTCTACTTCCTACTGCAGGTCTGTCGGTCACTTGAGCAGCTCTCTTACACCTGTTTCTTATCTTCTTAGAACATGAAAGCTGGTTAGGGTGTATTCTTTTCATGCTGATAGAACAACTGTAAGAGGGCAAGAAATAACGTGCAAGGCCTTTGAAGTCCTGGGCTCAGAATGAACAGGCAGTCACTTTCATAAACATGTCATTTGCCAGAGTTAAATTTGTGTTTGAGTCCATAGTTAAGGAGTGGAAAAACAGATGCTGCCCACAATGAGGCCACAGGGAGGGCATGGATGCTGGGAAACATGAAGAATTAGATTCAATCATTTGGCTGATTACACTCAGCCAAAATCCTTGGTGTCGTAGTAAATTCCTCTTTCTCACATTCCTCTCCACTCCCCCTACATCCAATCAGTAAATCCTATGGACTTTACCTTCAAAATATATCCAACTCCTGATCATTTGTCACCACCTTCACTGCTTCCACTCAGGTCCCAGCCACCATCATGTCTTATTTGGATAACTGTAATAGTGTTCTATCCAGTTTCCCTGCTGCTATCTCTTTTTCTTGATCATATTTCTTGACGAGGTAACCAAAGTGGTCCTGTTAAAATGTCAGATCATATCATTCTTTTTGAACTCTTCCAGGAGCTTTCTAACTTAGGAAAAAAGCCAAAATTCTTACTATGGCCTAAAAGAATGTACCCTGATCTTAATCCTATTCCCTTATCTCTATGATTTCATTGTTACTTTCTTCTGCCTTGTGTTGCTCCAGGCTTATTGCACCTCTTGATGTTTTTTGAAAATGTCAACGATACCCTTGTGTCAGGATCTTTGAACTTGCTCTTCCTTCTACCTGAAATGCTTTTGCTGCAGGCAGCAACATGTCTTATTCTCTTACTTTCTTAGGTCTTTGCAAAAACGCTCTTTTCAGTGAGGCCTTAATTATTCAATTTGCTTCTCTTCATTTATCCCCAAATCTTGCCGTCCCCAGCATTCTCCATTATCCTTTCCTATATTGTTTCTCCATAGTACTTATTACCATCTAACATACATATGTTTTATCTTTTTGTTCATTTTTTATTTTTCTTTACTTGAGTATAAACTCTCTTCTTACACTTTTTATCTGAGTTTTTCCCCCCATCTTGTTCACTACTGTATCTCCAGTGTTTCGAAGAATGCTTGGCACATAGTAGTCTCCTAATAAATATTTTGTGAATGAAAGAGTTATTGAATGAATTTTACTGTTTTATCAGTATTTGGTTTATAATGGACAGAAAGATTACTCATTTGCTTATTTGTGAATAATTACCAGTAAATATCTTAGGGATGTTTAACTTTTGAAATATTATTGATTATTTATAGTTTTCTGCAGTCAGCTATGGATTTAGGAATTATTTTGCTAGAATATTTTTATCATTTAGATGTTGAAACATTGTTGTTAAAATGGTAGAGAATATATTCATTGAAATTATTTCTTTTCACCGGACCTTCATTTTTATTTTTTATTTTATTTTATTTTATTTTTTTTTTGAGACGGAGTCTCGCTCTGTCGCCCAGGCTGGAGTGCAGTGGCGCAATCTCGGCTCACTGCAAGCTCCGCCTCCGGGGTTCACGCCATTCTCCTGCCTCAGCCTCTCCGAGTAGCTGGGACTACAGGCGCCCGTCATTTTTATTTTTTCTTCTTCTTGTGTAATCCGTGTTATTTACTCTGAACAGCACAGAATCCATGTGATTTGTTCCTTTTGTAAAATGACTGTTTTTGGAATTTCAGCAAAAATGACCTCAGTTGTAGAAATAAATAAGTTTAATTCTCCTTTAGATTTTGAGATGATTAAGATTGAGACTAGATCAGATTTTTTATCTGTTATTTTTTCAGCTTTGAACATTTATTTTCAAGCTAGTTTATTTTTCTAAGCCCCCCCACTTTTTTCCTCCACTGAGGGCAAAGTAAATTTCTTTACTTTGCAGAAATGTGCCAGGAGCATCCTGCAAAATCACTGAGGAAGCTTATCCATTGCCATTAATTTTAGAAGATTCACGGAGCTCTGAAAAGACATAAAAAGTCTGTGCTGGGAAGCTGGTTATTATTATTTACTTTTCTTCCCTTTCATATGCAAAGGGAAGGTGGGCATATTGCCTCAGTTTTAATGATAGTGAGACATGATCAGAGATCATGATATTCTTCTCAAGCTCGAATGGGAGAGAGTGACTGCTCATCTGAGAAAATGGAGGCTGGTCTGCAGTCAGAATTATGTGTGCCTCGATGAAATGAATTGGCTTAGGTCTCCTAGTATATATCAATAAGTTTACTTTCCTTTGTATATTTTACAAAGTTCCTTTCATTTCTTTTACTTTATGAAAGGTGATTGAAGTAGCAGTTTAAAAGAACTAAATGTATTGCTGCAATTCTCTACAACTATTATGTTTCCTTCCATATGTCAGGCTGAAGACAATTATCAATAAAATGTACAGAATTATTATTTAGCACCAACATACCACTTCTCATGCACATTTGTAAAGGCACAAGAGATGTGTTGGGTTAGGTTTTTCGTCTTTATAAATAGCTCTTTTGATCTTTGATTGTTTTCATTCAAATTTAAATGTTTTAAAATTCATTTTTGATCTTCAATTTGTATAGGAAACAAAATCCTCGTTATGCTGCTTCTTCATGTTCCACATCCCAAAGGAGGATTTTTCTCTTTTTTTTTTTGGGAGCGATGCATAATCTTGTTTTTGTTTTTTGTTTTTCCTCCAAAATCATCAAATGAAAATTTCTCTTTATATAAAAAAAATTGAACTTAAGTGTCATTTTTAATGGCTGGCATATATTAAGAAAAACACTTTACATCTGGTATTTAATTAATCTCATTCCTAAAATAAAAGCAATAGATCAGTGGGTCTATGAGAATGAATAGTGACTTTAGTATTTTCTTACCGAAATGTTTTCAATTTGTCAATATGATCTTCTCACATTTTCTTTGGGGCCCAGTGATCCTTTGTCCCCACGTCTCTTCCAGAAAATAAATAGGAGACTCCACCTTAAAGAAACAAATCGGAAGGAAAATGAATGGACATATCACCATGTACATACCTTGTAGATATTTCCAAAGTTAATTTCTCCCCAAGGAAGGGCAGTGAGCAGTCATTCACTTTGGAAGGTCAAAGTCTTATTTTTAGTCATTTAAAATGGGAATGTTAATAAGAATACAATTAGAGTAAACAGTCTACAGCCCATGTGAGAATCATCAAAGTTATGAACAAGAGGAGGCATTTAAGTGATAAACATAATTGCTGAAATCGGGTTGCAGAGATAAAAGGAGATTAGACTGAGAATATGCTGTGGGATTTTAATTGGATCTTTTCTTTTTTACAGCGTTCCACCTCCCATTTCCTTCCAGCCCAAGTATTGGGCAAACTATGGTCATCCTCTTAGGCTAGAGGACAGGGCGTGTAAAGCTTCATAGACAAGATAGTGAATACCCACTGTCCCTTTCCACTTCCCACCTATGACAACCTATTGACCCAGCCACTCCTGGTGGGTTAGGATCCTTGCTGTAGCCACATCCACATGCCTAGGAGGGAGAACCATTTTCCTCCACGTGAGGGCATGCAGGGAGTGAAGTGCTGTTAAGACTTTCTCTACCTCAGGGGAAAGCTAAAAAAAGGGGATTGTTTGGACCTCAGCACACCTTTTTTAAAATGTAAAAGCACTAGGATAGGCACTATTGTAGAAAGAGGTTTTAAGTTTCTGCTTTTAGAGATTGTCAATGAAAACATTCAGTTAATCAACAGCTATTCACTGAGGCTTATTTTGTTTTCATGTTCAGAGTTTTCACATCTGCTGTCATATGGCTACACCAGGACATTGAGGGCACAAGGAAGTTCTTATTCCGCATCATTTAGACTTCACTTGTCTGAAGGCGAGATGCCGCACCCAGTCTGCAGAGCCAGGAGACAGCTGGCTGGTAAAGAATGTGGCCTCTGTAGTCACATTTCCTGGCTTTGAGTCCCGGTTCTCTTGCTCGCAAGCTGTGGGATCTTAGTAAGTCATTGAATCTCTCTGTGCCTCAGTTTCCTCATCTGTAATATGGGGGACATAATATCTCCCTCATGGGGTTGAGGTAATGTTCTTAGAACAGTGTCTGACACATTGTAGCTCATGAGCTGTGAGTGGAGGAGGCTGAGACTAAGAATGATTCTACTTTTTATTTAATGTGAGATGTGACTGAACCACATAAAATTAAAGTGACTCATTAAAAAGTGCTACAGCAGCCGTGAATTTTAGTCCACCCCAACACTTAGGTGTAAGATATTTCTTTTACTGGCATACCTCGATTTTTGCACTTCACTTTTTTATACTTCTCAGATATTGCGTTTTGCATTTTTTTTTTTTTAACAAATTGAAGCTTTGTGGCATCCTTGTGTTGAATAAGTCCATAGGCACTATTTTTCCAATAGGATGAGTTTGCTTTTTGTCTCTATGTCACATTTTGGTAATTCTTGCAGCATTTCAAGTGTTTGTATTGTTATTGTATCTGTTATGATGATATGTGACTCCCACTCTTTGATGTTACTATTGTATTTGTTTTAGGATGCCATGAACTACATCCGTATAAGTTGGCGAACTTAATGCATCAATGTTGTATATGTTCCGACTGCTTTACTGACTGGCCGTTTCCCCAACTTCTCCTTCTTTTCAAACCTCCGTGTTTCTTGAGATACAACAATATTGAAATTGGGCCAGTTAATGACTATAATGGCCTATATGTGTTCAAGTGAAAGGAAGAGCCATACATCTCTCACTTTAAATCAAAAGCTAGATATGATTAAACTTACTGAGGAAGGCATGTCAAAAGCTGAGATAGGCTGAAAGCTAGTCTTCTTATGCTAACAGTTAACCAAGTTATGAATGTAAAGGAATAGTTCTTAAAGGAAATTAATAGTGCTACTCCAGCGAACACACAAGTGATAAGAGAGCAAAACAGTCTTATTGCTGGTATGGAGAAAGTTTTAGTGGTCTGGATAGAAGATCAAATCAGCCACAGCATACCTGTAGGTCTAAACTTAACTGAGGGCAAGGTCCTAATTCTGTTCAGTCTTTTGAAGGGAGAGTGGGGTGAGGATGCTACACAAGAAAAGTTGAAAGCTAGGAGAGGTTGGTATATGATGTTTGAGAAAAGAAGTTGTAACATGAAAGTGGAAGATGAAGTAGCAAGTGCTGATACAGAAGCTGCAGCAAATTATCCAGAATATCTAGTTAAGATCATAGATGAAGGTGGCTAAACAACAGATTTTCCATGTAGACAAAATGGCCTCCTATCAGAGGATGAAGCCATATAGGATTTTTATAACAAGAGAGGGGAAGAAGGCAATGCCTAGCCTCAAAACTTCAAAGGACAGGCTGACTCTTATTAGGGACTAATGCAGTCAGTGACTTTAAGTTGAAGCAAATGCTCATTGGTTATTTTAAAAATCCTAGGACCTTTAAAAATTATGCTATATCTACTCTGCCTATGCTTTAGAACTGGAACTACAAATCCTGGATAAAAGTCCATCTGTTTATAGTATGATTTACTGAATATTTTAAGGCTATTATTGAGATCTACTGCTCAGAAAAAGAGACTCCTTTCAAAATACTACTTGCTCATTGACAATGTACCTGGTTGCCCAAGAGCTCTGATGGAAGCATACAAGGGAGTAATATTTTCAGGCCTGCTAATGCAACATACATTCTGCAGCCCATGGATCAGGAAGTAATATTGACTTTTAAGCCTTATTATTTAAGACATATATTTTGTAAGGCTACAGCTGTCATACATTGTGATTTATCTGATAGATCTGGGCAAAGTAAATGGAAAACCTTCTGGAAAGGATTTAGTATTCTAGATGTCATTAAGAACATTTGTGATATATGGGAGGAGGTCAAAATATCAACATTAAGAGAAGTATGGAAGAAGTTGATTCCAGCCCTCATGGATGACTTTTTAGGGGTTCATGACTCTGGTAGAGGAAATAACTGCAGATGCGGTGGGAATAGCAAGATAATTAGAATTAGATGTAAAGCCTGAAGATTTGATTGAATTGGTGCAATCTCATCATAAAACATTAATAAATGAGGAGCAGCTTCTTATGTATGAGAAAGAAAATGGTTTCTTGAGACAGAATCTATTTCTGGTGACAGTGCTATGAACATTGCTGGAAATGACAACAAAGGATTTAGAATATTTTATAAACTTATTTGGCAAAGCAGCAGCAGGGTTTGAAAGGATTGGCTTAAATTTGGAAAGACGTTTTACTATGGGTAAAATGCTATCAAACTGTAATGTATGCTACAGAGAAATCTTTCCTGAAAGAAAAAGTCAATCAATGTGGCAAGTTTCATTGTTGTTTTAATCTAAGAAATTGCCACAGCCACCTGAATCTTCAGCAACCACCAAAATGGTCAGTCATCAGCTATCAGTATGTAGGCAAGACAATCCGCCAGCAAAAAGATTACAATGCACTGAAGGCTCATGATTTTTTAGCAACAAAGTATTTTTAATTAATGTGTGTACTTACTAGACTACAGTATAGTGTAAATATAACTTAAGTATGTACTGGAAAACCAAAACATTCATGTGACTTGTTTTATTGCAGTATTTACTTTATTAGGTGATCTGGAACAGAACCCACAGTATCTTCAAGGTATGTGTAAACTTCTCTAAATCAAACTTAATCTGATCCAAGCCTTCATCTCATTATATTGGCTGAAAGTTCAATTTCAATAATTATTGGAGTTTTTTTCCATTTCTGGATTGGGCAAAGGTGCTATTTAGGGTAGATGGGTGGAAGGTGGATCTTGATGTTTTTGGTTCAAATGGATTTCTGCCCAAACTCACATCAGCCCTTGAGTGGGAAGGGATCTTCTACTTTTGTTTCAAGCTTCAGCCTGTGTCTTCATAAGGCTGGGTGACCAGGCACTTAGTGTCCAGTCTCCCTACATACACAATGCAGTTGTTCCTTTCAGAAGTCTGCCATCTCCTCCTTTTGTAGAACTTCCTTGTAGAACCCACAGATCTCAGTCCCTATTGTAGTCTTGGGAGAAGCTTTCCCTGGATATATTCACCTTATTTTCTTTTCTTCTTACCCCAAAGACCTAGCATAACTCCCCAGATGAGTTTAGGCTTTTAGGAAGAAAGAATCCAGAAAAATGCATAACCTTTAGGCAAATTCTTCTTTGGCCATACAACATGAACTCCTCTAAGAAGAAAACCTAAAGACCCAGTGACCGTCTTGGAGCCAGGAAGCAAAATGACAGGAGAAATAAGACACATATTAATCTCTCACCATCTTGGTTCAACACTGGTTTCAGAATGTAGAACATGGGAGTTTTCTCTGAAGTTTGTGCTGATACTTCTTTCACACTTTTAAGAGTCATCTTTTCAGTCACTCACTGAAATCCAGTCATGTTAAATGGCAGTCTACACAGTTTTAGTAATTTCTGGCCTATCTTATGGCCCATATATGTTCTTTCATTGGCACATGCAGTATGATTCTTCCCACAACAGAGATCTCAAATGATGGAGATGCAATGCACACCAGCACAGATCTTGAGGGGCCCAAACACACCAAGATAATAATATGTTAATTATATTTGGTCTGGATTTTAGAATAGATTTTTTGATTCATAGAATTGAAATAAGCCAATTATCTTTACTTCTGTAAAAATACTATGGAATGGATTTTTAAAAGTACAGTGAAGCAGGCTTTGGTTGTTCATGACTTTGAAATCTCTGCCTGAACTTGAAGGAATTACTGAGAGTCTGCCACTTCTCTTGCAGGCTCATTGGTCTCTTCCTCTTCTCTTTTATTCTCTATTTATTATTATTTCTTTCTCTTTTTCTCCTATGCTCTTCCTCATTACTTACTCGTTCTATTTCCCATACCTCATTTCCCTAATTTTTTTTTAAAATCATAGAATAGTCATTTTGTAGCCCCATCAAGAACATTCAGGACCAAAAAGACAACTTCTATATTAAGGTATTTTCTTTTTTTTTAAACTGAAGAGCTTCTTTATCTTCCCATTAAGAGAACATAGATATGTTAATACTTTTATCTATATATACAAATTGTGTTTGTTATTATTTTTTTTCTACCTCAAGGAACTAAACTATAATTTAGGGAAGCAACATAATCTCAGTAAATATCATTCCTAGAGTTCACATCAGAAAAAAATCAGGTCAATTTTCTCTACACTAGTTCTTATGTTTCTAAACTGATATTCCCTTGGATCTTTTTAAGACCAACTGGTAGTATTGAGGTCAGAACTTTAATTGTGAAAATCCGGAGATTTTTGTTTTCATTAAGAAGCTGTATAAAAAAGATGTCCCATCCTGTTTCCATTTCTGCAGCAGCATTTTTCTAAAAGTGGTTAGTGTTAGTTATCATTGCTCCGTATCTTGCTTTCTCCCCTGCTCTTTCTGCTTCTCTTTCTCTCTCTTTGTGGATACGTGTGCAAAGATAAGACTCCAAAATCAAAAGAATAAAGTTCTCCAAGTGGTTCAAGTCAATTCAAAAACTGCAAAGAGGATAAAAATTGTTCCTAGTCTCTAGAACAATGTTCAGCAAACTATGGCCCATGGGCCAAATATGGCTTGCTGCATGTAAATATAGTTTTATTGGAACATAGCCATGTTTGTTTCCATATTGTCTATGGCTGCTTTTTCACTTCAATGACAGGGTTCAATAGTTGCTACAGAAATGATACTGCCTGAGAAACCTAAAATATTTACTCTCTGGCTCATTATAGAAAACGTTTACTTACTCTTGCTATAAAAGCTTACATTTAGTATGGGAGTGCTGTGGAGAGTAATGGGCAAGGAGACATAGATGCCTGTTTGCTCACCTTTATTATATGTTATGCTGGATGAGGAGGCAAAGTCATTTGTGTTTCCATTGTATCCTGTATATACTTCTTTTAAAGCACTTGCCACTAGGCAATTGCAGTTATTATTTCTAAATACTTGTCTCCGCTAGTATTTAACTGTGTTTCTTCTAAAAACACTTATTGAAGACCTATTTTGTGCCAGGTATGGAAGATATGGTAATAAAAAATAACAGCAAAATATTGACTTTCTTTCATGGGATTTCCAGTCAAGGCCAATTGTTGCAAATCCAAATGTTTTCAGGGAACAGGTTGGTAATGTAAATGAGTGAAGCAGCACAGGTATAGGCCACTTTCTTTGACTATTAAGTGTGTAGAAACAACTTTCACTTCCATGGAGTTTGTGCTGTTTCTTGGTTTTATTGAAACATGAGTTTCTCTTAGATTATCCTTCACTTTTCCAATTATGATAGAGACATCTTTGAGATATATTTCTCTTCTATGAGAAAATAACAATGTGTGGTGGCTGAGGGGGGCTGACACTTGGCTTTCATGTCAGGAAAACAATAAGGAATGATGGGGACTATGACACACTGGAGACCACTCACTTCTTCAAAGGGAACTCCAGCTACTCAACTCCAGATTATTATTGTCATATAGGAATGGCAAATCCTTCTTCTTCCTCCCCTTCCTCCTCTTCCTCCAGCTTTTCATCTTCTGCTTGTCCTTTTTCTTCTCCATCTCCTTCTTTTGAGGGGAGAGAGAGAAGCTGAAAAGCTAATCTGAATTTTATGTGAACTTCTAATTTTTAAATGTTGACTAAATTTATAAAATACTGGGCAGGCCAAACTCAGTATATGTGCTGGTCAGATTTTGTTCACAGTCCAACACTTTGTGTTCCCTGTGTGAGAACGGTTTAAGGTCCTTGGGAACAAATACCTTGGTGTAAAAATGACAATATTCTCAGTGATTCTTTAATTGTGTGTTATTAGTTGTATTAGTCCATTCTCATGCTGCTAATAAAGACATACCTGAGACTGGGTAATTTATAAAGGGAAGAGGTTTAAGGGACTCACAGTTCCACATGGCTGGGG
Organism: Symphalangus syndactylus; assembly: GCF_028878055.3. NCBI lineage: Eukaryota > Metazoa > Chordata > Mammalia > Primates > Hylobatidae > Symphalangus > Symphalangus syndactylus. The sequence continues at coordinate 67,499,534 of NC_072435.2, forward strand.
AGGCCTCATTGTCACAGTGGAAGGTGAAGAAAGAGCAAAGGGATGTCTTACATGGCAGCAGGCAAAAGGGTATGTGCAGGGGAATTCCCTTTATGAAACCATCAGATCTCATGAGGCTTATTCACTATCACAAGGATAGCACTGGTAAAGCCCATCCCCATGATTCAATCACATCACACCAGTCTCTCCCACCACACGTGGGGATTATTATAATTCAAGGTGATACTTAGGTGGGGACACAGATCCAAACCATGTCATTTTGCCCCTGGGCCCACCCAAATCTCATGTCCTCACATTTCAAAACCAGTCATGCTTTCCCAATTATATTAGAAAATTTGCACTCTACTGATAAAGACATACCTGAGAGCAGGTAATTTATAAAGAAAAAGGTTTAATGGACTCACAGTTCCACGTGGTTAGAGAGGCCTCACAATCATGGCAGAAGGCAAAAGACACGTCTTACCATATGGCAATGTCAAACCATATGGCAACAGACAAGAGAAAAAAATGAGAGCTTGTGTAGGAAACTCCCCTTTGTAAAACCATCAGATCTCATGAGACTTATTCACTATCTTGAGAACAGCAGTGGAAAGACCCCCTGCTCCCGTGATTCAATTACCTCCCACTGGGTCCCTCCCATGGCACATGGGAATTGTGGGAGCTACAATTCAAGATGAGATTTTGGTGGGGACACATTCAAACAGTATTATTCTGCCCCTTGTCCCTCCCAAATCTCATGTTCTCACATTTCAAAACTAATAACGCCTTCCCAAGAGTCCCTCAAAGTCTTAACTCATTTCAGCATTAACTCAAAAGTCCATAGTCCAAAAAGTCTCATCTGAGACAAGGCAAGTTTCTTCCACCTAAGAGCCTGTAAAATCAAAAGCAGGTTAGTTATTATCTAGATACAGTGGGGGTCCAGGCATTGGGTAAATACATCTGTTCCAAATGGGAGAAATTGACCAAAATGAAGGGACTACAGGCCCCATGCAAGTCTGAAATACAGCAGGGCAGCCAAATCTTAAAGCTCTGAGATGAACTCCTTTGACTGCATGTCTCACATCCAGGTCACACTGATGCAAGAGGTGGGCTCTCAGGGCCTTGGGCAGCTTCATCCTTATGGCTTTTCAGGGTACAGCTCCCCTCCAGGCTGCTTTCCTGGGCTGGTATTGAGTGTTTGTGGCTTTTCCAGGTGCACAGTCTAAGCTGTTGGTGGATCTACCTTTCTGGGGTCTGGAGAATCATGGCCCTCTTCTCACAGCTCCACTAGGCAGTGCCCCAGTGAGGATTCTGTGTGCAGGCTCCAACCACACATTTCCCTTCTGCACTGCCCTAGCAGAGGTTCTCTGTGAGAGCCCCATCACTGCAGCAAACGTCTGCCTGGACATCCAGGTGTTTCCATATGTCCTCTGAAATCTAGACAGAGGTCCCCAAACCTCAATTCTTGACTTCTGTGCACCTGCAAGTTCAACACCATGTGGAAGCTGCCAAAGCTTGGGCTTACACTTTCTGAAGCCATGGCCTGAGCTGTGTCTTGGCCCCTTTTAGCCATGGCTGGAGCAGCTGGGATGCAGGGCACCAAGTCCCTATGCTGCACAGAGCAGAGGGGCCCTGGGCCTGGCCCATGAAACCATTTTTTCCTCCTAGACCTCCAGGCCTGTGATGGGAGGAGCTGCAACAAAGGCCTCTCACATGCCCTGGAGACATTTTCTCCATTGTCTTGGTGATTCACATTTGGCTCCTCGTGACTTGTGCAAATTTCTGCAGGCTGCTTGAATTTCTCCTCAGAAAATGGATTTTTCTTTTCTATGGCATTGTCAGTCTACACATTTTCCAAACTTTTATGCTCTGCTTTCCTTTTAAACATAAGTTCCAATTCCAAACCCATATCTTTGTGAATACATCAAACTGAATGCTTTTAACAGCACCTCTTGAACACTTTACTACTTAGAAATTTCTTTCACCAGATACCTTAAATCATCTCTCTCAAGTTCAAAGTTCCACAAATCTCTAGGGCAGGAGCAAAATGCCTCCAATCTCTTTGCTAAAACATAACACTAGTCACCTTTGCTCCAGTTCCCAACAAATTCCTCATCTCCATCTGAGACCACCTCAACTTGGATTTCATTGTCCACATCACTATCAGCATTTTGGTCAAAACCATTCAACAAGTCTCTAGCAAGTTCCAAACTTCCCCACATTTTTCTGTCTTCTGAGCCCTCCAAACTGTTCCAACCTCTGCCTGTTACCCAGTTCCAAAGTCGCTTCCACATTTTCAGGTATCTTTACAGCAACACCTCACTCTACTGGTACCAATTCATTGTATTAGTCCATACTTATGCTGCTAATAAAGACATACATGAGACTGGGTAATTTATAAATGAAAGAGGTTTAATGGACTCACAGTTCCACATGGCTGGGGAGGCTTCATAATCATGGTGGAAGGTGAAAGAGGAGCAGAGGCACATCTTACATGGCAGCAGGCAAGAAAGTATGTGCAGGGGAACTCCCTTTATAAAACCATCAGATCTCAGGAGGCTTATTCACTATCATGAGAACAGCATGGGAAAAACATGCCCCCATGATTCAATTACCTCCCACTGGGTCCCTCCCACCACACGTGGGAATTATTATAATTCAAGGTGACATTTGGGTGGGAACACAGAGCCAAACCATATCATTAGTATTTCTATTTTACAAATAAAACTGATGTTCAGATAGAAGTAACTGGTCTGAAGTCCTGAAAAATGTCTCCCTCTCTCTCCAAGAAAATACTGCCAAAAACACAGGACATTTGTAATCACTTAAGGAGGCAATATATGTGAAAATTATTTTGTAAACTATAAAGCATTGTGTTTTATGTGAAATATATGTGAAAGTTATTTTGTTAACTGTAAAGCTTGTGCTTATATTGGTATATATAGGTGCTTACATTGGTATATAAAGTGATAAAGGAGAGTTCCACATAATCTATAAGAGTGAGGGAGAGAGGGATTTATTTGCTGCCAGAGACTTTGATGTGGACTTCCACAGAAGGCTGGGACTTTGAACATGTGGAAAAAGAGCATGTCCCAGGCAGAGGGAACTGCCTGAACAAAGGCCAGAGCATTCTTTCCTAAAAGATTTCTGGGAAGCCCATTGAAGCAAAAGCGTTTGAGAAATGCTGGCCTAGAAATAAGTAGCTCTAACTTCCCTTGGGGAACTGAGCATAATTGTGTGATGGAAACACAGTTGTGCCTACTTAACACATGTTTGGAGAGTTGGAAAACTGCCAAATTGCAGATGGCCTGAAGGGCAAGTCTGGAGAATCTGAACTTTATTCTGTAGGAAATAGGCATTAGTAGGGGTTTTAGTCAGGCAAGAGATATCTTTATACTTGAGTTTAATGGGAAAATACACTCCTTTAACAGGCGTAGGCATGATGGATAGCTTTGGGGAATTGACCAGAGGCTGGGAAACAGGTTTGTTCATCTAGGAAGACAGCCAACAAGTACAAATGATGGGTAGGATTGGGAAACGTTTTCCATAGTCATTCTCGTATCTTTGATAAAGGTGGATTTTAATAAGGAGATATTTAGATCTGGCCTATAGATCCATTCCAGAGAACTTAAAGAATTTTTACATCACTAAATTTGATCCTTCTGTCACCAGCAGTTTAGAGACATGAAAGCACTGGAGAGAATGATACACATTCATTTTTATTTAGAAAAATTTAAGTATGTGATGAAAAATCCATTTGGTGGTACCTGATGTTCTGATGTTCATGAAATATGGTGCACTGGGTTTATATGCTGGATCTGCAATAAGGATATGTTCTTCTAGGCCGTTGGTAGGAAGCTTCTAATACCTCCCTTCTCTTTTTTTTAGTGGCAGTGTTTAGACTTTACTTCATTTACTTGCTTCAGAACATTATCCAGTTTAGCAACTCATACCAGCTTGTTCTCTTGTCATTATTTCCAGATTTCTTAGGTAGATTGTTTTTTTTTTTCTTTTCCTTTGTAGAATTCTTTACCTAACAGGTAATAACTCAAATGCTTCTGTCAAAGGCTGGTTTTCCAGGCCTACTGGAGACAGACTATTTGGATAAGAAACAGTCAAGAGACTTTATCATCTGTTTCTCCCGTGTCTGAGTGCGTATTCTGTATCCACAGGTGTCTGATATCTCTTTGTAAGTCTCTAATTTCTACTTTAGCTTGTAAATAGCCATCTCAAGAGAAAACTAGAGAAAAAAATCTGAGTAGATGGAGTTTATGCAGATTGATTCAGATTAGCATTATTCATTAACCTCGGCAGTTTGTGCTGGTTAGTAATCGCCAACACACCACACTTTGGAAGGTTACTTAGGTGGTGTAAATATCCTTTCAAAGACGTTCTTGCTATTTCATTTAAAAGGCAATGAATTAGCACTGGAGATCTGCCATCTATAATTTCTAACTAGTAGAAGTGCTCTTCTATATAACATATTAGATTTTAGTGCTGAGAAAATTTCACCATCAAATAATATTTTGTTTCTCTAGTGGGAAAAATAATTGAAGACCAGAATAATGTCAGGAGTGATAATAAAACTTACATATGATTTTTGGACACAAATTGTTTACAGTTTATTTTTAAAGTACCAAGTAAATACACATTTAGATCAGGAAATATACATTGTTGATGTGACATTATTTTAAAACAGACTCAATTTTTATGGTCTGGAGTGTGATAGCTCAAATTCTGGAGACAGACGGACCTGGGTTCCATCTTAGTTCAGTCTCCTGTTAGGCGTGACACGGATAAATTACTTAACCTCTATGAACTTCAATTTCCTCAGTGCAAAATGAGGATAAGAACAGCTACTTTATAGAGTGGTTTTGAGGATTAAGTAGACAGTGCTTAGAAAGCACTTAGCAGAGTACATAGTACAGAGTAGGCACTTCTTAAATGGTAGCTATAATTATTATTGAATCAGATCCTTCCAAAAATTAATCTATTCCTTGATTTTAATTTTGACATATAATTTTGAAATAAATTCTTTCAGGCATTTCTTTGTAGAGTTTGAAATAAGAATGAATGGTTTTAGAATCTATGATCTGCCATTTACTAAACTGCGTGACCGTGGACAAATCATTCATTCATTCATCTACTCATGCATTTATTCAATGTAATTTGGTGCCATTATATGCTAAGTTTTAGGCATTGGAGCTAAAGAGGTGAAGAAGAAAGACAAGTTCTTTATCCTTATAACTCTGACATTCTAATATCACATGTTGACTACCAAAAACGGAATGAAATAAAACATGAAATGATAATAAAAAATAAAATAATTTAAAATGGTGTTAAAGGAGTGTAAAAATAGACTATTATTTTGGAAGGTAATTGGGAGGGGCAGATAGTGTGGCCAGGTCTGAGAAGATGTATTTCATTTAGGACTTACATCACAAAACAGTTGAACATGCAAGGATCCGTGAGAAGAACATTCCAGGCAGAGAGAACTGTGTGTGCTAAAGCCCTGAGAGGGTAATAGCCTTGGTGGGGAGGGACAGGAAGAGGCCTCGTGCAGCTGGGATGCAGTGTGTGAAGGGGAAATGGTGGGTGATGAGAACAAAAAGGCAGATAGAGCCAGATGAGGAAGGCCTGGTATATTATGGTAAAGAGTTTGGATCTAATGTTAAGATGAATAGGAAGCCATTGGAGAATTTTAATCAGGAGGAAGGCATGTTCTGATTTTCATTATTTAACCTTTTCCTGGGTTCTGTTTCTTATGTATAAAACGTAGACAATAATGGTAGTTACCTGATAGGATGTTGGGGCATTAAATGAGACATTGTGGGTAAAGCACTGGCATATATAACCACAAAATAAATGTTAGTTTTTTAAAAATGTATTATTACAGCTGCTATGGAATGAATTGTGTGCCTCCAAAATTCTCAACTGAAGCCCTAACTTGTGGTGTGACTGTATTTGGAAATAGGACCTGCAGGAGGTAATTAAGGCTAAGTGAGGTCATAAGGGTACGGACCTAATCCGATAAGTCTGGTGCCTTATGAGAAGAGGAAGAGACACCACAGCTGTCTTTCTACCATGTGAGGGCACAGTGAGGCTTGTTCGTGTTCATTACACGGGTACGTTTGATTTGTGATAATCCATTAAGCTATGCAGTTAAGTTCTGTGCACTTTTTTGTATAATGTTTTACCACAACAAAAATGCAAATTCAGGAAATGAAAAAATTAGATAAAAAATAGGCTACAACGTAGATTAAATAGAGAGCTTAAGATAGTTTATCTCAAATGTAAAAGGAGCATGAATTCTTTGCAGAACTAAGAAGCAATATTAGATCCTTGTGCTCGTGTCAATGACCACGCCCATGGCAGGCCCAGGTTTGGGCTGATTGTCCGGGATCTATAAGTAGGATTGGCTTCAGCTGGGCAGGAGAGAACAGGGCCGGGCTTTCACATAGGCGCACTGTGAGGTAAGTCGGCAGGGGGCTAGCTGGTATCTGGGAGGCCTGGCAGTGGTCTGTAGACAGATGTCCTGGCTAGTGGGTTAGGGCTCTCAAACTGGCAGCAGGCAGGCAGTGAGTGTCCAAGCCGGCAGGTGGTCAGTGCGGGGAGTCCTTACAGCACGTAGTTCTGATCATGCCATGATAATAGGGTTCAGGGACTGGCCTTCACATCATGAGAGAGTTGGAGGAAAAAGACTGAATTAAAGTCTCAGAGGAAGAGAGTACAAGGGAGAAAATAAGGCAGCGACTTAGTTCTTGAAAGTGGGGTACAATGCGGAGGTTTGGTCTTAAGAGTCTCAGAGCCTGAAGCTATTTTGAGCCTACAGGTGGGAGTTAAGTGTTTGCAGCTGTACAGCTTGCAGGCTAGGAGAGGGAACCAGACTGCTATACAATTTATAGTACCTAGGAAAAAATAATAGAAACATAAAATGTTAGTCCCAGAAGGGACCTTAAAGCTCATCTAACTCAATTCCTAATATTATTGAATATATACCACCTGTATGAAACATCACTGATTGCTTTTGATAAGCTAATCTGTCTGATCCTCCTAACCACCCTGTGAATGAAATAGTTACTATTTTTCTTACAGATGGATCAGAGAAGTTAAGTAACTTCCTCTTTGCCACACAGCCCGGTCAATATGTTTGCTGAAATCTGTACTGTTTTAAAGCCCTGTGCTCGTTGTACTTCATTGCATACCAAGTTATGGCACAGTGGGCTCTGTAATTAAGCCTTCTCGACTTCTAGGTTTATTCCATATACAACACAACAGAAAGGACTAATTGTACTTACATGTATTGACTGAAAAGGAGAGGATCTAAGATTTCAATATCTCTTCTATCTCACTTGAGCTAAAAACATGGATTAACTGATTATTTACACTGCAAGCATTGGGTTCCTGTGTCTGAAGGTTGTTGAAAATCTGATTTGTGCCTGAAATGGCCTCAAACACAGAGAAATGGTTGAATGGATCAAATTGTATTATAGGGTTCCAGCTGAATTTTTCTATGTACAGCCTTAGTTTAGGAAAACCAGAGCATGCTAAAGTAAAAAAAAAGAAAAATAGGAAAAAAAAAAAACCCAAGTAGGAAACTTCTAGCCCACTGTTCTGAAGCTCTTTCTGGTGAGAAGTGAGCTGATGGAGTGGAGAGAGGCTAATGACACCCTTGCAGCCTACTATCAGAGACCTATTAGCCCTGCGGCAGTAGTGGGGAAGACAGTGGAAGCACTCTGCAGGGATAGAAGAGGAGAAATTTCCAAAGCCACCTGAAAAGCTAAATAATTATAGAGAGTCACCTGAAATTTAGCCAGAAACACAGCATGGACAAGTCACTTAACACCTTTATTCATCCTGTCTGAATTGCAGATAAAAGCTTTTTATCTACTTACCTTATAGAGACATAAGAATACATGTAATTTTTGTTGTAAGATTCTTCCAATTATTTCACAAAGAATACTGTCTAAAGAAAATGTGTTGTTATTACCATTTCTTTTTGCTTTGTGTCTGGGGAGATTTTGAAAGATGCTATAAATGAGTCAGATGCGTGTCATGGATAATATCTCCATCCCCCAGGAGTTTGAAATCTGTGGATGGCAAGCTATTTTTATCCCCAGCACCTAAACGTAGAAATGCAAATAAACACATATTGATATGTACATAATATATAGAGAAGATGCCATTGTCATAGTTATATTGTGTTAATCATCTTCATGTTAGTCAAATGAGTCTTCTTGTTCTCTCTATATATCTTGCTATATGCGTTGCTCCTTTTTTCCTTCCTGCTAGTGCTCATTCTGCATTCCTTGTCAGAAATGTCTGCATTTATTGAGATGTTATTTCACTTTCAAGTCCCTTTTCTAATCTTAACTTTTCCTTGATCTTGTCAGCTTTCCCTGATCTTTTTTTTTCTTATTATTGTAGTTATCTAGAGAATATAACTATTAATTATTTTCTAGTTGTTCCACATATCCTATTTGGCACAATTTTCAGCCTCTATAAGAACTTTTATTTTGTTTTATTTATTTCTTTTTATTAAAAAAATCACGATCGTATTTAAAAAAACCACATGATAATAAAACTCAGTAATACATCCTACTATTTTTTTTTTCCCTAATAGGCCATTTTTTGTTCTGTAGGTTTTTGGGGAACAGGTCGTATTCAGTTACATGAGTACATTCTTTTTTTTTGTTATTATACCTTAAGTTCTAGGGTACATGTGCTCAATGTGCAGGTTTGTTACATATGTATACATGTGCCATGTTGGTGTGCTGCACCCATTAAGTCGTCATTTACATTAGGTATATCTCCTAATGCTATCCCTCCCCCCTCCCCCAACCCAACGACAGGCCCCATGTGTGCTGTTCCTCACCCTGTGTCCAAGTGTTCTCATTGTTCAATTACCACTTATGAGTGAGAACATGCTGTGTTTGGTTTTCTGTCCTTGTGATAGTTTGCTCAGAATGATGGTTTCCAGCTTCATCCATGTCCCTACAAAGGACATGAAGTCATCCTTTTTTATGGCTGCATAGTATTCCATGGTGTATATGTGCCACATTTTCTTAATCCAGTCTATCATTGATGGACATTTGGGTTGGTTCCAAGTCTTTGCTATTGTGAATAGTGCCACAATAAACATACGTGTGCGTGTGTCTTTATAGTAGCATGATATATATTCCTTTGGGTATATGCCCAGTAATGGGATTGCAGGGTCAAATGGTATTTCTAGTTCTAGATCCTTGAGGAATCACCACACTGTCTTTCACAATGGTTGAACTAGTTTACAGTCCCACCAACAGTGTAAAAGTGTTCCTATTTCTCCACATCCTCTCCAGCACCTGTTGTTTCCTGACTTTTTAATGATCACCATTCTAACTGGTGTGAGATGGTATCTCATTGTGGTTTTGATTTGCATTTCTCTGATGGCCAGTGATGATGAGCATTTTTTCATGTGTCTGTTGGCTGTGTGAATGTCTTCTTTTGAGAAGTGTCTGTTCATATCCCTCACCCACTTTTTGATGGGGTTGTTTGATTTTTTTCTTGTATATTTGTTTAAGTTCTTTGTAGATTCTGGATATTAGCCCTTTGTCAGATAGGTAGATTGCAAAAATTTTCTCCCGTTCTGTAGGTTGCCTGAGGAACTTTATTTTATACATTTTATACATTGATTTTGGTATCCCATTATGCCATGCACAGTTCCAGGCACATGAAAGTGTTTCACAAATGGTCATTTGTTTCTCCCTCCTCCCTGAAGGTCTACTTCTTTTCCTTCTTTCCTTCCTTCCTCCCTTCCTTCCTCCCTCCCTCCCTCCCTTCTTTCCTTCCTTCCTTCCTTCCTCCCTCCCTCCCTCCCTCCCTCCCTCCCTCCCTTCTTTCCTTCCTTCTTTCCTTCCTTCCTTCCTTCCTTCCTTCCTTCCTTCCTTCCTTCCTTCCTTCCTTCTTTACATTAATTTTCCAAGCTGAAACATGAAAATTTTTATCATTCAGAATTTTTCTATGTGTTGACAAATATTCAAATGCTCTTAAACATCTGGAAATTTGCAAGTGTCTGTTTGGTATAACATTGAAAAATATGCAGACATTCCATTTCAGTCCAGTGTTGGGACAAGTATTATAACCCAACAAAATGCCCCAGAGCTAAGAAACATGTGGTTCTCTCAGTCTAGATTTCATTTTATAAAGTAAAGTAGGCCAGGTGCTATGGCTCATGCCTGTAATCTCAATACTTTGGGAGGCCAAGGCAGGAGGATTGCTTGAGTTCAGGAGTTCAAGACCAGCTTTGGCAACATAGCAAGACTTTTAAAAAAACATATTTAAAAGTAGAAAAGAAATTAGCCAGGTGTGATGGTATGTACCTGTAGTCCCAGCTACTTGGGAGGCTGAGGCAGGAGGATAGCTTGAGCCTAGAGATCAAGATGGCAGTGAGCTATGACTGCACCCCTGCACTCTAGTCTGGGTGACAGAGCGAGACACTGTCTCAAAAATAAATAAATAAATAAAGTTTAAAAATAAGCAAATAAAGTAAATATACTTATATATGGAAACATATTAATGACTATGGCATGAAAAATAGATTGTGCACACTTGATAAATAATTATTGGCCAGGTGTGGTGGCTCATGCCTATAATCCCAGCACTTTGGGAAGCCGAGGCGGGTGGATCATTTGAGGTCAGGAGTTTGAGACCAGCCTGGGCAACATGGTGAAACCCTGTCTCTACTAAAAATACAAAAATTAGCTGGGCATGGTGGTACATGCCTGTAATCCCAGCTACTCGGGAGGTGTGCCACTGCACCCCAGCCTGGGCGACAGAGTGAGACTCCATCTCAAAAAAAAAAAAAAAAAGAAGAATTATTGATGGGGAGGGAATGAGGAGATGTTGAGATGTTGGTTAAAGGTTATAAAGTTTTACTCTAGATAAGATAAATAAGTTCTGAAAATGTATTGTACATCATGGTGACTATAGTTAATAGTACTGTACTGTCTACTTGAAAATTCCTAAGACAGTAGATCTGAAACGTCCTCATTATAAAAAAGATAAATATATGAAATGATAGATATGTTAATTTGATTTAATTATTTCACAATGTACACTTATATCAAAACATTCATTGTACACCACAAATATATGCAGTTTTATATTTTTCAATTATATCTTGAGAAAGCTGGGAGTAAAAAGAACTACCGATACCCAGACTAGGCTCTAGAACCAATATGGGGTGGTATGGACTGTAGTTATTTATCACCATATGATAACATAGGGATGGTGTAGGCAGATTTTTCAAAATTTTAAGAAAATCCAGAAATTGTCATTTTTAATGTGCAATTTTTCAAATATTGGCAATAAATTAACAATATTTTAAAACACATTAGTAGGGCAAATGAAACATGTCTGTGGGCCAAATTCTGTTTGTAGGTCCCAGTCTTTCAGGTAAGATATTGGTGAAAAATTTAGATTTTCATATACATGCAGTGGGAAATAATTGAATAGTCTTAGCAGGAGTAATGTGATCTAATTAACATGTCTGCAAGAACCTCCTTGCCACAGGGTAGAAAGTGGCTTCTTAGGAGAGCAAGAGTGGAAGACAATGAGAAGGTAATTGCCATGGTCCAATTGAGATGATGGGCTTTGGAATATGGAGGTGACAATTAAAGTAGAAGAATTGGAGTTCATTTTAGAGTTAAAAGGAAAGGATAGAATCAAGGACGTCACACAAATTTCAGGCCAAAGCAATTGGATAGGTGCTGGTGCCATCTACTGAGATGGTGAAAAGAGAAAAGCAGTAAGTTTCAGATAGGATTTTGGGCAAGTTCTTTCTTGAATCTCTTACTTTGAATGTTTAATTCACTAATTTTTTCTTTTAAAATTGGTAGTATTTCTGTTTTGATCCCGTAAAGATTGTGATTTTTATTTTTTTGTGGCTTGTCCCCCAAGAATCTGTTATATTTTTTATTTCCTTTTCAACCCAACTTTGTTTAGTAGAGTATTTTTAGATATCTAAGAGGTTCTGGCTTTGTTATTGACTTCTTTTAATTGCACTGTGATTAGAAAATGGAGTTTATTCAAATTCTGCATTTATAAACTTGTTGAGATATTCTTTGTTTCCAGTATTAAATTGGTTCCTTTGGGAAAAATACTGATTTATTCACTTTACCAAGGCTTCAATATTTTAGAAGGCCTATCAGAATTTTGTACTCAGATTGACTTCAAGAAAGAAGAATTATTCTGTTTAGAATAATTTGCCTGTTATTGGAAATATCTAATACAAAATCAATTCCAATACAAAATCAATTCCAATACAAAATCAATCTTATGAGGAGGTAATGCCATACCATTTTTCACATATATTTTCAGGTTAACACAGTGAAATTTGCTATAGAGCATTTACTTTAGATCAGACTTGGCCAAAAGGCAATTTCATTTTGGACTTTGTCCAAGGGAGTTTGACTGCTTCCAAGGGATTTAAGCAATTGAAGGCTAGAGCGTTACAGAATCTCCAGGACAGTTTCTCCTAACACATTCCCAGCCCTTGCACAACCTGCTGGTCCAGGGCGTGGTGCTCTCTCCATCACAGATACTCCCGTCTCAAGTGTATGCTTCCTTTGATTCTCTCAGATGCTCTCGTTGCCTCTTTCTTTCACAAACCCTCATTTCTGTGAGTTCTTTGATAACATCTATGAAGAGCTGAATCTTACGCACATACATTTCTTGGTGCTTCCCTCTCTAGTTCAATATTGTGCAGCTGCTCAGCAATGGAGTGATTGTCTTATTACTGCCACTTTTTACTGGCTTTTTCAGCCTCCTTTCTCTTCTTTTTAGTAATTGGTCAAGCAGAGAAAACTCTTGCCAAACTTCTATTTTTCATTATATTCCCTTGATTTATTTGTTAGTTTATTTTTTCAGTTTTATTTTCTCCTTTGATTCCTATAAGGTGTTTATTTCACGAGCATAGGTAATTTTTAAAGCTCCTTATAATAAAATATTCTACTGTAAATCTGTTTATTTTGTACTATTTTGGACTTCAATGTGTACCTTTTTATATTCTCTTTGTGAATAGTTGAACTTCATTTGCAGTAGAAAGAAAATAATGAAAAGAGTCTAATGAAGTACCTTTATAGCCAAAAGTTCATGTAGGAAGAGATTCTCTCTGATGCAGGTTCGGAAATATCACTGAGGAAAAGGTTGTACTAAGGGTGAGGCAAGGTAAAGAATTCAATTCAAATTCTTTCCCAATTGTTAGCTAGTATTTTTAGTGTACATTGAAAATAAAGTAGTCTACCAGTTACTAAGTAGGCTTGAATACGTTATTTTAGGAAAAAAATTATATGGGATTTAAGTGCAAGCTCAGGAAGAGAGAGGCCTAGGCTAGCTTTCTCATCTTCTCTGGTCCCCATTTAGTTGCAGTTGCTTCTGAAAGAAGCAATCAGCAGTGGTTTATGATGCTCAGACATTTCTATGGTGTGCACTCACTGAAAATCATTGATATTTCTGCTTTAACTAGATTTAGCTACTTTGGGTTGAAAGCTCTATGCTGCCTGAAATCCCATTTTATGAAACCCGCCAGTGAGTAAAACCACTGAGTCCTTCAGGAAAATTCCATTGCACAGTTAGAGGAAGCTGTTAATTACAGCTACAATCAGTGCAAAAACTCTACCTTAAAGGTGCAGGAATTCTGCCTGCTCCAGCTGGTCTTTGTATTCAGCCCATGTAGCTCCATTCAAGTGGCATCATGTGGCTTAGACTCTTTTGATGTGTTTCCTGGGAACCCATGATTATTGTGTCCCTGCAAAATGCATTGAGAGCAAGGCCACAGATCTTTCAGGCGTCTCTTCTCTTTTCCATTTCTGAGATTCCAGACCTCCCCATTCTGCATCCATCCTCCCTACCCCTAGCTTTAGCAAACAGCTAATTCTTAAAAAATAAGTCTAAACCAGCCCCACACTTGATTATTTGTAGAACTGGCCCCTTTGCACAGAAAATGTTACCTTGGGAACTGGGGCAAATTGTAGGCTTATGGATTATAAAGATTTTTTTTGCCTTAATGAAAATTTAATTTGTTATGAATGGTTCATCATAACATATGCCAAGAAGAGCATGCCAGAAATAACAATCTGAAGGAACACACGGGATCTAACGCTTCCATACTTTTCCAAGAGTAAAAGAGATCATTGAAACAACACATGTCAGATGCTATTACTGTCATATTGTTGAGGCCATCTGTTAAAAACCAAGATCAGGACCTGCTGCGTTCATTGAATTTGGAGTTCTAGAAAGGACAGTGTCACAAAAAATTAAGTTGATTCTGTTAAGAGGAGTATATCTGAGGGATTTATTTTTTCCTGAAGGATTCGCCCATGTTATTTGTGTAGATGTCCATATAAACACAGCAGCTTTTAAAACGGAGCCCTCAAATTTACATCACTATGCTAATTATTCAGCTTTTGAAACACTAAATAGCAATAATAGTTTGTATATTTAGGCAGATATTTGGATGTGTGCATGTAAAGATGCAGAATGTGGATATATACCTGATAAAGTTGGCACTTAGAATGCTTAAGGGCTTTCCGAACAAATCAAGAATGACTGTAAAAGAATATCTGATAGTTTATAGAAAAAATGTGCTATTTTCTTTGATATTCTGATGAAGCCAGAAAGCAGAATTTAAGAGTGGTTTTTAATGAGAGGTTTGCTCACTTTTCAGCCATTCTTGCTTTTATATTGAAATATCAAGCTGCTTTTATTAAACAATAACTACATGGGCTTCCCAGTCTCCTAGACTGTTTCTTTGGGCAGTATTTCAAGTGTCCCTGCTAACATCCCATTTGTCTGTGTTCTGTGCTTTTTTACATTCTCTCCCAATACACTGTCTCCTCACACAAATAACAAAAGAGTATAGCTTCTCTTTCTAATTCTGTTTGTTAACTCTGATCAGTCTCTGTGGCTGGCATTCTTTAGTAAAAGCATATTTACTGGATGCATTGGTTCTTAACCACTGGCTGAATGCATTAGGCAAGTCATGGACAATCTTTCGATTTTAGTTTCCTCATCTATAAAACATTTGGAGTAAATGTAATGGTCACTAATATTATTTCCACCTCTATAAGTCTAGGATTCTAGGAAAAGAAAAGTCTTGCCTATGTCTATAAAGCAATATGAGATGCTATATTCATTCTTAACCATTGAAGATAAAGACATACTTTCCAAATATTTCTCTAATTTTTCTATAGATGTCTATATTTCCACTGAGAGTTTCTTCATCTTATTCCTTGTTTCACCACAAATTCATCTCTATCCTTCCTCCTTTCCTTTCCTTTCCTTTCCTTTCCTTTCCTTTCCTTTCCTTTCCTTTCCTTTCCTTTCCTTTCCTTTCCTTCCTTCCTTCCTTCCTTCCTTCCTTCCTTCCTTCCTTCCTCCCATCCATCCATCCATCCATCCATCCATGCTTGCATTTATGAAGTTTCTTTTAAAGTCATTAATGACTTTGATGGATGCAGCTGGTTTTTCACTTATTTTCTGTGTGTAAAGGTCAAGGCTGTTCCCATGTTATCATAAGCCTAGGGAATTGTTTCCAGTTTTATCATACATAACAACTGGATGGGAGGGGAAAGGAGGTGGAGTGAGGACCAAATTGAAATGGATGCAGACCCAGATGGTTAGAACTATAGGGCAACACCAAAGCAGTAGGGGTGGCTGTGGGTGGAGACAGGAGGCTCACTTTAAGGGTTTGGGGTGGGATTTTATTGCTGAAATCCTGTAATTTATCACTCTCTTTCCTGGAACTTCCAAAATAGGGAGAACAGACACTGAGAACTAATTTTAATTAGAAAATAACATCTGACTAGTTGCCTGATGGGCCTGTCTAATAAATGCTGGAGCATAAGACTTAAGCCTGGAAGCCCAAGAGCCAATTCCCATTCCTTCTCACCTAATAGTTGACCTTCATTGCAGACCCAGTCTGACTCACTCAGCCATAAGCTATGAATTAGGATTTCTAATTTAACTGCAGTGATCCTGTTCACTTGTGAAATGGATCCAGCATCTGCCTTGGTCTCTGACTAGTGTCCTGTAGCATCCATTCCCTAGTTGAGTTCTGGGGAATTTGTGTGTGTGTGCGTGCGCGCGCATGTGTGTGTGTGGTGGGGGGAAGAATGGAAATGAGCTGGTAAGGGAGTGGACAGTGGTGGGAACATAGACAGGAGACATCCCTGTAGGAAGAGCAGAAATACAAAGAGAGGGACAGAAATGCTCCCTAACCCCAGCACTTCTTATATAAAGAGTAAGCATACTAAATATGGTCAGTTGTTCACGTTCTTTGCTCTGCGTACAATTTTTGGGGAACTCTTGCTTACCATTCCAGACTGTTTTAAAAATTTAGCTTAATGAGATTGTACTTATTTACATTTGGGGATCAGAATACTTTATGATTTGTACTTCCAATAAGGAGGGATTTGCTTATCAGGTTGATTGGAATTTCCTCTGAACTTATTTAAGTAAGCTACTGATTCATTATGACTCTTCGTAGATTGAGAGAGGGTCCCTAACCCCCTGGAAAACTTTTAACTGGATTTTAATCTACGTTTGATTAAATTAAACAAAAATTATTGTCTACCATATGAAAATCTCCGTAGGGTATGCAGAATTAAGTTTCTTGTTCTTGAGAATCTTACAGTTTGGTTAAAAATGTTAATACTGTACATATGGATTCTAAGAACACATGTCAACATTTCTAAAAGTGGGATTCTTACAACTGGTGGCATGACATAGTTTAATTGACAGCATTAAAAATTTCTTAATAGTATATAAAATTATGTGTCTTAAAACTAATGTCTTCAGATTCAAAGAGATATGGTTGCACCAGCAATTTTGGCAATTCTACCTGCTTGCCATTTTCCTTGATAAGCTTATGCTGTCGGTGATTGCGGGTTAGGAAATACAGATCTGTAGTTCTATAGCTCAGTGCCAGTTTACGCATGTCTTTCATTGTGTATCTCACCAGCTGAAAGTGATTTCTAGGATATAAAGATATATCATTGTCTTAGAACATGCTCTCTAAATGCAAACCAATTACCTCACTTGGCATTTAGTAAATGAAACAGAAATCTCTTCCGATACTTGAACACCGGGTATTCTAGAATTGCTAAAATATAACATAATGGACTTCAACTTTATACCTTTCTGAGAGATTTTGAAAAGTAAATCTGACTGTATACATTTCCCCCCCCATAAATCATAACTAAAAGACAATGTAAGATATGTTTTCACTTTACAGAACTAGTCAGGATATGGCATTTTTGACATCGGTAGGAAGACTGTATGATGTCTAAGCCATTTCCATGCATTTGTACACTTGAAAAACATCAAATGCCTATTATGTTAATGCCTACCCAGTCTGGAATAGTATAACTGGAGGGGTCAAGAGATGTCATTATGATTTTTGCCCTCAAGGACTTTGTAATATAATACAGCAAAGTATATACAAATACTTAAATGAGCAAATATTTGTAATTGTTGATGCTATTAAATGAGTTAATATTTTCAAATGCATTTAGAACAATATCTGAAACACTTAAGTGCTACATGAAGTGTTTGCTAACGAAAAGAAAGATACAAAGGAAGGACAAATTGTAGTATAGTACAGTATGTGGTAAGGAATGCCACATGGTGCCAAAAATGCTATGAAAATTCAAATAGAGTGACATGTTCCGGCTAAGGGAATTTTTGAGCCAAGTCTGTTAAGAATAGTAGGATTCCAGTGGAGAGATAGAAGAGAAGGCATTCCTAATCCAAAGAGCATCAGAAGAAAAGTCCATATAAACTTGCTTACCTTATCACATTAGAGCCTGTTTGTTTGCTGCAGGAGAAAGCAAAGGGCAAGATAAAACCTGAAGACACAGAAGAAAGATGGGATCAGTAATAGAACATGGCTTGGCAAAGAGGTGAGAGGTGATAGAATCCAGAGCATGGGCCTAGAGATTAATCTTAGACAAGAGAAGTGACATCTATTCCTCTGGGACAGAAAGAAAGGAAGGAGGAGTAAGTACAGATGCAAATGAATTAATTTTGGGGGTCAGGAATTTGAAACTAGCGGGAATTTGTGTCTAATGGCTTCTATTTTCTCTTTGAAATAAAGAGGAGATAAGGTTTTTCTGGTGATATGGAATGGGATAGCATGTGTAGTGGCAGCAGTGGGTGGGTGAGAATTGATTAGAGTGATGAAGGCTTGGAACAACTGCTCAGGGAATGGGAGAGAAAACTGAGCAAAGACAATATGAAAAAAATATTGCTCAGCAATACTGGAGGTGCATTTGATCTTAGAAACCGTAGCTGGTAGCAATCTGGGCAGTTGTGTGATTCCCCCAGCACCTTTTACCAGCCGAGGTGTAGGAGAACAGGAGGAGTAGGACTGCAGGATCTCTACAAGGTTGAGTTGTCTTGGAAGCTGCAGCTCAATGGAGAAAAAAGTGAAGTCAAGGAGGTATCCAAAGGGAAGGAAATTGAGGGTTCAGGATTTGGAGGACTTGAAAAAGTTTATCACTAAATTTGGTGGAAATGATGGAGAAGGTTATTTGAGGGACAAGGAAATCCAAGAGGTTTTGTTTACAGAATAAAGTACTAGCATGTTGGGTGCTTAGGCTGAGTAAGGTCCCAGCAGTGGAAAAGTGGCTGTTGGATAGTCATTCACATAGATATCAAATTAAATCATCTTCTAAATCCTCAATGTATCTTGAGAAGTGATGTGAAGATCAAAAGATGATAATAACGAGGAAGACTGGAAAGAGTTATAGGAGAATCTAATATACCTTGAAAAAGTGAGGGCACATTTTTAAAAATTGTGAGTGGAAAGAGAAAAGAAGATCTGGGAGAATGGCGAGTGATATCCAAATATTTTAGCATTAAAGTATATAGGCTGTTTGACAATGGGCATTTGAGAGATATATTAAAAACCTAATATTTTTAGAGGAAAGATGTGACTTGAAGATTAGTTAGGTAGCAGTTTAGCATTCTAGATTAGAGTATGAACTCCAGCATTACACAAATCTAAATAAAATCCAGACTATAGAGCTGTGTGATCCCCAGCAGCATAACATTGCTGTGCCTCAGTTCTCTTATCCGTAAATGGAAATGATGAAATATCTGGCTACTTATAGGAATTAAATGCTTCACAGACCTCCCATCCTGAGTTCTGTTCTTCTCACATCTCTCATTCTTTACTGGCTCTTTCTCCTCTCTGGGCTTATTATTGAAGCATTGTAGGGCTCAGACTTTGCTCTGCTTCATTTTCTTCCCTCCCTTCTCTTCTCTTCTCCTTTCCTCTCCTCCCCTCCCTTCTTCTACCTTCTCTTATCAGTCAGCTTCTTGGTTTTAAATACTATCCATATGCCAATTCCTAAATATGTATCTCTAATATAGAACTTTCTTCCAAACTTCAGACCCATATATCCTCCTGCCTATTAGACCTCTCCATTTGGATGGCTATTAGATATCTCCAAATCAATATGTGCAAAAATTGAAATCTTGATCCTCCTTTTCAAACCTCCTTTACCCATTGCCTTCCCTATCGCACCGATGGCAACTCTATCTAGTTTCCAAGGTCAAAACACTTGAAGTCATCTGTATTGTCCTCTTTCTTTCAGACACTACATCCACGTGGCTCTAGCTGAAAAGAACATCCCCAAACCAGCCACTTCTCACTACTTTTGTTGCTACCATCCTGATCTGAGTTTGTTACCTACACTGTTTCCAGCATTGCCCTCTCCAGTTTTTTCCTCTCAGCAAGCTTGAGCCTGCCAGAGAGATCTTTAAAGATGTAGGTCAGATTATATCACTCTTTTAACACTGTACATTGGATTCTATTTCTCCCAGAAAAGTAAAGTCCCTTTACAAAGGCCTACAAGATTGTACATAATCCATACTCTCCTTACTTCTCCGGCCTCATTACTTTTTGCTATCTTCCTTTCTCATGCTGCCACAATCTGTGCGGACTTCTTGGGGTTCCTTGAACAAATCACTTATGCTCTTGCACTAACAATTTTCTCAGTGTAAAATGCTCTTCCTTCATATATTTTCTTATTTAGCTTTCTCATCTTCAAATATTTGTTCAAATCATACCTTCTTAATGAAGCCCATGCTGACAACCCCATTTAACAATGCACCACATAACTGCCACTCCTCCCCACCTTCCCACCCATTGCACTCTAAATCTCTTAACTCTACTTTTTATTATCACTTCCTTACATATTGTATAATTTACTTACTTATTCCGTTTATTCTTTGTCGCTCCTCTCCCATGCAATGAGAAGTCTACGTGAACAGGGATCTGCATCTGCTTTCCTTTCTGATGTATACTAAGAACCTAGTATGGTGCTTGGCAAGTGGTGAACACTCAGTAAATATTTGTTGAGTAAATAAAACAATGAATAGATGATGGATGACTAAAGATATTTTTTATATGCTAGATATTATGCTAAGTACTCCATTAGAGCTACCTGCCATTATTGGTGTTACTTTTTAGTTGGCAGAGAGAAATGAATACATCTTAGGAGGATTTGGGAAAAAGGAAAAATAGGAAGGAAAACATTTTAGACTGATATAGACTGTGGCAAGTGGATTGTGACCCAAAAATAAACCCTAGTACGCTATTGTTTTCTCTGTAAAAGCCCTCTGGAAGAAGGTATCTTAGGGAGAGCATAGTTAGGTAATAATTTACCCAGAGATAATTACTGCTAACAAAGATGAGTCTTTTCCCACCCTGACTCACTCAATGGAGACTACTTTTAAGTAATTATGTTGATTAAGTTTTATTAATCTTTTGGCACTGAACGAAATGGTGCACTTTATTGGAGGACACTATTCACCACTGAGGTTTTAAAGCTCTTGGGGGAGCATTTGAATGAGCATAGAATTTGATGGCAGGGTTGATTTAGGAGTGGTTGTTCACATTTTACTTACTTTTTCTCCTTTTATATCTTGAATGTTTGGGCAATTAGTGTGTTTAAGAGAGAACTGCAAAATTTTCTGATTACTTGGAGTGTGTTTTTATGCCTTTTGAATTTTGATGCTTCATGTTCTTGTACTGCCCATTGCCTTAAATATGGCTTGAAATGGCTTAATTGTTATGTTAGGACTGGAAGTTTTATGGTAGACCCAGAGATATAGGTAGATATTTTTAAGTTAAATTAACCTTTTATATTACTGACATAATTCATACTTATTATAGACAATGATAAAATGGAGAAAAGATACAAAGAAAAATTCACTGTTATCTCTAGAGATAACCACTTGGCCTATTGGTGTATTGTACATGTTTTATTTTTAGTTATTTCAAAGATTGGATTTATTTCCCTTGGAATTTTTTTTTTCTTTTTTTTTTTTTTATTATACTTTAGGGTTTTAGGGTACATGTGCACAATGTGCAGGTTTGTTACATATGTATCCATGTGCCATGTTGATTTCCTGCACCCATTAACTCGTCATTTAGCATTAGGTGTATCTACTCATGCTGTCCCACCCCCCTCCCCCAACCCCACAACAGTCCCCGGAGTGTGATGTTCCCCTTCCTGTGTCCATGAGTTCTCATTGTTCAATTCCCACCTATGAGTGAGAACATGCGGTGTTTGGTTTTTTGTCCTTGTGATAGTTTACTGAGAATGATGTTTTCCAGTTTCATCCATGTCCCTACAAAGGACACGAACTCATCATTTTTTATGGCTGCATAGTATTCCATGGTGTATATGTGCCACATTTTCTTAATCC
Source organism: Symphalangus syndactylus (assembly GCF_028878055.3). Taxonomy (NCBI): domain Eukaryota; kingdom Metazoa; phylum Chordata; class Mammalia; order Primates; family Hylobatidae; genus Symphalangus; species Symphalangus syndactylus. The sequence continues at coordinate 67,521,269 of NC_072435.2, forward strand.
AGTCTATCGTTGTTGGACATTTGGGTTGGTTCCAACTCTTTGCTATTGTGAATAGTGCCGCAATAAACATACATGTGCATGTGTCTTTATAGCAGCATGATTTATAGTCCTTTGGGTATATACCCAGTAATGGGATGGCTGGGTCAAATGGTATTTCTAGTTCGAGATCCCTGAGGAATCGCCACACTGACTTCCACAATGGTTGAACTAGTTTACAGTCCCACCAACAGTGTAAAAGTGTTCCTATTTCTCCACATCCTCTCCAGCACCTGTTGTTTCCTGATTTTTTAATGATGGCCATTCTAACTGGTGTGAGATGGTATCTCACTGTGGTTTTGATTTGCATTTCTCTGATGGCCAGTGATGATGAGCATTTCTTCATGTGTTTTTTGGCTGCATAAATGTCTTCTTTTGAGAAGTGTCTGTTCATATCCTCTGCCCACTTTTTGATGGGGTTGTTTTTTTTTTTCTTGTAAATTTGTTTGAGTTCATTGTAGATTCTGGATATTAGCTCTTTGTCAGATGAGTAGGTTGCAAAAATTTTCTCCCATTGTGTAGGTTGCCTGTTCACTCTGATGATAGTTTCTTTTGCTGTGCAGAAGCTCTTTAGTTTAATGAGATCCCATTTGTCAATTTTGGCTTTTGTTGCCATTGCTTTTGGTGTTTTAGACATGAAGTCCTTGCCCACGCCTATGTCCTGAATGGTATTGCCTAGCTTTTCTTGTAGGATTTTAATGGTTTTAGGTCTAACATATAAGTCTTTAATCCATCTTGAATTAATTTTTGTATAAGGTGTAAGGAAGGGATCCAGTTGCAGCTTTCTACATATATGGCTAGCCAGTTTGCCCAGCACTATTTATTAAATAGGGAATCCTTTCCCCATTTCTTGTTTTTGTCAGGTTTGTCAAAGATCAGATAGTTGTAGATATGCGGCATCATTTCTGAGGGCTCTGTTCTGTTCCATTGATCTATGTCTCTGTTGTGGTACCAGTACCATGCTGTTTTGGTTACTGTAGCCTTGTAGTATAGTTTGAAGTCAGGTAGCGTGATGCCTCCAGCTTTGTTCTTTTGGCTTAGGATTGACTTGGCGATGCGGGCTCTTTTTTGGTTCCATATGAACTTTAAAGTAGTTTTTTCCAATTCTGTGAAGAAAGTCATTGGTAGCTTGATGGGGATGGCATTGAATCTATAAATTACCTTGGGCAGTATGGCCATTTTCACGATATTGATTCTTCCAACCCATGAGCATGGAATGTTCTTCCATTTGTTTGTATCCTCTTTTATTTCATTGAGCAGTGGTTTGTAGTTCTCCTTGAAGAGGTCCTTCACATCCCTTGTAAGTTGGATTCCTAGGTATTTTATTCTCTTTGAAGCAATTGTGAATGGGAGTTCACTCATGATTTGGCTCTCTGTTTGTCTGTGATTGGTGTCCAAGAATGCTTGTGATTTTTGTACATTAATTTTGTATCCTGAGACTTTGCTGAAGTTGCTAATCAGCTTAAGGAGATTTTGGGCTGAGACAATGGGGTTTTCTAGATATACAATCATGTCATCTGCAAACAGGGACAATTTGACTTCCTCTTTTCCTAATTGAATACCCTTTATTTCCTTCTCCTGCCTGATTGCTCTGGCCAGAACTTCCAGCACTATGTTGAATAGGAGCGGTGAGAGAGGGCATCCCTGTCCTGTGCCAGTTTTCAGAGGGAATGCTTCCAGTTTTTGCCCATTCAGTATGATATTGGCTGTGGGTTTGTCATAGATAGCTCTTATTATTTTGAGATACGTCCCATCAATACCTAATTTATTGAGAGTTTTTAGCATGAAGGGTTGTTGAATTTTGTCAAAGGCCTTTTCTGCATCTATTGAGATAATCATGTGGTTTTTGTCTTTGGTTCTGTTTATATGCTGGATTACATTTATTGATTTGCGTATGTTGAACCAGCCTTGCATCCCAGGGATGAAGCCCACTTGATCATGGTGGATAAGCTTTTTGATGTGCTGCTGGATTCGGTTTGCCAGTATTTTATTGAGGATTTTTGCATCAATGTTCATCAAGGATATTGGTCTGAAATTCTCTTTTTTGGTTATGTCTCTGCCAGGCTTTGGTATCAGGACGATGCTGGCTTCATAAAATGTGTTAGGGAGGATTCCCTCTTTTTCTATCGATTGGAATAGTTTCAGAAGGAATGGTACCAGTTCCTCCTTGCACCTCTGTTAGAATTCAGCTGTGAATCCATCAGGTCCTGGACTCTTTTTGGTTGGTAAGCTATTGATTATTGCCACAATTTCCGAACCTGTTACTGGTCTATTCAGAGATTCAACTTCTTCCTGATTTAGTCTTGGGAGGGTGTATTTGTCGAGGAATTTATCCATTTCTTCTAGATTTTCTAGTTTATTTGCATAGAGGTGTTTGTAGTATTCTCTGATGGTAGATTGTATTTCTGTGGGATCGGTGGTGATATCCCCTTTTTCGTTTTTTATTGCATCTATTTGATGCTTCTCTCTTTTCTTCTTTATTAGTCTTGCTAGTAGTCCATCAATTTTGTTGATCTTTTCAAAAAACCAGCTCCTGGATTCATTAATTTTTTGAAGGGTTTTCTGTGTCTCTATTTCCTTCCGTTCTGCTCTGATTTTAGTTATTTCTAGCCTTCTGCTAGCTTTTGAATGTGTTTGCTCTTGCTTTTCTAGTTCTTTTAATTGTGATGTTAGGGTGTCAATTTTGGATCTTTCCTGCTTTCTCTTGTGGGCATTTAGTGCTATAAATTTCCCTCTACACACTGCTTTGAATGTGTCCCAGAGATTCTGGTATGTTGTGTCTTTGTTCTCGTTGGTTTCAAAGAACATCTTTATTTCTGCCTTCATTTCATTATGTACCCAATAGTCATTCAGGAGCAGGTTGTTCAGTTTCCATGTAGTTGAGCGGTTTTGAGTGAGTTTCTTAATCCTGAGTTCTAGTTTGATTGCACTGTGGTCTGAGAGACTGTTATAATTTCTGTTCTTTTACATTTGCTGAGGAGAGCTTTACTTCCAACTATGTGGTCAATTTTGGAATAGGTGTGGTGTGGTGCTGAAAAAAATGTATATTCTGTTGATTTGGGGTGGAGAGTTCTGTAGATGTCTATTAGGTCCTCTTTGTGTAGAGTTGAGTTCAATTCCTGGATATCCTTGTTAACTTTCTGTCTCATTGATCTGTCTAATGTTGACAGTGGGGTGTTAAAATCTCCCATTATTATTGTGTGGGAGATTAAGTCCCTTTGTAGGTCAGTCAGGACTTGCTTTATGAATCTGGGTGCTCCTGTGTTGGGTGCATATATATTTAGGATAGTTAGCTCTTCTTGTTGAATTGATCCCTTTACCATTATGTAATGGCCTTCTTTGTCTCTTTTGATCTTTGTTGGTTTAAAGTCTATTTTATCAGAGACTAAGATTGCAACCCCTGCCTTTTTTTGTTTTCCATATGCTTGATAGATCTTCCTCCATCCCTTTATTTTGAGTCTATGTGTGTCTTTGCACGTGAGATGGGTTTCCTGAATGCAGCACACTGATGGATCCTGACTCCTTATCCAGTTTGCCAGTCTGTGTCTTTTGATTGGAGCATTTAGCCCATTTACATTTAACGTTAATATTGTTATGTGTGAATCTGATCCTGTCATTATGATGTTAGTTGGTTATTTTGCTCGTTAGTTGCTATAGATTCTTCCTAGCCTCGATGGTCTTTACAATTTGGCATGTTTTTGCAGTGGCTGGTACCGGTTGTTCCTTTCCATGTTTAGTGCTTCCTTCAGGAGCTCTTTTAGGGCAGGCCTGGTGGTGACAAAATCACTCAGCGTTTGCTTGTCTGTAAAGTATTTTATTTCTCCTTCACTTATGAAGCTTAGTTTGGCGGGATAGGAAATTCTGGGTTGAAAATTCTTTTCTTTAAGAATGTTGAATATCGGCCCCCACTCTCTTCTGGCTTGTAGAGTTTCTGCTGAGAGATCAGCTGTTAGTCTGATGGGCTTCCCTTTGTGGGTAACCCGACCTTTCTCTCTGGCTGCCCTTAACATTTTTTCCTTCATTTCAACTTTGGTGAATCTGACAATTATGTGTCTTGGAGTTGCCCTTCTCGAGGAGTATCTTTGTGGCGTTCTCTGTATTTCCTGAATCTGAATGCTGGCCTCCCTTGCTAGATTGGGGAAGTTCTCCTGGATAATATCTTGCAGAGTGTTTTCCAACTTGGTTCCATTCTCCCCATCATTTTCAGGTACACCAATCAGACGTAGGTTTGGTCTTTTCACATAGTCCCAAATTTCTTGGAGGCTTTGTTCATTTCTTTTTATTCTTTTTTCTCTAAACTTCCCTTCTCTCTTCATTTCATTCATTTCATCTTCCATCAGCGATACCCTTTCTTCCAGTTGATCGCATCTGCTACTGAGGCTTCTGCAATCTTCGAGTAGTTCTCGAAACTTGGCTTTCAGCTCCATCAGCTCCTTTAAGCCCTTCTCTCCATTGGTTATTCTAGTTATCCATTCTTCTAATTTTTTTTTCAAAGTTTTTAACTTCTTTGCTATTATTTTGAATTTCCTCTCGTAGCTCAGCGTAGTTTGATCATCTGAAGCCTTCTTCTCTGAACTCATCAAAGTCATCCTCCATCCAGCTTTGTTCCGTTGCTGGTGAGGAACTGCGTTCCTTTGGAGGAGGAGAGGTGCTCTGTTTTTTAGAGTTTCCAGTTTTTTTGCTCTGTTTTTTCCCCATCTTTGTGGTTTTATCTACTTTTTGTCTTTGATGATGATGATGTACAGATGGGTTTTTGGTGTGGATGTCCTTTCTGCTTGTTAGTTTTCCTTCTACCAGACAGGACCCTCAGCTGCAGGTCTGTTGGAGTTTACTAGAGGTCCACTCCAGACCCTGTTTGGCTGGGTGTCAGCAGCGGTGGCTGCAGAACAGCGGATTTTTGTGAGACCACAAATTCAGCTGTCTGATAGTTCCTCTGAAAGTTTTGTCTCAGGGGAGTACCCGGTTGAATGAGGTGTCAGTCTGTCCCTACTGGGGGGGTGCCTCCCAGTTAGGCTGCTCAGGGGTGAGGGACCCACTTTAGGAGGCAGTCTGTCCGTTCTCAGATCTCCAGCTGCATGCTGGGAGAACCACTACTCTCTTCAAAGCTGTCAGTCAGACAGGGACATTTAAGTCTGTGGAGGTTCTTAATGAGTTTTTGTTTGTCTGTGCCCTGCCCCCCAGAGGTGGAGCCTACAGAGGCAGGCAGGCCTCCTTGAGCTGTGGTGGGCTCCACCCAGTTCGAGCTTCCTGGCTGCTTTGTTTACCTAAGCAAGCCTGGGCAATGGCGGGCACCCCTCCCCCAGCCTGGCTGCCGCCTTGCAGCTTGATCTCAGACTGCTGTGCTAGCAATCAGCGAGACTCCGTGGGCATAGGACCCTCCGAGCCAGGTGCGGGACACAATCTCCTAGTTTTCCAGGCCCATTGGCAAAGCGCAGTATTAGGATGGGACTGACCCGATGGAATTTTTTTTTTTTAAGGGACAGTCTTACTCTATCCCCAGGCGGAATCTGTCCCTAGGCTGGAGTACAGTGGCACAATCATAGCTCACTGCAACCTCTAACTTCTGGGCTGCAGCAATTCTCCTGCCCAGCCTCCTAAGTAGCTGGAACTAGAGGTGTGCACCACCATGCCTGGTTAATTTTTATTTTATTTTTTTCTGCAGAGACAGGGTCTTACTATGTTGCACAGGCTGGTGTCAAACTCCTGGGCTCAAGTGATCCTCCCACTTCAGCCTCCCAAAGTGCTGAGATTACAGATGTAAGCCACTATGCCTGGCTGAATTTATTAGTCATCAAACCACTTCCGAGTCTAGGCAGTGATTCCCAACCCTTTCTTGCATTATGGACCCCTCTGAGAGTGTAATAAAAGCTGTAGGTTCACTTCCTTCAAATCCCTATATGGTTATGCACATAAATTTTGAATTTATTATCAGGGGTTTTATGGACAACCTGAATCCTGTAATAGCCTATGGGTTCTAGTGAAAATCCTTCATATAAGGTACAAGCCTCTTTTTAAAAATTTTAAAATCTGATAAATTCTGAAAAATCAAAATGCTTTTCTATATTCCAATGTTTACACTTGTTCAAAGGTAACTATAGTGGATATCTGCTGCTTTTATCTGCCTAGTACCCATTTTATCCTTTTCTTCTGGTAACAGTGCCCAACCATCCTTTTACAAGGGTGTGCATGTGACCCAAGTTGCATCAAGAAGAATATTGTTGGAGGCTGAAAGATTGAGGGTTGTGATCAACTCAGTATACCACTGGAGGTTATATGAGTAAACAGCAAACTGTTCTCATAAATGCAGAATGTTGGCAAACTGACAAACTTGGTGTGCCACCCAGAAGGAATGCTGAGGGCAGTCATGACCCAGGCACAAGTGTTTCTTGTGATTAGGCACATATGAAGCCTATTAGTAATAATATGAACCTGTGATCAATTAAGCAGCTGACCAATAGTTACCTCCTCCTCCTTGCTCTTGCTACCCAATAAATATGAAGGGCTGTAGAAGCTCAGGGGCTGCCTTTGCTCACTAGAAGCAGAGGGCTCTCTTCTTCTTCCCCTGGACCCTTTCCTTAAAACAGTTTCTTTTGTCTTTTGTTATCATTTCTGTGTTCATCCCTTCATTCAGTCTTGCAATGACAGTCTCAGGCAGGAACAGTAGTAACTGCTGTAACAGTAGTAACTGCTGTAATGATGGCCTCAAGTAGTAGCAGTGGCGGTTGGCCACAGAATATCTGATCTTAGAATAGCTAAAGCATGAGTTAAAATAAAAAGGACTAACATACCACCAAATATGTAAGAATCTATGCATCTGAATGAGTAATTTCTTTTTCACTGTAATCACTTTGGGAAATTTCATTTTGATTATGGCTATGTCATGGTTCAAAATGTTTTTGAGTTTCTCTTCTGGAATTGCCTTTAAAGGAAATTTGTAGCTATAAAAGAAAGTCACATTATCAAAACCTTTGGTTGAAAGACTTAAGCAAAAAAGAAATTTATTGGCCCATGTAACTGGAAAGCATAGTTAGGAGCTCTGTTTTCAAACACAAGTGGATGGAGAAACTCAAACAGCACAATCAGGATCTAGCTTCTCTCTTCTTGTCTCTGGGACCTGCTTCCTATCTGTTGTCTCCATTCGCAGACAGGTCTTCCTGTGTGGAAGCAAAAGCGACTATAGCATCCTTTCAGGCTGAAGTCCCTTAGAAGCAGAGAGCAACATTTCTTTAGCTCCCAGAAAAGTCCCAAGACTTAGACTGCATGCAAACATTTCTCTGAGGCTAACAGAGTGCAATGTGATGTTTGGTGTAGTCTAGGGGCATGCGCTTTCCCACGGATTCTTGGTTCCATCCAAAATGCATGTACTAAGAATGGGAGAGGAGGTTAAGAGTCAAAACAGGTGACTATTGCTGGAAGAAGGGTACTAAAAATACTCTACAGTTAATGATTCTTTTAAAGTCACAACTTACATGTATTATCAGTTTCCAAACCTCAGAACTTCTTTAGCACACTCCTTTCCTCTACTATGGAAACTCACCATCTTTGACTCCCTAAGGCTTCCTTGAAGTTTATGTGTATGTATGGCTTTGAGATTTATTAACCTCTCCATTTCCCCTGTGAGAAGGAGATTAAGTTTTGATAGTAGGAGCCCTCAGCATGCACTTGGAGTAATTTCTTATTCTGAGGTGCTTGATACTTTATTGAAAATTAGAAATTATTTTAAATTGTGAATTAGTTGGCAAGTTTTTTTTCTTACAGCACTTTGATTATCTCACTTCCTCCTGTTCTGGAAGGTTTCTGCTGAGAAGTCTGCTGATAGCCTATGGTTTCCCTATTTGTGATGAATCTCTTTTCTCTTGCTGCATTCAAGATTTCCTTTTTGTCTTTGACTTTTGACAATTTGACTGTAATTTGTCTTGCAGTGTTCTTCTTTGCATTAATATTGCTTTGAGTCCTTTAAGTGTCACGAAATCTGGATGTTTAGATTCCTCCCAAGAGTTGTGACGTTTTCAGTCATTATTTCTTTAAGCTTTCTGTGTTTTTCTTCCTTTTCCTGCTGGAACTCCCAAAATTCATATATTTGTATGCTTGTTGGTGTTCCATAGGTCCCTAAACTTTTTTACTCCTTTTCATTCTTTTTTCTTTTTGTTCCTCTAATTGGCTAATTCCACATTACCTGTTTTTGAGTTCTTAATTCTTTCTTCTTCAGATCAATTCTGCTGTTCAAGCTCTTTATTAAATTTTTCACTTCTGTCATTGTGTTCTTCAGCTCTAGAATTTCTGTTTGGTTTGTTTGTATGATTTCTAGTTCTTTGTTAAACTTTTCATTTTGTTCATTCATTGTTTGCCTAATTTTGTTTAGTTGTCTATCTGTATTCTCTTGCATCTCATTGAGCTTCTTTAAGATGCTTATTTAAATTATTTTTCAGCTCATTTGTAGATCTCCTTTTCTTTGGGATCAGTTACTAAAGCTTTATTAGTTTCCTTTTGTGGTGCCATGTTTGACTGGTTCTTTATGATCTGTGTGGCCTTGCATTGGCATCTGTATTTGAAGGAGCAAATGTCTTTTCCAGTTTTACAGACTGTTTTGGCAGGTAAAGACCTTCTGTTGGGTCGCGGGGATGATAGGATTGCCTCTGGGATTGTGGTTGAATCAGATTGGAGCTGGGTCTTATGGCTGCTGTTGGGTTTGCAGTGGAGTCTGTGGTTGGTGAGCCTGTTATCAGAGACTGAATTTGGCATAATTCCTGTCTGGTCCTTGGGTGAACCAGACTGCCTCTGGGGCCTTGGCTAGTAGGACTGGTGCTAGAATGAAAGTCCACAGATGACACCAGGTGCACTGACAATGTAGCTTTCTTGGTTCCTGCAAGGGGTGTCACTGGGTCACTAGGTGAGTCCCTGGGCAAGCAGGACTGACCCTGGAGTATGGCTGAGAGGGGCTGGGGACTGAGTTACAGGGCTGAGTAAGGGGCCATAGCCAAGGCTGAGGTCTGCAGGCCTGCCTCTGGGGTTACTGAGGAGCATATCTCTTGGTGGTTCCCTAGGTGGACAGGACTGCTCCCAAATGGTAGCTGAGAGGGCTTAAGCTGAATTACAGGCTCTTTTGGATCTGCTATGGGACTGCAGTCAGCAGGCCTGCCTGCAGGGACACAGATGGGTGCATATCTCTTCCAGTCCCTATATAGGCAGGATTGGTCTCAGACTGTAGCTGAGAGGGTCTGGAGCTTAAGGACAGGACCACTTCAGGGTCCTAGCTGGGACTGAGGTCGGCAGGTCTGTCATGCAAAACATTAGTAGGCATGACTGCATCTGGGTTCCTGGCAGATGGTTCTGGTGGCCAGATCAAGGCCAAATAAGGTTGCAGCTGAGTACACAAGAGAATGAGGCTTTTTCTAGGTCTGGAGCCAGGAACTCACACAGTTGGTGAGTCTGCCACCTGGGCATGGGTCTGTCCTTTCAAAGTGGTCCTCCTCAGTCATAGGTTCCACAAGAGTTTCACAACTTCCTACACGAATCCCAACACGAAGGTTCTTTTGTTGATGGATGGCTGTGAAACTGTTATTACTGTGGGGGAATAAAGGGGGATACCTCCTATTCCACCATCTTGTTGACATTTCTGCTCTAAAATCTTTCTTGATTATCTTGAAATATCTTTTCTCTCAGAGCAGAAATTTCTCAAGAACATGCCAGCTCTGAAGGACAGACTAGGAGATGTTTTTGTCACCAGTTCTGTCTTTTAGATATAAATTATTTTCCATTGGAAAAGCAAAATGTTCACCTGATATAGCTGAGAAAATCCTTTAGTGTGGGCTGTCTCTAGCAGTGCAGTGTCACCTTGGCTAGGCTGCTGCCAACACCCACGGACCCCTGTTATTGCCATTCTCAGCAGCACATGTCCTACTTTTATTTAAATAGCATAAAGGTTGGAGCTGGAAAAGAGAACAATATCCAATTTGGCATTTGAAGCAAGTGTTATAAATATAGACTGTAGAGATCCTAGGAAGGAGTGAGGTTGGTGGTCCTAGATGAGAAAGGAGACTAAAACCACCTCATAATTGAATGTTTGAGTTAGAAGGTACCACAGAGGTCACTAGTGCTACCCTCCTCCTCCTCACCTTAGAGATGAGGAAGGTGAAATCCAGCTTGATGACATGACTTGGTTAAGTTAGCACCAAATCTACAACTAGAACTCAGGTCCCCTCACTTCTGGGACAATGCTATTTCTATTATATTCAGCTCTGCTTTCTGTATCTTTCAGACTTGGAAGTCAGTGATAGCATGCTGGTAGGATATTTTCCTATAGATCTGGATTTTGCAAGACAGAAAAAATTCAGTTGCTGACATGAAGAAATTTGCTAAGACTTGTTGTTCCTATACTCAATGTGATGGTTAATTTTCTATGTGAACTTGTCTGGACTGCAGGTCCCAGATATGTGGTCAAACATTACTCTGGATATTTCTGTGAGGGTGTTTTTGTATGAGATTAACATTTAAATCAGTGGAATTTGAGTAAAGCAGATTGCCCTCTATAATGTGGTTGGGCCTCATCCAATCAGTTGAAGGGCTGAATAGAACAAAAGATTGACTTCCCCTGAGCAAGAAGGCAGTCTGCCAGCAGATGGCTTTTGGACTTGAACTGCTGCTTTGGCATCTCACTGGGTCTCCAGTGTGATGGCTCACACTGCAGATTTTGGACTTGTACACCTCCATAATCATGTGAGCTGATTCCTTAAAATAAATCTTTTCATATAGGCACACACACACACACACACACATCCTATTGGTTCTATTTCTCTGGAGCACTCTGACTAATATACTTAGTGGAATATTTGTTTCTCTAATCCAGCATTTGGACCCTAAATATTTGTGCCCAGAACATCTTGTCTGATATTTTGGGTAATCGTGTGCTATTATTTATTTCCTTTATCTGCTGTAAACACAAAGAGTCTTCTCTTTTATTTTGCTATTACTAAAAGAAAATCTTTAACAATTATGTCAAGTTTGGGCAATTAGATTGTTTCTTCCTCAGTTGTAGAGATCATTTCATAATAGAATCCTGAGTATCTTTATCAAATTCTGAGACCAATGCTACTGCCTCTACCTATTGAAGGCTAAGATAGCTTTTTAGCTCAGATGCCAAAGATGGCAAAAAAGTAAGCACACAACAACTCAGTTTTCATTCCTTTTCTCAAAAATTGGTTGTTGTTGTTCTGTCCAGTCCTTCATCTTGCTTCCCAAAGGTACTCCCAGGTCCTTTGCATCCTCCTTTTTTGTACTAGTTAGAGCATTTTCACTCATGAATAAAGAATAGCCCAGCTCAATCTAGCTTAAGCCAAAATAGAATTTTATTTGCTTATGTAATAAAAAAGCCCGAGGAAAGATCTGGGATACAGGTGACTACAGAATCTCAAACACCATCACAAAGACCTAGTGTCTCCTCACCTCCCTCCTTGATTTTCCTTTGTCGCTTTCAGGCTAGGTTGCCATTAGCATTGGCAAAATACAGTCAATAACTTCTAGCTCACACTTGTCCACTTAAGAGCATGGCAGAAAAGAGTGCTAAGAAAACTCCTGGGCCTAACCCTTATTGGCCAATTAGATTATCTGTCTGTCTATTACCAAATATACTGATTAGCTTACTACTGGATCATATGCATGAAGAAGCCCAGGCAAAACCAGCAGAGGAATTGCTGAGTCAAAAACCACAGAATTGTAAGGAAGAAGAAATCACTGTCTGGGCTTCGTGGCTTACATCTGTAATTCTAGCACTTTGGGAGGCTAGCACTTTGGATCACCTGAGAACAGGAGTTTGAGACCAACCTGGCCAACATGGTGAAACTCCGTCTCTATTAATACAACGAAAATTTGCCAGGCATGGAGATGGGCCCCTGTAATCCCAGCTGCTCGGGAGGCTGAGGCAGGAGAATCGCTTGAACCCAGGAGGTGGAGGTTGCAGTGAGCCAGATCATGCCACTGCACTCCAGCCTGGGCAACAGAGTGAGACTCTGTCAAGAAAAAAAAAATCATTGTTGCTTTAAACCATTAAATTTTTTTGCCAATCACCACTAAAAATTCCATTTGTATATATCCAAATTCAGAAGCAAATAGAGGGTAAAGTGGTGTGCTACTGTGACTGCAGTCTAACTAATTTGAATCTATTTGCCCTCCATCATTTCTGTGTCAGCATAGCCATACTGTTAATTTTTAGAATACTTGTTATATTGCAGTGGGTAACTGTGACAGCAGCATCTCACACTGAGAATCTTTAGGTGTAAAGACTCAGGTTTTGTTCTTGGATTTTGATATGGTGACTAGCAGGTAAGGATTGACTATGCATAGTTTGAATTTTTTTTCCCTTAAATACATAACCTGTCAGTTGATTTCATTTTATTATGCTTCGACTCAGCTATATATCAAGAAAATCTGATGAATGCCAGCCTTCATATCTCCCTTATTAGCATGTGGAATTTTTAGTGATAATTGGCATAGAAATTTAATGGTTTCATGTAGATACAGACTCAGACTCTGTTTTTTAGGTTAATATTTATGTAGACTTAAATCTAGTGAAACAAACGTTTCAGTGGAAAAATCCACATTATCATATTTTAAGATGAGAATGGAAATCTAGAGTTCAGGCTCAAGATGACAATTCAAAGACTCTACATTTTCTGAAAACCATTCAGTGGCTATCATTTTGATTTTTATGTTGATTCTAATATTAACACCAATGATAAGTCTTTAACAAGATATGTTCTGAAAGGGTACAATGTTTCAGAAATCCCAGGAAAATATCTGGACACGCAGAGATTTCTGTAGATAGTAAAGATATGAATGAGCTTATATTTACTGACCCTTTACAATGTTTTTTCTTCTCAGAGATATTAAAGATTCATCAAAAATACCAATGGGTAGATCTTACTTTAAATAATGGTTAGGAAATCTATCTTTAAAGTTAGATTCTTAGGGTAAAAATCTAATTATATTATTTAGACTGTAGGACCCTTGGCAGACTGCTGAATCTCCTCGTGCCTTAGTCCCTACATTTATAAAATAGGGGCAAAAATAATACTGTGTAAGGCTTTTTATGAGGATTAAATGAGAAAATGCACAATTTATACCACATAATAATTATTCAAATGTTACTTAATACTATGCCCCCTCGTTACTTCTCAGATTGCAGCTATTATTGCACTTTATATTCCTGTTTTGGCCACTAATATGAACTAGCTTCTTGTTATAACTTTAGTACTCCGAACACTTAACGAAAAGTCAACAACTTGTCTAGTTTAAGCTTTTGTTACCATTAATAAATGTTTACTAGAAGGTCAGCAAGGTGTAGCATGAGAGAAGCTCCCACTGGGTCCAACCCAATCACTGTGGTGTGTTTGCCGTTGTCATAGTTATTTATCTTCTGTGGACATCCCTTCTACTTCCTCTGAGGGAGAAGATAAAGAAATAAAGATTTCTGAATATTGCTGCTTGCTAGTCCCTTTGGGATCAGGTGAAGAATAGGACCCTTGAAATGAAAATGACCTCTCTTTCTCCTGGCTGTACTTACCTCTCCAAGACATATTTGTGATTAGGACCCAGTCATTCTACCAAAGTGAAAGGCTTGTTTCCATTTATTAAATCATTAGCTGGGTCATTGACCCCCTCACATATATGGCAGGGTTATGTCAATCTGAAAATTGATGAACGCTAACTCCTTAACAAGATCCTTCATACTTTCCTCTGAATAGCCGTGATTCATTTTGGCTGCTAAATTCATTAGAAGGCATATTCTGGGTCTTCTGGATGCAAATAAAGCTGCATGGGATGTATCCAAATTCAGAAGTAAATGAAGGGTAAAGTGATGTGCTAGTGTGACTGCAGTCTGACTAATTTGAATCTATTTGGCCTCCATCATTTCTGTGTCAGCATAGCCATATCAAAGTGGATTCTGTGAAGCTGATTCAATCACAGCATCTAGAAGCCTAATAAATTAGCTGCTGAAATGTATATACTGACCTGGGGAATTTTTCATGGCTAATGAAGGCAGAGGTCGAAGTGCATGATTACATTATACTGCTTTACCAAAACAGCCAATAAATGTTTACAAATCCATTTGATCTACTCAGGTCGTCTGCTCAAAATATAGGTGGGGTGATTATATTTCAATAATAACTTAGCTCTTCCAGGGAGAACAGCATGAAAGGAATGAAGCAGTAGACACAGAGTGAGTGGCTGCTTTGAGTCTTGGTTTTAAGGATGGCTGATGTAGAATCCTCAAAGTATTCTGTTTGGTGATTACAGTATCAACCCTAAGAACAAGAAGCTTTCTGCCAATAAGTCACGCAAATAGGTTTGGTTCTCGAAGGAAATTGAGGGGTGAGTGGAGAAAAGAGAATACAAATGCTTTGTGCTATGAATGCTGGATCTTTCCATCTGAAATCTGTAAATACAATATAGATTTTCCTGGCATTGCATTCGATTTGGCAGATCCTTCGTTCCATTGATCTTGAAGCTAATAATATTTATCATAGTGTAATCCTTTAGTAGAAGCAAAAATGCTTCTGACTGAAGAGACATTCCAATTATTCATGTCCCTTTGTTATTGTGCTATTATCTTTATGTTTATTTTGTTTGACTGTTTTGGTAAAGACAGAACAGGCTGAGAAAAACATGAATTTGAAATGGTACAGGGTGGGTACCCTGGAAAATAGTAAGTGCATATGTAATTTTTCACTTTGAATTAGAGGCAAAGTTCCTTTCTAAACCAAAAACATAGTTATAACGGTAGCCTATTTTGTTTAGATCATTTAAAGTTTCAAAGTGTGTTGTTAAATACATAGATTCTTTCTTTTTGCCTCTTCCTGTCTGAATCTTTGCTTAAAGCAAGGGCCTCTCGATGGAACACAGGGAATCTTTAGAAAGCAGTAATTAAGCAAAATGAACACAATTGGGAGTGTAGGGACTTGGTGCAAATTATGCTTTTCATAGCCCTCAGATACATTTAGGTATCTGGACAAGCTAAATTCACACCCCAGTGCTAGACAGTGTGGGTGCCCTCCTACCCTGCTGCCCTTCAGATAATAGCAGGGCTTAGAGTACGGCATTAGGAGGGTGAGAGAGGGACATGCTTAAACCTATAGTCACCTCAAAGGAGCTTTCTTTCAAGCCAGACTGATTCAGTCATACAGAGACTCTCCACATGTGGTAGAGGGATTTGGCTCCAGGACACAGAGAAATGCCAGGAATTCGACAGGTTCATTGAATACTCAAATAACCTGATTGTCTTAGATGACCTAAACCTCATGGGCCTGAGTCTGCTGGGCCACCTGATTCCATATCCCAGCTTGACGCTAACCTTAACCCTAAATTTGGTTATTTATGGCATTAAGTTCCAATCTTACACTTTAACTAGTTCAGCTGATAATAGCCAGCTTATGGGTTACCAAAAAATATATATGGAGCTAGGACATCTTGGCAAAAGCTTTGGGAGTTCAAAGGGAGGAGAAGGGGAGCAACTCTGGGGAATCACTGACACTATACAACTTTCTAACCTATAACTGTTAAAATATGCTCCTGTGAAGATGAACATGAGGCTGGGAAATTAGGCAGATCCCAGTGTATCATGAATAGTCATGGATGCACCATCTAGATCACCTTTCAAGGAAGGGCTTGTTGCCCCAGTTGGTGGGAGTGCTCTCAGAAGACACCTTGGAGGCATTGTCACAGCAGCAGAGAACCACCTGCTCACCGAAGGCCATATTCCTGGGCAGCCCGTATCCAGTGACTCATCTAGGCTTGGCCATTTTGGCCAAACGCAGGACAACTAACAATCCTTGCTTGCTTCACATCTTCCTCTGACATTGACTTGCTTTGCAGTGTGACTTCTTTTTCTACTCAATCCTACTTCCTTCTTCCCAAAAGCACACCCTGTGCATGAAATTCCATCTCAGAGTCAGCGTCCCAGAGAGCCCAGTCTGAGACACAATGTGAACAATTAGGTCTCATTTGGAAATGCAGCGAAAATTTAGTGAGTCTTGGTTTGAAAAGTAAAGAAGGAGATTAAAATCCTTTGCTAAACTAGCTATGTTAGATCCAATATTTAGGACATTGTATCCTAAGGAAGTATCATATTAGAATATCACTAAATAATTATTATTTCAATGAATTCATTGGAAAGTCTGCCACTTTAAAGACTACTAGGAGACAGAGTTAATAAGGCCCTAACCAGGTCACAGGGAAAGGAGACCAGTATGGCATAAGGGAGCTAGTTATCAATAGCAGTGGTTGTAAAAGATAAGACTCACAGCATCCCTTGCTGAAGACCCTGTTATACAATTTTCATTTACTGTGAATCCTGTGGTAGGATTCTCTGTGGTTGCTCTTAGAGTCATGAGGAATAGAGGCATCTATTTTTCTGTGTTTCCACAGTCCTCATTCCTTTATTAAAGGAATATTATTTGCAAGCTGGCCTTCCCCATTACAGTATAAGTTCTTTAAGGGCAAATGGTCTTAGTTTGGGTTGCCCTGAAAGCAGACAGTGAAACAAAAATTGGAATGCAAGTAATTTCTTTTCCTTTTTCAAGAGGAGAAATACAGAAAATACTGACAGGGATGCAGAAAATAATAGTGCAAGGGAGAGGAGGCCAATAAATTGTCAATTATTAAGTTGGTAATACTGAGCCACTCCTGTGTCTCAGCATTCTGCCTCTCCAGTGTCAAAGAAATTAGAGTGTGCCCATACCCACTCCAATTAATCATTGCTTGAGGGCTGTAGAAGGCAAGGTATAGGAGGCTAAAGAGGCATAGGGAGGTGTTAATTCTCTGTGACTTCTGGCCTCCATTGTCTGGAGGAGTGGTTTTCTGGAAGAATTATTCAAGCTCAGAGATGCAGATACTAGCAGATGGAAGTTGAAACATCTTGCTTCTGAAAGAGAGAATAGAGAGGGTAAAGCACACTTAGACTCAGTTCTTAAAGATTAATGTAATACTTGGTTTCCTTGATAAGCTCTAAATTAAAGTTAGAAATTGCCTAGTGCAATTCACAAAGGTGCATACACAAGAAGGGAGAAAAAAAATTCTGATTACAGTTTTATTTGCTGAAACTCCTTAACAATTTATGTTCAAGTGCTATTTTGCTAATTAATGGCTGCTCAAGAAATGCCATGTGTCAGCAATGAGTCACTTACTTTTGTTGCTCTTCAATGGTATATGGATAATGAACAGGGACAAGTCACATAATTAAAGCTGAAAATAGCCTGGCTGTGGGACAGAGGCCTGTCAATAAGAAAAAGATATATTTTCCAGTATCCATGCCACACTGTTAACAGTTAAACAAGTGAAAAGCACAAGAGGGGACTTTATTGACATATATAACTCAATAGCCAAGGACTTGGAACAGTGGGTAGGACTAGCTTCGGGGACATTTTGAACCAAGAAGTAGGGCATCCACATTTCCACTTCACATCTCTCATCTTTGCCTCTCTCTGTGCTTCCTTTATTTTCTCATGCTAGCTTTTCCATAGAGTTGGGACCATGGCTGTTAGCAGCTCCAGGCTCACACTAATACAGCTCAATGCCAGAGAGGAGAGGGCTTTTCTTCTCCATCAAGTGTGAAGTACTTCGAGGAGGGACTAACCAGCTGTGAGAGTCAGATGGCCAAGGAAGTGGGCCTCAGACTTTAGAGCTACCATGTTTGAGGGAACATTTCACAGAAGAAGGGGAAGACGCTGTCGAACAGTATCAGCAGCAGTACAAGGAAGTACATGGTTAAAATTCTGGGTGAACAGTCTGCATTAAAGCTGCTATTGTAATTCAGAGAATGCGTGGGGCATGGCTCAAGTGGTTGGGGAGGTGGGACTGGAACAGGAATTTGATTAACGGAAAGATCACAGAGAAAAGAGCATTTCAGATAAGTGACGCTGAGTGAATAAGGCACGGATTCAGGATTAAATGCAGGGCACTGGGAAGAGTGGTCTAGCCAGAGCAGAGTTGGTCTGTGTTTGGGAGTAGAAAGAAAGTGGAGGAAAAGTAAGATTATGGACAGCTGTGAATGCCAAGCACGGAAATCACAATAGAATTTTCAGCCAGAGAATAATATAATAATGGTAATAATAACAAATACAACACTCTGGGTCAGGAATTATTTGAAGTGCTTTATATAATATTATCTCATTTAGTCCTTACAATAAGTCCATAATTACAATTATTATTATCTTACAGAAGAAAAACTGAGGCACAAGTGTTATGTGGTCAAGATCATACAGCGAATAGGTGGCAGTCTGACTCCACGTCTGTGCTTTTCACCGCTGTGCTATGCCACTAAAGGTAATACATCTCAAAGTTTAATAACACCTGATATGTGTATAATGTTTTACACACAACAAAATATTTCATTTGAGCTTTGTAACAATCCCCTGAATTTAGTAGAGCAGTTATTTATTTCTATCTTTATTTTATTTTTGAAACCATTCAAATATACCTCTCTCTTCCTAGGTAATTTTCCTACATTCATATGGCTGGAAAGTGGTTGAGATCAGACTAGAGTTAAGAGCTCTTGAGTCATGTTAGTGTTTTTGCCGTGCTGCCTGAACATTAATATATTGCTGGTGGATGACATCAGAATGTGGCCTAGGGAGTAACCAATGGGGGAGAGATGATCAGGAGGCTGCCTGCAACATCAGAGGGTTGTGAGAGTCTGAGCTATAGTAGCACTGTTTACCTTCCAAGTCAGGAGGACATTTTTCAATTTTTAAAATTAAATTCAGTGTCTCTGATTTCCTGAAAAAGTGAAACTAACCATATTCAGATTTTTCCTGAGGAAAAATCACTTAAAATATTGAAATTGTCTACCTAAAAAATTTAAACATTGTAAATCTAAGATTTTATTCAATGAATGTGAAAAATACTAAAAAATTATTGTTAATTGATTTAAGTTAAAGAAAAAGGTAAATAAAAGTGAAGGAAAAGGGGTGAGTTAAAAGGAAATATATACTGAGAATAACAGATGTGAGAGAGAAAGACAATGAATGAGATTATATAAGTGTAAGAAACTAGCACAGACTCTGGCACATTTTACATGTATAAATATAGTTAAAGAAGCTCAATACATTCTTAGATGTATTTTAGCTTGCAAAGTTGAAAGTGAAAAACTTTTGTAATATTGATCCCTCAGAGATCTTTTGCTTGTTTGAAACCTTGACTATTTATAAATTCTACTCTTAATGTGATAGGCCAAAGAATCCTATATAGTGGATATTGCCACATTGTAAAAGCATTGATAATTTATTTATTCCCTCCATTCACTTATTCATTCATTCATTCATTCATTCATTCAAAAGATATTCATTGAATATCTCCCATTTGCCATATACTATTCCAGGTGGTCCTGGTTTTTAAACAATTCTCTGTCTGGTAGAGAGAAAACTTCAGGTGTGCAACCATATCCAAAATACATTCTGATCTGTGATCTCATCAGCAACTCATAGGGTACTATCTTCAAATAACAGATTATGAATCTGAGATTTAGGCCTACAAGTTGCAGCTTGAACTTCTCAACATCTGATCAGAGAACTATCACTCCAAGACTGTGTAGACTCAAGCCAAGTGCTGGAATTGGTCTTCTATTTGCATATTCCCTACTCATATTCTAAGTTTTATCTAAATGAATAGTAATGACATGTCTATTTTAATTAATTCTGTTGCTACCTTAATGTATCCATAAACTTTGTTGCTTTTCAGCCAGAAAAAAATTATAAAAATTAGGCCAGGAGTAACAGTTAATTTTGGTGTAGTCCCTCAAAAATATGAAGGTCTACCAATGTGCTATCCCACAAATTCATTGGCAGCTTTGTTTTTTACTTGTCGGCAGGTCATTTCCAATTATCCTCAGACTGCTTCTCATTGATAGAAATCTGGTATCATAAAGTCTTTGGTACTAGTGGGGTTTATTTTCTACCCAACGTTGAGGAGCAAAATGCAATTATAACCTAAATATATACTAAAATATTTAGGAGCACACAAAGTGAGAGATGCCTCTGGGGTTTAGCAGTAACCTGTGACTTCATCTGCTGGATCTCTCTGTTGATTGGATGTAGGTAATTAGGTGAACTCTCTTTCTGAACTCTTTAGAATCTTCCAACAAATTGGACCATTCTCTGTTTTCTGTCTTCCACAAAGAGCTCTACATTGCTACAGCCTGGAGCTAATTCGTAAAGGTGCCCATGGCATTTGCAGACACAGAATTTTCAACTTTCAAAGCTACTGTGGCTCTTAAATGGCTGACTTAAACTGCTGGATACCACAGAGACTCTGCAGGACTGAGAATTATCAATGGCTTTGATCGTTTGCTGAGAATTTAAAATGAACTTATTATAGGGCCTGTTTAGACATTTTTTGAAATCTATCATTTAATGAATTGATTCATTGAGGAATACTTCCCTGTTTCACATGTTGGTTTAAAGGACTGTATACTTGCTTCCCTGGAACCCTGTACTCTAATCATCCAACTAATGACGTGACCTTTTGTTTTGCCTGCTTTCCTCGGGCGATTTCTCACAGTTCAAGTACAAATATTGCCTGTATTTCAAATGTAAAAATTATGGCTTCCTAATAAAATGCTAGGGACAGCCCAGAGAAGGCATAGCACTAATATTCAAACCAGCCAATTCTGGGAAGTGGTCTTGTTTCACACCAGTAAGTGAGAAAAGCAAGCATGACTTGCTCAGAAAAACAAGGATCATTAGAAGTGATACTGTTGATTGCAGGGCAGCAAAACTGCTTTTTATGCAAATAGACGGATTTGTAAGAACTAGGTTAGTTAAGGAGTAGGTAGGCTGAATTTTGTTGTTGTGGTGAATACTGAAACAATCAGAAGAACAGTTCTTACCCCTCATCCAGAATAGAAGAAAGAGGAAGATATATGAATGATTTTCAGTTTTTATGTATGTTGACAGAATAGTTATAATACGATAGGTGTTATAAACTCAGAACACTGATACATATATTTTTTCAGGCTAGCATCATCCTGTTTGCAAAATGGACAGATGCTGTTTATTTTTGCAAGTAGTCAACTAAGCTAATGTGAGTGCCAGCTTCTTCTTTGATGTTTCAGCTTTAAGAAAGTTGCATTAATGGAAGGCAATTATGGTAATTTGAATTAGAAATGGAATTATGGTAATTGAAAACTTCTGCAGTGACAGGTATTTGCGAGAACCTGGTGTTCTGGTGCAGTTCAGAACTGCTATTAAGCCCATGGTAAGTAGCATTTTTGCCCCTGAAATGGTTGAAAGAATAAGGGAACATAAAACAAAATTTGACAGTATGAGAAGGGAACTGGCAACAACATCAAAACCTACAGTCAACACAAAGAAACACAAACACACGAATGATTTTAGACTTTTTAAAAATAGAGAATCAGAAGAAAATCACAGCTTTGTATAGGCCACTGGGGAGGGAAGCATTTGTGTTATGGGTCTGCAATATAGAGCCATTTGCAACAGAAAGACGGAGCATTCTTGTTTTCTGGCTTCATTTCCAAATCAATTGTTGCAGAGAGGTCCATAGGTCCCCACAACACGAAGCGTTAGAAAGCTACAACAAAATTAGATGAGTCACTCCACAATTATCATGTAGTCATTCAACAAATGTTTGTCGATTGCCTACTATGTCCTAGGCAATTTGTCAGGTGCTAGTGATGTGATGAAGACTAGATTCCTGCCCTCACAGAGATGCTGCAGTAGAGTAGAGTAAGAATTGAGATCAATTTGGCCCATCTTAAAGATAGGAATATATCCTGTTACATTTAGAGCTTATACTCTTAGCCTCTCTCATACTATGACAGATGCTATTTTTGCTCTTAATCTCTTAAGCTTTCTTTTTGTCTTTGTGATTTCTCCTGAGATTTCTAAGGATAGTCAAAGGAGAGAGTGTCTATAAATTAGTATATGTTTGGCTGCAAATAACAGACTACCTGACTAAAACTATATATGTGACTTAACTAATATCACATAATAAGTAAGAAACTCTAGAGTTAGTATAGCAGGTCAATGGTATCACTAACAAATAGGCTCCTATGGTTTCTGACTGCTATTTTCTCTATGGTGGCAGTGTTTCTCTAGTGGTGACAAAATGGCTGTCAAAGCTTTAAGTTAATGTCTTTACACAACAATGTTTTAAACAAACAAAACAAAACAAAAATTGAAAGGAACAAAATACCTTCTCCCTCATTTCTAGGGGAGATATTTCTCCCCCAAATCACTAGGAGACTTCTCCTTATATTTGTCGAAACTGCGTCATATGTCTACTCTTAGAACTTTAATTGGTGAATGGGAATAGGATTGGCATGACTGGTTTAGATAAATTGTTACTCATTACCTGTGGCTGAGCACATTCCCTCTCTATGAAAATTGGGCTTTACTTGGCAGGAAAAAGGGGAAATGGCTTTGGTTACACAGGCATCTCTGTGCAGTCAGAGATGATGGAAAAGTCTGTAGATACTTTCCTTCGAATTATACATGTGTAATTTTTCCTCTTGGGTCAAATAATTTTTGAAACATCTCTCTGTAAAAATGCAGATGCTTCTGGGAAAGGCATCACATCACATTCCTAATGCCTCAGTCTGTTGGATACACTTTAATAAGAGAAAATGGGACACTATCACTGGGAATCTGCAAGTTTAAGATGAGGTTAACAAAATGGGAAAACCATGTAGAAATGTGGGATTGGGACTGCTGAGGACACATTTTCCCTATATAATAATTTTACTAAACTTTTGTGTAAAACTTGATTACTCCAAGTGAGGTCATGTATATTGACAACTATTATCTGTAGAGCGCTTTATCCTATGGGCATTTAATTCCTGACAACAGTGAGGTGAGATAAGGCCTCCCTTTACAAGTGAGGAAGACAAGGTATAGAGAGTTTAAATAACATGCAGATTGAACTCGCTCAGGTCTGATGTCAAAATTCCCTTTTTTTTTTTTTAAATTGCCCCACATTTCTTCTCAAAGACCAGCATAGAAGGAAAGTCATTTGAATCTGAGGATGTGGTTTATTAGAGTTTTCTGTCTGTTGTGAATTTCTTTGTTATTCAATGCTAATTTCTGTATAACATACCTCTATCCCAGCCAGAGTACAAACACATTGGGGAAAAATTTTTAAATTTTATCAAATATCTTAGATTAAATAACACTAGGTTCTTTTGATAAGATATTAGGTAATTAATATTCTGACTCTAGTTGATGCCATGATTGCTGTTCTACAATGATTTATTCCATATGAACTGTGGGTAGGAGATTTTACATTGAGCAGAGTTGTTTCAATACAGACAGAGGAAAGAAATAGTGATCTATAACTCTAGCAGAAACTGTTGTTTTGTAAACGAGCCTAAATGGCCAAGTAAAGATTTGTGTTATTGTTTTAATGGGAGGAAATGATGAAAAATAGAGTACAATTCCAATGTGCTCAAATGAGAACCATGTCCTATTAAGTTGGCAAGTACAAGTATGTCTCTTTTCCTGTCACTCTCAGGCAATCTATGTTTGTGAAATGTGTCGTATAGACTCTAGTTCAGCAGAGGGTAATTGACCAAGTCAACTTCGCCAGTCAGTGCTTGTCATTACCAGCTATAATTCCATGTCCCCTGTGAGGAATCTGAGGCACACTTTAGTTACTGGAGTCCCTCTTTGAGAGAAAAAATGTTTTCTGGCTGTTGAACATTAACTCATGTTACAGATGTGATTGAAACAACGAAGTAGTCCATTTCAGAGAGTGGGGACACTGGTTCTATTGATAATCTGATTTCCTTATCCTGATGTCGTATGTTAGATACATGAGTTTGTGTGTATTTGACAGCCCCTGGTAATAAAGGACTGTAAGCAAAAGGAGAATCTGTGTGTTAACTGTTTCTACTCAGTTTCTCATACTATTTAACAAGCAAACATACAAAAAGGCAAACCTTCCCTCAGTAATTTAGAAAGGCTACTTATTTTCTTTATAAGTAGAAAGTGGAATGAAACAGCTCATTGTACTGGAAACAAAATCCCATTTGGGACTATGAAAGAACAATTTGACAATTATCTCCCTAGTTCTAAGGTCTGAGGGAGAGAAATGACAACATTTTATTATAAAGCACTTTTAATTGAAGTAATTAGAAGCAAGAATGCTTGTTCAGGCTGAAAGATTGTCAGAAGGGAAATACATTTCTGGTCAAGTTTGCTGATTTTGGAGGCTCTTGATGAACTTTTGTGATAATAATTAACATAATACTTCTGAGGCATTTTTAGCCTCACCAAAAATTGTTTTTTCTGCCTCATTCTTCTTTCAGATGAAATAATAATGTTTAGCACTTAGCTGGCATCTTTCATTCAGATGGGTCCCCTGGTTCTTAAACAATTTTTCTCTCTCTACATGTGTGAATATGTGTCTACACAGAGTCATTTTAGCAATTGCCAAAATTTTCAGCAATCCCACTGGGTAGCACATTGCAGCTGTTCAGTATTATCCAGAAAAGCTACAGTGTTTGGGGGGAAGGAGGTATAAAGAAAAAACAATCAAGAAAAAAAAAGTTTAAACTTGATGTTAATACCCCAGGAAGAATCTGGAAAGCAGAAATGTGTATATACACAAAAAGATTCGCTCAGCATCTACCTACCCTTGCTTTAATATATGAGCCACGGAGTATCTGGGAGCCAGGAGGGGACTGTGAAGTGAGTTTTAAAATGCCTTTGAAATATAGTACTGTCAGCAGCAGGGTTTCCTGATGCTGTACTAGGGCATCTGTTCAGCACTGACATAAAGCAATATATGCCACTTCATTGAATTAGCAATGTACTTCCTGTAGCATGCTGTGTATTTCTTAGAGGTCTCACTCAGGACTGGTCGTGTCTGCTGTCTAGGTTTTAGAAGCTGAAAAGTAACTGTGATCAGCCATTCAGATTTCATCTGAAAAGAAATAAAATCATTTAATTGCTTTAAAATATGTGTACACTCACAGCATTGGTGTAACTGGAATTTGAAAAGTGATGACTGCTTTCTCCAGTAAATACTGCAGTACCTGGCACACAGTAGGTACCACCTATTAAATAAGTAAATGAAAACATTGAATTCCTGATGATAATAGCCCTCATATTTGTATGATGGTAACACTTTTCCACACACTTTCATAGATAATTTGATCTCACTGATATTTTACTGAATTTAATTTGATATGGTGAACACTGTAAGAATTCGATGTAAGAAATACATCAATAAGATGACTTACATTTCTCTTTGGCAAGCCATTAATCACACTCCTAGATGGATTAAACTTCTAAGTCCTGGCCTGCTCACACTGCATTCTGTGAAAAACTGCCTGACTTAGAGGCTTTGTTTTCTGGGAAGCCCAATTTTTAGCCATGTGATCGTTTTACATTTTGTTGGCTCTCAAACCAGCTTCATAGGCCTAAGGTGAACCTCAGTAGTAGGGATCTCACCAAAGGGCAGCCATTACACAGGCTAGCCAGTAATGTATGACCTGTATCTTCATTTCCAAAGAGAAGTTGAATCAGGCAGATTTTCTCTTAAGAACTGTTTTTTCTTTTTTTTGAGACAGGATCTCACTTTGTCACCCAAGCTGGAGAGCAGTGGTATGATCGTGGTTCACTGCAGCCTTGACCTCCCAGGCTCAGGTGATCCTCCCACCTCAGCCTCCCTAGTAGCTGGGACTACAGGTGCACATCACCATACCTGGCTAAATTGTTTTTTTCTTTGTAGAGAGAGAGTTTTGCCATGTTGCTCAGGCTGGTCTTGAACTCCTGAGCTCAAGTGATCTGCCCACTGTGGCTTCCCAAAGTGCTGGGATTACGGGCGTGAGCTACTGGGCTCAGTCTTCTCTTAAGAATTTGCAGTTAGTGGCTGGGTGCAGTGGCTCACACCTATAATCTCAGCACGTTAGAAGGCTGAGGTGCATAGATCACTTGAGGTCAGGAGTTCGAGACCAGCCTGGCCAACATGGCGAAACCCTGTTTCTGCAAAAAATACGTAGTGTTATAGAGATGGAGTCTCCCTATGTTTCTCCGATTGGTCTCGAACTCCTGAACTCAAGTGATCCTCCTGCCTCAGCCTCCCAAAGTACTGAAATTATAGGCATGAGCCACCGCACCCAATTCCAACTCTTTAATTACATGATTGGTTCTTTGGGAACCAGCCGCCATCCTGAGCTTTCTAGAGGCCCACCAAGAGTCACCTTAGACTCACCCCTATTATTTAGAAAATTCCAGGGATTTGAAAAGCTTTGTGCCAGGAACCCAGGACTGAAACCAAATATATATTTCTTATTATATCATAATATCATGTAATTGATATTATAGTACTGGGAAGAATAAACAAACTATTACCTTGAAAGATGCTTTCAACTTTCTATGTGACCTGGGTCCTTTTTTCTTATTCATCATAGTGCTTAGGTACTACTCATTACATGGTTTACATCAGGTTCTTTGCACTGTAAGAGCTTATATTCCAACTCAGCTGGTTATTTGTTAAAGTTTTACCTTAGATTTTTTTTTTTCTTTTTTACCAGAATCTTCATTGGTTCTCTCAGTCTTTCTCTGGTTGGTTTTCTAGACCAGGCCTACCTGCAGGTCTTGCATTCAGAGAAATTTGGGTCCAAGAGTAATATCCTCTTATTTCTGAGTTTAGGTTTATGCCAGGGGCTCCTGGATCTAACATTTTGGAGAATGAAAAAAAAAAAAAAAGGTATGCTGGGTAGGCAACCCAGTCAGCCAGTCTTATCAAACTCTGTCAGACATTCCTGTCTAAATATTTCACGGGCACCTCAAGAGTATTCGAAAATACAGCTGATCCTGCAACAACTTAGGTGTTAGATGTGTCCACCCCTGTGCAGCTGAAAATCCATGTATAGTTTTGACTCTAAAATACTTAACTACTAATAGCCTACTGTTGTCAGGAAGCCTTACTAATAACAATCAGTTGATCAACATATGTTTTGTATGTTGTAAATATTATATGCCATATTCTTAAAGTAAGTACAGAAAAGGAAATGTTATTAGGGAAAATCATAAGGAAAATAAAATATATTTACTATTCCATTAAGTGGAAGTAGATTATCACAAAGGTCTTCACCTTTATATTGTCTTCACATTGAGTAGGTGGAGGAGGAGGAAGAAGGGGGTTTGGGCTTGCTGTCAAAGGGAAGGGAGAAGTGGAAGAAAATCCATGTAGAAGTGGACCTTCACAGTTCAGGGGTGTTTAAGGGTCAACTGTGTGTGCAGTGGTTTGGAGGTGAGAGGGAGGAAGGCTTATAGATCAAATGTGGGGACCCATAAGTGGTACAGGACGTGGAGAGAGTAAAGAATGTGAGGAGTAAGGAGGAGAACAGAGGCTAAAATGTTTGTTTCTGTGGTAATTTGTTCCCTGACAATTTGACTAAACTGGAATTGTGTTCCTCAGTATTATTTTCATGGTATGGTTGCTGCAAGGTTTGGGTTAACTACAAGATAAATTTATTATTTTATTTAAAAAAAATTCTTATTTTAAAATTTTGTGGGTATATAGCAGGTATATATATTAATGGGGTATATGAGCTATTTTGATACAGGCATACAATGTGTAATAATCACCTCAGGGTAAATGGGGTATCCATCTATCCTTTCTTTGTGTTGCAAACAATCCAGTTATACTCTTTATTTTAAAATGTACAGTTATTTTTGACTGTAGTCTCCATGTTGTGCTATCAAATACTAGATCTTATTTATTCTATCTAACTATATTTTTGTACCCCTTACCATTCCTTCTTCCCCCACCCCCCTCCCACTATTCTACTCTATCTCCATGGGTTCAATTGTTTTAATTTTTAACTTCCACAAGTGAAGTTTGTCTTTCTGTGCCTGGCTTATTTCACTTAACATAATGACCTCTAGTTCCATCCATGTTGTTGCAAATAACAGGATCTTATTCTTTTTTATGGCTGAATTGTGCTCCATTGCATATAAGTACCACATTTTCTTTATCCATTTATTTGTTGATAAGATGCTTAGGTTGCTTCCAAATCTTGGCTATTGTGAATAGTGCTACAATAAACACAAGAGTTCAGATATCTCTTTGATATACTGATTTCCTTTCTTTTGAGCATATACCTAACAGTGAGACTGCCGAATCATATGGTAGCTCTATTTTTAGTTCTTTGAGAAATCTCCAAAATGTTCTCCCCAGTGGTTGTACTAATTTATATTCCCATCAACAGTGTACAATCGTTCCCCTTTCTCCACATCCTCACTAGCATTTATTATTATGTGTCTTTTGTATAAAAGACATTTTACCTGGGGTGAGATGATGTCTGGTAGTTTTGGTTTACATTTCTCTGACAATCAATGATGTTGAACACCTTTTCATACACCTGTTTGCCATTTATATGTATTTTTTTTTTTTAAAAATTTACTTTAAGTTCTAGGATACATGTGCAGAATGTGCAGGTTTGTTACATAGGGATACACGTGCCATAGTGGTTTGCTGTACCTATTAACCTGTCATCTAGGTTTTAAGCTCTGCATGCATTAGGTATTTGTCCTAATGCACTCCTCCCTTTCCACCCCCTACCCTCTGACAGGCCCTGGTGTGTGATGTTACCTTCTCTGTGTCCATGTGTTCTCATTGTTCAACTCCCACTTATGAGTGAGAACATTCGGTGTTTGGTTTTCTGTTCCTGTGTTAGTTTGCTGAGAATGATGGTTTCTAGCTTCATCCATGTCCCTGCAAAGGGCATGAACTCATTCATTTTTATGGCTGCATAGTATTCCATGGTGTATATGTGCCACATTTTCTTTATCCAGTATCTCATTGATGGACATTTGGGTTGGTTCCAAGTCTTTGCTATTATAAATAGTGCTGCAATAAACATATGTGTGCATGTGTCTTTATAGTAGAATGATTTATAATCTTTTGGGTATATACACAGTAATGGGATTGCTGGGTCAAATGGTATTTCTGGTTCTAGATACTTGAGGAATCACCACACTGCCTTTCACAATGGTTGAACTAATTTACACTCCCACTAACAATGTAAAAGCATTCCTATTTCTCCACATCTTCCCCAGCATCTGTTGTTTCCTGACTTTATAATGATTGACATTCTAATTGGCATGAGATGGTATCTCACTGTGGTTTTGATTTGCATTTCTCTAATGACCAGTGATGATGAGATTTTTTTTCATATGTTTATTGGCCACATAAATGTCTTCTTTTGAGAAGTGTCTGTTCATATCTTTCGGCCACTTTTTGATGGGGTTGTTTTTTTCTTGTAAATTTATTTAAGTTCCTTGTAGATGCTGGATTTTAGACCTTTGTCAGATGGGTAGCTTGCCAATATATTTTCCCATTCTCTAGGTTGCCTGTTCACTCTGATGATAGTTTCTTTCGCTGTGCAGAAGCTCTTTAGTTTAATTAGATCCCATTTGTCAATTTTGGCTTTTGTTGCAATTGCTTTTGGTGTGTCTTCCTTTGAGAAATGTCTATTTGGATATTTTGCCCATTTTTAAATTGGATTATTAGACTTTCCTGCAGAGTTATTTGTGCTTTTTAAAATATTCTGGTTATTAATCCCTCGTCTGATGGATAGTTTGTAAATTTTTTCTCCCATTCTGTGGGTTATCTCTTTTCTGTGTTGTTTTCTTTGCTGTGCAGAAGGTTTTTAGCTCAACGTAATCCCATTTTTCCATTTTTTCACTGGTTGCCTGTGCTTGTAAAGAAGTCTCTGCCCAGTCCAATGTCCTAGAAATTTTCTCTAGTGTTTTCTTTTAGTAGTTTTATAGTTTCAGGTCTTAGAGTTAGGTTTTTAATCCATTTTGATTTGATTTTTTATATGGTGAGAGATAAAGGTCTAGTTTCATTCTTCAGCATAACAATATCCAGTTTTCCCAGTACCATTTATTGAAGAGACTGCCCTTTCTCTGATGTATGCTTTTGGCACCTTTGTTGAAAATGAGTTCCTTGTAGATATTTGAATTTATTTCTGGATTCTCTATTCTGTTCTATTGGTCTATGTGTCTGATTTTATGCCAGCACCATGCTGTTTTGACTACTACAGTTCTGTAGTATAATTTGAAGCCGGATAATGTGATTCCTCCAGTTTTGTTATTTTTGTTCAGGATAGCTTGGTCTATTCTGGGCCTTTTGTTGTTCTGCATAAATTTTAGAATTGTTTTTGCTATTTCTGTGAAGAATGTCATTGGTATTTTGATAAGGATTGCATTGACTCTGTGGACTGCTTTAGATAGTATGGACATTTTAATAATATTTATTCTTCTAATCCATGAACATGAACTATCATTTCATTTATTGTGTCCTCTTTAATTTCTTTCATCAATCTTTTATAGTTTTCATGTAGAGATCTTTTACTTCTTTTGTTAATTCCTAGTTATTTTATTTTACTTGTAGCTACTGTAAATGAAACTATTTCTTGATTTTTTTTTTTTTTTTTCAGATTGTTCACTGCTGGCATATAGAAATGCTGCTGACTTTAGTATGTTGATTTTGTACCCTGCAACTTTACTGCATTTGTTTTTCAGTTCTAATGGTTTTCTTGTGGAGTTTTCAAGTTTTTCCAAATATAAGATCGTATCATCTGTAAACAAGGATAATTTGACTTTTTCCTTTCCAATTTGGATATCCTTTCTTTCTCTTTTCTGATTGCTCTAGCTAGGACTTCTAGTACTATATTTAGTAACAGTGGTGAAAGTGGGCATCCTTGTCTTGTCCCAGATCTGGGAAGATTTTCCCCATTCAATATAATACTAGCTGTGGGTCTATCATATATGACTTTTATTATGTTGAGGTATGTTCCTTCTATACCCAGTTTTATGAGTTTTTTTAAAATCATGAAGGGATGTTTAATTTTATCAAATGCTTTTTCAGCATTATTTGAAGTGATCATATAGTTTTTGTCCTTCATTCTGTTGATACGATATATCACATTGTTTGATTTACATATGTTGAACCATTCTTGCATCCCAGGGATAAATCCCACTTGATCATGATGAATAATCTTTTTAATGTGTTGTTGAATCAGATTTGCTTGTATTTTGTTGAGGACTTTTGCATCAGTATTCATCAGGGATATTGGCCAGTAGCTCTTTGTTGCTGTGTCTTTGTTTTTGGTATCAGGGTAATACTGGCATTGTAGAATAAGTTTGGCAGTATTGCCTCCTTTTCTGTTTTTTGGAATGGTTTGAGTAGGATTGGTCTCAGTTCTTCTTTTATGTTTGGTAAAATCCATCAGTGGAGGCATAGGGTCCCAAGCTTTCCTTTGCTGGGAGACTTTTTATTATGGCTTTGCTCTTGTTACTTGTTACTGGTCTGTTCAGTTTTGGTAGGTTGTATGTGTCTAGAAATCCATTTCTTCTAGGTTTTCTGACTTATTGGCATATAGTTGCTCATAGTAGCCTCTAACAGTTCTTTGATTTGCTGTGGTATCAGTTGTAATGTCTCATTTTTTGTCTCTGATTTTATTCATTTGGGTCTTTTCTCTTTTTTCTTAGTCTGGCTAAAGGTTTGTTGATTTTGTTTATCTTTTAAAAAAACAGCTTTTTGTTGTGTTGATCTTTTGTATTGTTTTACTCATTTCAATTTCATTTATTTCTGTTCTGATCTTTATTTATTTTTTCTACTAATTTTGGCTTTAGTTTGCTCATGATTTACTAGTTCCTTAAGATGCATCATTAGGTTATTTATCTGAAATTTTTCTTCTGTTATGACATAGGCACTTACAACTTTAAATTTCCCTCTTAGTACTGCTTTTGCTGTATCCCATATGTTTTGGTATGTTGTATTTTCATTATCATTTGTTTCAAGAAATTTTTCAGTTTCCTTAATGTATTCATTTACTCGCTGGTCACTCAGGAGCATATTATTTAATTTCCATGTGTTTGTATTATTTCCAAAAATTCCTCTTGTTATTGATGTCTAGTGTTATTACATTTTGGTCATAGAAGACGCTTTATACTATTTCAATTTTTTGAATGTTTTAAAACTTGTTTTGCAGCCTAACATATGGCCTATCTTTGAGAATTATCCATGTGCTGAGGAGAAGAATGTATATTCTGCAACTGTTGGATGATATGTTTTGTAAATATCTATCAGGTCCATTTGTTTTATAGTGCCGATTAAGTCCAGTGTTTCTTTCTTCATTTCCTGTTTGGACAATTTGCTCAGTACAGAAAGTGAAGTGTTGAAGTTTCTAGCTATTATTGTATTGGGGTCTATCTCTCTCTTTAGGTCTAATAATATTTGCTTTATATATCTGGGTGCTCCACTGTTGGGTACATATATATTTACAATTGTTATATCCTCTTGCTGAATTGACTCCTTAATCATTATATAATAAGCTTGTCTCTTTTGCCAGTTGTGTTATGAAATCTATTTTATCTAAGTATAGCTACTTCTACTCCTTTTTGGTTTCCATTGACATGGAATATGTTTTTCCATCCCTTTATTTTCAGTTTATGTGTATCTTTACAGGTGAAGTGTGTTTCTTGTAGGCAACAGATCATTGGGCCTTTTATTTTATTCATTCAGCCACTCTATATCTTTTGACTGGAGAGTTTAGTCCATTTACATTCAATGCTATTATTGATAAAGTAAGGACTTTCTCTTCTCTTTTTTTGAGATGGAGTCTTGCTCTGTCACCAGGCTGGAGTGCAGTGGCGATCTTGGCTTACTGCAACCTCCGCCTCCTGGGTTCAACTGATTCTCCTGCCTCAGCCTCCCGAGTAGCTGGGATTACAGGTGCCTGCCATCACACCTGGCTAATTTTTGTATTTTTAGTAGAGATGGGGTTTCACCATGTTGCCCAGGGTGGTCTCAATCTCCTGACCTTGTGATCTGCCTGCCTTGGACTCCCAAAGTGCTGGAATTACAGGCGTGAACCACCATGCCTGGCTTACTCTTCCCATTTTAAAATTTGTTTTCTAGTTGTTTTGTAGCCTTCTCTTTCTTCTTTCTTTCCTTCCTGTCTTCCTTTAATGAAGGTGATTTTCTCTGGTGGTATGTTTTAATTTCTTGCTTTTTATTTTTTGTTACCTGTTTTATGTTGTTTTTGTTTGAGGTTACCATGAGGCTTGCAAATAATATCTTATAACCCATTATTTTAAGCTAATGATAACAATACTGGTTACATAAACAAACCAACTAGCAAGCAAAGAGAAAACTTATAAGAATTCTACACTTTAACTTCATCCTCCTACTCTTTAACTTTTTTTTTTTTTTTGAGATGGGTCTTGCTCTGTTGCCAGGCTGGAGTGCAGTGGCACAATCTTGGCTCACTGCAACCTCCGCCTCCCGGGTTCAAGCAATTCCCCTGCCTCAGCCTCCTGAGTAGCTGGGACTACAGGCGTGTGCCACCATGCCCGGATAATTTTTTGTATTTCAGTAGAGATGGGGTTTCACCATTTTGGCCAAGATGGTCTCAATCTCCTGATCTCGTGATCTGCCCCCCTTGGCCTCCCAAAGTGCTGGGATTAAAGGTGTGAGCCACTGCACCTACCCCTCTTTAACTCTTTGTTGTTTCTATTTATATCTTATTGTGTTGTCTTTGCCTTGAAAAGTTGTAGATGTAATTTTTGATCAATTCATCTTTTAGTCTTTCTATTCAAGGTATGAGTAATTTACACACCAAAATTACAGTGTTGTAATATTCTGTTTCTTTCTGTATATTTACTATTACCAGTGAGTTTTGTACCTTCAGATGATTTCTTTTTTCTCATTAATGTCCTTTTCTTTCAGATTGAAGAATTCCTTTTAGTATTTCTTGTATTCCCACTGGCTCTGCTGGTGCTCCAGGACAGCACCAAGACTTGTACAGGAATTGCAGTCCTTGTGGCCTAGACTGCCTTTCAGGTTTATGTAGGTCTCCAGAGCACTTCAGCTCATAATGGCAGCGATTTCTGGAACTCAGGTTCCAACTACTGTGATGCACAATTCCTTTCTGGCCAGGGTTGGTCTAATTGCTTCCTCTGTGGGCACCAGCCGAGTTTTGCCCTGTGTTGCTTTCCATTGTTACAGGGCAGCACTGAGTTCCAATCCAAAGTACCACAATCACTGTGCTCTCTTTCCTCTAAGCACAGAGATGCTCTCTCCATGCCATGCAGCCACTGCCAGGTGATAGGGGAGAGGTGATGGTGGCTATTCAAAACTATCTTTTCTACCCTCTTCAGTGCCTCTTTCAATGATGTGATATTAAACTGGGTACTGTGATAGCTCACCTGCTTTTTGGCATTTATGAAGGTGCCTTTTTTTTTTTTTTTTTGACGTGGATAGTGGTTCAGTTTGGCGTTCCCATGGGGAGAACAATTGGTGGTGGCTTGTATTTGATCATTTTGATCTGCCATCATCTATGAGAGAAATTTAACTGAGATTTGGAAGGTGGAAGTGTAGCAGTAGCCAGATGCCTGTATAGGACCAAATGATCTACTGGCTTGTCTTACCTGGGTGGTGTAGAGCCATAGCCAGGCCAGCTCTCTGTGCCTCCCCTCCTTTTCCCTGTCTCTACCCTCATTCAGCTTTTCTGAATCCTGTCTTTGGCTTTGTGGTAAAGGATATCTACTATTCTTCATGTCACTCACACCAAGAAGGAGGGAGGTGGTGGGAGAAATGAGGGTTCCAGTTTGTCCTTGTTTATTCCATTTCGTTCTCATAAGTTGCCCCTTGTTTTTGTTCTCCCCCATTTCAAACCCATATTTTCTTCTGTGCTACTGGCCCTGCAGACTTCAGGCCAAGCTCTGGAGGCAGAAGCAACAGCTTACACAATTGCAAAAGATTTAATCTTTACAATCAATTCTTTATTCTGTGTCATTCATCATGTTTCTTGCCTGTGATTAAACCCTAACTGACATTGTTCTTATTAAACCTATTGGTTTAATTGATTAGTTGTGACATTAAAATTTTTCTCCACATAAGAATTTTAGACAGTGACAAAATAGACTGTTTAGCCAGTTTTAATAAATCAGCAGGATATTCTTTGCTGAAAAAAGTCCCATTTTTAAAGAAATGTTTCCTGTAGTAGAATGTCATGTCCAAGAAAGTGACTTTTGCAATAAATGATTTCCAGAGAGTTTTTTTTCGAATAATGGTAGTATTTATATTTTAATTGCTTTAGTAAAGAAGGTAACTTTTTTTTTTAACTGGTAGTTAACTCAAAACACTTGGAGCTTTATATGGCAGCATTCAAAAGGAAGTCACTTTTCTGGATATTTGAGAGCTCTAATATAGACATTACTCTAGAGATCATGTTATTAATGATCTAATCCAAAAAATAGGTCTTCTATGTGAGTAGAAGTGGCAGCCCCAAGTATATCTTTTTCGTTTTATTCACAAGGAGCTCCAAATCTAAATATTTTTAAAATATATATTTAAATATGTAGTACACAGCCTTTTAAAACATACCTTCTAAATGTTTCTTACCTTAAAGGATACTATGAAGACAAAAAAAGTGAAAGCTAACAACAACAACAACAACAACAACAAACCACACTGTCTTGAGTTACACATTTAAAAAAAGAAAAATATTTAGTCCTAATCCCTGGTTGCAACTGTTAATCTGGTAGATAATTCAACATTCATACCCGAGGTTAATTTTTTTAAGTTAAGTTTAATTTATAGTATACACAGGCAATACTGTTTTTGAAACTGGAGACTTAGCAAACCTACTGGAAACAGGTTGTGATAGTGCTGTGTGCACTAGAATGAACTGAATTTCATCTCTGGGGCAATGGGAAGCCACTGTAGGTTCTTGCACCAGAAAGTAAAATTCCAAGGAATTACTTGAGCAGGGAAGTGAATATTTCCGGAAGATTAATCTTAGGGAGCTGTGAAAGATATGTCAAAAATTATATTTGAGTACAATAGTAATAAATATCTATGAAAATATTCTCTCTATATTAAAAATAATACATTTTCATTAGAGAAATTTGAAAAACTCAGAGAAGTAGAAAGAAGAATATTACAAAACTCATAAAATGTCATAATTGAATCCCAATGTTAGCATTTTGGCATATTTTCTTCTCACCTTTTTTCCTGTTTAGGGTAACAAAGTTTTAAACATGATGTGTATATACTTTTTATCATAATGTCTTCTCATTTAACATTGTTGAATATCCTTGAAATTTATAAGATTCATAATGAGATTTTTTATAATGTTTAAATTTATTAATACTTTTAAGCATATATTTTTACCTTTTTATAAACAAGTTTATTAAGGTATAATTTTGTACAATAAACTTCTCAAATATATCCACTTCTCAAGTGGATAATTTGATGAGTTATGACAGAAATATATATATATATATATATATATATATATCCATGAAACTGCTGTCACAATCAAGATATTGAACTTTTCCATTATCTCCAAAGGTTTTATCATGCCTCATTACAATCATCCTTCCCCAGGCAGCCACTGATCTATTTTATACCTTTGTGTGTATTTTCTGGTATTTTATATAAAAGGAATCTTACAATATATACTCTATTTTTGGTCTGGCTTCTTTCATTCAGCTTAACACATTTGAGACTCATCTATATTGTTACATGATCAGTGGTTTGTTCCTTTTTTATCACTGAGTGGTATGCTGTTGTACAGGCATATAATTTTCTTCATAAAATGTGCAGAGAACAACAAAACCACTGTGAGATTCAGATACCAGGCACCTCCTATATATTAGCCCCCATACATCTGATTCATAGTGCCTGTGAATCAAATTAATGCCTCACCATAATTACATATTCTTATAAGCCATATGATTAAGGTCACCTGCAAGTGGTAAAAATCCCTAATGTTCAATAAATTTATTCACACATTTAAGATATGTAAGTTTTCCAGGCCTTCTTCTAGGTACTTGAGATACATCAGCAAACCAAATAACTTTTTTTGTTCAGATCATATTGTCATAGGAGAAGATAGGAGATTTTGTTTACAATAAATAGTGAACATAAATGTGTAAGTCATCCAATTTGTTAGAAGGTGATAAGTTCTACATAAAAAGGAAAAAATAGAGCTGGGAACAACAGATTGGGCATGCTGGGTATGTGTTTGTGGGATAGAAGTAGTTGCAAGATTAAATAGAGTGATCAGGTTAGGCATCAGTGAGATCTAAACATTAAAGTCTGATAATGTCAGGGATCTACATTTTATGATATTTTCTATGTAATTCTTTGTCAATATTATATGACTATGTAATATTCAATTGAGTGCTTATATCATACTTTGCTTATTCAGAGCTGCAGTGGAACATTTAGAGTACTTCTAATTTTCACAACTGTATTTAATGGTGCTATAAACGTTGTGAGCAAAGTGTTTGAACTGTACATGTTTGCAGGCATGGTGGCACATGTCTGTAGTCCCAGCTTTTTGTGAAGCTGAGGTTGGGAGAATCTTGAGCCCAGGAGTTAATTCTTGCAACATAACAAGATCCTGTCTCTAAAAAAAGAGAAATAATTGAATTGTCCATTGTTTACTTAGCATGGATTTAGAAAAGTAAAATTACTGTAACAAAAGATATGAACTTTTTTCTTTTAATGTTTTAGGTTTTTAAATGTTGAATCATTATTGTATTTCTAATATAAATCCTCCTCAGATATGATATATCCTTGTTTCCTAAAAACACTGCTAGATTCAATTTGTTAATATTTTGTTTAAGATTTTCCACATATTTAAAAAATAAAATTGACTTGTAATTTATTTTCTTGTGCTTTTTTTTTAAGCATTGGTACTAAGATTACTTTATCATCATAAAATAAATGGGCAGCTTCTCCTCTATTTTTCTATTCTCTGGAATCGTTTTGTATAGAGAGTTTTGTTTCTTTGAAATCTTCTGTTCTAGATCTTTATGGTGTAAGAGGTTCCTTCCAGGTTGTTTATATGTATTTACATTTTTTATTTCACTTATACTTTCTTACGGTTGTTTCCATTGGTTTTCTAATTAATTGAGCTGAATGCTTAACTATTAAAAAAACTGGACCTCAGGTGCCCATGATAGAGTTGGTTATATTTTTGGTATTAGGACAAGTGATCATCACCAGGCAACAACTTCACCCGTTGAATTGCTTGTTGGTTCTCTTCATGTACCATCTTTAATACTCCTTTATCCTTCCAACATACACTCCTATGTATTTAATGTATTCCTTCTATTCATTGTTTATACACTTACATATTTTTGTTCTTTAAAAGTATATAGTATTTTAAAGTATGGAGCATTTTTTATGCTTTTAAAATCTACATAAATGATTTCTGACTAAGATAGAATAACAGGAATAACAGCCTGAAATAAACAAAACAAAACTAGACAGAATAGTTTAGCCAATGGTTTTCCAGATAATGGAAATCAGACAATATAAAAGTGATCCCTGAAAGATGGGAAAAAATGAGGTGATCCCTATGACTTGCCCAGCTTTCCAGACCATGGTATAGAGCATGGGGAACCCAGGAGGGTCCTGGAAGACTCCCTGAGTGGAAGAGATGGAACTGAGAATCTGGGGAGACCAAGGTGGGTGGCCTGAATTGGCAGAACAGAGTATTGGAGAGGAGTGAGCCGCAGAAACAAAACAAAACACAGAACCCTGGGAGGGTGTCCTTGAGTATTTAGCAGAGTATTGATCAGGGCATATGTGTGAAGGAATTACCTGAGACCAGAGAAAGAATCATCAAGAATAATTGCATAGCCACACACACAAAAATACCTGGGAATACATCTAACCAAGGAGGTGAAAGATCTCTACAAGGAAAACTACAAAACACTGCTGAAAGAAATCATAAATGACCCAAATGGAAACACATTCCATGCTCATGGATTAAAAGAATTGGTGTTGTTAAAATGGCCTTACTGCCCAAAGCAATCTACAGATTCAATGCTATTCTTATCAAGCTACAAATGTCATTCTTCACAAATTAAAAAAACCCTATTCTAAAATTCATATGGAACCAAAAATGAGCCCAAATAGCCAAAGTAATCCTAAGCTAAAAGAACAAAGCCAGAGGCATCACATTATCCAACTTCAAACTGTCAGGCTACAGTACCCCAAATGGGGTGATACTGGTCCAAAAACAGACACAAAGAACACTGGAACAGAATAGAGAATGCAGAAATAAAGCTACACACCTACAGCCATCTGATCTTCGACAAAGTCTACAAAAATAAGTGACGGGAAGAGGAATCCCTATTTAATAAATGGTGCTGGGATAGCTGGCTAGCCATACTCAGAAGAATAAAACTGGACCTGTACCTCTCACCATATACAAAAGTTAAGATGAATTAAAGATTTAAATGTAGGACCTCAAACTATAAGAATCCTGGAAGGAAACCTAGGAAACACCACTCTGGACATTGGCCTTGGGAAAGAATTTATGAGCAAGTCCTGAAAAGCAATTGTGACATAACTGAAAATTGACAAGTGGGGCCTAATTAAACTAAAGAGCTTCTGCACAGCCAAAGAAACTATCAACAGAGTAAACAGGCAGCCTACAGAATGGGAGAAAATATTTGCAAAGTATGAATCTGACAAAGGTCTATTATCCAGAATCAAAGGAACTTAAACAATTGAACAAACAAAAAACAAATAAGCCTATTAAAAAGTAGGCAAAAGACATGAACACTTCTCAAAAAGAAGACGTAGAAGCAGCCAACAAACATATGAAAAAATGTTCTTTCTCACTAATCGTCAAAGAAATGCAAATCAAAACCACAATGAGATACTTACACCAGTCAGAATGGCTATTATCAAACGTTAAAAAATAACAGATGCTGGTAAAGCTGCAGAGAAAAGAGAATGCTTATACACTGTTGGTGGGAATGTAAATTAGTTCAGCTACTGTGGAAAGCAGTTTGGAGATTTCTCAAATAACTTAGAACAACCATTTGGCTCAGCAATCCTATTACTAGGTATATGTCCAAAAGAAAAGAAATCATTCTATTAAAAAGACACGTACTCGTATGTTCATTGCAGCACAATTCACAATAGCAAAGACGTAAAATCAAACTAGGTGCCCATCAATGGTGGATTGGATGAAGAAATGTGGTACATATACACCATGGACTATTATGCAGCCATGATAAAAATGAAATCATGTCATTTGCAGCAACATGGATTCAGTTGGAGGCATTATCCTGAGCAAATTAACACAGGAACAGAAAACCATGTGCATGTTCTCACTTACAAGTTGGAGCTAAGCAATGAGTACTCATGGACATAAAGATGGCAACAATAGACACTAGAGGAGTAAGGGAGAGAAGGGGTCAAGGGGTTGAAAAACCATTAGGTACTATGCTCACTACCTGAGTGATGAGATCACTCATATTCCAAACCCCTGCATCACACAATATACCTATGTAACAAACTTGCATACATACCTCTTTAGTCTAAAATAAAATTTGAAATATATATATGTATGTACAGAGAGACATTGTGTATATATATATATACATACGTGTGTGTGTGTGTGTATATATATATATATATACACACACATACGTGTATGTATATATACACACACATACGTGTATGTATATATACACACACACACACAGACATTGTATAGTGGGTCCTGGAAGACTCCCTGAGTGCAAGAGATGGAACTGAGAATCTGGGGGGACTAAGGTGGCCTGAGTTTGCAGAACAGAGTATTAGGAGTGAGCTGCAAAAAAAATAGAACCCTGGAAATGTGCAGAGGATGCCCTTGAGTATTTAGCCGAGTATTCATCAGAGCATATGTATGAAGGAATTACCTGAGACCAGAGAAAGAATGTTCTCACCACCTAGTCTGATAAACTGCTACATTTGCAGCACATTGAGTACTTGGAAGGGTCTTGCCTCAGTAGTGGGAAATAATTAGCCCTAGAATAATTGTGGTACTGTTCCTGCCTAACACATCTTAAAAGCAAGAAATGATCAGTGTTTATCCATAACTTAACTGATAAACTGTATTCCAGATTTGCCAACTGATTTGTTCTGTATTCCGGAACAAAGCTCAACAACATTCATAGAAACACAAAAAGATCCAGTACCCAGCAAGTTAAAATTGTATACTAAGCATTTAATCAAGGATTACCAGGCATGCAAAGAAGCAGGACAACATGATCCATCATCATGCAATTGAAGCTAACAAGAATTGACCCAGATGTTAAAATTTTTTAGACAAGGACATTAAAGCAATGATTAAACTATGTCATATGTTCAAAAACTCAAGTAGAGGTATAAATAATATTTTTTAAAAGGCTAAGTTGAACTTTTAGGGTTTAAAACTAAAATGTGTGGAATTTTAAAAACCACTGTATGGGGATTAATGGCAGATGAGATATCACAAATGAAAAGATTAGTGAATATGACAACATTGCTATAGAAACTCTCCAAAAGAAAACATTCAGAGATTTAACAGGGAGATTACAAAAATGAAAACAGAATGAGTTGGCTGTGAGACAACTTCAGGTAGTCTAATATACATATAATTTGGGTCTCTAAAATAAACAGGGGTGGGGGAAATAGAACGAACATTTGGAGAAATAGTGGCTGAAAAATTTCCAAATTTAATGTACACTATAAACCCACTGACCTAAACATATCAAAGAACTCCAGTGAAAGAAAGAGGAAAAAAGAATACCACTAAGGCACATCATAATCAAACTGCTCAAAACCAGTGTTAAAGAGGAAATATTAAAAGCAGCCAGAGAAGATGTCACGTGTGTACAGAGGAACAAAGACAAGAATGAAAACAGATTTCTTTCTGGAAACAGTGTAAATCTTTAAGGTCCTGAAAGAAAAAAGTCCACTTGGAACTCTATACCCAGCAAACATATCTTTCAAAATCAAAGAAAAATTAAAGAGGATTTGAAACATCCGAAAGCTAAAAAAATTTATCACCAGCAGACCTGCACTAAGTGGAATGCTCAAAGAATTTATTCGGGTGGAAGGAAAATGCTACCATATAAAAATATGGATATACAAAAAGAAACAAAGAATATTGGAAGTGGTAAAATGGGTAAAAATGAGTTTTTCTTATTGTGTAGATGCCTTTAAGCCATAATTAGATATCCATTCTTATAGTGATGAATGCCTAGATTGTCTCCAATACCTTCCTAACACTCTGTAAATTGTGATAAGCCTTCTCTTATGTGTCTATGTAGGGTTCCCCTAAGGATGTATACTTCTTAGAAAGCTAGAATTAGAGAGGAACTTCTGGATGACAAAAGCTCTTTGCCAAAAGCCTTTATATGTAGCAGAGAAACTTTGGATACATTTTACTTAATGTTGGGAAAGAGAGAAGCAGGACCACTTTCACTGCTACTGTCCAACACAGCACTACAGGTCCTGGATACTGCAATCAGTTAAAAAAAATATATACACAAGACTTCTATTGGATAGGCAAAATTTTCAGATAAAATAATTATTTCATAGACAACCCAAGAGAGGTCAGTAAGATTGTTGAATGCAAAATCCAATAATAGTTCTCTATTCCAGTAAAGACCAATTAAAAATGTAATAGATACTATCTGCAATAAAACAAAAACTATAAAGCACTTAGGTGATTTACTAATAAAGGTTGCACAAGATCCTCATGGAAAATATTTTAAAAATTTCTATTAAGGGACATGAAATAATAATAAATGGAGAGATATAGTCATTGTTGGAACATGTTAAAGATTACATTTTAGACTGGGCGCGGTGGCTCACGCCTGTAATCCCAGCACTTTAGGGGGCTGAGGCGGGCGGATCATGAAGTCAGGAGTTTGAGACCAGCCTGGCCAACATGGTGAAACCCTGTCTCTACTAAAAATATAAAAATTAGCCAGGCGCAGTGGTGGGCGCCTGTAATCCCAGCTACTTGGGAGGCTGAGGTAGAATTGCTTGAATCCAGGAGGTGGAGGTTGCAGTGAGCCAAGATCGCACCACTGCACTCCAGCCTGGGTGACGGAGAGAAAAAAAAAAAAAAAAGTCTTACCCAGATTACTCTATAAATTCAATGCTGAGGTAATTTTGAAAAAGAACAGAAGTGCAGGATTGCCTTATTAGATATTAAGAAATAATACAAAGCCATAGTTATAAAGATAGTATTGTACTGGTATTGGGCCCAACAAATAGGCTAATGGCAGTGTAAGAGGGGAAAGGATTGATTATTTAGAATAAGGTCTCCAGAGAGATGAACATCTAAACCGAGGAAAATATAGGAGAATATCTTCATGACCATGGAATGTGAAAGGATTTGTCAAATGAAACAAAACAAAAAACACTAGGGGCAACATTAATGGATTTACCTACATCAAAATCAGAGATTTCTGTCAATTGAAAAACACCACAATGGGTGAAATACTGGGGGATAATATTTGTAAACTAACAAAGAAAGTCAAAAAATGCAATAGAAAAACGAGCACAGGGTATGGCTAATAAGTATAGGAAAGATTCTTAAACACACTCTTACTAAGAAAAATACAAATTAATATGTGACTGCAAACAACTTCATACCACTGAACACAAATGGAAAAGCTAGATAATATCAACTGCTAGT
This sequence comes from Symphalangus syndactylus, assembly GCF_028878055.3. Lineage (NCBI taxonomy): Eukaryota > Metazoa > Chordata > Mammalia > Primates > Hylobatidae > Symphalangus > Symphalangus syndactylus. The sequence goes on from NC_072435.2 coordinate 67,564,830, forward strand.
GAAGATAAAGGGAGACTTGAAACTTTACGTACTCCTGGTGGATTGTAAACTGCAGACACCATTTTGTAAAGCAATGTGGCAAAAATAAGAATTTAGGTCTTTTTCTACATACTGACAAATAGTTTTCCCAAAAGTACAGTGCCATACGATGTCTGTTTCTATTGTTTCTATATTCCTTGTACTACTTAATGTAATTTTTTTTTCTTTTTGAGACGGGGTCTTGCTCTGTCACCCAGGCTGGAGTGCAGTGGTGCGATCTCCGCTCACTGAAAGCTCTGCCTCCTGGGTTCACGCTATTTTCCTGCCTCAGCCTCCAGAGTAGCTGGGACTACAGGCACCCGCCACCACGCCTGGCTAATTTTTTTTTTTTTTGAGACGGAGTCTCGCTCTCTCACCCAGGCTGGAGTGCAGCGGCGCGATCTCGGCTCACTGCAAGCTCCGCCTCCCGGGTTCCCGCCATTCTCCTGCCTCAGCCTCTCCGAGTAGCTGGGACTACAGGCGCCCGCCACCACGCCCGGCTAATTTCTTGTATTTTTAGTAGAGACGGGGTTTCGCCGTGTTCGCCAGGATGGTCTCCATCTCCTGACCTTGTGATCCGCCCTCCTCGGCCTCCCAAAGTGCTGGGATTACAGGGTGAGCCACCGCGCCCGGCCTCTACTTAATGTATTTTAAGTTTACCAAAAATTATATTGTTATTTTCATTTAATTTTTAAATTTATAGCTGTGCTATATATTTTAAATTTGTTAATAGATTTTAAAAAATTATCTCCTTTTCCCACATATCTTTTGGGAACTTGGTGTTTTCCCTTTATTGATTCACATGAGCTTTCATAAAAGTATTTTTATTTTGACATATTTGCATGAAATGATTGGATTGTTTGTTTTCAATTGTGCTACAGTTAACAAAATGATCCTCAAATATCAGTTATTCAATGGCTGCTGTTTGGCAACAGCTCTTTTGAGATTTGCCAGGCTCTGCTCCGTATCATTCCAAAATCCCATCTCAGGGAGCAGCCCACTCTGGGATAGACTTTCTTTGTGTAAAGGATAAAAATCAGGTGAACAGGTGAAAACATATAATGACTCTTAAAGCTTCTGCTCTTAACTGGCATTGTCATTCGTGCTCATATATCATTAGCCAAGGCAAGGAGGGGAAGCATATTCCCCCTACAAGGAAGCAAGGCAAGTCACGTGGCAATAGGCGGGGATAGGTCATCCTCTCACTGGGAATGGAGTGACGAATGATTGAGGACAATAATACAACCTACTACAGAGCTTATTTGCAGATGACTAATTTTGTAAAAAATAATTTAACTCCTTTTATTCCTACCCTTTAATGATGTAACAATGGAGTAAGAGCGTCTCAGGGGAAGGATATTTTAACAATAATAATTAACCCTTGTAACTTTCGGAGTTTGCAGCCTGCACTACCTTGGGTTGTTTAATCAAGCGGGGAATGTGGGAAGCCTGCTGGTTTGCCTGCTGGAGACTGGTGAGGCTAGCTGGCTGTCTCTAGTAGTACTAGCAGTTAGAAAAAAGAGCCAAAAAAGAGTTTTGAAGGCTGAAGGGTTATACCAATTTTGAGAAACATGGCATTCTCATTCTTTCAGGGGGCACTGCCTTGGGAGATCATTCGGAACCATCAACAGGAACCAGATCAGAAAGTAGAGTCAGGGACATTTGGGTATAGGATAAAAAATTAAAAGAGTACAGCTTCAAGATACAAGCAGTCCCTTTTCCAGTCTCCACCTTTTCTGATTAATGAAGTTCTAATGTGAATGAATCTGACCTCCTCACAGCACTCTTGCACTCTCTCTCCAACAACTGAAAAAGCAGTTGTCGTAAAAAATCAGCCCAACCCTCAGCTCTAAGTCTGCTCCACACGTCAATCCTTGGTGTTTGAGGCGATTGTTTATTTTAATAAGTGTGGAATGCATTCACATGCCAGCTCTGTGCTGGGTGCTGGGGACACACAGATGAATAGAACCTGTGCCCTAACGAGCAGACATGAACACAGGTAATTATCTTTCGGGGCAGACTGATAGACACTACAAGAGAGCCCAGAGCGAGGATGTGAATTCAGCCTGGAGGAGTGTGAGTCAAGTGAAATTTTGTAGAAAAGGGGACCTGTGACCTGGATCTTGATGAGGAGGAGAAGTTTTCCAAGCACAGAGATAGCATGTACACAGGCATGGAGATGGAAAGAGAAGGGACGATAGAAAAGACCCCCATGTGGCCAGAGCACAGAGGACATGGGGGAGGTGGGGGAGTGGTGTAAGATGAGTGTGCAGAATCGGGGCCATGATGAAGAGTATGAATTTTTATTTTGTGGGCAGTGGGGAGACATTGAAAGCTTTTGTAAGTATACATACAGCACCAAAGCACAGAGATTCATGCTTCAGAAAATAGCTATTGACAATTTAAAGATGAATTAGAGAAATAAGAGTTTGAAAGTTGTGAAACCAGTAGGAAGTTAATGCCATCATCTAGACAAAATTAGTGAATCATAGTGAAAGCAGTAACAGTGTAAGTAGAATGGAGGGTAACAGACTCCAGCTGTATTTCAGAGGAGAAATGGACATAGTTTGACAACAATTTGAAGGTGATGGGTAACACAGGGATCAACAATGGCTGAGATTGCTGCGTTGGGTAGAAGAGGGAGAGATTATAAGAAGAGCAGGTTTGGAAGAGAGAGAGGAGGTGCTGGGGAAGATAATATCACTCTACCAGAAGAAGTCCTATTATAAGATGCCTGGGCTAGAACATTAAGCACCCAACAGTTTTTCAGTGTACTATGTATTTTTCCATCTGTTGGTTGAATTTCAAGATGGCCTAAAATTACATTGACATCACAGCATTTATGCTGAACTTGTGGGGTAATGAGTGATATAGGGGTCCATCGCTGGGCCACTAGGTGTCCCTTGTTGCATGCCAAAGGCTGCCCATCTCCTGACCCATACTATAATGAGTGTGCTGGGTTCCCTATGGAATATTTAAGTAACTTACTGTCCTGGTTGCTCCTGGGCTAGGTACACTGATGGGACTACGAAAGCTGCAGCATCCCTTTTCTGACAACAGCTGCCTCTCCTTTCACCTCCTCCTCAGCTTTTCCCTGGGTGGCTGTTCTATATGCAGAGAGATAGCAAGTACTGGAGATAGGTGATGTTGCTGACTGCAAGGGGAGCAAACTGGCTTCTCTAGGCTTTTGTTTGTGCTGGCAGCTAAAGTTGTTAATTCACTCCTTGCTCTAATTAAAATTAGTTTGCCGGGTCCTGGGTCAAATTTTTCTTAGGAGTAAACATTAATATCTTATGATGGAACTGATGGGTTTTCTTAATTGTTACTGGCACAGGCTGATCTCTGGTTTCCTTCTCTCTAGGATTTGGATTCGAAAAGTAAGCATAGTTTGAAAATTCAAATCAAGAAAATAATTTCATTGTCCTCGGTCTGTTTTTTTTCCCCCAAGTTCATTTCTGGACACTTTCCAGAAAGAGGGCTGGTCTGTATTGGGCTTCATCCTACAAATAGGGGTGTCCTGACATACCTGCAGAATCGCTCTATTGCCCTGGCTGGAGAAAAAATGTTGGAGGCAAAGGATTACAGAAGAAAATGCGGGAGAGGAGCATAAGAAGTAGGATAAGGAAGAATGAGATACATGGAAAAATCCACGCCAGCCCTGTTACTTAGGGATAGAAGCAGATTTATTTTCAGCTTCAGGCCCTCTCAGTTGCATGGTTTCCTTCCAAGTTCCTAAGAGGGACCCTAGCAATGAATTGCCATCAATGTATATTTTTGCAAAACTTTATTTGTATAGTATATATTTTTTTTCTCAAAGAGGGTCTTCAAATTGTATAAGCTGTAGGCTCCACAAAACCTGAATTTACTCTTAAAAAAGAAGAGAAAGGGAAAAACTCCTAATATGTAGGAGTTCTTTGAACTCCTTGTATGCTATATGTTAGCTTTATCTGGCTCACTGACATTCTGCAATTCTAAATGCAGCTATTTTCAAAGCAGGGAAGTTTGGGGGTTGGGTACAGAGGAGGGGGTGGGGGAGTGGGAGACAAATTTCAGCTGGACCATTTGATTCTGTAATTTGCATAATTCCAGATAAACAAATGATGAAAGCAATGACTAATAGCTATTGTGATACTGCCTTAATTATTTCAAGCCAACAAAATGGTAATATGTCATTTGACGCTAGACTCTTTATGTTTGCTCTGTTTTGGATATATGTGTGAGCTTCAAAATTAGTCACCACAATATGCAAAACACTATTAAAAAAAAGAAAAAAGAAAAGACAAGGATATGAGCATGAATGTAAAAATGCATCAGGCTCCAACAGAAAATCAGATGAAAATTGGCAATAAGCCCAGGGCTTGTGGGGTTTTGGACTCTAGCTCAGTCACTCAAAATTGGCACTGAAGTGTCATTTTCCAGAGGCATAATCGGAATGACCAGGTCTCCATAGCCTCTTCAGCTTTGACAATTCTCTTCTGTTTATTATTAATTTGTCATGTTGTTTTCAAGCATTTCAACACAATCTTCTTGTTTGAAGCACATTTCCGTTCATTACCAGTTCTGCAGAACCCCCACGAGATATGATGTCAGCTTTATTGACCTGGTCTTTCCATTGGTGACATGGAGACAGAATGAGATGAAGAAGCCTGCCTTAGGTCTCACATTCAATCAATACCTGGGACAAAGCTCAGCAGTGGTTGGTAGCCTTACTAGCCCTATACCTGGCTACTGGGACATCCTGCTTTCATGGTTTTTCTATAGTGTGTATGCATTTTTTTTTTTTTTTTTAACTACAAGTTATTTTTAAATAAAGAGACTAGGGAAAAATGTATTCTTAGCTGCCTCAAGTACCTGAAAGGACTCACAAGGGCTATTTACTGGTGATAAAATACAAGTGCCTTGTTGTGGGGATGAGATCAATAAGCAGTGTTCTCTAGACTTACTGCTGAACTCTGAGGAGATTAAGTTTGTTCTGCCTTCATTGAGGATTCTTCTCCCTTTAGAAGCAAGCTGTTGTGCTTCCATCCAGGTCTCGGGCTGAGTTATGCTACTGGGACAGATGTGCTGCCCCTGTGGCATTTATTCTCTACAATTTTTTTTTTTTTTTTGTGATCAGTACTGACATCATGGTACTGGGCAGCTCAGTAATGGATATCTTGGGGCTCGTTTTTTTCCTAGAGACATCTGCTCTTCTACTTTTGCTGCGTGATTTGGTGTTGTTGTAAGCATGCTGTTCATTTGCATCAGCAGGGCTACCAATGCTCATCTTTTATTTGGACCATGAATATGTAGTGAAAGAGTCAGGTTTCAATTAATTTAGATATTTCTAAAATTTCTGAACTGTGGCTGGCTGTGGAAGGGAGGATGTCTAGGCTTATTTTCAGTGCAGAATATAAGCAGCTCTGTGCTATGAGCCTATGTGAACATCTGCAAAATGGGCTCTTTATGGTTTTAAAAAACGTGCACTGTAATGGAACAGAAGCATAACATAACCCATTAACATTGGTGTCAGCATAACAGCCTCTGAATTGCATATTGGTAAGAAAATATTGATAGCAAAGTGTAAACAACTGCAAATAGGAAATGCAATAAAGCTCTCTTCATAGAACCCGTAATTTACAATTAAATAGGGCTACACTGAAATGATATGAAGCAGAGGCATGCATGTCCAAAGTAATGGGGGATTTAAATGAATGCTTGTACTTTCCCATTGACCTATAAGCAGGTGAAAATAAAAAAGAAGGAAGTAAAATGAACTGAGTGGATTCTGTGCCCAGCGTATGGCTAATTACGGTACAAATAATGTTGTTAATCATAGTTTGGGATTGGATAAAACTTTCAGAGGTTAATATTCTATGTTCTGCAATTTAGTAGTTTGCTGATGGCAATAAGACAATTTGTTGGAATATCTACATCCCACAGAGCGGGAATATCCAGTTGAAGGGGAATATTCTCCCAGGCATGCAGCTATATTTTTGGATAAGAAATGTCTGGTTTAGTCTAGTAAATTTACATCTACCTTACAGAATTCCTGGGACTTCAGTTTCCTCTTCCATACACTAATAGATTTGACCTAAATTAGTATTTTTCATTCTGCTTTCTACTGGGTCACTCCTGTGTTATATAATAAGGTAACAATGGATACGTCACTAGTCTAGTTCTTGGGAAAATAGTCAAGTTTAGACTATTTTATCCTATGACTGTGTGTTAAGCTCTTGGAAACAAAACAGTACTATTATAGTTTTTGTCATTCTGAAGTAAGAAATGAGGGGAGTACTGGAATCAAGGAAAGGGGAGTCTACCTCTGGGTCTAGTGTGTGGGAATAAAACACTGGCCAGGTACAGATTGGGAATAGGCCCTTGGGGAAAGCATGGTGTGATGGTTCATACTGAGTGTCAACTTGATTAGATTGAAGGATGCTAAATATTGATCCTGGGTGTGTCTGTGAGGGTGTTGCCAAAAGAGATTAACATTTGAGTCAGTGGGCTGGGAAAGGCAGACCCTACCCTTAATCTTGGTGGGTACCATCTAATCAGCTGCCGGCATGGCCAGGATATAAAGCAGGCAGAAAAAGATGAAAAAGACTGGCTTTTCATGTAGCCTCCCAGCCTATGTCTTTCTCTTATGCTGGATGCTTGCTGCCCTTGAACACTGGACTTCAAGTTCTTCAGCTTTGGGACTTGGACTGGCTTCCTTGCTTCTCAGCTTGAAGGTGGCCTATTGTGGGACCTTGTGATGGTGTGAGTTTAATACTCCTTACTAAACCCATGTATGTGTGTGTGTGTGTATATCTATCTAACTACATATCTATATCTATATCTATCTCCTATTAGTTCTGTCCCTCTAGAGAACCCTGGCTAATAAACAGGATCTCTGAAGGCAGATTTGAAGTGAATGCTATCGTTGAATCTGCATGATTATTATTTTTTTCTTTCTTGGAAACCAGTCATGGAAGAAGCAATTTTTGTGTTTTAGCCACATAATCAAAGGAGCAGGACTAGATCCAGTCCTATGAGACAGTTCAGAAAGAAATAATGACTGGGTTTTTAGCCCAAAGACAACAGCATTCCTTCTCTAAAGTTGTAGGGCAAGGCTGCTCTGGACATGAATGTGGCTGAAGCTCAAAACTCCTTCCCCCTGGTAGCCTGGTCTGTGGTTATATACTAAGGAAAATGGCTTCCTGTGTGTTTCATTTGAGAGCACTGTGCCACTAGCAAGCTATAATGCTGACAAGCTCCTCGTGATGGCTAGGAGGGCAGTAGTTGTATGGAGGAGAAAGTTCCCAGCACCTGTTTTTTATGGCATATGATCATAGCAAAACCCGCACCTGCTGCAGCATGTTCTCAGGCATGGTTGCTAGCTGATTGTAACATTTGTGGGAAGAAGCTTCCTCTTCCCTAAGAAAACATTGTCATGCTTGTGACAGCAGTGTGTACTTTGGTCTCTGCAACAGGTTTCTGGACCACCTGTTATCCACTGTGACATCATAGGGCAATATCCCGGCAATAGCGAGCGAAACAGAACAGATTTTCCATTTCCTCTCTGGGAACGGTGCCCTTTGAAAAGAATAGGAAGACATTCTCAAGGTAGCAAGTGGAGGACTCAGAGTCATTTACATTGCCTGTCCTAGGAGAAGTGGCCTATTTTGGACCCCAAACTTGTGAAACAGGGCATTTTGGATAGATCCATGTGTGAGACAGATTCTCATTCTAATTATGCTCACTGTAGGCAACTGCATAGATAAGATCAGTCATAGGTTCTCTTCAAAGGATGAATGAAACGACCAGAACCATAGAGATTATTTTTGAAACCTTGAGTTTCTCAGCCTTAGTCTGGCACTTCAAGGATCCCCTATATGCTATTAATAATGTTTCCTTATTAATCCCTTTTCAGGGATCCTTGTACTACCAGACTGGGGCTGAGAGCCTCAGGGTTTGTAAATAAGCCCTGTGGTTCTGGCCATTTTTACTTGTCTTTTAGAGAGAACCACTAACGCCCTTCCAACCTCATAATGATTGCGGCGAGGAATATCAACAAGGAAATCTGCCTTCAACAGAAGAGAGCTTTGAGGAAAGAGAAGTTAAGAAAGGGAATAAATATGGTGAGATAATATCTTGAAATATTCATTTTTGTGCTCTTCTTTGCTGCTCTTCAAAGTATGTGACCATTTCCTGATCAGTTAGAACTATTCTCCTTCAGGAGAATTAGGATTGTGATAGCAGGCAGGCAAAAAGAAGGAAACAGCCATTGTTCTCTTTGTGACTTCCCAAATAGGTCCTTGAAATCCACATGAGAAACAGTAATTTTGAAAGTCAAAGCTTTCTATTTTCAAAAGCCAACTTCTGTAAAAGCTAAGAAAAGCACCTTGAGATTCCAAAGGAAAGACCTTGAAAGAAGTGTGACATATAGTTTAAACTAGAACAATAGGTAAGAAAGTGAAAATGGCAGTACTTCTGAACCCTGGCTGAACATAGAATCACCTGGAAGAGCTATTAAAAGCCAATTCCTGGACCTCGCCCCAGGCTAATGAAATCAGAATATCTCAGAATGGTCACTGAACATTGGTATTTAAAAACAAAAACAGGCCGGGCACGGTGGCTCACGCCTGTAATCCTAGCACTTTGGGAGGCCGAGGTGAGCGGATCATGAGGTCAGGAGACGCAGACCATCCTGGCAAACATGGTGAAACCCTGTCTCTACTAAAATACAAAAAATTAGCCACACGTGGTGGCACGTGCCTGTAGTCCCAGCTACTTGGGAGGCTGAGGCAGGGGAATCGCTTGAACCCAGGAGGTGGAGGTTGCAGTGAGTCGAGATCGCACCATTACACTCCAGCCTGGTGACAGAGCAAGACTCCGTTTAAAAAAAAAAAACCAAACCAAAACAAAACAAAGCAACAAATAAAAATCTCCGGATTTTTCTAATGTGTGGTGAAGGTTTGAGAATAAGTAAAACTGGGAAAACCCAAGGCTATTCTGATCTGGGAGGCAGAAAGAGAGGAAACAAGGTGTGCAACTGAAGTAGGTATTTGGGGCCTGATACCAGAAGAGATCTAGGTGGATCTCATGGAGAGGATCAGTTCCAGCTTGGAAAACTGTCCAGCCCCATCTACTGCTATTAATAACATCAGATAATTGTGTGCAAGGTGAGGTCAGTTGACATTATAATTTGATTATGAGATTCTCTGAGGAGTCGTGTGACCATATTCCTCATTTTCTGGGGAAAATATTCCACTGTCCAGTGCTTGTAGGTCATCCGGCAGAAGTGACACTCATCAGTGCCCTGACATTGTTGTGAACTATCCAGATTTCTCTGGTGGACATTCCCATTTTCAATGGCCCCGAAACAGAGGGAGGGTGTCCTCAACACTTTATGGTGAAGTTATGCAAAAAGCAGCACATGAACTTGGCTGTGGGAAGCAAGACTGGTTGAAACTCATTTCTGCTCTATCAAAAAGGAGTATCTCAGCAAAACCAAATGATGAGCAGTAGATTTACTTCAGAAAGAGAATGGATTGTGTAAGCATAGCCTCCCTAACTAGGGGTTACCATGGTGATTTTGAAACAATCCTTGATGTACCTGGTAATATATTAGGATTTGGCTCTCCAGTGAAGTAGAGGTGTTCTTTTTAAAGGAACACTTAAAATTACTATAACTAGCAGAATTGAGTGTAAAAGAAAGAAATACAAATGAAAATGCTGGCAATATTTCTGCATCCGCCACCAAATTTTAAATGGCAGAACTGATTTTTTTTAATGTGGTAAAATGGCTTTTAAGGGTAAATTTAACAATTTTTTTCAGACAACGTGTAAGTTTTGACAAATTTTATAATGATAAAAACTTTAGAATGATTATAATAGTCATACTTGCATGACTTTAATGTTAATATGGTTATAAAATATCAAAGTATATGTTTTATGTAAAATACATCTGAAGAAAGTCAGAAAACCTCACTAGGGGAGAGTTGGGGATTATTGAATCCTCCTCGGTGTTCATGTGTAGCCATTATGAATAGAAATGTTTTCAGCCAAAGCAGGAGATTTAATTTTTACAAAGAAGCAACCTTAGGAATGACACAGGTGGTAGTGATGCTGAACAGGAAAATAGAATTCTCTGTACTTTGCGCAAAGTAAGCTGACATTGAGATCAACAGCACTGTGCATTCTAAAGTACTGCTGGATCAGTTTTGTTTCAAAAATAAAATTACCCTATTGTAAATCAAAAATAAAATTCTAAGCCCCCCAACCAACCGAATGGGCCCATCTTCCTGGTCAAGGGCATTCTAAAGTAAACCTGAAACGCTAGGTCATGATAGGAATGAGTGGTTGGATAGGATTCACTATTATCTTCCTCCCTTTGGAATTCAGGCACAGCCGACCAGCGTTAACATTAAAACAAAAACTTTAAGACTTACGAAGCAGACTCTTCATGGCAATAACATACCAACGTGACAGATAGCAGGCTCTGAAAGAGATCGAAGTATTTTAGCTCAAAATATATTTCTTTGACATATTTTGAAATGGCCTTGCAAAGCTGTCTCTTGTGGGGAAAGCCTACGTTCTATAGAGAATTCTCTTCCCTTTCCAAGTCTTTTTCCTGATCTAGGAGAGAATTAATAAAGAGTCTTGCACCTTTTAAAGTCTGACAAGAAACATTCTATTCTCTCTGAAGAATACATACATACAGTCTATTCTCTCTGAAGCCTTCATCTGCATAACAAGAACCTTGGTCACCACAACCCCTATTTTAACTCAGACACTCCCTTGTAGTGACTCTAGGTCTATAGATAAACTCTTTCAATCAATTACAAATCAGATAATCTTTGAATCCGTCTAAGACTTGGAATCCGCCCCCACCCCCACTTCTGGTTGTTTCACTTTTCCTGACAGAACTAATGTATATCTTATATGTATTGATTGTTATCTTATGTCTCCCTAAAATGTATAAAGCCAAGCTGTAGCCTGACCACCTTGGACACATGTTCTCAGGATCTCCTGGGACTGTGTCATGGGCCATGATTATTACTCAGGTTTGGCTCAGATTAAATCTCTTCAAATATTTTACAGAGTTTGCCTTCTTTTGTCAACACTATTTTGAGAAATGGTCTTATTTAATGAGAATATAATTATTTTTATTGTGACTAGAACAGCCATAATATGAGTGGCAGAGTATGTTAAGGAGCTGGATGGCATGGCCTAGTACTTAGTCTGGGAGTTCTCTGCTGCCCATTTTCCCTGTGCATGGTTTTCTCAGGTATGTGCTGAGACAGTTATTTCAACTGAGTTTTGGCAGAACAGCCAATAAAAATAGTGGAGCTCATTGAGCAGAACATAAATATTCTTAAAACAAATCTGGGGAGAGGGTGAGGAAGGAGTAGTAACTGCTGATGTAAAGGGCTAAGCTGAAAACAATCAGAAAACTCCTATAATGTAATAGTTCTGCTTTTTCAAAAGCTTTATTTTTTTTTCACCAAATAAGATTATAGGATGCCAAGTTAAATTCAGATTTCAGAGAAGTAAAAAATGATTTTTAAAAAAGTATTAGTACATCCCATTTAATACTTGGGGCCTACTTATATGAAGATATAGGGCACCTTGTATTTTATCTGGCAACTCTAAATAGGTAGTCACACCTATGAGGTGAGTCTTGAGCAGGCCCTCAAGGAAAGTTTCTATGAATAAAATGCTATTTTTTCCCCCTGACTACTCTAAAGCCTGATATTCCACTACAAAATCATTCCTTTGAGTTAAGGCACTATCCAAGAGGTCTTTTAAAAATGCAAACATATCACATGATAGCATTATTTTATCTTAGTTTACCAGGGACTCGTGCTATGAGACCCCAGTTTTTCACTGCCCGGATAGCCACAGAGAAAATCTTTTGTGACCGGTGGGCTTAGCTCCATCCATTCATTAGCTAGTCCTGAACAAGGTAGACAATGCTCTTGAAGTCTCAGGGGGTTCTGAAATGTTTTTGTGGTTATGGTTTCTACTCTTAGGATGAGCTGGCTTTTTATTATAGCAGTTTTGTGCCTCTGAAGCTGTAATCTTCACTCACTCGTATTTGTTGAGTCCCTCTATGCCTGGCACTATGCCAAGTATTTCAGATAAGAAGACTAAAAATAATGATTCTTGTCTTTAATGAGTTTACAGTCATAAATATCAATACAACATGACTTGGTGTAATGTAGATAGTACAGTAGAAGGAGGCTCTGGGTGCCAAGGGGTATGTAAGATAAACCTCCAAATCAGAGTGGGGGTATTGTTACAGGTAGTTAGGCTTGCCCGGGGCAGGAGAGGGCTTTCCCCTACCCACTAGAAATGACAGGTGATGGTTTGGCAATTATTACATTCCTCTTTTAGAGTGATAAATTGGCAGCTGGTGCCAGGGAGAGGCTATTTCCTGATGGTCCACATCTGTTAGTATTAAAGTGTTAATTAAAGGCAGGCCCCAGGGAGAAGAAATTTCCTGGGCATGCACATTAAGAGACAAAAATGGCAAAGTATGATCTTCTGGGTACGCTCCACCAGAAAAAAAAAAAAGAAATCTTCAGATGGGCGTGCATACAATTTCCTAAACACACTGTGCCTGCTCAATTCTGAAGGGTAAAAAGGACACTGCACATGTGGGAAGCCCACCATAAAGGAAGAATCACGGGAAAGAGGTAAGTGTATAAAGTCAAGATCAAGGTTAAAGTCCCTTTTCTCTCTCTTTGACCTTCAGGTGCTCACTTGGATCTCTTCCATGGGTTCTTTTTTTTTTCTTTCCTATTCTAAAGTCTTTTTAATAAACCTCCACTTCTGCTCTGGAATGTGCCTCGGTCTCTTTTTGGCTTTATGCCCCTCAGTTGAAGTCCTTCTTCTAAGGAGGCAAGGGCTGAAGCTGCTGCAGACCTGCACGGATACACTTGGGGTAACTTGGGGTGACTTGGGGTAACTTGGATCTCTTCTACCCTAATAGTGATATGAACAGGAGACAGGGAAATACCGGGTAGAAGAGGGTGGCCCCCTGCAAAGGCCTCACCCTTAAGCCTGGGTACCTGTGGCACTAAACGAGAACAGGCATTCCTGTTTTCATGCCCAAAAAGTTGCCTTTTGGCCCACCACGCCCCCTACCCTGCACCCATATAAACCCCCAAACCCCAGGCTCCAGCAGCAGACCAGCAGACTAGCAGACCCGCAGATGGATGGCAGAATGACATGGCAGAGACAAAGAGAAGATGAGGAACATGTGGATGCCAAGAGGAGTTCAGTAGGGGACAGTCAGGGAAGAGTCCAGCTGCTGGGTGGCCAGACTCCAGGGGAAGGTCATCTTCCCACTCCACTCCCCTTTCCAGCTCCCTGTCCGTCTCACCGAGAGCCACCTCACCACTCAATAAAACCTTGCATTCATCCTCAAGCCCGTGTGTGACCTGATTTTTCTGGGATGCTGGGGAAGAACTTGGGATACAGAAAACTGTCACACTGGCCCTCTGCCCTGTGAAAAGGCAGAGGGTCCACTAAGCTGATTAACGCTCAAGCTCTCTGTGGACAGCAAAGCTGAAAGAGCTTTGTAGCACTGGGGTTGCAGGCACCCACCCCTAGACACTACTGTGGGGCTGAGAGCTCAAAGCACTCGTCCTGGCCTCTGCACCTGCCAACCTGCATGCTCCCCATCCCACTAGGGATTTGAGCAGTGGGCTGACCAAACAAATGAACCACATCCCTGTCGCACATCTTGTGACAAGGATCAGGGAACTCTCCCATTTCAACAGTGTTAGGAAAGACTTTTGGAGAAAGTGAAGCTTTAATAGAGTTTCAATGGCAATTAGGAACTGGCCAGATGAGAGGAGTAGGAGGAAGGAGGGAAAGGCCTTCTAAGAAGGGATTTGTTCATTCAGGGAAACAAAAGGGAGAGAGCACTCTGTGTTCAGAGAATTACGAATATGGTTATGCTTAGATCTAGGATGTCTGTTAGATATGGGGTACAGGGTGGTGAGAGGTAATGCTGGAGTAGCAGGAGCAGATTATGAGGATGTTTCTGGCATGCTGAGAATTCTTTACCTGCATTTCCCATATTAAATGGACTAAGTAGGCCTCTGTCTCAGTTTCCCTTTCAGCATTGGGCCATTTTTGTGGGGCTAGAGTATTGTTCTGACCCCTTTGGCAGGAATCAGGTATCATCCTGCTTGGTTCTTTTTAGTCTTTCCTTGGTCATGGTGGTAGTGGTGGCTATGATGTGTGTATGTATAACTAGAGGGTTAGGGATGAGCGAGATCTTATTTCCTGAATTACTAGATTGGGTCCAGATGACAATATAGTATAAGAAACCCAACACCATACCCCAAATACCTTTCAAGTGCTTTTGCTAGTTTACTTCTGCCACCATGTTCAATTACCAGATTGAACCTTCTTTGTTACAGATGATGAATTTATCAAAACTTAAGTTTATCACCCACTTTTGTAACTATAGATTGGAAAGATTAACACTGCTTTTAAGGAGTGGGCCAGGTTCCTAGTGCCAGTAGTTCAAGGTTCTAATTTTACTAGCAACTGTTCACCTATGGCATCTTGTCATGCCTCAAAGATGAGTTTCTGGAATGATAACTCAATCAGGAGAGAAACAGTGAGGAGAGGAGGAATTCATTGCTTCTAGGGAGGACACACACCACAGAAGAGGTTGACTTTTTAGGGGCCATGGTAGGACTCACAGTGGGTCAGTGTTTTTTGTCAGACTCTGTCTCTTTCTTTGAACCCCCTCCCCTGCAATCCACCCATCCTTTAAAGTTCTGGCTGCTTTGTCTCTACTGGTATCCCACCCAGCTATTAGCTTCTACTAATTGCTAGCTGATTGTGCTATTGTTTTTGACAATGTCCTAGGGGCATAACTTGCTCCAAAATTTGATCGAATTAAAGTCATCATTTTGCCCAAGTAGTCTTTGAGGTTTTCTCTGACTCCAGGTGAGCTTTAGCTTTCTCTTTCCCTGGTTCTCTCTTTTAAACTTCTGGGCAGGGGAGGTGTCTCGTGTGTTACTTGTGGCTATCATAAGCTACTAGCCTCCTTGTAAATGCTCACCATCAAGATTTTCATTGTTTTCCATGAAGTCCCTGGGCTTGAATTCATCTTCTTTGCTCCAAATTGAGTCTTGGAGAGAGCTATAGAGCCCTCTGTCTGAATGGCCTTTCTCAGTGGGAAGAATGTCCATGCTACTCTGCTGGAGCTAGAGTCAGGAACAATAGCCCACTTCTCTCAGAATAACAATGCTGTTCTGAGTGGGCATCGGGGTTATGTAGTAGTGTCTGGTGTTCTCAGCTTGCCCCTCTTGGTATGTAACATCTATCTTATGGGAGGGCCAAGGATAGGGTGATTGGAGCCAAGTATTCTCAGCCTTTCATGCCTGTAGCAGAGCTTCTACCCTACCAGGCACTGGTGGAGGAGGGGAGTCCCAGACTTCTCTGCCATGTCTACTTGGAAGAGAGTTTCTACAACACAGATTAGGGGATGAAGGTGGGCTTGATAAATACTGACAGACTGCCCCTTCCACAGAGAAGCCATCACCCTAGCTTGGGAGCTGGGAAAGAAAGAGCCCTGTCTTTTCAGCTGCACCTGCCCCAAGTAGAGTTTCCATCACACTGAGCTGTTCTTACTGAGATTTATTGTATTGTCTTGAATAAGTGTTTCTCCATTTGCTATATGTCCTTCGGAGAATTTCCAGAGATTTTAAATGGTTGTTGCTTTTTTTTGGAAATACAATATTCTCTAGTGATGGTTGTTTTGCTGAGAAGAAGGTCCACAGAGATCCGCATACTACCATTCAGACATGTTTCATTTAAAATTATGTCTTAGATTCCATCTTGAGGAAGAACCATGGTTCTTTGTTTTGGAAGTTTAATTTCTTCACAACACTGCAAAATGCTACAGTGGCTACCAGTGTAGCTTGGTTTTAATATACATCCTGAATTATTTTCTTAGGATATGTCTTTTGAAGTTTCATAGATGGTTCTAAGCTAGTACCTGGCTGGATTCTAATGAGGGCTTAATCACTAGGGCTTGAAAGTAAAATATCATCTTTTAAAAAAATTGTGTTTCCATGACATAAATTCTATTTCATGGTCAAAAGCTGACTCCTTCAAAGGTCGAGTCCTTTCTGTATGACCCATTTCATTTTGTTTTCTTTATGAAAACCTCTTTCAGTCTTCAGATCATTTAGGTAGCAAAGGTATGGTTAGAGTTTTCTAGTCCTGATAATTAATTCCTCCCAGTTCTAGAATTTCTCAGCTGTTCCCCCAGTGCATGTAGTGCCCAAATATCTTAAACAAAAAACATGATAAAACATGATTTTTATTGAAACTAAGACTTGTTCCTTCATAGGTTTTGGGAGTTGAAGTAGGGATTCCTAAAAGTAAACTTTTTCTATTTTAAAATTTCCTAATTTCTTCTAAAGATATTCCTGGTACTAATCTTATTTTAAAATTCTTATCTCCTGCTAGGCATTTCTCACTACTAGAAATGTGTCAGGATAATAAGAAAATAATTTAAAAGATCTAAAATAAGGACCATGTGCTATTAAAGGTATTTAGGAGTGATCCCCTTGAGGAAAGTGTATATTTAGGAGTGAGGCATACCATGTATTAGTTATAAGTGGCTAGCCTTCACTGAGAAACTAAATTCTTTGTCTTGTTTAAATACTCAAGGAGATGTGTTCAGTTGTCATCCTTGTCCGTGTTTCCTCAGTCTTAGACTGTATTAATAAGCTTGCAGAAACTCTCTTCTCTAGCTAGTTTGGACTAATTATTTTTCCCCAAGTATGTAATGTCCAGTCTCACCTCTTATTTTTACTTATGCTACCTCCCCCATCTGAATTTCCATCTCTTACTTCTAATTATTTTTCAAGGCATAACAAAATAGCATGGAGAGGCTAATCTTTCCAGATATGAATATATTTAAGATTGGGTAGAATTAAATTAATGGGTCAGAAGAGAGTGGTGAATAACAGATTTAAATACACAGAAAATTTGGTCAATGAGAAAGTGGTTGCTCTGCAGCTCAAACCCCTTGAGGAAGGGGGAGCACGCAGACCGGCAGGTGCAGAGGCCTTGGCAAGCGCACCTGCTCCGCGGTAGTGTCTAGGGGTGGGTGTCTGCAACTCCCGTGTTACAAAGCTCTTTCAGCTTTGCCGTCTGCAGACGGCTTCAGTGTTAATCAGCTCAATGAACCCTCTATTGCCCTTGCAATAAGGCAGAGGGCCAGTGTGACAGCCTTCTGTATCCTGAGCTGTTGCCCAGTGTCCTGCAAGAATTGGATCACACGTGGGCTGGAAGAATGAGTGCAAGTTTTTATTGAGTGGTGGAGGTGGCTCTCAGTGAGATGGATGGGGAGCTGGAAGAGGGGATGGGATGGGAAGGCGGTTTTCCCCTGGAGTCCGGCCGCCTAGCAGCCTGACTCTTCTCTAACGGCCCCAGCCGAACTCTCCTCGGCATCCAGACGTCACCCTTCTCTCCTTCTCTGCTGCATCATTCCGCCATCGCTGGTGTGCTGGTCTGCTCTGGAGCTTGGAGTTCGGGGTTTCTATGGGGGCAAAATAGGGGGTGTGGTGGACCAAAAGGCAACTTTTTGGGCACGAAAACAGAAATGCCTGTTCTCATTTAGGGCTGCGAGTATTCACACTTGAGGGTGGGGGACCTTTGCTGGGGAACTGCCCTCTTCTACCCAGTATTTCCCTGTCTGCTGTCCCTATCATTACCTGATTAAGGAATTTTGAAAACAGGTCTAAGGAGGCTTAGTTCAGCAACTTCAGGTTTCCTCTCATTTGTGTACATCTGAGGAGATGTACAAATTCTATTCTGCCTTGTCACCCTGGGGAGGCCGGCAGTTGCGCAGATCTACCAGAGCTGAGTGCTAAGTTTACCTAAAGGAATATGATAATAGTAATAGGCTAAATTGCATTCTATAATGTAATCTTATCTTCAATAAAACTGATTTAAAAAATCTGCGTCTTTTTGATAACAACATCTACTTATCAGTTGGCTTTGAACTTGGAATAGAAAAGAAGCATGTTTATATTACTCTAAAACCTCAGTCTCAAACTCAAAAAGCCATTAAAAAAGAAAACAATAAATAAAACTTCTATCAAGGCTCAAGACTTCTCTCATCATTGAAGGTCATGGTAAATCTTTTACTTTCCATCTCCCAACCTTTATACTGATATTCCTTGTTTGGCACTTACTTATTCCATGTATATTTATAGATTTGGTTGTATGATGTAGTCTCCTTTAGAGTGTGAACTTGTTGAAGGAAGACAATCTTTTAGTCATCTCTGAACACCTAAAGTGCTTTCCAAGGTATGCGCTCAGCAGATGTTGAGTGGTTTCAACTGGGCTGAACAGCTCTCTAATGATTACTACAAACTAGTTTCTGATATAGTGACTTATCTTAAATAATAATGTTAATGAATTTGTTTTGTACTTTACAGTTTTCACACTGTACATCAAATGACATGACTTACCTTATTTAATCTTTAAAGAATCCCAGGAGATGAGCAGAACAAACATTTCTATCTTAGATGTGACAAAAAGATCTCAGAGAGGTGAGTTGCTTGCTCAGGATCATGGTGCTTATAAATAACAAAATCCGGAACTTCTAATTCCTAGGAGATAACTCTTTGATTTTTCCGCAACTGTTTCTTGCATGAAGGTGAGACCCTCAAGTGACCTTCCAGAAATGTAAAGAACCCAACAGCATTAGAAAATATGTGACATTTCCAAGGCACTAGTTGAAATTTGATGTGAAATTCCATCTGACATGTTTGTAACAGCTTTAATTATTTAATCAATTTAATAACAGAATATTTAAAGCAGCAACAAAAATCACTGGGCATAACCAATTTCATCTATAAATCAGACATTTTGCACCTCAATTTTTACTCTCATTTCTGTTTTGTGAACTAATTGGCAACACTTGATGGAAATTTAAGATGTAGACAGATTATAACAGGTGGAGCAATCACATCTTCAGAAGGAAATTAATTTATATACACACATACAAATACACACGCATATTCATAGCCTCTGATCCTGCCAAGGAAAGAGCCCCAACAGTGCGGTTAGCTGCAATTATGGTTAAGTGTCATAAAACAATTTTGGCATATCATGGTGCCCTTAGGAATCACAGTGATCTGATCTCTCAGTTCTTGGTCTTCCAAGCACGTTTCAATCTCATATGAATTCATCCTTGTAAGTTTTCTTTTTGCTGTTTTGTTTGTCAAAAAAGTAATTTGACTACATCCTGCAACTTGTTTTGTGAAAGCAACTATCTTGCAAGCTGGACTAGAACAAAGTATGTCAGTGTGATTTATAGAAATTGCTGTGACTCTGCTGCAATGAACAGACAGCTCCATGTATGACAGTGTATATGCTCAAACGCCTTTTCACAAGAATGGTTTCACTCAAATTTCCTGAGATTTTTTTTTAATGCTTCTGTGATTACATGGTTCATTGAATGTTTGAGTAGAAGCAGTCTTTGATTACCTTGTGCCTTCTTTTTGGCAAATTCTAACATGATTTTTTTTTTCTGGCTTGAAAATTGCAAAACAAACGGAGTTCTTTGAGTTTAGATTAGACTATAGACCTGACTGCAAGGAGTCCAATAACTATTATTTTCTCCGAACTGTAATTTGGAGTTCACTAGGTACCTTAGGTAAGGTATGTGATGTGTACTAGGTAAGAAAACTCAGAATTGGTTATAAGTCCTCATAGTTCATTCTTTCATATACCGAGATTGAGGGAAAAAGGAAGATTTTATTGTTATGAAATGTTCTATTCAATTCTTCAGTCAATATGAATTAGGAATAAGGCACTGTACATGAGCCATCTGGTATTGTTTAATTATGAAGCCAATATAGTTTCAAATAGAAAATGGTATATGTTTTAAAAAATTTCACTAGTTTCTCTATTTTTAAAAATCTAAGTCACCCAGCTTGGCATTTGCATGTTGTTTCAAAGCAAGATTAGAGTTATGTTGTATATTTACAGAAAAGAACACTCATTCTTTTTTTTTCCCTTCAGAATAAAAATAGCTAAATAAATAATACATGTTTATTGTAAACAACTAAATAAAACCAAACTACACAAAAATTTAAAGGAGGTAAATAGCATGTGAAGTCCTACAAAAGAGAGCAATTGCTAATATTTTGGTAAATATCTTATCCAACATCCCAAACAAAATCATATTTACTAAAATTGGGTGAAAACAAATATGTAATCATTTGTCATTCATTAAAATATTGCACTCATTATTCCATATGAATAAATATAGCTTTATATTATAATTTTTCGTGGTTGCAAAGAGTTCCAGTATATGGATACTCCATAAATACTTTAATTCTGCATTAATGGATTTTAAATTATTTCCAGTTTTGAGCCTTTGTAAATAATGTAGGTTCAAAAGCACAACATATATGTTCCACTAATTAATGCAATAAATTTTTAATGGGTGTTTTCTGTGTGCCAGACATTATTCTAGGTGCTGATGAGATAGTAGTGAATAAGACATTTAAGACCTCGGCTTTTATGGATCTTAAATACTAGAAGGGAAGTGGAACAAATACATAATCAAGATAATTACAAAGAGTATTGTGTGGTTGAAGAATATAAGATAGGCAAATATAATAGTAACTGAGTGACTGGGAGAGGTACATTAACTAGCGTGGTCAAAAAAGGCCTTCCTAAGGAAAAGGGATTTTAGCAGAAACCCGAACAGAAGGAGCTGGTAAGAGAGAATTTTCTAGGCAATTGTCCCAGCACTGATTTGGGATGACCTGGGAATATTTCAAGAATAAAAGTATGAGTAGTGAGTCTTAAATAGATTGAGTAATAGAGAGAGTGTTAGAAAAATAGGAAGAAAAAAGATTGCAGAAGTAGGCAGAAGTTGATCTTTTTGTGCCTCCTAGGCTGTGATTAGGAGTTAGAGTTTATTCTGAGTAGAAATTTTTTCAAAGTTCTAAATGCTATTTGAGGAATTTAAGTGTATTGGAGGTGCTGATTTTAGGTGAAGAAACAAGGGAAACACTCATTTATTTGTCTTTCATCAAATATTTATGAAGCAATTGTTTCATATCAACCATATTTTATGACCCCAAGTATAGGGAATGCTAGGATTCAGTAACTGCCCAAACAGAAGTCCTTGCCCTTTTCAAGCTGACATTCTAGCATCACATAATAGAATGTTTGGTAGCAATGCATGTGAAAATTAAAGCAGGGTAGCGGATATGCACACATGCTGTTATTGGTAGGGTGATGGAAGGCCTGTTAAGAGATGACACTTAACTGACATTTACAAGCATGAACAAGTGAGCCAAGCCAATATTTGGGGGATGATTTTTCTGAGCAGAGGAAATGGCAGGATCAGCAACTACACTGATTTTTTCTTTTTCGTTTTTTTGAGACAGAGTCTCGCTCTGTCGCCGAGGCTGGAGTGCAGTGGCGCGATCTCAGCTCACTGCAACCTTAAATGATGGTTCTAAAAAATCCAGGAGTATAGAATGTGAAGACAGTGATAGAAGATGAAGACAGAGAGGTAGCTAGGATCCTTGAAGGGCATGGTGAAGATTTTAGTTTTGCTTCTAAATATAATGGGAAGAGATTAGAAGCTTTCGAGCAGAAGAGTGACATTATCTCATGTGTTTTAGGAAGATCATCTTAGCTGCTGTGTGAAGGAGCAAATGTTCGAAGTACAAGGACAGTTAGGAGGCCATTATAATAGTTCAAGCAAGAGATGATGGTGGCTTTGATCTGGTGATAGTAGCAGAAGTGGTGAAACTTTGTCAGGTTCCAAGTATACTTAAATGGAAGAGCTAATAGGATTTGCTGATGGGTTGGATATGGAGTCTTAGAGAGAAAGGAATCAAGTAAGATTCCAATAGTTTGACCTTATATACCTGGTGAATGGTGGTGCTAGTTTTAGAGTTGGGGAAGACCATGAAAGAAAATGGGAGGGGGAAAATAAGAAGTTCGTTTTGAGTATTAAGCAGCAGATGCCTATTAGATTTTTCTGTGAAGATGTTGAGTTGGCTGTTGAATACACGAGCCTGTAACTCAGGGTCAGGTCTGGAGATGGAAATTTGAGAAGAGCATTGAAAAAGGAGCCTGTGATTTGGAGATCAGATGGGGAAAGGCAAGAGAGGAGAAAGGTGAGAAAGGTATTTGAGGAAAAGGGCACGATCAATGTGTCAGATAGTGCTGGAGAGTCATATAGGAAGAGGACTGAGAATTGACTGCTAGATTTCATATGTAAAGTTAACAATGTTCATGCAAAATGTTTTGGTAGGAGGTGTCAATGAAAGTCTGACGGGAGAGAGTTCGGGAAAGAAAAGTGAGAAAATGGCAAGAGGATATACGCAATGAATTTTTTTATTTTTTTCTGTAAAAGGGATGAGAGGAATGGGATGAAAGCTAGAATGGAATACAGTGGAATACAGAATCAAGAAAGGTCTGTTGTTAAACCAGCACTTGTACCCCGTGAATCTAAAATAAAAGTGAAATTATATGTATATATAGGTATAATATATATGTTTCATACATTCATATGTGTATATATTATATATATCTTTCATACATACTTATATACGTAGAAGAGCAGGCTCATTTGTTTTGATGTGTGTATAATTGCTTCTTTGTATCTTTCAGTAATTCTCATCTTTTTATTGATTTATGAGTATTATTTGTATATTAGAAACAATAATTGTTTACCAAATATGTTGTAACTTTTCATTTAGGTTGCCATTTATTATTCAGTCTTATTTCTGATATTACTTTTTAAATACAGTCTTAAATTTGTATACAGTAAAGACTATTCATCTTTTTCTGTTTCAATTCTTCCTTTGGTGTTTATGTAACCCAGATGTCAGGTTTTCTTTCAGAATTAAATAAGATTTGCATAATCCTCTGTTCTGTTTTGTTGGAAGCCTTTCCTAAGATATCTGCAAATTCCTGATGGCTTATATCTCATAGCATTTTCTGACTTCATGAACATCTGATTTTCTGAGTCTATTTACTTCTTTATGATTCCATGTTAACTTATTCACCATTCCTTGAATTTCTCAAAAGCCATTCACACAAGAGATAGAGACTTCTTTATTCTTACAAATGGCCAATCAATGTGCCAAGTGCTGAATACCCCTCTTCTGCCTTAAATGCCATTTTAATGTATTCAGAACTTTTATATAAGCTTGGGTCTGATTCTAGACTGTTTAGTTAATTCTGTTTGATCTGTCAGTCTACAATATGATTTTAATTACAGTAACTTTATATTTATTTATTCATTTATTTAATATATTTATTGACTATGTAACATGTACCAATCACTAGCAAATGCTAGGAACACAGTAGTCAACCAGACAAATATGGGTTTCTCTTTTTATGAAGCTTAAATTCTAGTGGAAAGTTACTGATAATTAACCACAGAATATGTTGAACAAAAACGAAAACAACAATAATTGTCAAGAAACACATACTTAGAGTACAGTGATAGTAATTCAATGATCTACTTTATAGAGGAACATCAGGAAAGACTTCCGATACTTTATTTAACATTAGACCTCACAACAGAAGGATGGGAATGACCCAGTCACATGAATTCTTTCAACTAGGCAGCAATAAAGCTAAGGCAATGGCAGAACTTCAGTAATACGTATGTAGGTGACATGATTCTTCTTCTTAGTAGTTTTGTATTTGTTAACCTTGAACTGCCATTTCTTCAAGATGATATATAATTCTTTTTGACTATATGCAGGGATTTTCAAATCAGATATCTAACTTTGGCAAAACATGTTTGAAAACGTTTTATTTTCCAATTATTTTGTTTTCTTCAGGCATGCCAAGTAGCTATACATTGGACCTCTGTTGCTTTCACTTCATATCCATCTTTTTCAATTTAATTTTTTTCTCATCCCGTCTTTATTTCTGTATGATTTACTCAAGTCTTTCCTCTACATTATGGATTTTGTTTTCTCTGTCTTTTCTCTGCTTTTCTCTGCTGCAAATACTATGTTAAGTTCTCCCATGGTGTTTCTTTTTTTCTAATTTCTTTTCTTTCCTTTCCCAGTTCTCTTTTCATCTCATTTTGTTGTCATATCATCTCACCTTACATCTCTCATTCTATAGCATTCTTGATCTTTCTAAATGCTTTAGAGGTTAGTTATTTTCTAAATCTAATTGTGAAATTATCTGCTCCTAATTGTGCTCTTCTTCTACCATTCATTCATGCCATGCTTTTATTTTTTCTTCAAGGGCCAGAATTTTTGCATAGGTTTGATGTTTATTTTCTTCTTTTTCATCTGCTATTTATTTCAAAAAAAGTTCTCTCTGGTTATGTTACAAACCCATATTGTTGGCCAAGGTTTCTTGGTTGCCCTCCATGCCTCTCTGACTTCCGTTTGAATACTGCTAGGAACTAAGTTGGACCTCACAGTCAGTCAGTGGCTCTCAAAGTGTGGTCCACAAAACAGTAGCATAAGCATCTTCTGGTAACTTACTAGAAGTGCAAATTCTTAAGCCCTCATCCCAGGTATCTTGAATCAGAATCTCTGGGATAAAACCCATCAATCTATATTTTAAAAAGACCTCCTCGCGGGCATGGTGGCTCATATATGAAATCCCAACACTTTGGGAGGCCAAGGCGGGTGGATCACCTGAGGTCAGCAGTTTTCAAGACTAGCCTGCCAAACATGGCGAAACACCATCTCTACTAAAAATACAAAAAAATTAGCCAGGCTTGGTGGAGGGCACCTGTAATCTCAGCTACTTGGGAGGCTGAGGCAGGAAAATCGCTTGAACCTGGGAGGCAGAGGTTGCAGTGAGCTGAGACCGTGCCACTGCACTGCAGCCTGGCGACAGAGCGAAACTCCGTCTAAACAAACAAACAAAACAAAATGAAACAAAACAAAAGAAAAAACTTCCTTGTGATTCTTAGGCATATGAAATCTGAGAACCATTGGTTTAGATATGTTTCCCTGCTCCCTCTACCCCACATAGTTCCCATTCTATTTATGTTCATGCCACATTTCTAAATACTAGAATTCTGGGGCAATGTACTTCAAATTTATTACTGTTTTGTTGGCAGTATTTAGTGTTATATGGGTGTTTGAGTAGAACACTTCACTGTCCTGGAATTCCTTTTCATATATTCAATACCAGAGATTTTTTTGGTTCGTTTTAGTAAATACAAAATTATTTTTGGTTCCTCTCACCTCTATCTCCTTTCTCATTGGCTGCAAATTGAACCTGTATTGTATGACCTGCTCATCTTAGTTGCTGATAGACTTTGCCACTAATAGTATGTGTTATTAGTTGTAACAAATAAAAGTTTTTGCCAGCCGGCTGCAGTGGTTCATACCTGTAATCCCAGCACTTTGGGAGGCCAAGGCAGGCAGATCATGAGGTCAAGCGATAGAGACGATCCTGGCCAACATGGTGAAACCCCGTCTCTACTAAAAATATAAAAGTTAGCTGGGCGTGGTGGCGGGCGCCTGTAGTCCCAGCTACTTGGGAGGCTGAGGCAGGAGAATCGCTTGAACTCGGGAGGTGGAAGTTGCAGTGAGCTGAGATCTCGCCACTGCACTCCAGCCTGGCGACAGAGCGAGACTCCATCTCCAAAAAAAAAAAAAAAAATTGCTGCATTGATCCAAATTTGGAAGAATATCTGTGACATTATCTATACATCAGTAAGCTGCTATATACATTTAAGAGCCAGTGGTTTATATTATATGTCTGGTCATATTGATTTTTGTGGTAGGTAAGACGAGAACTAGAGCCATGCTCCAACATAAGAGCTTTTTTTTCCTGGGTTATCTGTGGGTGAACTGGAACTTTCATACTGGAAGATAAGCTTTTTACATTTGAGAACATATCCTGCTTTGTTGGCAGAAGGATAGGGAGGGGATTGGTTTATTTTCGTATTTAAGAATGAGTTGGCTAATTTGGTGTGATGTCAAATGAAAAAGAACTTCCATATGGCAGATTACAAAGGAATCCAGGAAAACTTTTAGGGCTAACAGATATGTTTATTTGATCTTGATATGTGTTTTCATGGATATGAACACTCATCCCATTGTATGCTTTAAATATAGATAGTATATTGCATATTATGCCTCAATAAATCTGTTTTAAAAGCTCCATGGGTTTTGTAGGCATGTCTATACAGTTTACCCAATAGTGTGGTTTGTGGATGTGGATCATTGGCTCTAACCATGGCACTTAGTAAATTTTCTTGTCTTCCCATCATCCATAGGACAGAGAGAAAGTATGGCAAGACATACCGGCTTTGTTAGGCCTGTCACTGTGATTTTTGAAGTGTTTCTGATACTCAGTGAAAAGCGTACTACAAGATATTTTGGCTAACATTCAACCTAGCTCTCTTCTTGTATGCTGAGAATGGAAAGCAGAAACAATATTCCTAGACTCTTTAGAAATATTATTACATGAGACTTTGATTAAAAGAATGAACGTAGCAGACAGAGGTAGAGTGTGGGGGCACAGGTTGCTGCAGGGGTGACATGGTTCTGGAGCCAGCATATTAAGTGGTGACCTACTAATGTGGAGATGGTTTCCTGATCCAGATGCTTCCTGTCACAGTGGTGGCAGTGTTTCAGTCACATCAGAATTAGTATGGTTTTGCAGTCAACAATAGCGCAAATAGACTCCTGATTTATTATCTTCCTGCATTGGTGATGGTTGCTTTTTCATTCACAGTAGTGGCAGAATGTTTCTCAGGGCTAGAAGTTGGTCCTGGGAGATTAGCCTGGAGCCAGTTCCTCCAGCTGTTCAAATTTATGTAAGCAGTGAATTCCCTACATAAAACCCTTTCTGCTTAAACTAGTTAAAGTGGATTCTGTTGTGTGCAATGGAGCCGTGAGTGATAAAGTAATTAGCCGAAGTGGTTGCAGGCAATAGAACATAAAAAATAGGACTTTATTGTATGTACTGGCTATTATGACACTGAGTGAGCAATTACTTAAATTATCACTTCTGGTTGTCTGAAATGCTATTGAAGGCAAGGATTTGGAAGAGAGAATGACTATTGTGATAGACAATCATAGGGGGCGTGAGGAAGAAAAGGACTTTGGAGTGGGTTTTTTTTTTTTTTGTTTTGTTTTGTTTTGTTTTTCAAATTGTGCTTGCGAACTAAAAGAAAGAAAGTGATAGGCTCAATATTTTAAATTCTTAGCTCTAGGAACTGTCTGAGAATCAAGGAATTTCTACAACTGTTCTTGAAAAAGCGCTCATCTTTTGTAGCCTCAAGACTAATTTAGATGGAAATCAGATGGAAAGCCTGATGCTGCAGTTTGTTGAATTACAAGGTAGGTTGAATTTACAGTTTTACCATTTGTTTTTCAAAAAATTGAAAACATTGCCTTAGAATGAGATAGACCTCATCATTGAAAGGGTTTCATTTAGGAGGATTTGAATATATATGCATACTCTGTACCTTTGAACCTTACCAGGTCTCTCTTGCCAGCTAAAGCAGCTCCTCCTTTGCCTGATGATGTTGATTTTGCCTTCTTTGAAGACCTATAACAGTTTGTCTGAGACAGATTCCTCTCAAAGGGATGACGGTTCTCCTCTTGCAGTGTCTTTACTAACTTTATTGTTACCACATCCATAGCCAGTCAGATTCCTGCATATCTCAGGCAACGATTGCAGTGTCAAGCCTTAGGGGAAAAGGCTTTTAAATGAAATGAGTTAAGTAATTTTTGCGAATATATTTATAACAGCAGAAAACTAGAGATTATGTGTGGGAAATGGATTTTGATATTGCTAGACCAAGGCTTTGATAGGTCTAAATTCATGATATGGACGCAATTACCAGAGATGTGGGATTCAGTGTGTAGGCTGAGCATCTGAGAGCATTTATGTTTGTTCTGATAACTGATGAATCCTAGACTTAATGGTGGCTTAAGGTAAATGAAATTGAGATGCTGTACATTTTTGAGTATCATTAAAAAAAAGAAATTGCACATCTTAGAATGGGTTTAACATGTAATTAGTTTAATTGCCCTACAACTATGTCTCTCAAGAGTACTCAAATCAGCAGAGCGCAGTGGCTCATGCCTGTAATCCCAGCACTCTGGGAGGCCGAGGCGGGTGGATAACCTGAGGTCAGGAGTTTGAGACCAGTCTGGCCAAATGGTGAAACCCTGTCTCTGCTAAAAATAGAAAATTAGCTGGGTGTGGTGGCACATGCCTGTAATCCCAGCTAGCTGGGAGGCTGAGGCAGGAGAATCACTTGAACCCCGGAGGTGGAAGTTGCAGTGAGCAGAGATTCACCGCTGCACTCCATCCTGGGGGACAGGAGCAAAACTCTGTCTCAAAAACAAACAAACAACAACAAAACAACAACAACAACAAACAAAATTCATCAATAAATGCATTGATGAGGGTAGTTTTTTTGACATGGCTGTTTTCTATAGGCTGGAAATAAAGACAGACATGTTGCCACTCAAATGTTATCACAACTTTAATAGGGATGTAGAATTTTATGTAATGAAGGCCAACTCTGGTGACAACCACATCAGAAAGCCTGAGCAGAGTTACCTCGATAGGCGAAAGGGTAAGGGTGGTTTGATGGTATTGTGCTGAACTCTTATTAACCTCAGTAGGGAAGGCCCCAGGTTCAAGAGGCTGAAGAGGAGACCCAGAGCCAGAAAATGAGACATGGGGTTTTACTAGGGACTTACATACAGGGGAGAGAGTCCAGTGGTGATGAGCTGAACAGAACTACCTTACTTACAGAAATGATCCAGTGGTGGCAGGCTGGACAAGATGTCTACCTTACATACAGTCCCGTGGCAGTGGGCTGGCTAGACAAGTTATCTACCTTACATACAGTCCAGTAGCAGTGAGCTGGACAAGATAACCACACGGCCCAGTGATGACAGAATGGGCAGGAAAACTGCCACTGCTTGCAAACAGCATGTAGTTTGTATAGCATTTTCACTTAACACCACTTTCCTCACTGACCTCCACCTGGCAACCCTCATTTAACCCAAAACTCAGGGCCTCAATCCCCTATAAGTCCTGTGTTGCAAGGGATGAGCTAGGGGCACAGACGTTTTTCACAGACAAAGAACAAATCTCTGGGCCGCCCACTTCCAGATTCCCAAGCTTGGAACACACATTCAGGGGCATCTGCCATACGGGGTCATTCTAAGGGTGTGCTTAAATTATTGCTATCAGGTGCATTTACCCTACAGCTGACATAAATGTTTAGTGTGGCTTATTGATCTTGGGGCCCTAGGAATAAAATAGTTGGGCAGCTCACTAAAAACTCAAGGTCTGTGAACAAACACCTGAAATGAGATATCATGATAATCATGGCCTCCCCACCAATTCCCAGACCTGTCAGCAAATGGATGAGCCTCTTGAATGAAAGGGAATCATTGCTCTCTCTGTGACTTTGGATTATTCCTTCTTTGTTACACCAAGGGACTTCTGGAATCTTTATTCATTCTAGTACACCATCAAATTCAAGTTTTCAGTTCACCAATGATCCTTGAAGATAGACTACCAACATCTCACAAGCACATACCATAAATCTTCCTCCTATTGCTGATAATAAGGTAATAATGCATGGAGTAAAAGAAAATACTCAGCTCTTTCAGCAATTATTGATATTGGTTCTGAAATAACACTAATCCCTGGGGACCAAACTGCCGCTATGTTCTGCTTGTCAGGGTGGGAGGCTTATAGGTTCTAGTGAGAAATGTAGTTTTAGCCAATGTCTACTGCAGAGTATTTTTGGTAGATTTATGTGTATATACTATGATTATTTTTCCAGTTCCTGAGTATATAATTTATATATACACGTATATATATATAAACACACATAGTCACACTTTGCTTAACTTAATATATAATAAGTCACACATATTCTGAGAAATGCATTTTTTTTTTTTTTTTGAGATGGAGTCCTGCTCTATCGCCCAGGCTGGAGTGCAGGGGTGCGATCTCGGCTCACTGCAAGCTCCGCCTCCTGGGTTCATGCCATTCTCCTGCCTCAGCCTCCTGAGTAGCTGGGACTACAGGCGTCCGCCACCACACCCGGCTAATTTTTTGTATTTTTAGTAGAGACGGGGTTTCACCGTTTTAGCCAGGATGGTCTCAATCTCCTGACCTCTTGATCCGCCCGCCTCGGCCTCCCAAAGTGCTGGGATTACAGGTGTGAGCCACCACGCCCGGCCGAGAAATGCATTATTAAGAAATTTTGTTGCTGAGTGAACATCATAGAGTGCACTTACCTTATACAAACCTAGATGGTTATAGCCCACTGCACACCTAGGCTGTATGCCATAGCCTATTGCTTCTAGGCTACAAACCCCTACAGCGTAGTACTGTACTGAGTACTGTAAGCAATTGTAATGCCAGGGTATTTGTGTATCTAAAGATATCTAAACATAGAAAAAGTATAGTAAAAACACACTATTATAATCTTATGGGACCACTGCCATATATATGGTTCATTTTTGACAGAAATGATGTTATGTGGTACATGACTGTGTATGCACATGTGGAGATATATATATATATATATACACACACTCACATATATATATATACACACATATATCTATGCACACACATATACAATTACCAGCAGAATTCACACATGCCATACTTTCTGTGGTAACTAACAATTCTCCTTTTGAAGAACAGCTCTTGGTGTGCTATGAGACTCTAGCAGGGACTAGATATCTATATGAGCTATTTCTCATGAATTTGGCAGTGTCTGATTCACCAAGTCATAAATTATGGCATAATCAGCAGTGCTCCATCCTTAAGTGAAAGTATTATATATTTCTAAGGCTTGTGCAGGTTCCTCTGATGCACTCCATTCTTCCCTTAACCCACACCTAGAACTGGATGGGAAGTTTCATATGACCTGAGAAAGAAAAATACTGAATCCTGTGTAAAGATGATTTCTCATGACACGGGGCATGAGCTGGAAGTAGACTGGCTGCTGAAGCATTACAGCTTTGCTCAGGGGGGTTAATGAAAGACAGAGGAGAAGGAAATCTTCCCAATGGGCAGAACATACAGTGATAAATCTAATAGTCTAATTTGCCTAGAATGGAAGAATCAAAGATAGATGAACGTGTGTGTGTGTGTGTGTGTGTGTCTCAATCATGGGCAATAGCTAATGGCTATGGGTTGGAAAGATTTGAGGACTGATGACAAATGTTTGAGGAAGAAATAGGTAGATGACCCTTTGGATGCGCCCAGAGGCTGAGGCATGTGTCCTTTATGATTACTCTCCAAAAGGTCTCACTCTGAGACAAGGTTCTTAAAATCAAGCGAACATGATGGTCACTTGTTAGGTCAGAGAGAAACTCTTTCTCTAGCCACTCCAGTGTTGACTCAATAGGTTAATGAGCAAAGTGACTATGGTAGCACAGGTGGATTTCTCTATCAGTTTAAGTACATGAACTTTCTTCCACCATAGTTGATATGGTTATATATCAACTAACTGCCCAAACTGCAAGGAACAGAGAATCATGCCTGGGTAGTCTGGTGGTAGACAGATTATATTAAGCCATTTACATCATGGAAAGAGCAGTAATTTTCTGCCCTGGAAATGGATTATTCAATCTAGATTTGGATTTGCCTTCTCTGCTTACAAAGCTAACATCTGAGTACTTACTAAACAGATTATTTGCAGTATCCCCACACAGTACTTTTTCTGACCAAATAACGAATTTTTATAGTAAAAGAATTAAAGCATCAGGTTGATGCTTAAGGGATTTCACTGGTAATACCAATCCAGAAGCAGTTCCCGTATACAATGATGGAATGGCCTACTGAAGACTCATGTATGACAGCATGTGAGTAACACACCTTGTGGGATTAAGGTGCTTTCTTACCAGATGTGTTATTTACTTTAAACCATTGATAAACATATTTCTCCCATAATTGGAATACATGGAGCCTGAAAATAAAATGAGAGACATGGGAATCACATCTCTCAGAATTATATCAAATGTCCTACTTATAACATCTTGTTTCTTGCTGCTGAAATTTTAGGCTCTGCTTGTTCAGAGGCCTAAGTATCTAAGAGAAGACTGTGTCCTCCAGGGGTACAAAAATTTAATTGGAAGACAAAACTATCAACTGGCTTTCTTAGGAAAAAGAGGCTAATCCTATATTAGTGGGCATAATTGATTCTAATTATGAAGGGAGAAACAGAGGGAGGAGTATAGCTACAACACTAGTCATTGTATGCCATATAACACTAGACATTCTAGAATGTCTCCTATAACTGCCAGTCTATAACTGAAGCACTAAAGCAGATATGCATATTTTGGAGATGGTTTTGTTGTTTGGAAATACTAGTATGAAAAAATAGGTTGTATGTAGATACTGGGTAAACTGAAAGCAGCTTTTTTAAAAGAAATATTCCAAATTTTCTAGAATGAAAGGTTGACAAACTAAACACCATATTTTCAGGCTCTCTTGCAGCTGGAGGTCTGGACATAATTTAGATGATAGCAATCAGAAGCATCTTTTTGTGTGTGATTGATTAATAATTGATTCACATGGGTAGTTCTCATTGATGTGAGACATCCATTTTGCTTATATAAATAGAGGATGATAGAGGTTGTATGGTTCTGGGGTCATCTGCTAAAGCTTTCTCATTTAGAATGTGACTCCCTGATTCAGTAGGTTCTTGCAGAAGAAGCTTGCTTGATCATAGCAGGGACAGTGTGGATTTGGGAGCTGTTCAGATTCAATCCTGCTCCTCTTGACCTTCCAGCAGTTTTTTAAGTACTTAGTTTTCTACATTGGATCCTGTTATGTTTTGACTAGCTAGGGTGGATTTTATTTTCTGCAATTGAACTTGTCCAACATCTCTTCCCTCCAACTGGAGATATTAGTGAGATTTTTATTTCTGATAAATTTCCACTTCCAATCATGTCATGCTATTCTTTTGAGAAAGTAAACAATGTAGATTATTGGCAACTTGTTTTAATTTAGTCCAAATGTAGACAGTGTTTCTCAAATGTTGTGCTCTAAGGTTAGGATTCTGTCTTATTTACAAGACCGAGTTTCTTTACTAATTTTGATTCTTTCTTAGAAATTTATTTTCAACAGAAAAGAGATCTTTAATAAGTTATTACATAAAAAATCCTGAACTGATTTATTCTAAAGTTATTTTAATTTCAAGCTCAGTTTACATTCTGTTGCTCAAGCTGGCAAGCTATATAACCATGCCTTCCTCATCTATTTGGGGATTCCTTGAAATAGGAGAACAGATTTGTCTAAAGATATCCTCTCCAGTTCTCAAGTTATGTCAATGAAACAGACTTTTTTTTTTTTTTTTTAAAGAAGCCCAAGGGTTCAATTCTACAAATCAGTGGAAGTTTCAGTGGTTCTCAACCTTGGCTATACACAGAATAATATGGGAATCTGCTAAAAAGTATTAATGCAAATGTCACACCTCTGATAAATCATTCTCTTAGTGGGTATGCATTGTTAAAAACCTCCCCCAGGTGTTTCTGATTCACAATTATTGTTAGTCTGCCTAGACTGCCAAACAAAATGCCATATCCTAAGTGGCTTAAACAACAGGAATTTATTTTCTTACATATCTGGAGGCTAGACGTCTCAGATCAAGGTGCTGTCAGGGTTGATTTCCGGTGAGGCTTTTCTTCCTGGCTGGTAGATGTATTTTTCTCTGTGCCAGTGTGGAGAGAGAGATCTCTGGTGTCTCTTCCTCTTCTTATAAAGGTGCAAATTCTAGTTGGGTGCAATGGCTCACACCTGTAATACCAGCACTTTGGAAGGCCGAGGTGGGAGGATTGCTTAAGCCTAGGAGTGCAAGACCAACTTGGGCAACATGGTGACACCCTGTCTCTATAAATAATAATAATAATATAATAATAATAATAATAATAATAATAATAATAAAAGAAAGATACAAATACCCTCAGAAAAGGGCCCCATGCTTATGACCCATTAAACCTTAATTACATCCTTCAAGGCCCTGTCTCCAAATATAGTCATTCTTGGGGTTAGAGCTTCAATATATGAATTTTAGGGGACACAGTTCAGTCCATGATATTGGTGACTGATAATCACAGCTTTAGTGGAATCATTTGGACTTTGGGGTTAGATCTTAGGGCAAAAGAAAAAGCCAGAGAATCACAATGTTATACGAGATTTAGGCTATGTGGCAACTTGGCAACTTCCACAGGCTAGAATGGAGAGAAGTGACAATAAATAGGAAAGGTATGGGCTGGAAGCAGGAGCTAGTCAACAAGCACATATAGTCGTGGTAGAATGGCAGGCTCAAGTCTGGTTCAAGCTGGCATAAGGTGTTAAGGCTAGTATAGCCCATTTAAGGGTGGATTACAATAATGAGACTTGTCAAGGCTGGAGTTCTTAAAGTGATGACTTCTGAAGTGGATAACAAGAACATGAGAGCCAGGGTCCAATTTCAGTGACAGGAGTAGCAGAGAATAGATACATGGTTCTGGAAACTGGTTTTCAGAACAATGTTCTTGACTTAATGTGAAAACTGGAAAGTAAGTCTTGAGGCCTCAAAAGCCAACAAGGACACACATTGGGGAGGTTAGAGAAGATTTAACAGAAGACTAAATCTATCCCCATGGTCAGCTGATGTGGGAACAGCTGACTATCGTTAAACTCACTTGTTGGTGGTTTAAAGAATCTTTTTAATACTGATATGGCTCTCATTGGTCTAGTCTCTGGAGTAGTGGTTCTCAAACTTTAGTGAGCGTCAGGACCACCTGGGGTGGTTGTTCAAGCAAGGATTGCTTGACTCTACCTTTGATGTTTCTGGCTCCGTAGATCTAGGATGGACCTATTCTGACTCAAAAGGTCTGGGGTAGATGAAGAGTTTGCTCTTGTAACAAGTTTTCAGGTGCTGCTGGTTTGGAGACCACTTTGTGAATAACTGATCCTGTGTGCATGTAGTAGACAATTTATATGTGAATGTTTAAAAAGGTAAAGCATTATATATGTGTGCCCATCTCCACAATTTCTCTCTCTCTTTCTCTCTCTGCACAAATAGTAAATAGGAAAACTCAGAGAACGTAGGAAAGCAACTTTTGATAATTGGAGACAGGGTGTTATATAGATATCCAGGAAGCTAATCTATTCTGAGAGCGTCTGGGTAATGGAAAAAAATCCTCCAGATAATGCTCAACCGAGAAGTTATTATTTCTTCCTAAAGCTAAGGAGATCATTAAGTTCTCTTCTATCATAACAGTGGCCACATGTTTTAGCAAGGGTTACTGGCCCTTTTCAGTGTGCATATTATCAGAATTCTTTGATATAAATTAACTTGTGCTCTTCTCTCAGTTTCCTTTCTCACCTTCAAACCACCAAAGGTAGATTCTCCTCAAAGGGAAAATTAGGGATTTAGGGAAGGAATCTTTAGAAAAAGAGGCCTTATCTAAATGTCCAAGAAAAAAAAAGTGGGATTAGTTTTGTTAGTCCAAAGCTTAAGGAAAAGGGGAAAAGACCCAGGCTCTCACTTACAAGTGTTCTAGCTCTGCTTTGTATAAATGTGAGAGGGGCTCTTTCTAAGGTAGCTTAGGCTTAAAAAATTATTTGGATGATTATCTGATAGATGACAGGAAAATATAATGAGAAAGGGGACTTTTTCTAATTTACATTAAGTCTCCATCTGGGCTAGCAGGTTCCTGGCAGAATCTCTGGTTAGGGGAGATTGGTGGAGAAAAAGAGGGGAGTATAGCCTGGTGTGAAATATTGTGTCCAGATGTCCTGGTCCATTTCTGAGGGTGCTGCTATATTTCTGTTGCTGCCTAGAAGTTGTCAAATGAGTGATCTGAGAGAAGGACCAGTGAGAGTGATACTTTTCTCATGCTGCAGAACTGAGTGGGACCAGGGAGCCAGCACAAGCCCACTGCCTCTGGGATAGCTCCCAGAAGAGGGTGTCTTAGTGACTAAGAATGCTATGGCCTATGTTCCCCAAGAGCTCTCCTACTGATTGCCCTATCATTATATGAGTCATATTGTCATCTGTCCATGCCTGAAGACTTGCTCACCAATCTTCCAGCTGTTGAATTTGTGAGACTTTAAGTTTCCCACATTCAGAGTCATCAAATGAGTGGGGATAATATACTATATGAGCCTTGAGTCTTCACATGCCCACTTTTCAATTGCCCTGTGAGGATGCTTTCTCCCAAAACTCAATAACACTCTTAAGGCACAAGAGGGTTCTAGACATTTAGTGGAGTTAAGTTTATGAGAAGGACCTGCCATGTCTCTACCACTGGACAGGGTAAGGGCACGTCAGTATCTTCCAAGAAAGGCACAAATGGCGGAAAATATATCTCTTATACATAGAAAGCTACATGGCCAATGTCTTGGCTCTTCATTCGTCTATTAAGTAACAAACAGGACAGAATATATGGTTCAACTGGTTTGTTAATGTATGACCTATGTATGATTTCAGACATAAAGATTGAGAACACTGCATGACAGCTAACCTTGATTCAACAATTACTGCATGCCAGATACAATACTAAGCCTTTCACAAGTATTATCTTATTACATCTTCAAGTAACTCTATCAAGTAAGCATTTTTTAATTTTCTCATCTTAAATATGAGGCAACCAAGTTTAACTCAGGTCTGCTTGTATAGTGCCTGCACAAGCAGTGCCTATATAGTGCCTACAGTACAGCACTATACTGACTCTGTAGGACAGAGTTATGTAATTGATGTACTCCAGTTTAGATTCAAGGGTATGACCAATATAACACTAACTGGTAGTCATTAGAGATGGGCACCAATATGAGTAGGGGTGGGAAATATCAAAGAAGGTTTCAAGTACAGGAGATGAAAGTGACATGGAGTAGAACCAAACCTAAGATAATACCATGGCCACTCATAACTAAAGTTTTCATCAGTGTCCTAATAATTCCAGGATTACAAAGATGCTTCATGAGAAGTTGGTTCCAATGTTAAATATGCTTACTAGAAGCTGCAGAGGATAGCTGCTTCTTAAAGATGCATAGTGTAAATTAGCTTATTACCAGAACCTGTTTAATGTTGGTTTTACTCAACATTTTTCAAACATGTGTGGTTGCAGATCTCTTTTATGTGTAACAACAAATTCCCCCAAAGGCTCTACTGCCCTAGTGAGATGAGATTAGTAGTCAACTTCAGAAACACATTGAAGTTATATCAGAATACTATCTTTTATTAGTGTATTGCATTTAAAATTTTTATTCTTGTATTTATGTTTGAGCTACTGACTAGTGAGCTATAAATAATTCATTACAAAATAAATCATTTTAACTACTTATTGTATTGTCTCTATAATGCCCAAATAATAAAATAATGCCTTCAGATATTAATAATTAGAAATATGTGTTTGGGGACCCCAATGCCATTTACAATCATTATCTGGTGTCACAATTGGGCAGAATAAAATAAAGTGGAAATGAAATGACTTTGTGGATAGACCTTAAAGTGACACAAAGCTAGGAGAGGTTGCTGTGGCCTGATAGTGGGGAGGAAAGGTTACCATTCAGGTGCTCACCAGCTATCTGACTAAAGGTTTCACTTGACATTAGACAGAAATGGCACAATTTCCCATGATACATAATTTATAACAGGAGAAAGATGCAAATATGAGGTTTAAATAAATAGGAAAGTACCCAAAACCCAGAACATAGGACACTCTTGAAATAGCCTCTCTGGCACCTTCCTTGAAGGACCTACTTATCCCACCCGCATTGTTCCTGTGCATGCTCTTGTGTTACTACAGTGACCCCATAATGCTGGGTGCAAATTGAAGGGAACCAATACTTCAATGGGACTTAAAAAAGGTTTTTATTATGAAATAATTGTAAACTTAAAGAGTTACAAGAATGGGACAAAAAGTCCTATATGCCCTTTGTATCCTTCATGTAGATTGAGCAGTTGTTTTCATTTTGCTACATTTTCTTCCTCCCTCATTGTGCACACATGCGCGTGTGTGCGCACACACACACACACATACACACACACACACATTAATTTTTCCTGAAGTGTTTATAAGTTGCAGACATTACATACCTTTATCCTCAAATACTTCAGTGTGTATTTTCTAAGAACAAGGACATTCTTAATTATAGTATGATGCATTGCAAAATGGCTAAATATTCTTCCCATACCTGTATGCATGTCCTTTTATAATGTGATTTTGATGCTCTTCCTATCAAGAGAACCAGTCTATTTCTTCAACCCCTGAATCTGAACTTAGCCATGTGACTTGCCTTGGACATAGAATATTAAACGTTGATGTAAGCAGAAGCTTGAAAAATGCTTGTGCTTTGGGACTTGCTCTCCCTTGATACTGGGCATGTGTCTGCCACCACGTGAACAAGCCTGTGCTAGGCTGCTAGGGAAGGAAAGACATTTAGCCGTCCTCTTTGTCAACATCAAGCCAAGTGTCGTTAGTGTGAGTGAGGTCATCTAGACTATATAATTTCAGCTGAACCCACCCAGAATATAATTACTAGCCAATTCATAGAACCATGAGAAAGAATTAATGTTTGTGGCTTTAAACTATTATTTTAAGGTGGTTTATTTGCACAGCAGAAACTAATCTACAAAGTAAAATGATAAAAATAGGAAATATAACATTAACACAATTTTATTATCTAATCCATATTCAAAATTTTCCAATTGTCCTAAATATGTTTCTTATATCATTTTTTTCTTCCCAATTCATGTTCCAATCCAGATTCATGTTCTGCAATTAGCTGTCACATCTCTTTCATTTCTTTTCACCTGGAACTCTTCCTTAGCCTATTTTTTTCCTTCATGGCTGATATGTTTGGATAGCACAGAGCAATTATTTTGAAGAATGTCTTTTAGTTGGAATTTGTATGATGTTTCTTTATGATTAGAGTTAAGTAATGTACTTTTTCTGTAAGAATGCTACATAAATGATCCTACATCCTTCTTAGTGCTTCATATCAGAGTACATGAGATGTTAGTTTGCCTTATTATTGATGGTATTAACTTTGTCATTTCATTAAGGTGATGTCCACCTCATTTCTCCACTGTAATATTACTGTATTTCCTTTTGCTATTACTAAATAATCTACAGGGAGCTGTATTGTCAAAGTAAATATCTTGTTTTAATTCTACTTTCACACAATACTTTTTTTAAAGTTTTGGTATGTATTATGCTTTTCAAAAAATTTTGTTTTATTGTGGTGAGAACACAACCTGAGATCTACTCTTCCCATAGATTTTTTAAGTGTATCATATAGTCTTGTTCACCATAGGCACAGTATTGTACAGCAGACCTCTAGAATGTATTCATGTTGAATAGTTGAAACTTTATGCTCAGTGATTAGCAATTCCCCTTTTCTGCCTGGCTCCAGCCGTTGGGAACTACCATTCTATTCTTTGCTTCTGTGAGTTTAACTATTTTAGATACTTCATCTAAGTGGAATCATGCACTGTTCGTTCTTCTGTGACTGACTTTTTTCATTTAGCATGATATCCTCAAGGTTCAGCCATGCTGTCCTACACTGCAGGATTTCTCTTCCTTACCAGAACAAATTACTACTGTGGTGTTTGCAAAAGGGCCTCGATGGGATTTTTGAACATAGGATTTGACAGCATCAAGTAAATCTCTTTGTTTGACTGAATCTATAAGATCAGCAATCAGTGGTAGCAGGTAGATATCACTGGAAAGACTCCCTTTCATGTGGAACAAGCTGGTCAGCAGAGGGAAAAATGAAGCAGAGCTCTGCTCCTGAGTCCCGGCTGCATCCTTGCCTTCCCCACATCCAAAGTGTTACAGCTTCTTAGTTCTTGGAGTCAATGAAGTCAGCTTTTTGCTTAAAGTTGGGTTTTTGTTACTTGTTATGAAAATAATTATAACTCTTTACCTAATGTACCACCTATACTTACAAGTACAGCCCATTAAAAATATACTGCCAATGTAAATATTACTAAGGTAAACAAGATCATGAGTGTGAATTATGAAGCTAAGCATGCTACTATGATTCTATGAATAACGTCAAAAGGCAAAAGCAATTCAGAAGAATTTTAGAGTCTGATTGTGAAGAAGGATCAACTCTGATCATATATTGCAGGCTGGGATCTCTGGAAGCAGATGCTGAGGTGGAGTTTAGGGTGTCAGATGTTTTTTAGGGGTTTATGCCTATGAAAGGAAAGAAGAGGCAGAATTGGGCTGAGAGAGAACTGTGATTCAGGCCTAACAAGGCCATGGCCTACCTTGTCAGTCAGAGAACCCTGTGTCTGGCTAAAATTTCTGGTCCGGCCAGACGTGGTGGCTCAAGCTTATAATCCTAGCACTTTGGGAGGCTGAGGCAGGAGGATCTCTTGAGCCTAGGAGTTTGAGATCGGCCTGAGCAATGTGGTGAAACCCAATCTCTACCAAAAAAAAAAAAAAAAAGTCCAAAGTCCCCCAGATTAGCTGGGTGTGGTGGTGCACACCTGTAGTCCCAGCTACTCAGGAAGCCTAGGTAAGAGGATCGCTTGAGCCGGGGAGGTGGAGGTTGCAGTGAGCCGAGATCATGCTTACATTCTCACCCTACTTAGTCTAGATATGGCTGGCTTGGGAAGGGAATGAGCTCATGCTAACTGACTCTGCAACTGACGCAGATCCTAAAGGAGCTGACAGCTAGAGGCTGTGAGTGTGGGCAATGAGTGTTTCTGGGTGGCTCATCTTTGTGCTTTTCACACTAAAATACTCAAAAAGGGGATGACAGGTATTTGCATGAGTAAATACATGCTGTCTCAGTCAGTTAAGACTGAGTGCATTAATGTAGTGATATGATTTTTTTCTAAGAAGCTGTTATTAAATCTATGGTGCACATATAGCCAATGTCATCTTAGAATGGGGAAAATATGGCAATTGAGCTTGAGTTGTTAAATGAAAAGTGGTCATTAACTTGTTTGAAAATTTTCAGTCACATTTCATGTATTTCAGAGATAATAAAGGAACTTTGAAAACTTGACTTTCAAAAGAGTTACTTCTCATTTAAAGCTAGTACAAAAACTAAAATAGTCATTTTGATATTTTGATACCAAGGTTGCTGTGGATTTATTTAGAAGAACAAGTTGAATAATACCTTACAGAGAGGCAGAAAGCATGCAAGAAGAACAAGATAAATAATGGAAAATAAAAATGTTTTTTTTTTTTTTTCCCATTGGTAAGGAAGCTAGGGCAGTCCAATAGATCATGACGACAAGTGAGCGGTGATAACTATAAAAGATATTCTTGGAATGGCTATCCCCACAATTCAAGTGACTGGCCTTAGTCCAGGTCTTTATTTCTGGGTCTTAAAAATGATATGTGTCGGAGCATCACCAAAGGTTTTTTTTTTTATTGGAAATTGCTATAACTAAGGACAGATATGATTGGAATTTGGAAGGCAGCATTTATCATTGCTAAATTGGACTGCTTATATTTATAGTTCTTTCAAAAGTACCAAACGTGGAAGGCTTCCACTTGCAACAATTCTATAATATTGTATGTTAGCTTAAAAAATATGAGAATAAGGTATTTTTGAGACTTGATATTATAAATACAGTTTGGAAAATATACCTTGTACCTTAAAACCTGAAACCAGAAGTCTAATCAATTCAGGCCATTCAGTGGCACTTATCTAGGAATGTATACCGAACACAGGCATTTTGAAGATCAAATAGCTACAATAAAAACAACCCAAACAATCCAAACTACAGTCTAGCAAACTATGACCAGTAAGAACAAAATTGTAAAATTTCTATAAATGTTATCATCTGAGTAAATATATATTATAAATTCTACATATGTAGAATAAAGACTAAAAGCCAATTTTTTTTCTACAAAACAAGGCTTATAGAATGTTGTAGTAAGGTGTGGGCTTAGACAATAAAACTATTTTCCCTTTAAAAAATAAATATTTTAAACTGCACGGCTGCCTGAAACTTCAGATAGCTATGGAATTATCCCCCAAATGTGTAAAATAATAAATTATAAACTATCGTCAGAGCCTATATATTTGTATTAACCAGCAATAATTACTTATGAAAGTAATGATTGGGCCGCCTATGAAAGGAAAAATAAAAAAATACAAGTGAGTACTTGGAACTGTTTTCTAACCTTATGCCATATTGTATTTTGTCAAAGGAATCTCCAAGATACATAAAATAAAGATATTTTTGAGAGATAAGTCTGGGGCTAGAATTGCCAAATATACATTTAAAAAAGTGTTAGTTTTTTAAAGATCATTTCTAACATACAATTCAGAAAATGAGCAGTTTCTGTGACATCGAGCACCATTAATTGAAATGTTTATGCCTTTGATTTGATAAATTTGCCTCACGGATGATTCAGAAGGCTTTTTGATTAAATAATCTATGCTTCTAAGTTGAAAAACACATAGGGAGAGTATTTACTTTGACTTAGGTTGGTAGCATGGTGGTGTACATAGAATATCGTACGGTGTATTAGTATAATCAGGTCCAGATATTGAATCATCAGACAGTTTACTGCTATTATAAATAGCAATATTTATGAAAACAATAATAATAACAATAATGGTAACAGCATCGATGATGTCAAGACTAAAATTTAAAATTCCAAAAGAAATAACGACGATACATGAAGTTGTTTAGAACTCTTAAGAACTGATTTTTAAAAATCTTGCCCAATAGACCAAACATTTTATTTTCCTAAACTAATAATATAAAGGAGCCTAAGCTGATAACTGTTTTACTAACTAGAAATATCTCAATAACAGAGAGGAACAAAATTACTGTAGCCTGTGGGTTTGACAAGATTTGATGAGGGATGGAAATGGAAGAACATCAAAATAGAGGTAGTTATCATGCTGAGAGGAGTAGTTCCAGAATGGCTAAGGAGAAATCTTACATACCTGCAGAATCTATCCCACTTAGGCATCAGTTTAAAAGTTATCACTTTCTATTAATTCTAATACATAGGAAGAATATTTCTAACTCCAATACAAGATATTATAATGTATTTGGCTAGCACTGTTAAATTGACTTGAGAACAGATTTATCTGAACTGTGAAAGCAAATAAAATGATAAACCCAGGGCAAAAAATATCAAAATATTTCTTTAAAATAAACAAAAGAAATATCTCTGAGATTACTTCTCATGAGAAATTGACTGCAGAGGTAATTTCTACAAATTGAAGATATATAGAAGAACAATTTGGAAGGTTCCCAAATGTCACTGAAACAATATGGCCTTGAGAAGAGATAAATTGGACAGATGGAATCATGCAAATGTCACCTATTGGAAATATGAACAGGAGGTGACTGATGTAATAAAAGCAGCTTGTAACCAGAAAGCTCAGGACCTGACTTATTGCAGATTTCTGGTACAAGAAGTTCATGACAACACTTGGAGTTGTTGCAGGATATATCATGAGTAAATCAGAAGAATACTGGATTTAATAAGACACAGAAACGAGTAATAACTGCAAATAACAGTATTTTGAAGTCAGTAGAATTTACATCAGTAACATTTTACCTACTTTCTATAAGCTATTGGCATGAGTTTTGTTACAGATTTGTCCCGTTGGGAGAGAAATATCTCCACTGATGAACTTAAAGGATTTTACAAATTACTGAAGGACTAAAAAATTAAACTATTATAGAATGTACCTGTCACCTCCAG
The DNA here is from genome assembly GCF_028878055.3 of Symphalangus syndactylus. Taxonomy (NCBI): domain Eukaryota; kingdom Metazoa; phylum Chordata; class Mammalia; order Primates; family Hylobatidae; genus Symphalangus; species Symphalangus syndactylus. The sequence continues at coordinate 67,608,527 of NC_072435.2, forward strand.
GTAACTCATGTTCCAGCCACCCACTACCCTAATGCATACCTTTACTTTTCCAAGTTACATATCTTTGCTAATGCTTTTTGCTTTTCATGGCATCCCTACTTCCCCATTTTTACATATCCCAATCTCACCTTCAAATACCGCTTGCTTCATGAAGCCATTTCTGATCATCTCAGTGAGATACCTTCTCTTCTTTGTCTGAACTCTACAGTCATAACTCATGTATGGCTTTTTTTCTTTTGACCTCATATTATAGCTAGTTATGTTCTCATACTATTTCCTTATTAAATACAAATTCCTCAAGGGAAGAATTTAATCAGAATGATTTTCTCTACAGCAGCTAACACAGTATCTTGTATATACAGTAAGCATTTGTTAAATGAACAAACAAATCATAGCCTAATTTCCAAACAGTTAATAAACTAAGAAATATGATTGAGTCTACTTGTGATTCTTCTAGTTATTTACAGGTTTTATAAAGGTACAGGCAGTCCCTGCCTTTTGTTACTTTACAATAAGTTGTGCTATCCATGTAGCACATGGTAGCTAATTAATACTATCTAATAAATAATTACTATTAATAATTAGTAATTAATATTACTACTAATAATTACTATTAATTAGGCAGTATTAATTGATGCAGCTTAATTAATACTTGTGCCTCCATTCTGAGGTTCATTTGTTCTTTTATTATCTCAGCCTATGCAAATATGTATTAGGGTACTAAGTTGTGATTTAAAAAAAAGTTATGTTTTTAGAGCTTTGTTACATATTTTAAAGCAGTTTACAATTTAGATACTTTGAGTCAAATAGGACATGCAGAAATATTTGTGTGACTTGCATATTATTTTTAAAACATTAAATAATTGTCAACATCTTAATATTATAATAAGAATTAACATTAAAAGCACTAGATTCTTGCCTTCTCTTGAAAAATTAGATTTGGTAATACTATGTCCCTATTTTTCAGGACAACAATTTGCTGGATTCAAATAGTGCCAGCCCCTTTAGGCGTGGAATGTTCTCTGGTTTTGGACAGTTCCACCAGGCCCTTTTTCTTACATGTTTCTTACCTGGTCATTTTAGACCCTTGAGTTTACTATCCTTATTTTAACATTCCTTTTGAAAAGGGATATAGCAGAGACCTTAGCTCTCCATTAAAATCAGTTTCTTTGTCCTGGATCTGAAGCTAGACTATGTTTTTCTAGCTTTCCATGAAGTTGAGTTTGGCCAGGAGATTGAGTTCTAGCCAATGAATGGAGTAGAAGCAATAATTATTACTTTTCAGGCTACTCCATGCAAACTTTCCATGCAGACTTCTCCACTATCTTTTTCCTTCTGATAGCTGGATGCAAGTGAACATAAGGGCCCATGTACTTGGCAGAGCCACAATAGAAGGAGTCTGATTCTTCAATGACCCTGACTGTAGAAGAGCTGACCTACTGACTGTTATGCTTCCTGTTAGGTGAGCAAAATATATACAACTGTGGTAAAACTTTATTTAGGTCTCTTTATTATGGCAGTTAGCCTACCCTAAATAATCCAGAGTGCTAATGACCTAGTAATTGTTAATGGCAGTCCTGTATGAAGGTATCTGATTCTTGGTAACAAATAAGAAGGTAGAAGAAGACTGAGAATGGATGACTTATTTTTCCTGGTGATACCATTGGTGTGTTACATAGAGCTACATTTGAAGTTCTGGATTCAATTCAGTACACAATTAAGAAGTGTCTGGTGTGCAGGGCCTTGTAAATAAATTTCAGTAGCAGGAAGGGGTGAAGGAAAGAAATGTTGGGTCATCCTTGACTTTTAAAATGCTTTCTACTCAGAGAAGCCCCATCATTAGCATCAACAGCAATCCTCTACTGACCTCTGGCCTTAATGCTTCAAGTTCATCTCCAAGGTCAGTAGAATGATTTTGAATTTCTCCGCTAGCTTTATTGGAATTTGTTAAGAGAAACAGAAAACCCCAGTTACAACTCACTTGTGCAGCTTCTTCAAAGGGCCCTGGGCTAACCAAACCAGCTCACTTTTCTCTTTATAAATTACAAAGTTGCAAGCAACAATAATTTAAATTAAATATTTAATGTGTATTATCATTTGCATATTAGTTTTAGGTTAATTTGAAGCTATAAACCTCATTATTTATATGCAGCATGATTTAGAATTAAATATATATATGCTAATAGTATACTGGAGAATATTATATCTGTTTATAAGATTTGAAGCATGATTTTCATTGACCGGGGACTAGTTTCTACAATCATTCTGTCTTTGAAGTCTTCATCAGGGCAGGTCTCTGTGTGGAGAAGCCTAGAAATTTCTAGCTGCTCTGCTTGCTATTGGGTGGATAACTTCAATTTTGGAGATAAGGACAAGGATGTTGATCAATTTTGAACTTTTATGTGCTGTACATGGCTGTAATATACTCAATGGCCTACACCTCCCACTTATTATGTTCTTTTTATAGTTTGCTCAATGGCAACCCACTTTAGACATAATTTTCAGGAACACATTGCAATAAAAGTAGAAAATATCCAACATCTTTTAAATGTGGAGGTTGGGTAGAAATGTTTTATATCTGTCAAATTGAGAGCCATCCTGTCACTGAATGCATTATGTGGAACTTATTAAATAATAATGGCTTTATGGGTGTATGGTATTTTAGAGACTTGAAATGTTAGAAATCAAAATAGTCTTTTGACTTTCAGTGTGTCTACCCAACTTACCTTCTTTGGAATTTTCCCCATATTTTCTCCTGAAGAAGTAGACCCAGGCTCAAGTAACCTTACCCTTTTGGCTATAACTGGAGTAACTGTCCACAACAGGGATGGACAGTTGATTTAAACTGAACCAGTTAAATTATCTCACTTTCCTTTGTTTGAATTAAGAACTGTAGAGACTGAATTGGACAGCTGGAGGCCCCAGAGCTGTTAGGGAATGAATGAATCAAGTAATTATGCTAAAGAAAAAGATTCAGGACTTCAGTGGTACCAAAATATCAGCTTTGCTATTAGTAAATGTGAGTTGGAAAATCACCTGGACTCAGGACCAAAATTGGCTGACTTCTTACCTCTTACCTCTGTAGTTGAAGTTTTCTTCTAGTAGCAGAAAGAACAGATATAATTTCACAGACCTCCCCTTATCCAGTACTGTTGAAAGCAAGACCTTCCAGGGTAAGCATTCTGTACAGCGATCATACCACCCTGGTGGAGAGAGAATACCCAAGGTGTATAGGAAGGGCAGGCCCCAAAAGAAAGAGAATTAAGAAAAGCCTGGATTCTGTATGTCCAAAGATGCTCTTCTCAGCCTCACCAGTCAGACAGATCCTGCTCAGGGAAGGAAGCGTAGGAAGAGGGTAAAGAGAAGATACACTTCCTTCCCAATACTCTTGAAACAGGGAAAATGTCCAGTTTTATGGGCCAAAGCCCATATGGAGTCCGGGGCTGGGGAAAGGCTTATTTTCTTCATATTGTCTTGGAACCAGTGTTGTAAGATAATGTTACGGGGGAATAGGAATTAAGAGTCTGTAAAGAGAAACAATATGGGCAGAGGAGGGGAGATATCAAACAGTTGGCAGAAAATGAGGAGAAAGTAGCTACCTGACATTTCTATCCCCATGAGGCTTGCCCCTTCTTCTTAGTATGGGTTCTGTGAGAGTCCCCCAACTCTTTATAACAAACTTCTATTACTTAACTTGGATGAAAAACTTTCCTCTCTCTCTAACCAAGCCATCCCTAAGACACTAACTAACCTTTACTAAAACTTTATTATGTGCTCAACACTGTGGTATGTACACGATAATCTTGAGTTAATTTGGTGAAAGGCTGATTTGTTGTAATGAATGTAATTAAAGATTTGATATTTAAAAGGTTTAGCGTTTTAATAGCCCCCTTTGCCCCAATATAGACTCCCAGAAATTGCACAGAATATGATAAGGAGCACTTAGTAAAATCTTCGCTCGAACACTAGTTAATGTGTAGAGAATTATTAAACACTTTCTTTAGATAAGATATAATTCCCCAGAATTGCTGTGAATACATTTGTTATAGTTCTAACATTTATTTGACATTATAAAATGGTCAAGTACAGACAAAAAGATCATGATATTAGGTTCAGCCATATGACATTTTCATTTTTTTAATAGGTCAAAATAGTCGAATATTGGTAATTTCATATGCATCAACTTCATTATGCACCATAATAGTGTTAATGGCTTTGTGTATCTGAGATATGAGGGCTTCTTCATGCAGAGACTGTTTAGAGTCTAGTCTAGACTAAAGCATACAGAAGTGGTGCCCAAACCCCAGTTAAAACTTTGCACAGTTTGTCTGTGCAATATGAGAGAAATAATGACAGTATAAAGGATTTTTTCAACAGTTAAATGTCTTCAATTTTAAAATCCTGATATTATGGGATTTGGGCTGATAAAATATATATTTCTTTGTAAAGTGATGTTATAGTAGATGGTACTTTTAAAATCTACTCACTCAAAAATAAAAACCAGTGGAAAGTGTACATCAGCCTTCAAATTTGTTCTTGAATTTTTACTAATCTGTAAAATACAAATGTTTAGGAACCACCCAAGGCTACATAAAATAGCTAGAAGCAGTACAACACAAATGTAGGCAAGTAGGGAAAATCAAAGGTTGTGCAGGCCACTCGTTCATCATGAACTTTTAGTTTTTTTTTTTTTTTTTTTCATTTATTCATGTAATATCTTATAGAACACCAAAGGTTATTTCTTGCTACCCTTAGGGGCAGAGGGTCTTCAGTGCCTGGGGTCTTCTCTTCTGCTGTCACCTGTATTTCTCCTTTGCCGGATGGACAGGCATAACTTTTTCTTGTAATCCATTGGTGGGGAGGTAACATCCTTCCAGTTCCTTCTCTTCCAAAGCCTAAGCAAGATGATTACAGAGAAGTTACCATGCTGTATCTGACCCTCCCCACCCTGCTTCTTCCCCATCCCAAGCACATGTTTAATTACTGCAGAGGTTTCTGATGTTTTTTAATGAGGCATCTTGAGGGTCTCAAAATGCCAGAACCAATCAAGAAGAACGGAGATGAAGGTTTTATCTCTCTTTCTTTCTCTCTTATAGTATGGAAAGGAAGAACCTTCCTTTAATTAAGTCTTCAAAAAATCCTCTCTCTCCCCTGAATGACTTCTCTTTCCTTGATATTTTTCTGTCTGCTTTCCTGTTCCCTGTTTTGTTCCCCACTCCTCCCTCATAGAATGCAATTTCTATTCCCCTCACCTGCAATTTCTTCTTGTGTCTTTTTTTTTTTTTTTTTTTTTTTTTTTGAGACGGAGTCTCGCTCTGTCGCCCAGGCTGGAGTGCAGTGGCGCAATCTCGGCTCACTGCAAGCTCCGCCTCCCGGGTTCACGCCATTCTCCTGCCTCAGCCTCTCCAAGTAGCTGGGACTACAGGCGCCCGCCACCACGCCCGGCTAATTTTTTTGTATTTTTTAGTAGAGACGGGGTTTCACCGTGGTCTCGATCTCCTGACCTCGTGATCCGCCCGCCTCGGCCTCCCAACGTGCTGGGATTACAAGCGTGAGCCACCGCGCCCGGCCTCTTCTTGTGTCTTAAGAGCTTCAGGCCTTGACTGTATCTGATTTGGAGGTGAAGGGTACGGCTTTTTGCCCCATTCTTTAGGGAAAAGTAAGATTTTCCAAATCTGGTTCAGTCTGCCCTCCAGCAGTTGTTTTGGTTGATTTCCTCAGTAATTTCACCTAAGAAGCAAGGTAAGGATTTTTTTTTCATAGACAACACAGTATTATCTGAAAGTAGTAAAGTATATTTCTTCTATTAATGTAATTTGACATTGCCCATTGCAAAACAACATCAGCAAATAGAATTATTTTACTAAAAAGATTTTGACTTTTTATTAGACATGGAATTTTTTTTTTTTTAAGCCCTACTACTGCAGTTGTAAGTGGCTCTCTTTTATTGGCCTGGGGGGGTAACACTAGTTCCAATTAGATTCCATTAGATTTTTAAGTCTCCTGGCTGATAGGAAGTAGGATAAAGAGTCTTTGTTGCCAGCTTATCTTATCAATTAGACGATAGAAACTATATTAGGCATGGTGGAAGAGAGAAGGATGAGGCATATGACCAGGTGTTCAGAAGCTCACAGTTTAGATGGAACTGTACCCTTACCAACATTTATATCATCATGTACTAAGTAGTACACTAGCCTAGAAACAGAATTTTGGCATTCAGTACAAGAAGTACTTGATATTGAGGCAACTTTAAAAAGTCACATAGGATTAATTCATAATGGTTCATGAAGTGTTTTCCTTCTTATTATTTCATTTGATCCTTGTGATTATGTTATGAGGTAGATATTGTTACCTTATTTTACGGATAATAAAAGCTCAGAAAGCTGAAATAACTTGGTTAAGGTCATGTAGTGTATTAGGATTCTTCAGAGAAACACACACACAGACACACACACACACACACACACACGAAGTCTCTATTTGCTATTTGCAAGCTGGAGTACTGGGAAAGCTAATGGTGTAATTCAGTCTGACTGAGGCCTGAGAGGGTGGTGGTGGTGGTGGTGGTGGTGGTGGTGGTGGTGGTGGTGGTGGATGGGGCATGATGATCAGTCCCAGTTCAAGTCTGAAGGCCCAAGAATCAGGAACACTGATGTCCTAGCTCAAATGGGGCGAGGGACAGTAAATTTGCCCTTCCTCTACCTATCTTCTCTAGTCAGTGTACTGATGCAAATGTTCATCACTTCTGGAAACACCCTCACAGAAACACCCCAAAATAATGTTTTACCAGCTATCTGGGCATCCTTTAGCTCAGTCAAGTTGACACATAAGATTAAACATCACACCCAACTTCTGAGAGGCAGAACTGGGATTTACATTGTAATTGAAAGATACGTACTGCCTTTGACTGTTGTGAACTGCATTACCAGATTAAATGTAGCTAAGATTATATATTAATAGGTTATCTTTAAGTTTAAACAAATAAACAGTTTAGGGGTCTATTATACACATTAAACCCAGGAAGTAATATGAAATAATTAATATGAAAATATGGGATAATGTAGCCATAGCAAACAGATGAAAACTCTGGCCAAAAGAACATATGTGTTAATGTTTGATAAACTTAATTAACAGTGATAGTTCCTGATGTTGCTCTTCAACAAAGCAACCGTATAGAGAATTTACACAGCAATGACATATATTGTTGACATATGAGTCAGAGGAATTGCTCAAACAAATGTGGAGATGGAGCAAATTAAAGTTATTATGATTTGGGGGATAGAGATTTAGTAATCAGTAGTTCCAAGTCTTGAGCAAGATGAAATTCATTATAGTTGTGAGTAAACTCTTTCAATTGCACTGGCATTTGGAATAAAACTAGACTGATTTTCAGTTCTTTTAAATAGGTAAAGTGATTGTGAAAATGTATCTCTAAAACAATTGGCATCAAATCAGAAAATAGTGTTTTTGTATCTCAGCTATCAAGATCTGTTTCAGACCAAATTATTTATTGCCTATTTTTCTGTATTCTCTCAACCCTTACCAAGTAGAGTTGGGATAGTAACAGTAAATTTAAATGCCTTCAAGAGCACTGTAGGCTACATTAATGGGAGAGAGTGGCCGGGTTTCAACAGACTATTGGGCCCTCTGGTGAATTAGCATGTGAACTCATCTACAGAGGCAGCCTTAGCTCCTGCTGATATTGCCATGTGAAAATGTGGGCCTAGTGTTGCCACATCATCCAGTCTTTCAAGAAATGCCAAGAAATCTGATTTTTTTTTTTGTATATGTGAAAGACTTTAAAAAAAATCAGAATAAATTAAGCACTTTGAAAAAGACTTAGGGAAGGGGAAAGCATGCCTATGGCTAACCTTTGCCTTGCATATTAACAGTTGCATACTTCTGAAGTTTAGCCTTCTTCCTTTTCCTTGTGTCTTTGGTACCCACCTACCCAGCTGCAAGAATCTTCCCCACCCACATGCTTATCCCATGAGGGTCAGGAGAAAGGCCTTTGGAGACAGACCTGCCATTTAAGCAACTTATTTATATTCCTACTCATTTTCTGTCCTCTCAGAAATGATGATAATAAAATGCATATTCACTTAGCTGCCCTAAAAACTTGGTAGTCAGGGAAAGAAAGAATGAATAAATGAAGTAACATCTGCAATTGCCTGTAATAAAAAAGATTCTTTTTTGCTTCAGTGCAATGATCGTCAGTAAATATTATAGAGTGAAGAAATCTGATCAACTAATTTTTACTAAGGTATAAATGATTGATAACAGCTTAATACTATATTCAACTCAGGGGTATACATCACTCATATTCAAGAATGTGCTTTAATTTTAAATAGTAGGATTTCAAACCTTACAGGTAAGTGGGTATTCTGAGGGAAGAATGATGGACATTATGGATAGAGGCTTTTCTATTCAGAGAAAACACCCTCTCACTGTCATATCTTGAGTAATACCAACCCTGCAACTTTCCTGCTTCTCTGTATATGCAGACTCTTGAATATTTTACCATCCCAAAGGAAAACAGGAAGACCTACTTTAGTGTTAACATTGTAATAGCAGGACCTGCTAAACAGGCAGTAACATGTACCCTAGATGCCCTGGTATGAAACATGTAACTTGAGAGTGGAAGAAAAATTTAAAGAAAAATGTAGGGGCTGGTCACCTTGGTGAAATTTCTGAGAGACCAGTGATTTGGGATATGAAGGGATATTCCCTCCAAATGCCTCTAAGAAGGAGGCATAATGCTTAGGGGATCGCTTTGGACTTTGGAGGCAACATATTCCACATTTGGGAATCTTCTCTGACCTATTTATTGAGGGAACCTGTAAAGCTATCAGTTTGGGGTGAGAGTGGGAGTAAGAGAAGACACTGCAGCTGGTCAAAGCTTCAGTGCAAAGCTCTGCCATTTAGTCCTTATGAGCCTGCAGATCCAGTGGTGCTTGAAGTGTCTGTAGTTTGGGATGTCCTATGTAGCTTCCAGCAGACACCTTTAGGAATCCCACCCACCTACCCGAATAGGTACTACACGCATCCAAACACGTAGTATTCGGAAGTAAAAAATAGTCTACTCTTGAGAAACTGCTCTTGGCTTGCTACTGGGGCCCACTGAAAGTCTGACCGTGTAAACTTAGTCTCCAATAATGACCAGAGTGTTTTTTGCCTCACCAGGCATTAATATCAAGTTTGTCTAGCAGCACTCCATCATCAGGTAGAAATGGCATCTATACGATCAGGCTTAAGCCAAGCCTGTAGGCATTAATAAATTGTAAAAGCAGGTGACTCACATTTCCAAAATACCTACTTCTGTTGCAGTGTTACCTCACCATCAACCCACCTGTGGCCTCATGAAGTGTTTTCTATAACCAGCTGAGAAAGAAAAAGTTCAAGTCTGGCTTACATGGAGCCCTGCGTGGTAATTGGGCAGTGCACAAATGCCCTGCTGTAGCATTTTAACCCAGGGAGGAGGTGGGCCTAGAGCATAATGGGGAAAGAAGATTCTTTTAGCAGGTGGAAATTTGAATGGTATAAGTGATTTTCCATTTTGTCTGAATGGTCAGAATCATGGCTCAGTAGCAATTCATGGAAAGAAGCTAAGGAATTCAGGAATTTTGGAAGGACAATGGTTGGAAGATTGGTGATAAGTAAGTATAGGGAAGAAATATGTGAATAGACTTCTAATAATGGGCTCAGAATGTAAGATTGTTTGTATCCATGTGAATATTTACCAAAGTTCCTCCTCTGTAGAGATCTTCTGTAACCTTGTAGACAAAACAACTTTTCCTGTAGATGCCATTATATCTTTCCCAGCCACACCGGGATCAGTGGCTAGTGAACAAAGTGACCGTGGTGGCAGGGATGAAAGTAATGCATGGACTCCAAAACAGAGTTCTCTTCACCAAGATGGATCAGGCTATTGCCCTGCTCATTGTGCAATTTGCACCATACTATATAAAAATTTGGAAGCCACCTTAATTGTAGGTCAATTAAATAAGCCCTTTCTGTTGTAGAAGGGGCAGCAACTTGTCACTGAAATAGTTGCTCATTCTGGATTTGAGTTTGCTTTCCGTGCTGCCATATTTCTTCATGCACTATAACCTGTAGACTTGCTGAATGCTTTTACCTCTGCTGTGGTATTCTATACAACATTGAGCCAGAATAAATAACTTATTTTGAAAAAAAGTAAAAGACAGTGGTTGGACATTCATGGAACACGCTGGTCTTACCATGTACTATGTCACTTACAGACAAAAACCTTTATAGAATGCTTGGTGGGCTCTATTGAATACTTGTTAGTGGAGATCATGGCAGAAGTGATTTGATTCTGGAAATAGGAGCTATTGCAGTGGCTTCCTGATTCTACAGCCAGCTTCCTTCTATAGTTGTCTTACTGTATCAGGGACAGCAGCTCTCATAGCATCTCATAGAATGAGACTTTGGGCATCACTCCATGAATCTCAGACCACCTTCAGTTTCCACAGCCCTTCTAAAGACTGTCATTTAATAATCCCCTGTAACAATTTCCATGTTTGTTTCAGTTAGTAACTATGGATTTTGTTTTTTCTCTTTCTGAACTCTGACTGATATAGGCAGGAAAGTCTTTCCTAATATCCTAAAATTCTGCAGACAACTGTTTACATACGAGTAAAGGTAATTTTAACCAGGGCCTTTTAACATGTGGAAATTTGAGAATGTTTCAACTGTAACTGATTATAACGTACCCTTAAAATATTTTATTGTTGTCGTAATACTCAGAAACAGAGTATAGATATTAGTCCTTTGGGAGTTTAAGTAAAACAATGTAAAGGTAAACTAGCAATAATAAAAAATGTTTGGAGATGTCAACGTGGTAGTTTGTGATTCATGGAATGTGCTACAGAATAAAAGTGTAAACAAGCCTTAATATAATGCAAAAATTGTGTCTATTCATTATTTTTTAAAATCAGTGACTGAAATACTTTCTAAAAATAGAATCCTCCCACGGAAGTTGAGCAGTAGTATAAACACAAGTAAAAGCTGTCTGCCTAAAAGTCTCTAAATAGAAGCTTTTCTGGGTTAGCTTTGTAGATTGGAAACTTTGGGGGAATTTCAAAACACAAGGTCTGTACTTTCCAGATCTCACTTTGTGCATCTGCTAACCTCCTTTCCTCATCATTATTATCAAATGCTAGAAGTTTATAGTGACTACTTATAAATGACTCTTGTAAAACTTCTTAGTGATTTTATGTAATATTAGAGGAGATTAGTTCAGGGTCTACGTGAACCTGGAGGACCTGTTATTTATATTAGTGCTTCTGAAACTGGGGGCTCACTCAGCAGGTTGGAGTGGATCTTGAATTTCTGCATTTCTATCAAGATCCCAAGTGATATTGATGCTTCTGGTCTTCAGATCACACTTTGAATAAGAAGCAATTTTAAGCCAAAGTTTAAAATAGAAATCAATTAATTGTCTTGCCCTTTTAAGATAGCAACAATCATTTGATTGATTTACTCTTATAATCAAGAGAAATTATTTGGATGCTGCATTTAACCGAGACCCAGTGCCAACTCAGGATAAATATTTACAAAAGTAGGAAGAAGGCAGAGAATTTAAGGCTGTGATTGAAAGCACTGACAGAGTTTGAACTCTAGCTTAACTCCAAGGCGTTTCTTTCTACATTACAACACAGAATCTACTTTATAGTGTGAACTTTGGAGTTAGCAAGACCTGGATTTGAAGCCTGGATCTAAATTTTTTGTTGTTGTGGTACAAACTTAAGTTTTTTTAAAAAACTCCTAACCTTTGTTTCCTGATCTGAGTGTCACAGAGTTGCTGTGACGTTAAAAGGGACAACACAGGTAAAATGCTTGAGTGCTATATATAGTAAGTGCTCAAATATTACCTATTTTGCTAGTTGTTATCTTCAATATCAAATGAGTCTAGATCAAATTTGTAATTTTTATTGGAGTAAGAAGTCTTGACCAAAAATCTATTAGCTGTAGCCAGTGAGTGAGGTGGTTTTGCGAATATTAGTTTATCACCATCATCATCATCATATCATTATCAAATAAGAAGCTGATAATTGCATATAAAATACTTTATCTGAAAGAAATTGTGAATATAAAAATTAGATAAATTTTATTTTCAGATTCTTATTATTGGAAATTGTCTCATTTAAAATTTTTGGCTGGGATCAAATAAAATTTTTGGCTAGTATCAGTATACTAAATTTTGCCATTGTTACAAATATATAAAGAAAAAAAGTTTGTCTTTATAAAGATTTAGCTGTGTAGTCGCCCTAAAGCCTCTGATGAATTCCATAAACATACAGATTAATATTTAATATGTATTCAGCATGTTCCATTTCAACCTCAAAAAGTTTTTTTTTTCCAAATGAGGAGGCATTTGTGCAGTTGTTTGCATCTGTAGAACCCCTAGCACTGTATTTATGTAAAATTACACTTCAGGATAATTGCCTAATTAACATTCAGGAAGAAATTATTTATTCAGTAGCACATTTCACAATTCAATTTCAGTCTGTGACAAAGAGGCTTTTTAAATGTTAATCTTATGAAAGAAAATGGAGCAAATAGTAAAGCCTGTGGATTAACACAAGAGACAGCTATTTACAGCATAACATTCTCCCTCACTGGGAATTACCTATTTTCTACCAGAGACTCTAGGCATGTTTCAAGCCTCACTGGGAAGTTGGGGGTTGAATCTTGTGTTTTGTGCATGTTAGATGGTTTCACATCAGGTGACCAAATAAAAGAGCAAAATGATTACCAATAATTTTGGTGTTAAAACTTTAAAAGAGACAAAAAGAATAAATACCCAGTATGGTGGAGTTTAAAAAATGAAAAAATAAAGAGGTATATTTTCTCAGTCTCCATTCTATGGAAATTTTCCATTTTGGACAATAATTTTTTCAAAATTCATAAACAGGATTCACACCTCCCTTCCATCAGCTAGCTAGTTTTTTCAGTAACTTATAGGTAACATCTCTTGAAAAACACAGGAACTATTCCTGTCACATACCAATGATTGTGGAAACTGGTGGAAGTATGAGGGAGATAAGAGTAATTAAAAATATTGTCGTCTATTATTTGCATTTTTTAATGTTTCCTGAATATCATGTTAAAATAAGGTTAAATAATTTGATAAACACCCAACAGAACATAATAACTTTTGGGAAAGTAATTTTCTAGCCATACATGTGATAGGAGATTAAAACTTTCTTTCTCTTTAATTACTCTGAGATAGAATTTAAGAGTTTGAATTTATTTAAAAATAAATGTATAAAAAGCCATTTAGAAAGATTATTGATGTTGATACACAGAATGAGATAACATATATTTTTGTTTAATCGTAAAATAAAATTTTGTTGTCATTGTCACTACCTTAGTCTACATCACCAAGACCTCTCGTCTGTACTATTGCACCAGCCTTCTTACGGAGGTCCTTGTTTTTACACTTGCCCAATTGCCTATAGAGCACCCAGAATGAACTTAAAAAAATTCAACTTTTATTTTAGATTGGGGGGGTACATGTGGAGGTTCGTTACCTGGGTGATGCTGAGGTTTGGGGTACTGAGCATGATACTCAATAGTTTTTCAAATCTTTCCCCCCTCCTTCCCCCTTCTAGTAGTCCTGTTGTTGCCATCTTTATGTCCATGAGTACCCATTGTTTAGCTCCCACTTATAAGTGAGAACATGCAGTAGTTGGCTTTCTGTTCCTGTGTTAATTTGCTTAGGATAATAGCCTCCAGCTGAATCCACATTGCTGCAAAGGACATGATTCCATTCCTTTTTATGGCTACATAGTACTCCATAATGTATATGTACCACGTTTTCTTTATACAGTCCACCATTGATGGGTGTTTAGATTGACTCTATGTCTTTGCTATTGCGAATAGTGCTGTTACGAGTGGATGTGTCTTTTTGGTAGAACAATTTATTTTCTTTTGGATACATACCCAGTAATGGCATTACTGTGTGTATTAAACCGTTCTCATGTTGCTATGAAGAAATGCCTGAGAGTGGGTATTTTATAAAGAAAAGAAGTTTAATTGGCTCACAGTTCTGCAGGGCTGAGGAGGCCTCAGGAAACTTACAATCATGGTGGAAGGGGAAGCAAACATGTCCTTCTTCACATGGCAACAGGAAGGAGAAATGCCAAGCAAAGGAGGAAAAGTCCCTCATAAAACCATCAAATCCTGTGAGAACTCGCTCACTATAATGAGAATAGCATGAAGGTAACCACTCCCACGATTCAATTACATCCCACTGAGTCCCTCCCATGACACGCGGGGATTATGGGAACTACAATTCAAGATAAGATTTTGGTGGGGACACAACCAAACCATATCACTGTGTCAAAGGGTAGTTCTGTTTTAAATTCTTTAAGAAATCTCTAAACTGCTTTCCACAGTGTCTGAAATAATTTACATTCCCACCAGCAGTGAGTCAGCCTTCCCTTTTCTTCACAGCTTCACTAGCATCTGTTGTTTTTTGATGTTTTGATAATAGCCATTCTGACTGGTGAGAGGTGGTATCTCATTGTGGCTTTGCTTTGCACTTCTCTGATGATTAGTGACATGGTACATTTTTTCATATTGTTGGCCACTTGTATGTCTTCTTTTGAGAAGTGTCTGTTCATGTCTTTTGACCATTTTTCAATGAGATTGTTTGTTTTTTGCTTGTTTTTGTTCCTGATAGATTCTGGATATTAAACCTTTGTCAGATTCAGTTTGCAAATTGTAGGTTGTCTGTTTACTCTGTCAATAGTTTCTTTTGCTGCGCAGAAGCTCTTTAGTTTAATTAGGTCCCACTTGTCAATTTTTGTTTTTGTCATAATTGCTTTTGAGGATCTAGTTATAAATTATTTCCCAAGGCTGATGTCTAGAATGGTGTTTCCTAGGTTTCCTTCTAGGATTCTTATAGTGTGAGGTCTTTCATTTAAATTTTTAATCGATCTTGAGTTAATTTTCGTATATAAGGTGAAAGGTACGGGTCCAGTTTTGTTCTTCTGCGTATGGCTAGCCAGCTATCCAAGCACTATTTATTGAATAGGGAGTGCTTTTCCCATTGCTATTTTTGTCGACTTTGTCAAGAATCAGATGGCTGTAGGTGTGCAGCTTTATTTTTGGGCTCTATATTCCATTTCACTGGTCTATGTATCTGTTTTTGTACCAGTATTATGTTGTATTGGTTATTGTAGCCATACAGTATAGTTTGAAGTCACGTGATGCCTCTCACTTTGTTCTTTTTGCTTAGGCTTGCTTTGGCTGTTCAGGCTCTTTTTTGGTTCCATATGAATTTTAGGATAGTTTTTTCTAGCTCCATGAAGAATGATTTTGGTAGCTTGATAGGAATAGCATTGAATTTGTAGATTATTTTGGGCAATACAGCCATGTTAACAATATTGATTCTTCCAATCCATGAGCATAGAATGTTTTTTCATTTTTTATGTCATCTATGGTTTCTTTCAGCAGTGTTTTGTACTTCTCCTTTGTATAGATCTTTCACTTCCTTTGTTAGATGTATTCTTAGGTATTTTATTTTTACTTTTTTTGCAGCTATTGTAAATGGGATTGTATTCTCTATTTGGCTCTCAGCTTGAACATTATTTGTGTACAGAAATGCTACTGCTTTTTGTTCATAGAATGAACTCTTAAAACTTCACTTTGATTATATCCACAGGTTCCCACCACCACATCTGTTCACCTACTTATACCTATGCCATTTTAACTACTTTCCCTTTCTTCCTATTATTTTGAATAAACTCATTATTATTTCATCCAAGGCTAACCCTCCACTTGTGTGTGATATGACATCTCCTCTTACTTACTAAGTTGTACCAGTCCAGATGCCCTCTTGCTCTCTCTAGTTTCATTGCTTTTTCCCTTTCCATTGTATCATATTTATGATCATATCTATCCAAATCTCCCTCTAGATATTGCCCCATTTTTTGCTCCCTTTTACAAAAAAGTCCTCTAAATAGTAATTTATCCTAATTTCCTCCAATTCTTCCATTCTCCCTCAGCCCACTCCAATCAGATCAGTCATCATTATTATTTTATTGAAGCTATTTTAATCAGTTTTCCAATGACCTCCACATTGCAAAATTCAACAGTCAATATTTAGCCTCATTTTTAACTTGAGTTGTAGCCCCATTTGGCACAAATGATCATTCTTTACTCCTTGGAACACTATCTTTAGTAAGCTTCTGTGCCATCACAGTTTCCATTTCTTCCTACCTCATTGGTAGCTCCTTCTCAGATTTTCTTATACATTCTCATGGCATGCTTCCTCACTTCCTTCAGGTCTTTGCTCAAGTATCACATCACAGTGAAGCCTTCCCATTCTACTCTATTTAAAATGGCAACCCACAATGGGACTTTCTTTCTTGGCTTTATAGCACCCACATTGCCATCCACATACAATATGCTTCGCTTATTTGTTTACTGGATAGCTGACTCCTTCACTAGAATAGTAGCTTCATGAGAGCAAAGGATTTGTCTAATTTTTTATGGCTATACTTCTTGTTACAAAGCAGTGTTTGATACATAGCAGATGACAATTAAGTTTATTAATTGAGTGAGCAGATGTAACTCTTTTGCTTAAAAATTTTAAATGGTTTATTTTTGGACTTAAGGTAAAATCTGAAATGTTTACTATGGCTCATAAGTTCTGGGTGATCTACTCATTTCTTCCTCTCTAACTTCTTGTGTTCCTCTCTTTCTTGTTTCTACTTTGAGTTCCTAGAACACACCAAACTTTTTTCTGCCTCAGGGTCTTGATATTGTTCCCTATTCCAGGAACACCATTTCCTCTTTTGTGTATCTGGATCCTGCTTACACTTTAGGTATGGGATTGATAATTACCTCCTCAAAGAGGCCTTCCCTGGCCATCATATTTTCTAGGTATTCCTCTATTATTCTTTATTATCATACCCTATATGCTTTATTCATATCTCTGAGTTCTGATTACATCTTTTATTTTTAAAATTGAATATAATGCACATGCCACAAATTTGTCCTTTTAAAATATACAATTCAGTGGTTATTAGCATATACAAAGTTGTGCAACCATTACCACTATCTAATTTCAAAATATCTTTATCACCTCCAAAGGAAACCCCATACTCAATAGCAGTCATTTCCTCATTTTCCCCTCCTTGTGGTTCCTACCCAACATGAATTTACTTTCTGTCTCTGTGGCATTGCCTTTTTAGGACATTTCTTATAAATAGAATCATATGATATGTGACATTTTGTGTCTGGCTTCTTTCACTTAGCATAATGTTTTCAAGGTTCATTCATGTTATAGCATGTATCAATACTTCATTCCTTTTATGATAAATAATATTGTATTGTATGAATATACCACATTTTTTAATCCATTCATCAGTTGATGGACATTTGGGTTGTTTTTCCTTTTTTGGCTATTAAGATACTCTTACGAACAATTATATACAAGTTTTGGTGGGATATATATTTTCATTTCTCTTGTGTGTATACAATTTTAAATTATATATTTATCTGCTTGTTCCTTATTTGTCAATTTTAAAATAAGGATATGCTTTATGAGGACAGGGATTATATTGTTCACTTCTGTAATAATTCGTCAGTATCTAGAACAATTTTTGGCCCACAACAAGCACTCAATATATATTTGTTGAATAATAAAGGCTTGCAGGTACACCATACACAGTCTGCTTTTTCAACTCATGGTTCAATGGATAGGTTAGCACTTTATAGTGAACTTTTGTATTGTAGGAGCACTGGATTCTAAGCTAGAACACCTGGCTAAAAAGTTCTTTCTGTCTGAACTAGATATGTGGTTTTGGGCAAGTTCTTAGTATCTGTGGGCCTTTCTTATTTTCTCATTTGTAAAATGGAAAGATTGGAGTAGATCAGATATTTTCCAAATACTTTCTGTCAAGGTGAGTGTATTAGTCTATTTTCACATTGCAATAAAGATACAACCTGAGACTGGGTAAATTATAAACAAAGCAGGTTTAATTGACTCACAGTTCTGCATGGCTGGTGAGGCCTCAGGAAGCTTACAATCATGGCAGAAGAAGGGGGAGCAGGCACATCTTACCATGGTGAAGTAGGAGAGAGAGAGAGAGACAGAGAGAGAGAGAGAGAATGAAGGAGGAACTGCCACACACTTTTAAATCATCAGATCTCATGAGAATACACTCACTATCATGAGAATAGCATGGGGAAAATCCATCCCTATGATCTAATCATCTCCCACCAGGTCACTCTCCCAACACTGGGAATTACAATTCGACATGAGATTTGGGTGAGGACATAGAGCCAAACCATAGCAGTGAGTGTGAGATTGCCTGTCACCATCCCTTTCCTTTGACTGGAATGACTATGTGCTTAGAGTAACAGGCTTCTACATATTATTTCATTTAAAGATCACCATAGGAGGTATGTCAGAGCTTAAAAAAAAAAAAGCTTAAATATTCACTGGACACAACAGAGGTAGGTCAAGCTGCTCTCAGCTCTAACTTCCTGTGATTTTAAGTGCATTTGGAAATAAAAGGAAAGAGGGACAGGTAGAGTGCCAATGACTAGGAGGAGAGTTATCAGGTGCTACCTGGATAGAGCCTGTTGGGCTGGTGAAACTACCTGGAAACCATTGATGCCAAGCTGTGGTAGCATGTTGAAGGGTCAAAGAAAAGACCACATGGAGGATGAGGAATATGATATAGATTGGAGCTAGAATTTGAAAAGCTGTAGATGCCGAGTAATATTTGTGCCCTAACACGCCTACAAACATTAAAGAGCTACTGTGGTGGTTTAAACAGGTGACATGATAAAAAGGGAAGGAAGATAAAGGCATAGTAAACTAGTATGCCACTCCAGCAACTGAGATAGGCCTTCAAGAGGCAGGTAATTTGATTAAGTTACTTTGTTCATTATTCATTCAGTGAATTAGGGGCTTGCCATTTAGTTCTTGCATTATGTGAAGATTCTTCTGGTCTCTATACACCAGTGCATTTTGATTAGGAAGCTCACACTATTTTCATGTTTGGATCCTAGTACGAATTTAAATTCTAAAGGGCTAGCTTGTTTGAGGTTTCTTTTCCTTTGTGTTAAATTTGGTCAATTGTGGTGAAATTAGCTTGAACTCTTTAGAGTCCCTTTAGTGGTTATATGCATGTGTAAATTCTTTAGTGGGGATGTATGTGTGTCTCTCAGCTGAATGTAGGGTACAACTGAGTAGTTTTATGGAGTTCTAAGATATTCCTCAAGTGAATAAAAGAGTGACTAGAGAGTCTTTTTATTTCTTGCATATTGATGGATGGAGATTTATTTCCAATTGACTGTGTTCTTCCAATGGAATAAGAACAGTGTCAGTCGCAATCCATTAAGCTGACATCTCTTGTAATTGAAAGCCAAACAGGTTTGTGTAGTATAGTAAGGATTGTTTGTGGATTTGTGGATGTATTGAGGAGAGGGAAGGTGGGTTAGAAAAGATAGTAAGGAGGAAAGTCTGTAAATATAATGTTCAAACTTCAGTTTATTTAAGGAACGTGAAGTCTATCATAAGAGGGCTCCATTTAGTAAGTCATCCAAAAGATGTGTGATAGAATAAACACCTGTTGACTGAGAAAACTGGTATCTCATCTTGAGTTATGTTTTCTACAAAAATATTATTTTTGATAATGGTTTATATTATTTATTATGAAGTCAGAAAACATGTTTCCTGAGCATAAGTGGCGAGTATTGACTGTTGGGAAACAAATAAAAATTATAAAGTTTGCTTTTGTGGCTGGATTGGGACATGCAGGGAGTTAAAAGGAGATATAATGAAGAAAAAACTTTTAGGGTTCAGGTTTTATTGTTAACACCTAGTAGAACAATGAAGAGGCAGTCTTGCAAATTTGCAGTCTAGATCAAGCTGAAGGTACTGATTAACTTCGCCATTTGTACAGCTTGTCCTGCTTGTAAGGGTCTGGTTGTCTAGTAGAGAAAACAAAAAAGTAAACAAGCTTATATAATACAGATAGGGCTAATTGTACAGCATGTTTATAAGTGTGCAAAGGCAGGGCACCTAAACCAATCTTGTTGGTGTGGGGTCAGGGAAGCATTTGGGAATAGCTGTGAGCTAAACTGAGCCTTAGCAAGAGGTCTGGAGTAGGACAGTGATACAGGAAGATTTCCTAATAGAGGTAGCAGCATGTAAAAATTGCTAGGGGTAAAATTCTGGAGTACTATATGTCATTAACTGTATTAGTTTAGTTAGCTTAGTATTCCTGGAGGTCTCTTTGATCTCTCTAGGAGATCTCTCCTGGAGTGGAACTGGGGAAGAATGGAAAGAAATACAATTGAAGCAGGGATCAGATCATGGAGTCTTCATAAACCAGGTTAAGGAATTTCAGTCAGTGAAATAAAAATAATTAAAGGATAAAAAGAAATTGCCACAGCTGGAACCAATAACAGAGTTGTAAGATCCAAATCCAATAGCTTATACTTATTATAGATTTTTTTGGCAAAATTTTAGGGAGGCAGAGAGATATCAAAATAATAAAGTAGAAAATTGGAATAAGGAGAGATCAATATTTTTGGCTAAGATTTTGAAGTTTGGTTATTCCCTAATTTAGCCTAACTCTGTTAAGCTTCTAGTCAATTTCATGTACTGCCCCTATACAAGAGGTGACTTGAGGACCCTTCTAGGCTCCAAACCCTCTGAGAAGATTCATAACAGGGATCACCTCAAATACTTGTAGGAGTGAAGTAGTTAACCTAATGGAGTGAAGCATGCTGGGAGGTGATAAAACATGCTGGGAGGGGAGTGAAGTATGCTGGGAAGGGAGTAAAGCATGCTGGGAGGTGAGTGACGCATGCTGGGAGGGAAGCACAGGAGGGAAATGAAGCATGCCGATCCAAGCATGTGCCATTAAAGGAAGCAGCAGTTACTAGGCCAGCTGATGGCTAGTAACCCTGCCCTGGTATTGCCACATCTTCTGCTTTTTCAAATATTGACAACTGACTAAAATGTCCTCTGGTCTCTGTCTTTGCTTATGTCATAGCCACATCCTATTATTTATGTTGTTAGACTCATAAAACTATGGAAGCTACTACCAAAATTTTCATTAAGAAGCAATCAACAGTTCATAAAGTTTCCATTTTTAGTAATTCCAGAATTCTATCTTATTAATTTTGAGTGCAAATATAAAATGGAGAGTGGATGAGATATTTGTACTGGCCTCAACAGTACGGTCTCTTTCGGCAAGAACCTATATGGGAAGCCAGTTAATCATGATGGTTGCTTGGTGAGATGACCGAAATCAGATTTTGATTTTAATTTGCATCCAACTCCACGGTAGGTCTTAGATGTGCCTGGGTTCTTGTTTCTTTGCTGCTAGGACTCCCCTTTTGTCTGTCAGTGAGATCCCTTGTCCTCTGGTTTCCTGTTTCTGGCCAGTGGGGAGCCTTGACAGGAGATCTGAGGAAAGGAGAGTAAGGTCATGTATTTATTCATTTAGATGCCTCAGGGAGAATGCACATTGTAGAGTTGTTGAGAAGTTTCAATAATATGAATTTAGCATAGTCCTGGTATATGTACACTCTCAACAATACTTTTCTAAATTAATTTTTGTTTTTGTAAGAGTAATTAATATAGCTTAGAAAGTCAAACATTATTTTCCTATTTCTACTGTGGGAAGCTGATGTCCCTTTGGGCCTAAGATTGGTTTTAGCTTCACTTCTTCTAGTTCAAGATTTCTGCATTATCCTTTCTGGCTCACTATCTCCACTTGGAACATTAAAATGAATTTCTTTTTATGTAAACCCTCCTGGAATTATTCTAATGTGAATGTGCCATCCACTTCCTGTGGGAATCCTGACCATTCAATACTTGAAACCATTATCATCTCTAAGTCCCATTTCAGGCAGAGCAGTCCTAACATGCAATTCGGAATATACCACTTCCCTTCTAAATAGTCTATGTATGTCCATTAGGTTAGACGTTTGTTAATTGTATCATTTAGAATCTTTTATTCTAATAAAATATTTACTTATCTATATTATTAAATTTCTGAATGCTCCATTTGGTTCTTTTTTATGTTTCCCATTCCTTTGTTACAGTGTTCAGATTTTTCCTTTGGGTTTCAGCTATTTAATATTTTTATTATTTTAAACGTATTTTATATCTTTTAAAATTTTATTTCTGTAATCTCAAGTTTTCATAGTTCCAATCCTACTGTTTTTAAGTTTGCTATCTCTTACACATAGTGAACTATTCTTTTATGTCTTTTATAATGCTTATTGCCAGTTCATCTTTGTGTGTGTATGAGAGAGAAAGAGAAAGAGAGAGAGAGAGAGAGGAGAGAGAGAGAATGGTCTAGGCCAGGCATAGTGGCTCACACCTGTAATCCCAGCACTTTGGGAGGCCGAGGCAGGCGGATCACGAGGTCAGGAGATCGAGACCATCCTGGCGAACACGGTGAAATCCCGTCTCTACTAAAAAAACAAAAAACAAAAAATTAGCTGTGTGTGGTGGCGGGCGCCTGTAGTCCCAGGTACTCAGGAGGCTGAGGCAAGAGAATGGTGTGAACCCAGGAGGCGGAGCTTGAAGTGAGCAGAGATTGCGCCACTGCTCTCCAGCCTGGGCGACAGAGCGAGACTCTGTCTCAAAAAAAATAAAAAATAAAAAAAAAGAGAATGGTCTAATGGTGCAGCATGTGGGAGCAGCACTGCAATTCACTCATTTATTTCAGAAGCCCTAGGAATATCAAAAGTCTGAACCTATTTTATGCTATTTTATATTTATTGGCTCTGAGGTTCTGAACACCACACACCAGCACAGGCCTATTTTTTGGTGCGTGATATTTCTAATAAACTTTCTTAGTTGTTTACTCACTTGGAGCTCGGGAAGAGTTAAAGTCAATTACCATCTGCCTGTACTAGTGGGTAAATTTTTTCTATTATACCCCTAAGTGAGCATGAGACCCTGGGTTTATGAGGATATCTTGGTTGCAAGTCTCCACATACATAGGCCAGACACATTCTTTTTTCCTTGTGTGTGTCAAGTCCTAAAATAGTTTAGTAAGATTAGCTGCTCTCCCTTTGACCCATCCCCGCTTTCCCAATCATAGCATCAGCTTATGTCATTATATGGTGGTTTGAGGATCTCCATATTATTACATGGTAGTTTAGGGGAATCTTGTTTGGCACCTGATTGTTTCACTTGATTTTTTTCTGAGTTTAGTAATGCATTTCAAGAATGTTAAAGTACAGCCAGATATCTTAGGATTTGCTGTGGGAGGCTTTCAGGTTATCAAGTCTGTTATATTTTTTGAACCATACACTCTTGAATTGACTCACTAGTCTACTCAGTCTTTCTTTTCTAGCAAAGTAGCCATATAATTGGTAGATTCAGTAGTATGTTTCCATTTTCCTCCTACATGGCTGTTGCAGCATTTGATACTCTCATCCACATTTTCCTTCATCTAATACCCTATCTCTTTGCTTCCAGGGTATTTCTCACTTCTGACTCACCTTCAGTTTCTCAATTTACCTGAATCTTCTCCTATCCACCCCTCCATTGCTGTGCTTCCTGTTATTTTTTTCTATATAAATTATCTCTTTTCTCTTACACACTCTCCCTGGGTGATTATATAAAATCATAAATTAAGCAATCACTTTTTGTTTGATGCCTCCCTGTGTTTTTCCTACTAGTCAAATTCTTTCCTGAGCTCAAAACTCCTGACTTAATTGATTAATTATTTCCAGCTGATGTCCCTCAGGTATCTCAAACATGTCCAAATTTAAATTCATTACTTTTCTTGCAATTTCTTCCCAATTTTCTATTTAAATTCTCAGTATCATTGTCAAATTAGAAAGGAATAAGATTGGGTCTTTAAGGTCAATAATTATCTTTGAATAAAAGACTTTGATAATACCAAAATGTATGCTTATATATATCAGAAACTATATAATGAGCTTCCTATATACCTTTTTTCCTCACTAGTATTTTCAATGTTTATGTTTATTGGGTTGAGTTGCTTTGTCCTATGTCAGGCCATGAAAAACAGCTGTTCAAAATTTAAAGGCAAAAAGGTCAAGATTAAGTGGATTTGCCATCTTTATTTCTTTTCACACTTTCTAGGAAGGGTGCTAAATAAACTATGATGTATAATATTTTTACAATGAGGACATAAAATAACATTGTATGCTGGTAAAATAGCTGTAAATTGTTACAGATAATGGAAAAGATGTTATTGTCCTTTCAAGGAACTTGTTTGATAAATGGTCTGAGCTAATCCCTCCATAGCCTATGTTTCAGCCACTCAGACTGCTTATTCCTCAAACAATCCATGAACTTCCTTTCACTTTGGGTCTTTGTTCATGCTTTTCCATCCCCTTTGGTACATCAAAATTTTACTCACTATTGAAAACTCAGGTCAAATGCTGCCACGGCTCTGAAGCTATAATCCTCTGAATTAAAATTAATACTCTTCCCTTCACCCTTCCCTTCGTGTACCAAAGCACTGTTTTTTTTTTTTCTTTTTGTTTTTTTTTTTTTTTTTTGAGAAAATGTTTTATCATGCTAAAAAACATATAACATAAACTTATTCTTTTGAAGTTTTTAAGTATACATTACAATATTGTTAACTATATGTACATCATTATACAGCAGATCTCTAGAACTGTTTCATTTTGCATGACAAACTTTATACCCACTGAAAAATAACTCTCCACTTCTCTCTTCACCCAGCCCTTGGCAACCACTATTCTACCTTATTTTTCTGTGAATTTGATTACTTTAGATACCCCATGGAAGTAGAAACATGCAGTATTTGTCTTTATGTGACTGGCTTATTTCACTTAACATAATATCTTCAAGGTTCATTCATGTTGTGGCATATGACAGAATTTTCCTTTTTTAAACAAGGCTAAGTAGTATTCCATTGTATGTCCATACTATATTTTCTTTATGAGTTTATCAGTTGATAGACATTGAGGTTGCTTTCACATTCTGAATAATGCTACAATGGACATGGATGTTCAAATATCTCTTTGAGATCCTGTTTTTAAAGCTTTTGAATATATACCCAGAAATGGGATTATTGGATTTTATGGTAGTTCCATTTTTAATTTTTTGAGAAGACTCCATGCTGTTTTCCATAGCAGCTGTGCCATTTTATAATCCCACGAATACTGAACAAGGATTTCAATTTTTCCACATCCTCACCAGCACCTGTGATTTTTCTGTTTTTTGATAGTGGCCATCCTAACAGGTGTGGCATGATATCTCATTAGGCCAAAGGTCAGATTATTTTATTTTTTTATTTTTTTATTTTTTTGGAGATGGAGTCTTGCTGTGTCACGCAGGCTGGAGTGCAATGGCGCTATCTTGGCTCGCTGCAATGTCCACCTCCTGGGTTCAAGTGATTCTCCTCCTTCAGCCTCCCAAGTAGCTGGGATTACTGGGATTACTGGGATTACAGCCTTCAAGTACTTTTTTGTATTTTTAGTAGAGACAGGATTTCACCATATTGGCCAGACTGGTATTGAACTCCTGACCTCAGGCGATCCGCCTGCCTCGACCTTCCAAAGTGCTAGGATTATAGGTGTGAGCCACCACACCCAGCAGGACTGATTGTTATTTAATTCTGTCTTGCATTTGAGTTAGTTGTTTACATGTCTATTTCTTCACTAATCATAGAGTAGAAACTTTACTTGTAGTAACCTCATAGTGCCTAGTACCTAGTAGGTGTTCAATGCGTATTTATATTTAATTCCTGTTAGCAGGTTATCTATGTCCTGTTGGTTATACATCTGTCAGCATGTATGGAAAGTGCTGATGTTTTCAACACCAGCCATATACTTCTTTTTTAATAGAAAAATATGGACTGTGTTTCAATATTATCCCTTTTCCCATGGAATTCTATTTTGTTGGGGTAATTATTCTATTACTGTTCCAAAATGAAAGTTTTAAAAAAGAAATATTAACACATAATTATATTGCTTTGTGTGTAATAGCTTTGTTTTAACATGAAATGCTACATTCTACAAATCAACATGTAAATACTTACATATATTATGTTTGTCTACATATAATAATATATATAGGAGAAAGTACTTTGCATATGATGAATTGAACTTTGCACTAATGACAACTCAAAGTAAAGAAACAAACTTGTTGAAAGCAACTGGAACTACATGATTTATTGAACACAATGGGATGAAAATAAGACTTTTTACCTTTCTTTTTTAGTGTTGTACTCTAAGGTTCTCAACATTTTCTATTACAGCTTACTAAAGTGAATCAATAAATCTCTACATTTTACTTGCAATGTTATTTTATCTTTCTCTTGGACGTCTGCTCATACTTCATCCTTCTGAGAAATTTTAAAAGGCTGTTTCCCTCCTAAGATTGCCTGTTACAGCTGATGACCAGAAAAGATATGTGCAAAATAGAAAATGGGAGGACAGCAGGGCTATTACATATGGTCCAGTCACATTAGCTTAGATCAAAAGTGCTTATTCTGTTTTTTATCCCATGTAACCTGATCCTTGGAATCTGACTTTAGGCAAACAAAGAAAGCACAAGCTCAGTGGGACAATTACAAGGTCACAGTTGAATTTTTTAGGACTTGAATTGAACCTTGTCTAGAGTGACAAGGTTGGGTACCATATGTCAATACTAGTGAAAAAAATGCACAAAAAGATGCACAATAGGAGATAGAATTCCCTAACAAAAAGGACAGCAACTTTAATATATGGCTAAATTCAATATTTATGCAATAATTACAAAAATAATCCTCAAAAAAGGCACCAATAGATTATAAGCTATTCTGGTAAAATGTCTGTGTTGCCCTTTATTAGTAGAATATGTCAGCAGCTGTGCTTGACATGATCGAACAGGATGGTTTATGTTGCATTGCACTTACTCTTCCCTATTCCTTTGTATACAGCAAAGTAGGATATCTGCAGGCCTCACCATTCTCTGCAAGCAATGAAGCCACATTAACATTAATGCCTGCATTTTGCTGCTTTGTAGCGCTTTTCTGTACAACTGTGGGACATCAATTTTTTCCTTCGCCCATTTAAAATCTCCCCTGTTTATTTCTAGGCATCTCTGGGAGGGTTCTTATAACGTCTGAAGAAGAATCCCATTAGTCTGCTTTTGTCTCTGATGTCAGCTGCTCATGAGTCACTGTTGGAAGTGTCTCAGCACTGTCACTGCTGCTGGTGCCGTGCTGAGCATCTCAGTCCATTCTGTTGCCCCCTCCATAACTGTCCCACATTTTAGCGCTTGGGCTCTACTAGGCCTGTGTAAATCGTAAGTCTCATGGAATTCCTCTTAAACACAGCTTTTCTAGCTTCTACCTTCAACCTTCAGCTATTCGCTAATTTCTACCTTCCATATTCCACACTCTGCCCTTTACACACACACACACACACTCACACACACATTCACACACACATCCCTCATACCGTTTGCACAGTTCAGACACTCAAGAGTCAAACCTCCCCTTAAACCTAAAACAAGAGTCCTTCCTCATTTCAACTTAAACAAATGGGTTTGGAGGAGGAGGGGCGGGGCACATTCCATGTATTTGCAGTCATTGTTTAGGTTCCACATGAATATCCAACCTGATACTCATGATATAAGAGACAGGGAAAATCAGGGTAAAACAGATTAGATAGGGAAATGAGAGCATAAAATAGGAAGAGATGAGCTCAGTCATTGCAGCCTCTTGGAAAGTAAAAGGAATGGAAGTGACAAACAGTAGTGCTTAGGAGTACAGACTGCTGGGTTTCAAATCTAGCTCTACTACTTATATGATTTGGGACAAGTTACTAAAATCCTCTGCATCTATTTTTTTCTCATCTGCAAATTGGGAATAATAATAGTATCTATCTCACAGGATTTTAGTGAGGATTAAATTAGTAAACATATGCAAAGTACTTATGAAGGGCGATATACCTATTGACTATTATTAATTATTATTGTTTGCCATGAAAACTATCAATGAATCCTAGATTCTATATCCATGCCTTAATCAGGAGGTGAATTAATTCATGTGTATATGCCCATCTTGAAGCCACGATCAACATTTCTGAATCCAGAGACTGTCGTGTTTAGCAGGTTGTTAAAACATCCCACTCTTCTTAGAGTCTGAAACCCTCAACCCTGTTCATCAATGCTATTCTTATGATTTCACTAGGCTCCTGTGCCATAGATAATCCCTGCCTTTCTGTTGCTCCGAACCTGCTACCCCTGCCTTCTTGAACTTTTCAGATTGGCCTCCTTATCTATTTCTCATCAAAGAGGATCTTCCACATGTCTTCTGCTTAGCTGGACTTGTGGTCTTGGTCTCTCTGAGTCAGTAATCTCCTGTTGAAGCTGTACCCTGCCATGACAGGACTGAATATTTGGAGATTACAAGCAGATGGATTGTGATGAATATGATCTATTTTGCCCTCGCTCATCTCAGTAACAGGTGGCTGCTCAGCCAGCTGGGGTCTTCTTGAGGACACTCTCCCAGGCCTCCCTCTGACCATATGCACTCCCGTCCAGATGGTGACATGGTTCCCCAGAGTCCTGAATCAATGTGACAAGAGATGGCAGGCCTATGCTGATTTTGCCTAGGGTCTAATACAAGCATGCAGTTTTTAAATTTTATTTTCTAATTTGGGAAAAAGGAACAAACCCTATGTGAAAATCATGTTCACAATGTGGTTTCAAATTCTCTCACGGGAAGTCTAAGTTTGTGTGATTAAATTAACATTCATAAATGCCAAGACAAGGAAACAAATTAATTTAACTGTTGGAAAAGATAGAGATGATTTGGGATCATCTAATAAGCTAATGTATTTGATGATTTACTTCACTGATCTGCTTTCTCTGTGTAAAGATTCTTGCTACATTAAAATAGGGGTAAACATGTTTATTCTGTTAAGATTCAACTTGGTAAGAGGTGGAGACAAGTTGCTTTCACTTAAGGTTAAAATAACTACTTTACGCTGTATTCCAGAACTAACTTACTTTCAAACAAATTATGGCTTACAAGAAGAGTACATATTTGCTTACAGTTCTCTCTGCTTATACAGTGTGTTTTCTGATGCATTTATGCAAGTGTTGATTAAATCCTTCATGCTTCTTGAATGCTTATTATCATTGAATTGTTGGTTAAGAAAATCAGAGAGAAAAATGTTCCAGGACGAAGACATAGACATTATTGAGGCCTAAAAAAGAATCAATGATAAGGATATTATTTAAGAGGTTGAAAATTCATAATAACTGCAGGGGGAACAGTTTATGGATGTTTTTCCAGTTAATTTTAAAACCTTAGCTATTTAAAATTTCAGTATTAATATTTTTAATTATGAGCTTTGTAATATCTAGAACCACAAAGATTGTAAGTCCTATAAGATTGATCTATCTATCTACCTATCTACTTTCTGATAAGGTAGCATACCTATCTTTTGGATGTGTGTACCTTTAGCATATGACATTAAAAGTTTTAGTAACATTCTTCTAAGTAACATGGCTTCTTCTTGACATGACACTATTCTGCTGATGATCTCCAATGTTTCCCTTGTGCATCATCTATGTTCAATGTGTCTGCTATTGTTTATTTCTTGCCCTGCAGATTAAGCTCAGTGAAGAGGAAAGAAAGGATAGGAAAGGAGAGAAAACTAATAAAGTACAGAAAGATCAGGATAACAGCAATAATGTTGCCCAAATAATGTTCAATATTTGTGTTAAAGGATAATATTTTTAAAAAGAGAAAATTATGACTCCTATAAATATGAAATGAATAT
Source organism: Symphalangus syndactylus (assembly GCF_028878055.3). NCBI lineage: Eukaryota > Metazoa > Chordata > Mammalia > Primates > Hylobatidae > Symphalangus > Symphalangus syndactylus. Next base: position 67,638,326 of record NC_072435.2, read on the forward strand.
ATGTCAAAAATTTTATTTCACTTTTTAATTAATGAGAACCAGTAAGATGTTACAACTGGTTAAAAGGAGAATTTAACTTACAACAATTTATATTTTCCTTTGGACAAAGTCTATTTGCATTTTTTTTTTTTTTTTTTTTTTTTGAGACGGAGTCTCGCTTTGTCGTCGCCCAGGCTGGAGTGCAGTGGCGCAATCTCGGCTCACTGCAAGCTCCGCCTCCCGGGTTCACGCCATTCTCCTGCCTCAGCCTCTCCGAGTAGCTGGGACTACAGGCGCCCGCCACCACGCCCGGCTAATTTTTTTTTGTATTTTTAGTAGAGACGGGGTTTCACCATGGTCTTGATCTCCTGACCTCGTGATCCGCCCGCCTCGGCCTCCCAAAGTGCTGGGATTACAAGCGTGAGCCACCGCGCCCGGCCTATTTGCATTTTTATGAACAGGAATCATTTACATAACTTTCAACAAGAAACATTTTCATTACTATCAGTTTTCTAAATAGTATAGTCAAAACAACCAAAGGTAGAGATAATCTTAATGGTTGAGGGTTGACACCAACTTCTTTTCTTTTTCCTTTTTCTTTTTTTTTTTTTTATTATTATTATACTTTAGGTTTTAGGGTACATGTGCACAATGTGCAGGTTTGTTACATATGTATCCATGTGCCATGTTGATTTCCTGCACCCATATCTCCTAATGCTGTCCCTCCCCCCTCCCCCAACCCCACAACAGTCCCTGGAGTGTGATGTTCCCCTTCCTGTGTCCATGAGTTCTCATTGTTCAATTCCCACCTATGAGTGAGAACATGCGGTGTTTGGTTTTTTGTCCTTGTGATAGTTTACTGAGAATGATGTTTTCCAGTTTCATCCATGTCCCTACAAAGGACATGAACTCATCATTTTTTATGGCTGCATAGTATTCCATGGTGTATATGTGCCACATTTTCTTAATCCAGTCTATCGTTGTTGGACATTTGGGTTGGTTCCAACTCTTTGCTATTGTGAATAGTGCCGCAATAAACATACGTGTGCCTGTGTCTTTATAGCAGCATGATTTATAGTCCTTTGGGTATATACCCAGTAATGGGATGGCTGGGTCAAATGGTATTTCTAGTTCTAGATCCCTGAGGAATCGCCACACTGACATCCACAATGGTTGAACTAGTTTACAGTCCCACCAACAGTGTAAAAGTGTTCCTATTTCTCCACATCCTCTCCAGCACCTGTTGTTTCCTGATTTTTTAATGATGGCCATTCTAACTGGTGTGAGATGGTATCTCACTGTGGTTTTGATTTGCATTTCTCTGATGGCCAGTGATGATGAGCATTTCTTCATGTGTTTTTTGGCTGCATAAATGTCTTCTTTTGAGAAGTGTCTGTTCATGTCCTTCACCCACTTTTTGATGGGGTTGTTTGTTTTTTTCTTGTAAATTTGTTTGAGTTCATTGTAGATTCTGGATATTAGCCCTTTGTCAGAGAAGTAGGTTGCAAAAATTTTCTCCCATTCCTTAGGTTGCCTGTTCACTCTGATGGTAGTTTCTTTCGCTGTGCAGAAGCTCTTTAGTTTAATTGGATCCCATTTGTCAATTTTGGCTTTTGTTGCCATTGCTTTTGGTGTTTTAGACATGAAGTCCTTGCCCATGCCTATGTCCTGAATGGTCATGCCTATGTCCTGAATGGTATTGCCTAGGTTTTCTTGTAGGATTTTAATGGTTTTAGGTCTAACATTTAAGTCTTTAATCCATCTTGAATTAATTTTTGTATAAGGTGTAAGGAAGGGATCCAGTTGCAGCTTTCTACATATGGCTAGCCAGTTTTCCCAGCACCATTTATTAAATAGGGAATGCTTTCCCCATTTCTTGTTTTTGTCAGGTTTGTCAAAGATCTGATAGTTGTAGATATGCGGCATCATTTCTGAGGGCTCTGTTCTGTTCCATTGATCTATGTCTCTGTTGTGGTACCAGTACCATGCTGTTTTGGTTACTGTAGCCTTGTAGTGTAGTTTGAATTCAGGTAGCGTGATGCCTCCAGCTTTGTTCTTTTGGCTTAGGATTGACTTGGCGATGCGGGCTCTTTTTTGGTTCCATAGGAAACTTAAATTCGTTTTTTCCAATTCTGTGAAGAAAGTCATTGGTAGCTTGATGGGGATGGCATTGAATCTATAAATTACCTTGGGCAGTATGGCCATTTTCACGATATTGATTCTTCCAACCCATGAGCATGGAATGTTCTTCCATTTGTTTGTATCCTCTTCTATTTCATTGAGCAGTGGTTTGTAGTTCTTCTTGAAGAGGTCCTTCACGTCCCTTGTAAGTTGGATTCCTAGGTATTTTATTCTCTTTGAAGCAATTGTGAATGGGAGTTCACTCATGATTTGGCTCTCTGTTTGTTTGTGATTGGTGTACAAGAATGCTTGTGATTTTTGTACATTGATTTTGTATCCTGAGACTTTGCTGAAGTTGCTAATCAGCTTAAGGAGATTTTGGGCTGAGACAATGGGGTTTTCTAGATATACAATCATATCATCTGCAAACAGGGACAATTTGACTTCCTCTTTTCCTAATTGAATACCCTTTATTTCCTTCTCCTGCCTGATTGCTCTGGCCAGAACTTCCAGCACTATGTTGAATAGGAGCGGTGAGAGAGGGCATCCCTGTCTTGTGCCAGTTTTCAGAGGGAATGCTTCCAGTTTTTGCCCATTCAGTATGATATTGGCTGTGGGTTTGTCATAGATAGCTCTTATTATTTTGAGATACGTCCCATCAATACCTAATTTATTGAGAGTTTTTAGCATGAAGGGTTGTTGAATTTTGTCAAAGGCCTTTTCTGCATCTATTGAGATAATCATGTGGTTTTTGTCTTTGGTTCTGTTTATATGCTGGATTACATTTATTGATTTGCATATGTTGAACTAGCCTTGCATCCCAGGGAAGAAGCCCACTTGATTATGGTGGATAAGCTTTTTGATGTGCTGCTGAATTCGGTTTGCCAGTATTTTATTGTGGATTTTTGCATCAATGTTCATCAAGGATATTGGTCTGAAATTCTCTTTTTTGGTTATGTCTCTGCCAGGCTTTGGTATCAGCACGATGCTGGCTTCATAAAATGTGTTAGGGAGGATTCCCTCTTTTTCTATCGATTGGAATAGTTTGAGAAGGAATGGTACCAGTTCCTCCTTGTACCTCTGGTAGAATTCGGCTGTGAATCCATCAGGTCCTGGACTTTTTTGGTTGGTAAGCTATTGATTATTGCCACAATTTCAGAACCTGTTATTGGTCTATTCAGAGATTCAACTTCTTCCTGGTTTAGTCTTGGGAGGGTGTATTTGTCGAGGAACTTATCCATTTCTTCTAGATTTTCTAGTTTATTTGCATAGAGGTGTTTGTAGTATTCTCTGATGGTAGTTGTATATCTGTGGGATCGGTAGTGATATCCCCTTTTTCATTTTTTATTGCATCTATTTGATTCTTCTCTCTTTCCTTCTTTATTAGTCTTGCTAGCGGTCTATCAATTTTGTTGATCATTTCAAAAAACCAGCTTCTGGATTCATTAATTTTTTGAAGGGTTTTTTGTGTCTCTATTTCCTTCAGTTCTGCTCTGATTTTAGTTATTTCTAGCCTTCTGCTAGCTTTTGAATGTGTTTGCTCTTGCTTTTCTAGTTCTTTTAATTGTGATGTTAGGGTGTCAATTTTGGATCTTTCCTGCTTTCTCTTGTGGGCATTTAGTGCTATAAATTTCCCTCTACACACTGCTTTGAACGTGTCCCAGAGATTCTGGTATGTTGTGTCTTTGTTCTCATTGGTTTCAAAGAACATCTTTATTTCTGCCTTCATTTCATTATGTACCCAATAGTCATTCAGGAGCAGGTTGTTCAGTTTCCATGTAGTTGAGCGGTTTTGAGTGAGTTTCTTAATCTTGAGTTCTAGTTTGATTGCACTGTGTTCTGAGAGACAGTTTGTTATAATTTCTGTTCTTTTACATTTGTGAGGAGAGATTTACTTCCAACTATGTGGTCAATTTTGGAATAGGTGTGGTGTGGTGCTGAAATGAATGTATATTCTGTTGATTTGGGGTGGAGAGTTCTGTAGATGTCTATTAGGTCCACTTTGTGCAGAGCTGAGTTCAATTCCTGGATATCCTTGTTAACTTTCTGTCTCATTGATCTGTCTAATGTTGACAGTGGGGTGTTAAAATCTCCCATTATTATTGTGTGGGAGTTTAAGTCCCTTTGTAGGTCACTTAGGACTTGCTTTATGAATCTGGGTGCTCCTGTGTTGGGTGCATATATATTTAGGATAGTTAGCTCTTCTTGTTGAATTGATCCCTTTACCATTATGTAATGGCCTTCTTTTCTCATTTGATCTTTGTTGGTTTAAAGTCTATTTTATCAGAGACTAGGATTGCAACCTCTGCCTTTTTTTGTTTTCCATTTGCTTGATAGATCTTCCTCCATCCCTTTATTTTGAGTCTATGTGTGTCTCTGCACGTGAGATGGGTTTCCTGAATACAGCACACTGATGGGTCTTGACTCCTTATCCAGTTTGCCAGTCTGTGTCTTTTAATTGGAGCATTTAGCCCATTTACATTTAATGTTAATATTGTTATGTGTGAATCTGATCCTGTCATTATGATGTTGATTATTTTGCTCGTTAGTTGATGCAGTTTCTTCCTAGCCTCGGTGGTCTTTATAATTTGGCATGTTTTTGCAGTGGCTGGTACCGGTTGTTCCTTTCCATGTTTAGTGCTTCCTTCAGGAGCTCTTTTAGGGCAGGCCTGGTGGTGACAAAATCACTCAGTGTTTGCTTGTCTGTAAAGTATTTTATTTCTCCTTCACTTATGAAGCTTAATTTGGCTGGATATGAAATTCTGGGTTGAAAATTCTTTTCTTTAAGAATGTTGAATATCGGCCCCCACTCTCTTCTGGCTTGTAGGGTTTCTGCCGAGAGATCAGCTGTTAGTCTGATGGGCTTCCCTTTGTGGGTAACCCGACCTTTCTCTCTGGCTGCCCTTAACATTTTTTCCTTCATTTCAACTTTGGTGAATCTGACAATTATGTGTCTTGGAGTTGCTCTTCTGGAGGAGTATCTTTGTGGCGTTCTCTGTATTTCCTGAATCTGAATGTTGGCCTGCCTTGCTAGATTGGGGAAGTTCTCCTGGATAATATCTTGCAGAGTGTTTTCCAACTTGGTTCCATTCTCCCCGTCATTTTCAGGTACACCAGTCAGATGTAGGTTTGGTCTTTTCACATAGTCCCATATTTCTTGGAGGCTTTGTTCGTTTCTTTTTATTCTTTTTTCTCTAAACTTCCCTTCTCTCTTCATTTCATTCATTTCATCTTCCATCAGCGATACCCTTTCTTCCAGTTGATCGCATCCATTACCGAGGCTTCTGCCATCTTCCTGTAGTTCTCGAAACTTGGCTTTCAGCTCCATCAGCTCCTTTAAGCCCTTCTCTCCATTGGTTATTCTAGTTATCCATTCGTCTAATTTTTTTTCAAAGTTTTTAACTTCTTTGCTATTGTTTTGAATTTCCTCCCGTAGCTCAGAGTAGTTTGATTGTCTGAAGCCTTCTTCTCTCAACTCGTCAAAGTCATCCTCCATCCAACTTTGTTCCGTTGCTGGTGAGGAACTGCGTTCCTTTGGAGGAGGAGAGGTGCTCTTCTTTTTAGAGTTTCCAGTTTTTCTGCTCTGTTTTTTCCCCATCTTTGTGGTTTTATCTACTTTTGGTCTTTGATGATGGTGATGTACAGATGGGTTTTTGGTGTGGATGTCCTTTCTGTTTGTTAGTTTTCCTTCTACCAGACAGGACCCTTAGCTGCAGGTCTGTTGGAGTTTACTAGAGGTCCACTCCAGACCCTGTTTGGCTGGGTGTCAGCAGCAGTGGCTGCAGAACAGCGGATTTTCGTGAGACCACAAATTCAGCTGTCTGATAGTTCCTCTGGAAGTTTTGTCTCAGAGGAGTACCTGGCCGAGTGAGGTGTCAGTGTGTCCCTACTGGGGGGGTGCCTCCCAGTTAGGCTGCTCAGGGGTGAGGGACCCCCTTTAGGAGGCAGTCTGTCTGTTCTCAGATCTCTAGCTGCGTGCTGGGAGAACCACTGCTCTCTTCAAAGCTGTCAGTCAGACAGGGACATTTAAGTCTGTGGAGGTTCCTGCTGACTTTTTGTTTGTCTGTGCCCTGCCCCCAGAGGTGGAGCCTACAGAGGCAGGCAGGCCTCCTTGAGCTGTGGTGGGCTCCACCCAGTTCGAGCTTCCTGGCTGCTTTGTTTACCTAAGCAAGCCTGGGCAATGGCGGGCGCCCCTCCCCCAGCCTTGCTGCCGCCTTGCAGTCTGATCTCAGACTGCTGTGCTAGCAATCAGGGAGACTTCGTGGGCATAGGACCCTCCGAGCCAGGTGCGGGACACAATCTCCTGGTGTGCTGTTTTCCAGGCCCGTTGGCAAAGCGCAGTATTAGGGTGGGACTGACCCGATTTTCCAGGTGCTGTCTGTTACCCCTTTCTTTGACTAGGAAAGGGAACTCCCTGACCCCTTGTGCTTCCCGAGTGAGGCAATGCCTCGCCCTGCTTTGGCTCGTGCACAGTGCGCTTCACCGACTGTCCTGCACCCACTGTTTGGCACTCCCTAGTGAGATGAAACCAGTACCTCAAACAGAAATGCAGAAATCACCCGTCTTCTGTGTTGCTCAGGCTGGGAGCTGTAGACCAGAGCTGTTCCTGTTTGGCTATCTTGGCTCCACCCCCCCCGTCTGAATTCCTCTTTTTCCTTTTTCTTTCAACTATTTTTAAATCATTCATAATACTTTCTGATTCATACACATAATGCCTAAATCTCAACATAATATTCATAAGGCAAAAAATTTCAAAAGGAGTGTTGCTTTATTTAAAAACTAATGAAATTTAGAAACTTAGCAGCTGGCTGGCCCTGTAATTGATGCCTATCCGTTGATTCGACCACCCTCCTAGACCTGACTCCAGTATTTGTTTCCTCACACTTAAAGGAAACTCAATGAGTCAGGTGAGTACTGTGTAAACAGGAACCCTCTGTCTTTTTCCTGCTTCTGGACAAAGCTTTGCTTGCCAGCCCAGCTCTTTTGGATGACAGAGGTTTCACACTAGGAGTGGCAAGCAGAGATGACAAGAGACCACCATTCCCAGTTCTGTTGCAGTGGTGCTAAGTTTCTGCCCAAAGGGACGGCAAGCCATGAGGACGATGGGCTTCATAGTTCTGGTTGAAGGGACTTACTTTGTATGTAACAGATGGAAAAATATATACTGTGCAAAAAGTAACCATGAAAGAGCTGAAATGGCTATGCTAATATTAGATAAAGTAGACTTTAAAACTAAAAAATATTTCTAATGATAAAGAGGAACATTTTATGAAGATAAAATAGTCGATCTATCAGGAAGATATAATAATCATATATTCATCAAGCTTTTGATAATTTAATCAGTGATCAAAGAACAACAGTGTACCATTTCTAAAATATTCAGAGGTGTTGATAATACACATTAATTCCAACAATTATTCATCACTATTTTGGTCCAGGAATTATGACAGGCCCCGGGGATGCAAAGCTATATAGATTGCTAGTCTTGAAGAATTCAGGAGATATAGGTATTTTAAAAACTTACTAGTTTAATAATCTAATGTGATAAGGGATTTTATAGAGTATTTGGAGAAAGTATTTTAACAAAAAAGACTAATTTAATACAATAATAGAATAAAGCTAATTTACCCTATAGATGAAGTCTTACAAAATGCATTTATAACATTATTTCACTTGATTGTCGTAACTACTTGCTCTTATGTGGCTGAAACACTTGAAGTTCAGAAAAGCCAAGTCCAAAAAACTGATATGCAAATATGTTTATAATATATCAAAGAAAAAAACCTGTCTACAGAGCTATGTGCACTATGTAATCCCACTAAAATGTATACATGCATATATATATATATATATATATATACACAAAAATTAGAATACATTCACAGAAAATAGGGTTTGGAAGCATAAACCAGCATGCTAGAAGTAGTTGTTTTGGAATAAATAGAATTATGAATGTATTTTGTTTTATTATTTTTTCATGTACATATTTTCTGATTTTTCTCTAATGAACATGTATTCATTGGCTTAGAATTAATGTATTGGCTTATACGTGTTAAACTGACAAAACAATAAAATCGAACCCAAATGTAAGAAGATAAAACTATAACACTCTTAGAAGACTTAGGAGTTAGTCTTTATGATTGACTTTTTAGATAAAATGCCAAAGGTACAAGCAACCTAAGAAAAAAAAAAGATAAATTGAACTTCATTCAAAGTAAAACATTGTGGTATGAATAATAACATCAGGAAGTTAAAAGAATCCACACAATGAAAGAAAATGTTTTCAAACCACATATCTGATAAGGAACTGGTATCCAGATTACATAAATATCACTTACAATTCAATGACAATATAACAAATAACCCATTAAAATGTGTAAAGTGTTAGACATTTCTCCCAAGAAGCTATACAAATGATTAATAAGCATCATCAGTTATTAAGGAAATGCAAATTAAACTACAATGAGATACCCCTTAAAATCCACTAGGATGGTTATAATGTAAGAGATAGACAATAACAAGTGATGGCAAAAGTATGGAAAAATTGATATTCTTATAAATTGCTAGTGAATGTACAATGGCACAACCACTTTGAAAAAGTTTGGCAGTTCCTTAAAATGCTAAACATAGAGTTATCATAGAATCCAGCAGTCACACTCCTTGGCATATACCTGGGAAATGAAAACACATATCCACACAAGAACTTGTACATGAATGCTCATAGCAGCGTTATTCATAATACTGAAAAAGTAAAAACAATTCAAATGTCTATTACCTGATAAGTAGATAAGTAAAATATAGTACATCCATACAATGGGATATTATTTGGCAATAGGAGGAATGAAATACTGATACATGCTACAATATAGATAAATCTTTTCCATGTTAAGCTAAATGAAAGAAGATAGTCACAAAAGATTACATGTTTTATATATATATATATGATTCCATTTCTGTGAAATGTCCAGAATAGACAAACCTATAAAGATAGCAAGTAGACTAGTGGTTACCTTGAGATGAGGGTGGGGGAGTGTATTGCGAGTGACTGTTAATGGGTATTGGTTACTTTTAGTGGGACACAAAGATGTACAAAAGTAGGTTGTGGTGGTTGTTGCACAATCCTGCAAATATACTAAAAACATTGAAGTGTATACATTAAATGGGTAAATTATACTGCAAATGAATTATATATCAATAAAGCTGTTAAAAGTATCATCTTTTGAGTGCATCACAGTTAGCAAAGGCACTTTTCTAGATATTTCTCTTAAATGCTACAATAAAGTGTGTTGCTATAATACCTATTATTATTTTCAAACAAATTTTAGAGAGGGAACCGAACTTCAAAGAGAGACAGTGACTTGCCCAAGGTGAAATTAGCAGAGCTAGAACAGGGATATTAAATCTTTTTAATTGAAATCTCCTGCCCTTTCCACTGTACCATGCCATTGGTTATATTACACCTGCAACGATCAAATTGCAACATTTTCCATATACTTATCTAACTTATGTGCCTGGATTTGTACTGGAATTTTGTAAAATTCAAAAGCAAATTACTTGGCATTATTTGCATGCCATAACATAAAACAAAATTTGTTTAAACTTCTGTGAGCCAATTAAAAGGATTACATATGAGTTGAATAATTAATTTTATTATGGTACAACCCAAATCACATGGATTATCTAATTGGGAACTGAGGGGGAAAATGAGCTTTATATAACTAATACTTTAGATCTCCTTAACTTCTATATGCATATTTAGTATGTTAAAATTCCAAATTAAAAATAAAACACAAGCTGCAAAGTGAATGAAAACAGTGACAGCCCTTTTAATCCTTGGTCAGTGATACATAATTAGATATTTATATTTTTAGGAAAGTTAAAATTTTGTACACTTTACTCAATGAAAATCAAGAATAAATAGCTTGATAATTTTATTATAGTTTGTGGGAGAGTGCCTTAGAAAGGGTAAAGGGTTAATATACTTATTAATCTGGCTAACATTTTTTAGAGAGGGCACGAAGATCTTCTAAATTCTGCTGCAGTTCTCTTTCCAAAGCACTGCATTCTGAATACTGAAACACAGCACTTCGTAGAATGTAAAATAAAACCATTAGTTCTCTTTGACCCTATTCCAGGATAATTTGACTAGAAATTAATAACTGTCAACTAGAGATATTTCACTGGCACTAAGGCAAAATGATGCGTAATTCCTCCTTTAGGTTACTCACATTGCACACCACATTTACATTTGAAAATTAAGTTACTGGCTGGAGTGAGGAAAAGGATTTTAATCTGCAAAACAATTATTGCTTTTTTCTGAGGTCATGAATTTGGTTTTCTAGATATTTTGAAGTGCTGGCTCACTCAATTGCTGAGTAACAAGGCTCTAATGATAAGGTTTCAATGACTTTGTAATAAAGTATTCAGTGTTTTACATTTGAATGGATCTTTACAAGATATTTGGAACAAAATTATCCCATGATAACAATATAAAACAATAAAAACAAATAAAATCATTGATACATAATGTTTACCTAGTGCTAAATACATGGATATGTTTTTGAAGAAAAAAACAGACCCTATAAGACAAAACTTAAATTGTGATTAAAATCCATATTTAATTATACTTTTTCTCCTTTGAGATAATTTCTCTTCATCCTACTCCTGGCCAAAGAAACAAAATATTTTTTGTTTATATATATATTCTCCTATGCTACAGCAGCAATAGTCCTGAATCTCTGAAAGCTTTGTAGACATCATTAGAAAGAAAGAATTGTGTCTTTTTCACTTTTTAATTCCATGCAAATGATCATTTATTGAGTGCCTTCTTTGTGTTAGGTGCTCCCCATACATGACCTAGTTGCCAGTGATGGGAAGCATATGGGTTAGAGCCAGCTCAGGTTCCTAATTCATTATACACTTTTCTGCCACTTCATTCAACAACTATTTGCTCATCTTCAACTGCCCTTAGCAAATCGTCATGACACTAGTGTAGTTTGGGATCCCACAGCTTTGTTTTCAAGGCTTATTATGATTTAGATAAATTTGGGCTCATGAGGCAGCTTTGTTTGGTGTCTTCAGCAGGAGTTTAAAAGGACAGATGGAAATGTGCTCATGGCATATCAATGCCTTGGAATTCACTTGATGGCAGCAGTGACACCTGAATTCCTGGGATGGGGGTGGTTGGCGCTCAGAAATGGTTGAAGACTGACAGTTTGAAAACTAAGCAGCTACCTTTGAATATGGAAGAGGATTGTGGTTATGTTAATATTTCACTTCTGAATATGCACTTTTGCCAAAAGGAAAAATTTGGATGGGCTATAGATTTAGTTGGAAAAACTTGGGGTATTGTAACAAGACAAAGCTGGGTTTACATGTCATCTCTTCTGTTCTACTAAATGACGTTAGGTAAGTTAGTCAACGTGAGTCTTTTTCTTCGTTTGTAAGATGTAGATTGTCATAGTGATTAAATTAGACTATACAAAGACTTAGATAGAAGGCATTTGTGTGTTAGCGAGCTTTATACTTTCCAGAAATCTAGTGAATAAGGAAAACCAAGGAAAGACTGGGTAGATTTTGTGTTCGATTCTATGAGACTTCTAGGCTAGCAGCCTGGAATTCATGTGTAGTTACTAAAGCATGCCAGCTCTGTAGTATTTTATGATTTACTGAGCATTGTCAACCCATTATTTCACTTTATTCTTATGAAATCCTTTTGGTAGATGTAGGGCTAGCATTTTACATGTATACTATTTAAATAGATGAGGGGACTGATGTTCACAGAAGTCTTGTGACTTAGCCAAAGTCATAGAATTGTTAGGAGAAGCCAAGATAAAAGTCAGGTCTCCTGTCTTCAGCAGTGCCTTCATTAGGGGCCTCTTCTGAGAGGAGGGAAGGAATATGGTGGTCTTGCAAGGTTCATGGCATTCAGATCAATTGAACCTACAATTTCTACTTCATTTATTCTCCTGTAAAATATGTGCCTTAAATAGAAAAAAAATACCTTTTAAGGGAAAACACAGAACACATTCTAGTAATATTTTTGTACGCTTGACAATTTATGCTGATTGATTTGTTGTGTCACCAAATATCATTTCTATATTTTCAATTACCATTTACATTTCCTCTAAGATTTTATACCAGTCTAGTCATCTAATGAATTAAATTTGCATTCATTTCACTTCAGAAAGGTTGAGAGAATTTCCTATTATGAATAATTTAACAGAAAAAATTTACATAAATTGAATTCTTCGAATTTCGTTTTAATGGTATTGGCCATGAAAAGTAAACAGCAACTTAACTTCATGGGTATTTTTGCATTTTGTGTCTGAACAGATTTTAAGGTAATGATAGTTTTTTTTTTAAGTAAGGTTGTATTAAAGAAATTGTTCATATGAGCAATTATAGTTTTCTGATTTTACTATATACTCCATAAATGATTTCTTTTGGAATTTCAGTGTACATTGCTGTCCTAAGAAAAGAAAATAGGAAGTGGATAATGTTTACGGATAAGAAATCTTAAAAAAAGAAGAGCAGAAATGAAGGTATAGGGAACAGGTTCATATACACAATATCTTTACTCTTTCCTGCTCAGGAAATCAGGCCTAGTAATGAACTTTGATTGTTCCATTCAATTTCAGCTAGTAGCTGTAATGAATCAAGTTACTCTATAACCTCATTAATACTAAATACCTCCCTTTCTAGCCTTTGGTTTCCTAAATAACTATCCATCCACATCTTGGTTAAGGACTTTTCCTAGTGCCTTTAGTAATTAATGTATGGTAGCATTACTCAACAGCTTCTTAAAAAGCCAAAGATCATTTACTATATTTGGAAAAATTCAATGGATATCTGACAGCACGTGAGAGTTCCTTGCATCTGTCAATCTCTTATTTGGTCATCAATGTGCAGTCTGTCAGTTAGATGGTCTCTGTAGGTAGAAGTAAGCCTTGTTAATCTCTATAAAACCCAGAAATCCCTGCTCCATCATTCCAACTTAATGGCTGATTTTTATGCTGGAAGAACAGTGCATATACATTTAAAGTAGCAAGATCTCTGTAGATTCAACAGAATGCTAAGTGAAACAGAGATGCTTTCATTGCACAATATAATGAATCAGAAACATGAGAAACATAAAAATTTTAAAAACCTAAGCCTAAATGTCAGATTGCAGAACAACAACCCAAGTTTTTTACTATGTTTGATGGGAAGATGTTAGAACAAAATATTGCACTTATCTTACAGAAACCTGGAGTCACACATACTCATTTATTTCTGCATATTAAGACAAACTTTAAGATTAGTATTAAATTTTAAATTGTCTATAACAAAAATGTATAATGATTATGATTGATTATGTAGGTCACTTCATGATCTAGCAATGGCAAATAAGTAGTGTACATCAGTAGGCTTGAATTTTACTTTCATTCACGGTCATTCATTTATTGGAACAGATGTGTAATAAAACATTACACATCTGTTCAAATAAAGATACTAATGTGAGTTATAGATAATATAGGCACAGAGAAAATGTGAAGTTACTTTCCATATGATCACAATTTTGTATCAGTGAGATTTTAAAAGGAAAATAATAGAAAATTTTATCATTGTGGCTTCTGGATCAGGTATAAATTTCATCAAACAAGTTTGATTAAAAATGTAGCTTATGGTTATGTATGATTACGAGCTCTCAGCTAAAGGAAATGCAAAGTTGGGAGAATTGTCACTTTGATATTCTTCTTCTAACATAAAATACCAAATACAATGGCCTTTCTCAGACTATATATTCCTACAATTTCTTACATTTTCATGATACTGTTTTTTTTTTCTCATTCGTCAATTTGAATAACCCCATGTATTAGTTTCTTAAGGTTACCGTAATAAATTACTACTAACTGGGTGGTTCAGGACAACAAAAATATATTCTCTCAGAATTTTAGAGCCTAGAAGTTTGAAATCAAAGTATCAGCAGGGTTGGTTTCTTCTGGAGGCTCTAAGGGGGGTTGCATCCCAGCCCTTTCTCCTAGCTTCTGGGGGCTTTGGGCAATCCTTGATATTCCTTCGTTTATACTGCATACACATAACTCTAATTCATCTCTGCCTTCACATGGCCTTCCCATCTGTGACTCAGTGTCTCAATTCTCCTTCTCCCTTCGTCTCATAAGGAGACTTGTTATTGGATTTAGGGCCCACCCAAAATCTGGATGACCTTATCTTATAATCCTTAACCTAATTATATTTACTAAGATGCTTTTTCCAAATAAGATACTGAGGGCTAGGACTTGGACATATCTTTTGGGGAGCTATTATTCAACCCATTTTAACCCCTTATCCCCTAGTTTCACAAATTGGTCAAGTCCAATCTAAATTTTGCCAGATAGCAAAGAAATGAAAGAATCAATGACAATAAAATTTTCACAAAGTCAAATAAATTAAATGTAGAGAATGGTTCTTTATTCTGAGGTTAGTCCTTCCTAGTTTATTCTTATTAAAATGTGATAGTAATAGTAGATGGCAATTATTTTAAAATGTTTTGTGTTTTTTTTTCTTCTTGGCACATTTTGGAAAAGACTGTACTAATGCAATCAAACTCCTAAACTGCTATATCTATCAATTTATTAGGACTCTTATTTGCCAGTGGCCAAAACTCTGTTTCTGAGAATATAGCTGCTTGAAGTTTTGGACTCATTCATCTGACATATATCCTTAAGTGCTTATTTTGTGCCCATCACAGTCTTGCTATAAATAAGACTAAGAATGTTTTTGTTCTCATGAAACCCAAATTGTAGTAATCCACATTTTTTCAACTTGATCACCAAGAGGTAAGAAATCTCCACAGCTACAGTGAGAGTCATTTTCAGGGAAGGATTCCAATTGGCTCAGCCTGAACTATGTGCCTTCCCACCCTTGAACCAATCCCTTTCCCATCTTGGGTCACATGCTCAGCCCTGGGGGTCCACATGATAGGCCTATTGCTAAAAGGAGATGAGAGAAACTGCATAGACAAAAGCAGAAGATGTTGATGACCATTACTAAAGGTCATCACAAAAGTGTGTTTTTGTGCACTACAAGTGCGTAGCATTCAGTTTTGGATTTTCCCTGTTAGTCCATGGTCCTTTTGTCCATCTTGGTATTTATTTCATGCATGTGTTCACTGGAGGTCTGCTGAGATGTTGTACCTGATGTTGGGAATGTAACTATAAATAGAACACAGCTACTTCCCCCACATAAGTCGCAACTTGTAGGCAAGAACAATTGCAAACATTCAATTAAAATATAACACGGTAACTACTCTCATTGGGATATGGGAAAAGCACTGTTTGCAGAAAGAAATAACGAACCAAGCCTGGAATGGGTTAAGATTGACAAATGAAAGAAGCATGGAGTAAGCCTTACAGGCATAAATAAAAAGTGGGATGTGAAAAGGCACAGGCTTTTCAAGGAGTACTGCACACTTTCAGACCAGCTTAGGGTAGTTTAGGATGTGTGCTGGGGAGAGTATGAAATGGGGCCAGAGGTTACAGAGTGAAAGCCTTATATGACTTGGATTGTATCTTTTAACAAGCCTCTTAAATGTCTTTGTGGTGAGTGGATTCTCTTTTCTTCAGTCCTGTAAGTTGTTATCCAATTCTTCTTCTTAATGCTTGTTTTGGTCATGTTATCTTTTTGTTGAAAAACCGACATAGACTGCTATGACCTAAAACATATAGTCTAGGCTTGCAGCTCTTGTTTTAGAGATAATACAAGTGAAGCACTTGAGACAGTGCCTGGCAGGCACATGGTCAGTTCTCATCTCATGTAAATTACTCATGTTATTTGTGTTGTTAGCCTGGCATTCCTGCATTCTCTAGGTTATTTTTTCAATTTTTTCTATCATCACTTTCCAATCTGTCCAAAACCCAAGGAACTCATTGTTTCCCGAATGTGTCTTGTTTCTTTCCAGCTTTGCTCCTGTAGTGTCTTCATAGGTCAGAATCTTACCCATACTTCAAACTCTCACTCAAAGGTTACTCCCATCCCCCTTAGTCAGAAGTTATTTCTTCTTTCTTCTTATATAATTTTGCTTGAACTTCTTTGAAGACGTTTAACACGGAGTTTTATACTGTAGTTATTTATGTATGTGACATTCTATCTAATTTTTACATCAACTTGACTCTAATTTTTTGTTGTTGTTGGCTGACTTTTCTTCCACCAAGGACTGCTACTGGATATTTTTGATGTGGGTTTTTTTGTTGCCTTTTGTTATTATGAAAGTTGGTATAGGTGTGGTTGTTCCTAAGAGAGCTTTAAATAACTATAACAACTTTTTTAAAAAATGTATTAAAATCATTAACTTTTTTCTGAAATCTTTAGCCAAGGAAACAAGACAAGATAATGAAATGAGGTACAAATATTAGAAAGGAGGTAGCGATATTATAATTATTTGCAGAAGATATAATCATCTACTTGGAAACAAAGTCTATTCAGTTTATTTGAGAGAATAAACTGAAAAGCTTTAGAAAGATTTGGAGAGTTTAGTAAGGTAGTTATAAACAGACAATACTTTTGCGATATGCCTATTAGAAAATATGTATGTATGCATATTTGGGGAAAAATGATATAATCTAATAGCACTTGCAACAGAAGCAAAAATGCTTAAGAATAAATTTATGAAGAAATCCTCAGGAGCATGGAAAGAATTAAACTCAAGAATTACTGAATATCATGAAAGAAAGCTTAAATATATGAAGAAATATATCAAGTTCCATGGGACATCTTACTATTGTAAAACAAGCTAATCAGTAATCTTTTTTGTTTATTTATCTTCAGACCTTGAAAATTGTTCTAAAATTCATCCAGCAGACTACAGATAACACTATTGAAATGGCAATTCAGGATGAGAAGAGTCCTACTCGTTATTAAAATGTAGTATACAGCTATATTTAAAATAGTGTAGAAAAGGTGCAGAACTAGGGAGAGAGATCAGTAGTTTAAAGGAAAAAGTCCAAAAACAGACACAAGAATATGAACATATTTGACCTAGTAAGTGTGGCTTTTAAAAAGAACAAATAGAAGGTGGAATATTTCATATATGACATTAGGATAACTGACAATATTTGGGGAAAAAAAAACAAAGTTAGGTCACCAGAATACCATACATTCAGCTATCTACTAACTGACTAATAGTGGCTTAAAACAAGACCTGTTTTTATTATCTCTCACAGATTCTGTGGGTCAGGAATTTGAGAAAGGCCCATATGATTGGGTCTGGCTTATGTTTTCTCATGCAGTTGCAGTGAAATGATGGTTTGGAGCAACTGGGTTCTGGACCAGCATCTCTCTGTGTAGTGTCAGGGCCTCTTCATGTGGTTTCTTCTCATGGGTGACTTTGGGCTTCCTCACAATGTGGAAGCTTCAGGGACTCCAGTTTCTTACATTGTGGTTGAAGGCTTCAGGAGCAAGTATTTCAGCAAGGAAGACAGAAACTAAATTGTACTTTGTGACTGAGCTATGGAAGTCTCACAGCATCATTTCTGCCACATTCTCTTGGTTAACACTGAAAAAAAGTCTGTCCAGATTCAGGGGTAGAGGACATAGATCTGCTTTTCTGATGGAAGGGTTGTCAATATCATGGTAAGAAGAGTATGTGGAATGAGAGAGATTGTTCCTGGTAAGAAGAGCATGTGGAATGAGAAAGATTGTTCCAGCCATCTTTGGAAAATATAGCCTGCCACACTAAGTCACAGGTTGCTGACTGGGACCTCTTGGATAAATCTGAGGAAAGTCTCCTCATCTCTCTACACTGATAACTGGCATTGTAGATCAACGATTTTCAAATGTTAGCATGTGTCAGAATCACCTGGAGGGCTTCTTAAAACAGAGATTTCTGGATCCTTTGGCTGGGTTTTTGATTTGTTATGTCTGGTGATAAGAGGATGAGAATTTACATTTCTAGTAAGTTCCAAGGTGATATTGATGCTACTGGTCTGAGGAACACATTTTGAGAACCTTCATTCTACATTATAGCACTTTTTTCTTTTTGCTTACTACTATCCTTCGTGTGGATGCCACGGGCTGAGTAAGCAATCCTTTTCCATGTGTTAAATCCCTTTCAGGATTGTTCCAGACCCCTATCTGCATTCATAGTGGTCCTAGGGAGATCAGTGGGCTAAGGAGAATAGGAGAAATTTCCAGGCTTTGTGAATTTCAGCTAGCCTGCACCTCTACCATTTGGAGTGCAAAGGTTACTTGAGTTTTTGGTGGAAAGGAATACTACAGAAGATAATTTGTTGCCATCTGACCCCTTAAAAAACTTTTGCCTCAGGTGCCAAAGATAAAGCTCCTCCTTTTATTAATATCTTTCATCAAAGGGTTGCTGATAACCTAAGACAAGTTCTGTGCACATAGCACTGTGGTGATGGGCCCTATATGACAAGTGTTGCTATACTGCCCAAAACTTTTCACCAAGTCAGCATAGTGACCTGAGAAAGAAATTACAAGAGGCAATCTGGGATCCCAATATCAAATTTAAATATTCTTATAGTCTCCTTTTATGGCTTTAAAAAATTTCAGGTGTAATTAATCCATGTGGGAAGACCCGAGTTTAGTTGTAAAATCAGAAAATGAGGGCAGATTGTACAATATAGTCTCCTGGGATGTGAAATTAGTGATGATATCATGGAAGCTTGGCATCCAGAGGACATCTGGAGATTTATTTTTTCTGGTTTTACAACCCAAGGTTAACAGCTCTGAACTTTGTAGAAACCCTGATACTCTGATTGGTAAAGCTTATTCACAGTTGACTTAAAAGCCAAGCCAAATAAAGTAGGCAGGGAAGAGCATCTTTTCCCATAATTGTTCAAGGACAACTTTGACTTGGGCTCTGATTCTGTCCATATTTATGTAAGATCATAGTTCTGTCTCAGTGCACATAGACTCTCCCTTGTTCAATTTTTTTAAAAAGATAAATATTTTCTAACCCCAAATTACAGACCTGTTAATGTAATAGAAATTTATCTACCTGTCTATCTTAATCAGTATATTCAGCAATATGAACTCAGTTGTATATAGATTTAACAGATCTTAATTTTCTCCAATAATTGACTTCAAACATGCTTACTTGACATGCCCTTTTTCATCCACTATGTAGAACTTGGACAGATCTCATTGTTTTTCAGTCCCTTTCAGGTGTACAAAGTTCAGTTTAAGGATTCTGTCTCGCATCCAGCTCAAAGCACTACCTAGCCTCTAATTCACTCTTGGCCAGGTAGAGATCCTTGCTAAGAAAGGGAACAGAACCTATCATTTTTCTTACTTTTTTTTTTTTTTTCTGGGCTACTGTATCCCTTGGGGTATTGAGGCCAGACGTAAAGGATGGGTGAAGGAGAAATGTCTCCTGTTTAAGTCACAATACTGCAGTCTTCCCTTTATAGAACTAATTATGTATATGTGTCCTATCTATCTATCTATCTATCTATCTATCTATCTATCTATCTATCTATCTATCATCTATCTATGCATGTATCTATTTCAAATTGTGGTTAAAAATAGGAAGGATCCCCCTCTAGGTAGACCAGAACCAGAGCTGTTAGGATTACAAGCCGCTAAAAATCTCTGCACCTTTGCAGGTGATGTCTACCCAAGAAAGGGCTATAGGTTGTGTTGCTCAGGAATAATGGGTATGGTGATATTGGAAGGCCAGACAGTCAGGTTGATCTCTCAATATTATATCCTATTCCTAGCAATTTGCTCCATATCACTAACTGGACTTTGGTGACTGAAAAATATTATTATTTTTTTGCTTGGAATTTGGTTGTGAGAGCATCAGGCCACATGATTCCCCAAGGGAGGGTTGTGGGAGAGATTACTTTTTAGAAGTGGTAATAAGTTCTGCATCCTTATGAAAGAGCGGGATTCTCTGCAGGTTTTCTTCACATTGGGGGTTCCCCTGGTTTGCCATTATGAGCTACTCAAAGATAGCAATCAACAAGCTATAATTCAGTAACAACAAAATTAACTGCTAGGATACAGTTTTATACTAATGAGTATTTTGCAGCATATGTATTTTATAAACCACCTTAAGGCATTAAAGTGAGTTATAAACATCTTCAGTGGTATGATTATTAGCCATATCTCTCCACTAATGCAACTACACAAATAGTTACATTTTAAATAATCTTAACCTCCCCCTCTTTAAAATAGTCGTTATCTTACTCAGCACTTCATATTTTAATTCCAATGTTTATTCTACTTTATTTATTAATACTGGATCTAAATAATTTTAGGTTTACTTTGATACTAATAGCACAAACTCCACTTGCATTGATCTTAAGTAAACTTTCCTATTCTTGAAGCATTGGAGTTCTGCAGAGAAATACACCTCTTCCTGGCAAATAATAATATAATAGTATGCTGTCTGTCATATACTAAAATGATGTAATTGACCAACTGTCAGGAAATGTTCTCTAAAGTTTTTTTCTAGTGATCATGTTGAATTACTCTGTTGGCTGTAGTTAGAGATGTAGCCTTGCAGAAAGATATTTCTCTCTTTGAAGTTAATTGACTTAGATAAGGAATGAATGTGCAACATTAGCCTCATAAGCAGCACACCCTCTAACCAAGTGAATTGCTTAAATAATATTTATCATCATTACATATAGAAATCTATTGTTTATTAAAAGCCTAGTGCATCTGCTTCTCACATAGCATTAATTCATCTCCAGCTATCCAGAAAGTTAGGGAAAAGCCAGTGGAAAGATAGAAGAAAGCCAGGAAATAGGAGTAGGTAATGGGATGATGAAGTATCAGTTAGCTTTAAGCACAAACACTAAAATTCATTCAAAAGCTTTTCATCCCAGTTTGGAAGAAATAATTGTGTTGGTTTCCTTGTATAAAAGGTGAGTTATTAAGCATTTAATATAGTAATATGTGAAAGGTCAACTGTATTATTTCTTTCCGTTTATAAAACACCATTCTCCTTGAGAGGTGGGAGATCAGTTATTGTATTCCTAAAGAAACCAGGAAAATGAATAATTTCTTTTGTGGTCCTGAAGTTTGAAGTTTCATGATGTGCCATTAAAACAGGGCCAGGAAAAGAAAGGCTAGGTGTTTGTATTTTTCCCAGGGGTTGGAGAAATGAAGGTTTGACCTTTCAGGAAGTAGGAGAGTTCCTCAGAGAAGAAGGAACCAGAGGCCGATTGTTAATTTGTGTGGTGAAGACTGGGATCTCACCAGAAAGTAGTGTATAAGAGGTGTCATGACTCCCCAGATGATATTTGTCTAGGTGTCAGCAAGGACTGTATACCAAAAGCTGTCCTATGGGGACCACAGATTAGCTGGATGCTAATGATATGAATGCTATCTGCAGAACAGTCCACCTTTGGGTGTGCATAGGCATGATGAGCATTTCAACTGAGACCAGGATCTCTCCTTTATTTCCGCAGGATTTTGTAAGCCCATGGGTCTTTATAAGCTTCTATGAGAGGGAAGGAAGCCATTTAAAATGACTGATATTGCTGACCATGGCAAGTGAGGTTCCAGAGGTAGATTTGATTTGATATAAAAAGGAAACATAACATTCTTAGCCCTTTGTGTATGAGGAGAAACTGCTCACATTAGCATGCACACCTTACCTTGTTCACTCCTGAGAATTTCTAAAGGGATTAGTGCTATTCCTTGCTGTTCACATTCTCATTCCCTTTAAACTCCTATATATACAAAAGTGTGGAAACAATATTTTTATTTTGGGGAAACTCTTTAAAATAGGGTCAATTAATTTTAACTGCAGCATATTTGAATGGAAAAATAGTTATATTAATAAAATATAAATTACTTCTGTTTAGTAGAAATTCAAGTCATGATCTTTAGCTCATATAAAATAAGCAGACTGTAAGCCTCATTGCTGATTTGTGAATTCCAGAGACCAAATAGTAGTTATTTGACTTACTGCAATGAAGAGTACACTAAAGTGATAAATAGAATCATTATTTAAATGTGCTGAGGCTGGCATAATTTAATATGTCATGGAGTTGGCATGAAGTATTTAGAGGTACTCTAAAATGAACAACAGACAAATATAACTTCTAATTGAACTGGCACATGGCTGAGAAACCACAGATTTTTGTTATGATTCTATCACAGAATAATTAGCTGAAAAGATAAGAATGGTACTTAAGATTAATGATAACATCAATAAGCTTCTTGAACTCAATAGGCTGAAAAATGAGTATGTGGAACACAACAATTAAGCACCTTTGGTTTAAATAAAGCACCCTTAGTTGCCAGGAAAATTTCCCATGGCATTTATGTTTCCATTGGGAAATATTTCTTGGGATTGGGATAACCAAAGCATTTCAGAAACAATGGAAACAATAACCAAGCCAAAAATGTTTTAGAAATAAGTAAATAAACTCTTCCTGGCTATTAATATCTTAAGTTCTTAGCAAAATAACAGAGTAGATATTCAGAAAAAAAAGTATTATATATGTGTATTAGTCTTTTCTCATGCTGCTAATAAAGACATACCTGAGACTGGTAATTTATAAAGGAAAGCAGTTTAATGAACTCACAGTTCCACATGGCTGGGAAGGCATCACAGTCATGAAAGAAGACGAAGGAGAAGAGCAAAGGGATGTCTTACATGGTGGCAGGCAAGCGAGAGCTTGTGCAGGGAAACTCCCCTTTATAAAACCATCAATCTCATGAAACTTATTCACTATCATAAGAACAGCATGGGAAAGACTCACCCCTGTGATTCAATTACCTCCAACCGGGTCCCTCCCATGACATGTGGGAATTGTGAGAGCTACAATCCAAGATGAGATATGGGGGGGCACAGCCAAACAATATCGTTCTGCCCCAGGCCCCTCCCAAACCTCATGTCCTCACATTTCAAAACCAATCATATCTTCCCAACAGTCTCCCGAAGTCTTAACTAATTTCAGCATTAACTCAAAAGTCCACAGTCCAAAGTCTCATCTGAGACAAAGCAAATCCCTTCTGCCTATGAGCCTATAAAATCAAAAGCAAGTTAGTTACCTCCTAGATACAATGGGGGTACAGGCTTTGGGTAAATACAACCATTCCAAATGTGACAAATTGGCCAAAATGAAGGGGCTACAGGACCCATGCAATTCTGGGAAATCCAGTGGGGTAGTCAAATCTTAAAGCTCCAAAATGATCTTCTTTGACTCCATGTCTCATATTCAGGTCATGCTGATGCAAGATGTGGCCTCCCATGGCCTTGGGCAGCTCTGCCCCTGTGGCTTTGAAGGATATAGACCCCCTCCTGGCTGCTTTCATGGGCTGGCATTGAGTGTCTGCAGTTTTTCCAGGTGCACAGTGCAAGCTGTCAGTGGATCTACAATTCTGGTGTCTGGAGGACACCTCTTCTTACAGTTCCACTAGATAGTGCCCCAGTGGGGACTCTGTGTGGGGGCTCCAACCCCACATTTCTTTTCCTCACTGCCCTAGCAGAGGTTCTCCATGAGGGCTCTGACCCTGTAGCACACCTCTACCTGGAAAGCCAGGCATTTCCATCCAGCCTTTGAAATCTAGGTGGAGGTTCCCAAACCTCAATTCTTTACTTTTGGGCAACTAGAGGCCCAACACCACATGTAAGCTTCCAAGGCTTGGGGCTTGTACCCTCTGAAGCAATGACCTGGGCTGGATGTTGGCCCATTTTAGCCATGGCTTGAATGCAGGGGACCAAGTTCAGAGACTGCACAAAGCTTGAAGGCCCTGGGCCTGGCCCAGGAAACCATTTTTTTCCCTCCTAGGCCTCTGGGCCTGTGATGAGAGGGCCTGCTGTGAAGACCTCTGACGTGCTCTGGAGACATTTTCCCCATTGTCTTTACTTATGCAAATTTCTACAGCTGGCTTGAATTTCTCCTCAGAAAATGGGTTTTTCTTGTCTATTGCATCATCAGGCTGCAAGTTTTCTAAATTTTTATGCTCTGCTTTCCTTTTAAACATGAGTTCCAACTCCAAACCATATCTTTGTGAATGAATAAAACTGAATGCTTTTAACAATATCCAAGTCATCTCTTGAATGCTTTGCTGCTTAGAAATTTCTTCTGCCAGATGTCCAAAATCATCTCACTCAAGTTCAAAGTTCCACAAATCTCTAGGGCAGGGCAAAATGCTGCCAGTCTCTTTGCTAAGGCATCACAAGAGTCACCTTTTCTCCAGTTCCCAACAAGTTCCTCATTTCCATCTGAGACCACCTAAACCCGGACTTCATTGTCCACTATCAGCATTTTGGTCACAACCATTCAACAAGTCTCTAGGGAGTTCCAAACTTTCCCACATCTTCCTGTCTTTTTCTGAGCCCTCCAAACTGTTCCAACCTCTGCCTGTTACCCAATTCCAAAGTTGCTTTCACATTTTCAGGTATCTTTACAGCAGTACCCTACTCCTGGTACTAATGTCTACATTAGCCCATTCTCATGCTGCTAAAAAAGACATACTCAAGACTGGTAATTTATAAAGGAAAGAAGTTTAATGGACTCACAGTTTCATATGGCTGGGGAGGCCTCACAGTCATAGCAGAAGACGAAGGAAGAGAAAAGGCATGTCTTACATGGTAGCAGGCAAGAGTGAGCTTGTGCAGGGGAACTCCCCTTTTTAAAACCATCAGATCTCATGAGACTTATTCACTATCATGAGAACAACATGGGAAAGACCTCCCCCCATGATTCAGTTACCTCCTACAAGGTCCCATTCATGATGTGGGAATTGTGGGAGCTACAATCCAAGATGAGATTTGGGTGAGGACACAGCCAAATATCAATATGCATCCAGAGAGTAGTAAAAGCCTGGGTGATAAGCAGCATGGGCTGATACAGAACAGATCATGTCAGACATTGAATTGCATTCCTTTGATCAAATTACAAAGTGGATGAAGGGAATTCAGTAGATGTAATATATCTGGACTTTACTAAAATTATTTGCTTAATGCCTTATGAAAGCTTACTTAATATTTTAATTAAAATTAGCTTAACTATTTATACTGATACATAGCTTGAAATAAAGTTATACATAAAAAAGGGAGATGAGATTTAGCAGCAATCTATGAGGTGAGGAAGAGGGAGGTGGAAAACTCCCTAATGCACACTAGAAGAACAATTGGTCTTTAAAGATAATGAGAACTGTCAAAAGAGGAGATAGGTGAGATGCTAATACCATGTTACAGGTCAGAATGGACTTCTCAAATGTGATAACTCAGTATTCATTTTAAGAGACATGGGAAAATAAATATTTTTACAATATAAGAAATGACACAAATATTGTCAGTCTCTAGATGTGCTAGCAAGAGGGTCTCTGGTCTGCCACCACCTGACAGTTTTCTTCCTACAAAACTCCTGAGTTATCAAAAGCTGTGTTCTAAAAACTGTTGTGCCCATGAGAACAAAAGGGCCTTAAGACCTAAAGAGCTGTAAAAAAAAACTTGCAAAAATAAAATTGTATTTTCTGAAGAAATTTTAATAAATATTACCTTAGACCCTATCTAGGTTTGGGTCATTAATAATGCTCTTTGTTTTCTCATCACTATTAACGATACCACCAGCACAGTGCTTCCGTACATTCTTACCATCCTTATTACATCTATTATGATAAAGAAAGCAGCTGTTGTAACAGTTGCTTCAATTTTACTTCTTACATGAATGCATTGGCAACAAGACCTGATCCTGATATAACCAATAATCTGTGTTTTGCAAAACATGTTTTCTAATGTATCAATCACATCATAGTCAATTTAGAATATGGAAATTCACTCTGTCAAATAAAAGCTGTCCATAGAAGTAAATTGTTCAGCCACACACCCAAAATATATCTCATTCAGAGTAACTGGCTAAAATTTGCAGTAGCTGCTACTAGATAGTGAAATCCTATGATGGCAGAGTAAACTGATATTTTAACAAATTCCAGAACTCCCCACTCACAACCCTAAGCTTTTCCCAGAGTGGCTGATTGCAAAAGCTCTCAGGACACAGAAAGACCCATCAACCTTATCAGAGCAGGGAGATGCATTTTCCTTCTACTCTCCTTACTGCAAAATTCTACTCCAGCCAAATATGTTTATAAAAGTTGGTTGTGCCTTATAAACTGACTAAGCTTATAAACTAGAAAATACGGTGATGTAGCATAAAACTCTATTTAAGGTAAACATACTGTTACTATGAATCATTGTTCTGTTTTCATCGCTGTGTAGAAATGTAAACGAAAAATAACATACTTTGGTTATTTTAGGACCAAGTATTAATATAAATCGTGAAAAAGAAGTAACAAAAATGATGTCATTTTGGAATTTGGACATTTATCAACACTCAGATATCAGAACTATGTCATTCCCAGAGAATTAATTCACATACTAGGCAGAAATTTAGCAGATAAGAGTTTTAACTGTCTTTTGATAAAAAAAAATTAGAAGTACATAAAAATATATTTTTATGTTACAACCAAGGACAGGCATGAAAATTAAAAAAAAATCACACACAAAAGCAACCAAAATATTGAATATTTCCCTGGTCACCGAGACAACTGTAACATCTGGGATCAGGTTTTTATAGGTTCTAGTATTTAGTTACATTCCCCTCCCTCTCAAATCACAGTCTAATGTGCCAATATCCAAGTTTGAAAAACATATTATGCAGTATTGACAAAATTTACTTGCTTAAGGAAGCCCCCCACCCCCTGTTGGAGGAATACCAAGCTTGATAAGAGTTCTGTTGTCTGATAGTTTAGGAAATTAACTTATTAAATTCCCATCAGAGTTTGGAGTGGCCCATGAGGCCATTACTGCCTTAGCTGCTTTTGTGTTATCAAACCAAACAGGTGTTTTTCTTAGAGCCCAGAAAATGCAGAACATAGAATCTCTAGGGAAACCAACTTCTATGGTCTGTAGCTGGTTACTTCTAAAAAAAAAACTACCCATTTTCTTGGGTCACAAGATCTTCCGGAAAGACTATGCTTAGCTCAGATTTGGTTACCTCCTTGCTGAACATACTGCTTATTATTTAGGTGGTGGATGACACTTGATTAGGAAGCACCACTTCAGAGTTAATGGTGTGGACAACTGGAGTAAGGATAAGGAGTGATGACAGGGGGTGATGGTTGTATAATCAGAGCGGAGTAGAATTTTTTTGCCATAAGGAAAACGTTTATTTTGTGTAGGAAAGCTAATTAACGTGCCTTTTAGTTACAGCAGACCCAAGACCTAGTCTGAATGGAAAGAAAACTACCCCTGTTTCTCTGTTGAGGAATAAAATGAATTTGTAAGTTGTCTACTGGCGCTAGGTAGGGACTTGTTTGAAAATGTACTTGGGATTTTGGTTTTATTCAGGTATGGCGGGGCCAAGAGATAAAGAGACAACTGCCACTGAAAAGATAGTTTGTTGCTCGTAGTTCTCAAGAGGAGGGGTACACCAGGCCATGCAGGGCAACATGGGAAGTGCCAGGGTCAGTCAGGAGATAGAATGATCAAGGGCAGGCACAGACAGAGACTTTACTATGCTTCTCGCAGGAAGGAGTGGGCCAGGCAGGTGAGCTGCTCAGCAGGCTTCGGATTGGACAGTTAGAATAACTTCAGCAGGCTCTGGCCTATAGAGGTGGTCCCTCCTTGTCTAGTACCTGGCCCTAGGGTAATCGGGGCAGAGGAATGCTGCCTCCAGGAGTGTGAAAGTCAGATATAGAAGGTGCTGGAATATGGGCTTTGGTTTGGTGAGTTTGTGTGTAGAAGTGGACTTCAGGGTGAATAGTTTGCTATTTTTAAGAACTGACTACATCTAGGAGGGGCAGTCTCTCCCTAGTCAGCAAGGGCCCAGATAACAGAGCATCAAGACTACAGAAAATAACAAAATAATAGAGTTAATACAGAACTCTAGAATCAGGAGAAGGGTCTAGGTGGTGAGAAATTTGAGAACTCAGCCCCAGCATCCTCTTTGCTAGAACTCTAGTATTCCAGGGAGGCTCTGACCTTTGCATTTGCGATTTTCCGCTACCTAAACCACTCTTGCCAAACATATCCCCATGGCTGCTTCTCTTATTTCCTTTATGTCTTTTTCTAAATAACATCTTTACAGTAAATCTTTCCCCTACCACGCTACCTAAAAGTGCACCCCTCCCTACAGTTTCTCTGCCTTCTCTGCTTTATTTCTTTTGGAAACACTACTCTCTAACTTATCTATTTTACTTATTTATTTTGTTTATTATCTCTCTTGGATAAGTGGACTCCAAACTCTATCAAAGCAGGGGATTTAATCTGTTTTGTTCACTTCTGTAGCTCCATGATCTTGAATAGTGCCTCTACAGACTAAGAGCTTAATAAATATTTGTTAATGAATGAGTAAGTGAATGAGAAGTGATGGTCAACATTCAACTTAAAGCTGTTTTCTGTCTTCCATTCTCCCCAAGCCTCCAGTAACATTCTGTTATACACACAACCTTTAGTAATAGAGCTCCGGACAATGAACCAGGAGTACTGTCCAACTTGGGATGAAATGGTGCCGAGAAGGTGGAAGCTCCAGGAGAAAACGCTCTTATGAATCAAGAATTAGGCAAGAGCAGGAATTCAGAGTAAAATTGGAATAAAAGGTATCCAGAAGAATTGTAGGCAACTCTGCCCTAACTCTCAAGGAGGGCAGAAAGGGATTTGTATTTCCTCAAGCATGTAGTGTGGGGAGTCAAATCATTTTATCTGAACATTCAAAGAAGAAGTGACTCGAGATGGCTAGAGCGCTGGGGCACACAGATGTTACAATGACATTGCAAGATGGTCTTAGGTAAAACACAGAAGCATTAAAAAAGTATAAGAAGAAGAAGCAAATTTGTTTTCTAAGTTAAATGCAATTCATAAAAGAAAGGAAGCACACTGGGTTTTGTTGAAGAGTGAGTAGACAAGGCCATTACTTAGCATTATTCTAGGTACTTGATGATGTTTTCAGTGCATTTCACTATAAATAAGAAACACAAAACCTCAGCATAAAATGTTATAGTTTGTGAGTCAACAGTACACGAACATGTACAATAAATAATAGAGCAGCCTCCAGATAAATAAAAACTCTGTTATTGTTTCCAAATGCTTGGCAAAGTTACTCTCTTTTACAAGATTCCACTTTTTTCCAAGATTCCACTTCGAAGATTTTTTTTCAGCCAATGCAATACTTGCTTTGTTTTGTCACCTAATTTTTCAATCACCTAGTTCTAGCTGATAATAAAAGAGATGAATAATATCCCAAGTGTATGCTCAATTCTGTGTTGTATTACTAATGGTAAGAACTACTTGTATATAACAGTAGACCATTTCTCTAAAGTGAGGATAATTTATTTTTATTTGTGATATGACACATCTACTGTATACCTATGAAACAAGAAAACACTAAATTTTATTGTAAAGCTTGCTGATGAGATACAATAGACTTCAAACATTTTAGTATAAGTGAATTAAAGAATTTTTTTCTCTAAGTGATATGGAGAAAATATTTAAATGTCGAGTATAGCCTCGTAATTTTTATGTTCACAGCTTTGTCAAAAAGATGTTATCTTCCCAGCAGCATCGTGTTATCGAAGATGCAGACCTTAAATCAACAGCTGTTACACCTCCAGCAAGTTATGAATTTTTCCTGATTTATAGCAATCATTCTTTATATTTCTTTTCTCAGTCAAGCAGGGAAATTAGGGTTATTTTCATGTAAAAGATGCACACATTGTGGCTTAGTATTTTACATAATCCACATTTCTTACCTTTTAAATTAAATTTCCATTGAAATGAATGTGATCTGAGGGCTCTTTTTGATTAATAAGAGAAATAGTGTTAGTAAATAGAAGGTAGAGACAACATTATTTACATAAAAATAAAGTGAAGATAACACAGACATAATAACAAGAATCATTTTTATGATTTGTATTATAATGATGAATCAGAACAAAATGAAAATAAAGGCTGAAGAGATTTGGAGTAGTAGAGGAGAGAAAATAATGCAGTGTTATTTTTGTTGGTTTTAGGTGCTTTTAAAAAAAATCTACTTTGTCTTAAATTGATCAGAGAAGGTTACCTTTTAATGAATTTAGGTAAACAACACTTTGAAGTTAAAATCCACTTCTTAATAAGCTAAAGGTGACCTTGTAGTTCCTAAATTTTTTTGATCAAATTAAGGACAACTAACATTTATTAAGTCTTTGCAATGCAATAAATATTGTACTAAAAGATTTTCTATAGAGCATCTAATGTAATACTGACAACTGCAGAGCTCAGAGCTATCATGGTACCTAGTTTACTGATAAGGAAATTGAAACTCGGTGTCTGGCACAATGCTTAGACAGTAAAACAAAAATTCAAATCCAGGTCATCTGACTCATCAGAAGAAAGTCTTCAACATATGGAACTCTTAAGCATTATGTAACACGAACTCCTGATGATGCTGGAGACAATCTCTGGAGAATTAAGCACCCTCTGGCAGAAGCGACAAATACAGAAACCATCATGTTCTTGATAGGGGTCTTTAGGGGACACATTTATGGGTTAATGAGGTTTATTTTGTTGATCCAGTATATACTATTTCAGAGGATGCTATGTACCAGGCACTGTTCTAAGACCTTTAAAAATATTAACTGCATGACATAGATATTATCATCATCCCATTTCACAAGTGAAAAAACTGAGGCATGATTTAAATAACTTGTACAAGGAAACGCAGATGACAAATTGTAGAGATTTGACATAAAGGAGTTTAGCCTTACAGTCTGCACTCTTAACCATACTATGCTAAGGCAGCCTGTCTGTATCAGTCAGCTATTGCTTTAACAAACCATTCCCTGAATCAGTGTCTTCCAACAAGCAAATAATTTTCCTGTTCACAGGTCTTCAGGTTAACCATGGTTTGGCCAATCTATGAAGGGCTCAGCTGGATGGCTCTGTTTCCAGTAGTGGTTCAGATGGCTTTCAGTCCAGGCTATAGATTGGATTCAGCTTAACTATGTATGTGATTTCCGGTAGACTTAGGCTGAAGGGCGAGCAGCTTCCCAGGGTATGCTTCTCAGGCAGATCATCAGAGCACTATAGCCAAGCCCAAATTACACTAGCATATTTAAGGCCTCTCCTCACAAAACATCTGCTAACATGCCATTGGCCAAAGCAAGTCTGGCCAATGGACAACATCAATAATGTGGGAAGTATGTTATTGCACTGGAGTGAGGGAGTTAATATGTACAAATGGGAAGTTTTGAAGTCCCAAAGCAGATTATGAGTCTTTTGAGAAAAATATTTTGTGATGGCATGATTTTCCCAGAGCCACTTAGAACAGACATTTCTCTCTGGTTTTATGAAAGTATACTGTCTTTCTTCAAGGTTCAGAAGAGCCACATTTTCCAAAATTAATGTTCATCATTTTTACTGACCATAACTAGTTAAAACTCTCCATCATTACGTAGCCTTATGGTTTTTCTTTTGGTATGTTTTTAAATATAAAATTACTCAGAAAAAAACAGATGGAAGATGAAAGATTAAACCTATTCTTCTGTAGTGCCAAATCAAGGCAGAGTTGCAGCTATACTATGAAAACAAGTATTCAATTAAAGATGTTATTCATGATATGACTCACCAGTTGCTAATACAATTATAATGCTTGTTGCAATGTAAAGCAGTTCAATCACATCACAGAAAAATAACTATAAATACAAAATGCTTATTTCTTACCTTTTTATTTGTAGGAAGTTGAAGCATCTAAATCATATCTTGTAGCTCTCAGTTTTCAATCATTATTTATGTCAAATATATTATTGACTGATGAAAGCCAGATATTCCTTTCTCCTCTTAAAACACTTAGAATAGTTGCTCTTGTGTCTTGCATTTTTGACAAGTACTTTTTGTGTCAAAAACATATTATGCCACAGCATAAATCATTGCTTCAGGCCCCGCATGCATGATTTTCTAAACAAAGATAAAATCTGTTAGGTTTCTTTAAAGTAAAAAAAATCCATAAAACAAAACAAAATCCAAAAAACAGTATGCTACATACCATCCACAATCTTTTAGATCAATTTATAGTACTTGCTTTGCACAAGTTATGCAGCACATTTAATTGGGAATGTGGATGAGACTTTTTTTTCTATTAATAACATGAAAATAACAATGACAGCTTTAATTAGGAGAATACATGCTTTAATTGATTTGTTATTTTCATGGGAATTTCTGTATCTTGTACCCTAACAAAAGAAATCTTGCAATGCTGTCAAAGCTTATATGGGTTTTGGGATTTTTTAAAATTTGGTTTAGGTGGCCCTGAGAAATGTTTCTTTATTTTATGTCTCTCCTCTTTAAAGTAAAATTGTTGGTTCATGGAAAAGAGCTATTCTTTTTTTTTTTTTTTTTTTTTTTTTTTTTTTGAGACGGAGTCTTGCTCTATCACCCAGGCTGGAGTGCAGTGGCCCGATCTCGGCTCACTGCAAGCTCCGCCTCCCGGGTTCACGCCATTCTCCTGCCTCAGCCTCCCCGAGTAGCTGGGACTACAGGCGCCCGCCACCACGCCCGGCTAATTTTTTTTGTATTTTTAGTAGAGACGGGGTTTCACTGTGGTCTCGATCTCCTGACCTCGTGATCCACCCGCCTCGGCCTCCCAAAGTGCTGGGATTACAAGCGTGAGCCACCGCGCCCGGCCGGAAAAGAGCTATTCTCTAGAGTTAAAGCAGCTGGTGTATCAATATCCATATTTTTAAGCTGAAATAGCATAGTGAGATCATTGTGGATAGAAAAGAAGGAAATAAATCAGCTTGTGAGATATTATCGTTCACTTTACATCGTGAAAAACAAATACAGCTGTCATATTCTAACATTTACCAAAGATAAATTGAAAATGTATATCATTATTTAACGTAGTGAAAAAAGAGTTTCTATGACTAAAAGATGTACAATATTTTGGTAATACGTTTTATTAAAGCAAAGTAAATTGGCTACTAGGTGGTAAAATTGCAGAGAGCTTATCAAAGTGCTGAATCAGAGACTCAATGTATAGAAAAAATCATAACCATTTAGGAGCAAACCATATATTAGCATTTATTAATCTCTAGAATAACCTATAACATTGTGTGGCATTTACAAAATATAATAAAATATTGAAGTACATTTTTGTTTTCTCTGCACCTCTCATCTCTTTTGGGAAAAGGACTCGGTTTCTTTTGGAGAGTACCTCTCCCTCCTTCTCTCCTATTCCTGTGGGAAGGGTTATTGCCATTTTGTAAACCTGCATTTCCGACCTTCCCCCAGTGACTGCTCTGGGGGGCGAGGGAGTCCTGTAACCAAACTGAGCCAATCATAGGATTTTACGCTGTCTTCTTACAGTGGATGTGATTCCAGCAGGGGCTATGAGAGTCAGTCCTTCTCCAGTAGTTTAATTTTTTTTTAACTACAGCCAGAAACTGGGAGTTCCACAGTCAGTCTGCAATAGGAGAAAATGAGGCTCAAATATAGCAAGAAGCAGAGAAGACAGAAATAAGAATCTTGTTTATGCTTGAATTTTTGTGTCTAGACCCTAAAATCCAGGAAGCTTTTTTGTGTCTAGGCTCTAAAATCCTGGAAGCTGCTGTACAAAGGGTTGGTTCTTTGGCATTTTTTTCAGTTCTGTGAGAATCCACAGTCTCCTTCCAATAAACATTCCCCGGCCCGTTTTATTTTTGGTTGAGGAAGTTCAAGTTAAATTTCTATCACTTTCAACCGAAGGAATCCTGGCATATCTATATATTCAATACAATTGTGTCATTGTGTATGTTTATGAAAATGTTTATTTAAATCAGGAAAATATTTAAATTAAAACTCCAGCACTTTTAAAGATCAAGTTGATGAATTTTAATTAGATAATAAGGCATTTTGGATTATGTGTCTTTAAGGAATGTTTTGTAGAATATTTATTTGTCCTCAAAATCCCTGAAGATAAATTTTTATTTTACCTCATTTTGACAGCTTGTGAGAAAACAAGTCTCTAGGCACTTATCTGAGCATTCATGCAGCAATATTCATTGAGAACTGCTTTATGCTAGGTACTGTTCTAGGTGATACAGTATTCAAAATAAAACAGGCATGATGTCTGTCTTCATGGAGCTTACATTGTAGTAGTAGAAGGCAGACAGTAAAGCATAATAAATAAAAAGGTAAGTATATCAGGAGGTGAAAAGGGCCATGGAGAAAAAAAAAATCACAAAGCAGGGAAGGTAGGTAGAGGGACTGGGGTAAGGGTTATGATTTTAAATCAGATGGACAGAGGGTCCTCAGTGAGTGGGTGAGATTGAACAGACTTGAAAGAGATGAAGCAATGAACCATGATTAGAGTGACTATATAATTTATTATCTCAATTGAGACACTTTGAAGTTTGCGCCTGTTATGCTGGGGTAGTGGCACAGGTCGGGACTGATATAGTTTGGCTCTGGGTCCCCACCCAAATATGATCTCCAATTGTAATCCCCACGTGTTGAGGGAGGGACCCGGTGGGAAGTGATTGGATCGTGGGGGTGGTTTCCCCCATGCTACTGTTCTTGCAATGGTGAGGGAGTTCTCACGAGATCTGATGGTTTAAAAGTGACAGTTTCCACTATGTGCACTCTCTCTCCTGCCACCTTGTAAAGAAGGTGCCTGCTTCCTCTTTGCCTATGGCCATGATTGTAAGTTTCCTGAGGCCTCCCTAGCCATGCAGAACTGTGGGTCAATTAAACCTTCTTTGTTTATAAATTTCCCAGTCTCAGGTAGTAACTTTATAGCAGTGCAAAAACAGACTAATTCAGGGACTCTCAGGCAAACCAGGATCTAGGGACACCCTACCTATATGGGATCTGGAAAAGAGCCTTCCATGTAGCACAAAGAGCTAGTGCAAAGGCCTTGAGGCAGGAGTGTGCCTGGCTGGTACAAAGTCCAGCAAGACCACTGTGGTTAAGGCCAATGAGCAAAAGAGAGGGAAGAAGAAAAAGACGGAGGCCAGGCATTTCATTAGTGGCCCTGAAGTCCATGGTAAGGACTTTGGCATTGACTTTGAATGAAATGGAGAGTCTACTGCAGGGATTTATCCAAGGGGTGACATGACTTGACTTGTGTTTGAAAAGGATGGTAGAATGTAGGTGGCCTAGAATAAAAGTAGGGATTTCCTTTAGAAGCCATCGTAATAAAGAATAAAGAAAAGATGGTGAGTGGTACTGGGTGTGGGTGGTAGCAGAAGCAGTGGTCAGCAGTGGTCAGATCCTTGAGAGAGATATATATATATTTTTTAACTTTTTTCGATAAATTATACTTTAAGTTCTAGGGTACATGTGCAGAATGTGCAGTTTTGTTACATAGGTATACACGTGCAATGCTGGTTTGCTGCACCCATCAACTCGTCACCTACATTAGGTATTTCTCCTAATGCTATCCCTCCCCTAGCCCCCCACCCACCTGACAGGCCCTGGTGTGTGATGTTCCCCTCCCTGTGTCCATTTTGTTCTCCCATGTTCAACTACCACTTGTGAGTGAGAACATGTGGTGTTTGGTTTTCTGTTCTTGTGATAGTTTTCTGAGAATGATGGTTTCCAGCTTCATCCATGTCCCTGCAAAGGACATGAACTCATCCTTTTTTATGGCTGCATAGTATTCCATGGTATATATGTGCCACATTTTCTTTATCCAGTCTATCATTGATGGGCATTTGGGTTGGTTCCAAGTCTTTGCTATTGTGAATAATGCCACAATAAACATATGTGTGTATGTGTCTTTATAGGAGAATGATTTATAATCCTTTGGGTATATACCCAGTAATAGGATTGCTGGGTCAAATGGTATTTCTGGTTCTAGATCCTTGAGGAATTGCCACACTGTCTTCCATAATGGTTGAACTAATTTACACTCCCACCAACAGTGTAAAAGCATTCCTGTTTCTCCACATCCTCCCCAGCATCTGTTGTTTCCTGACTTTTTAATGATTGCTATTCTAACTGGTGAGAGATGGTATCTCATTGTGGTTTTGATTTGCATTTCTCTAATGACCAGTGATGATGAGCATTTCTTCATGTGTTTGTTGGCTGCATAAATGTCTTCTTTTGAGAAGTATCTGTTCATATCCTTTGCCCACTTTTTGATTTTTTTTTTCTTGTAAATTTGTTTAAGTTCTTTGTAGATTCTGGATATTAGCCCTTTGTCAGATGGACAGATTGCAAACATTTTCTCCCATTTTGTAGGTTTCCTGTTCACTCTGATGATAGTTTCTTTTGCTGTGCTGAAGCTCTTTAGTTTAATTAGATCCCATTTGTCAATTTTGGCTTCTGTTGCCATAGCTTTTGGTGTTTTAGACATGAAGTCTTTGCTCATGCCTATGTCCTGAATGGTATTGCTCAGGTTTTCTTCTAGGATTCTTATGGTTTTAGGTCTTAGATCCTTGATAGATTTTAAAGGTAAAACCAATGGCATTTGTTGATGGATTTCAATGTGGACTGTGAGAAAGAGAGAGAGGAGTCAAGAATGACTTTAAGATGTTTTGCCTCAGCAATGGAAGGATGCAATTGCTATTTCCTATGATGTTAGAGATCATCGATGGGGCAGGTTTTAGGGGAACTATTAGATATACTGAGACATATCAATAGACACGAGATGTCTATAAAATAGCCAAAATAGTTCTCCTAAATAAAATTGAGATACTATCATAAGAGACAAAAGTCTTGAATAGATCAAGTCTGAGGACACAGCATCCATTACTTAAAGTAATGGATTACTTGTAGTACCTTGAGAAAAGAAAATGAACTTTGTCTGTCCTGACTTATTTTCAGTGAGCTTAAGCTAGAATTTTAATCATGCTTCTTTTCTAAGTTCTCCAGATCTGTTCTTTCAACAATTAGGTATAGAATTTTCGTATAGTTTTACTGGAACTACTTTTGCATGTCTTCTGTTCTCCAAAAGTTCTTGCAGTGCTCTGGAGTGTATTTAATTGTTAACTTTTAAATAAAAATCTATGTGTTCTTTTAACACCCCCTCATTTTGACCTTCTGTTTTCTTAAAGTTTCTTTCACCTTTTTTCATTTTTAAATCACTTATTCAGTTTTATTTTTAAAGTTATATGTGTGAATTGTAGAATATTTGGGAAATACATATGCACAGCAAGATTAAAATCCTACACCAAAAATGAATACTGCTAACATTTCAGGGTATGTCCTTCTCACATTATATATATATTTGTGTATATATATATATTTGAATATATATGTAAATCAAATGACATTATATTGTACATTCTGTTTTTGTAACTCACCATTTTTACTTATATAAGGTCATCTTGACAGATAACATGGAGGCATAATAACGGTCAGATAGTTCCAAGCTCTCTTTGTCATCTGTTAACCTTATACCATCTGTCCTTAGCAGAGGGCTTTTTGCTTCCTTTCTTTCTCCAATTAATTTTGTTTTTTGTTTTTTGAGACAGAGTCTCGCTTTGTCACCCAGGCTGGAGTACAGTGGCGCGATCTCGGCTCACTGCAAGCTCCGCCTCCCAGGTTCATGCCATTCTCCTGCCTCAGCCTCCCAAGTGGCTGAGACTACAGGCGCCTGCCACCACGCCTGGCTAATTTCTTTTTGTATTTTTAGTAGAGACTGGGTTTCACCGTGTTAGCCAGGGTGGTCTCGATTTCCTGACCTCATGATCCATCCACCTCGGCCTGCCAAAGTGTTGGGATTACAGGCATGAGCCACCGTGCCTGGCCTCTCCAATTAATTTAAAAAAATAAACAAATTTATCCGGGCATTATTTTTTCACACATCTCGATTCACTCTAGAAATTTAGCCATTGTCCCAATTTCGAACAGCCGCAAACCACTCTCTTACCTTCATTTGTCCATTATTGTGTGCCTATAGTGATCACTGGTGGTCATGTATTATTCATTCCTCTCTTCCTTCTTCCTAAAAGGACTCCTATTTGTTTTAATTATCCCCAGTCCAACCCTGCACCCCACTCCCAACGCATGCAGCCATGTGTCTAATCAATTCCACTTAAAACAGTTAACATACAAGGACTTTTTTGGTGTGTAATACCACAAATTTTAATAAGTGTAGTTTGATGTCACCACCACTACGATCAAGACACAGAACAGTTCTGTCACCTCGAAACACATCACTGTGCTATCCCTTTGTAGTGACATACTCCCCTTTATCCCTAACTCCTGGGGACTGCTGATCTAGTTGTTATCACTATCATTTTATCTTTTTGTGGGTGTCATGTAAATGGAATCTACATTGTATAACCTTTTGAGATAGGCTTCTTTCACTATGCATAATGCCTTTGAAATATATCCAAGTTGTTGTGTGCATTAATACTTTATTATTGCACAGTAGTATTTATTATAAATATGTACCACAGTTTGTTTATCCATTTGTTATTTATTCATTTACATACTGAAAGACATTTCAGTTGTATCTAATTTGGGGAATCAGGAATACAGCTGTAGTAAACGTTTGTGTGTGAGTTTTCGTATGAACATTTTCCTAGGGCAAACACTCAGGAGTAGGATTAATGGCCATAGAGTAAGTGTATATTTAACTTCATAAGAAGATGCCAAACAGTCTCCCAGAGTGGCTGAGTCAGTTTTTGTTGCCATCAGCAATTTACAAGAGTACCTGCTGCTCTGCAGGTTCACCTGCTTATGGTATCATCATCAGTCTTTTCATTAGGTTTTTTTAACGTAGTCATTCTCATAGGTATGTACTGGTCTCTTGTCATGGTTTTAATTTGCATTACCCCAGTGGCTAATGATGTGGAACATATTTCATGCATTTATTTGCTTTACATATGTTCATTGTGATGAAGTTCAAGTCTTTTGCCCATTTTTAATGGAGTTATTTTGTTACTGAGTTATAACAGTTCTTTATATATTCTGGATACAAATTCTTTGTCAGATATATAATTTAAATATACTTTCACCAATCTATACATTATTTCATCACTACATTTCAGTGTCTTTCATATAACAAATTTTTAAAAAAGATAATCTTTATCAATTTTTAAATAGATTGTATGGTATCAAATCTAAGACATCTTTGCATAATCTTAGGTCATGAAGAATTTCTTTGAATCTGGTTATCAACGTTGCTTTTTTGTGCTCCTTCTTCTCCACTGTCTCCCCAGCAATTTATAGTTCCCTGCATTCCCTTTTTGTGGTTGAAATGCTGGGGC
This sequence comes from Symphalangus syndactylus, assembly GCF_028878055.3. NCBI lineage: Eukaryota > Metazoa > Chordata > Mammalia > Primates > Hylobatidae > Symphalangus > Symphalangus syndactylus. Next base: position 67,677,572 of record NC_072435.2, read on the forward strand.
TTTATTTACCCTGCTCTGCCACATTTCCAACTCCACAGCCAAGCCTCAAGAGGCTAGACAGAGAAAAAATTAGTGGGGGTTCTGGCCACCCTCTCGGGACCACTGCTCCTCTGCTCAGAGAATAAATTTTTGCCAGAAATCTCTTAAGGTACAGTACTCTTTTTTCTATATTTTGTACAAGCTCTCTGTTTTGGGTGCTGTAGGCTCCTGCTGCCATGACTCTTGCTGCCAGTAGACTCTTCTGCTTCTTGAGCGGGAAGTAGTGGGCTGCTTCTTGAGATCTCTCCATCCACACCAATGTTCACATCTGGCTTTTGGGTTGCCTTGAGATCAGGCAGTGAAAAACTGGAGGGCAAAAAAGATAACTCACTGCTGGTCAGAGGTAATTTGAATCCCATCTCCTTTCCCAATCTGACTGGTACTACTCACTGTTAAGAGTCCTCAAGTAGATACTTGCATTTTGTCCTGTGTGTTTTGTCCTGGTTTTTATTACTGCATTTAATGGGAGAGACAGGTTGGAGAATGGCTACTTCATCTTAACCAAAATTGTAACTCCCCGTGTCCACTTCTTGATGGTGATTGGCTAAGGAATGGCATTTAACTCAACTCTGGTTAATGAGATATGAAAGAAATCCTATTGGGAGCAGTCTCTGCAAAGTTTTATCACTACTAGGAGAGATACACAAAAAGAGATGCTTTCTTCTACTTCTGAATGCTGTTATATCAAGATGTGACATCTGGGACTACTGCTGCCATTGTGTTACCAGCCCTGGGATAAAGGCAATACCCAGATGGCAGAATAAAAACATGAAAAGAACCTGGTCTTTGATGACATGATTGAGTCTGCCCTACTTCATGACTTCCTGCGATGAATGCTACTGGCTTTCCCCTTTAAGCTTTTTTGAGGTTTGGGGTTTGAAGCTTTTACTTGCTGCCAAAAGTATCTTAAAGTACAGTATTCTTTTCTCTACATTTTGTACAAGTTTCTTGTTTTTAAATCTGAACTTCAGAGAGTTCCTTCTATTGTCATCTATTTTCTTTCAACCTGTGCTGTCCAGTTCCATGCGGTTCTTGAATACTTAAAATGTGGCTATTGTGAATTGAAAAGTGCTGCAAAGTGCAAAATATATACTAGATGTTGAAGAATTCGCTTTAAAAAAGAAGGCAAAATATTTTGTTAATAATTTTTATATTTATTACCTGTTGAAATAACAATATTTTGCAAATATTGGTTTAGTACTTATGCCATTAGAATAAATGTCACTTGTTTCCTCTAACTTTTTGAAATGTGACTACAAGTAAATTTAGAGTTACATATGTAGCTCACATTATATTTCTATGTAACAGCATTGCTTTTGAGAATTCCCCCTTTTCTGGTTCATTGGAATATTTTATATTTGCATCTTCAGACTGTTTTAAGACCTTTTCAACCATCTTGATTTATCTTCACTTTTAAAGGCTTCGTGGCTATTTTTTTCCTTTGAAATTATTGAGTTCTCTTTTCCATGCACTAAGTTGTTCTCAAATATGACAGACCTGAAGCCTGGAATTATTGTAGAAAATATTTTTAGCTTTATCCTCTGAGAACCTGATTAATTAGGTCATAGAGACCAGGCTTCTGTATTTTTAACACTCGCCCACAGACCAGGTGTGTAGGGTATGTATAAAATATAGTCCTACCCTGCCTTCCCTAAAATATCTCTGTTCATGTAGACTACATCATAGTTTTCCATCATCTCACACCATTTACTAAGCCTGGTATTCAGTATGAGGCTCTATTTATCACCCTATGCTACTGGATTTGTGTTATTATCCATTGTTTGCACATTGGTGTATAGATTTTGGAGACTATGATGTTACTGACTCCCTACCTAGTGACTTTCTCATGTTGCCTATTGGATCTTCACCATCATTTTATGTTACCCTGACATACTTCATAACAGCAGCCTTCAACTTGAGGCACACATAGGACCAAATGAGCTTTTCCAAAGGATATTATATTAGAGTTGGGTATTGTAAATTATGCATTTAACAACACTGTTTGTAAGTTCAGCTCCCAATAATGGCCTAACCATTCTTTTGGCTATTAATTTCCACTGGCCCCTCAATGTAGATAAAAATAATAATCATCCATGGCTACATGAACTAATTAAACAAAAAGAACACCATCATTTCAATAGGAGACAAATTCCCAATAAAATTTTACTTTTATGTTTGCTAATTATACTAATTTTAAATATATTTATGATTTAATTGATTAACAATTTTAGTGATAATTCAATCCAGAAGAAACATTGCCATACTTAATGTTCCCATAAAATTTTTAAAAATTAAAAATTAAGTTTATATACATATTTTATTGAAGACAATATGATAGGTTGATCAATACTTTAAACATAAAACATAACAATATATTACATTAAAATCAAATTCTTTGGTGATGGGGAAATGAAAATGTAAGTTCAGAGAAAAAAAGGAATGATATAAAATCCTGACTGCAAATGAAGAATTTGTTGATCAAATTATTATGGTATTTAAATAGATTTCACTCCCATTAAATGTGTAGACACGATTCTATTTTTAAATGTCATTATTTAAAATACACAAAAAATTTACATCCTTTGTAACCATTTATACTTTTATTAGAATTTTAGATGTTACAAGAATGTGAAAAGCATGTGAATAATTTTACGACATCTTTTATGGGGTGCAGGAAAAACTGATGCTCTAGAGTAAAAATTGTCAAATTTTATCTGGGCATTTTTTTTTCTCCAGCTCATCCTATTCAATATAAATTTCTCTTGAAGAAGTCAAATAATGTATAGTCCATATCTCACTAGTTGTGTGGCATAAATACATTCCTGACTTACCATACCCATGGTTTAGAAATTCATTCACATTCTTTGGTTATATATCTATGTTTGTGTGTGTGTGTGTGTGTGTGTGTGTGTATGTAGAGGGAGAGGTCTATCTCTCCATCTCTCTACATAGGTGGATAGGTGGATAGATAGATATAGATATATATATGAATGAATAGCTGGAGAGATAGAGGCTCTCTACCTACTCATCTCTCCAGCTACTCACTTTCCACATACTACTTTTCCTTCAAAATCTCAGCCTTCAGAGGGAAAAACAATAAAAGCACTCTACCATCTCACAGTCCTACAAGGCTATAAATCCTTCAGTTTTCTCTTCAAGGTTTCATAGTCCTTCTAGAAGTTTCTTGTCTTCTCCGTGGTAATTTTCCATTCTCTGGTACCTACCAGATGCAGCAGGATATTGTTTTATTTACAAAAGGTTCACCTTTACTTATACAGGTGTGTTTATACATCTATGTACATGGAAATACACAATTTAATTTTCAAATTTATAAAATATCAAACTATGAGTATATAAAGACAATTAGGGAGTTTATATGTGCATATATGTATGTACATATGAACATATATATATATACACACACACACACATATATATATATATATATATTCAATGTATTTTTCCCACATCATATTCCTCTACCCAGGAAATTATTTAAAAATTTTTTGATATGATTAAGTTCATACACATACACCTATATTTAGTCAAGGTATTTTTATACAACTGGGAATATAGTATATGTTCTGTTGATCTATCTTGTTATTCTAACTACAACAGTGTACAAAGTACCGTACTATATTTAACCATCCCTATTATAGCCATGTAGGAGGTTTACAATGCTCAGCCTCTTTCTTAGTCACAAACAATGTTGTGACAAACATTCTTGTGAATATATCTTTGTGCTCATGTTTAATTATTTCTCAAGAAGGGATTCCCATAAATGGGATTTTTTGATTAATGACTACACATTTTCACCTTTAATTGATATTGTCCTCAAAAAAAAAACTGTGCCATATTATGTTCAGATAACAATGAAAAAAAATTTCCCTACACCTTCAGCAAAAATGCATGTAACTCTTAAAATGTGCCAATCACATAGAGAAAGACTGAATTCTTGTAGACATTTTAATTTTCCATCTCTGACTTCTGATGCATTACTCTGTGAGAAGTGACATGCACTTATTTTGAGTTTCAGTAATACTGAGTTACTTTTCTTTCTCCTCTAGGCCATATTTATCTGTTCAGTATTATTTGGATATGATTTTTGATTCCCATCTGACTTCTAAAAAACGTATTTTCTGGTTTTCTTTTTGAATCATTTCCACTTTTCTATTTTTGTCTTTATCTTTCTTGATCAGCAGTATAGAGAGGTCTTCCTCGGGCCTGCTCACTTTCACCGCAAGCAGCTGACTCGTTTAACATAAATAGCTCGATATTGCTTCTGGCAAGGACACAAACTGAGGGCACTCCCTGAAGGGCCAAAGGAATAATCACCTCACCTTCTATTCCTCTTGCTTTGGTTAGTTCTAATACTTTGTTATTAAGTGTTGGAAAAGTCATTTTCTTCTTTATATTAAGGTGGTGCTTTTGAAACTTTTCCAACAAATTGTTCCTATAAGCACAGAAGAGTGAACTTGCAAATAATGATTTGTTTTTCTTATTCCAAACCTCTGAGTAAAATTAAAGGTGCAGGAACATTTGTCAGTTCTTTTACTCTCTGACACAAAATATCCTGGGAAAGAAAAACTGTATTAAGTTGGATGAAGATCAAAATCATGATTAATTCAATTCAACTTTACAAAAATGTATATATTGCATGCTAAAGCTCAATTTAGCACTTACAGTTATTCTTCAGTATCCATGGGGGATTTATTCCAGGACCTCGCAGAGACCAAAATCCATGGGTTCTCAAGTCCCTTATATAAAATGGTATAGCATTTGCATGTATCTTGTGTATATCCTCTCATGTATATTAAAGCACATCTAGATTACTTACAATACCTAATACAATGTAAATATTATGTAAATAGTTGTTATATTGCATTGTTTAGGAAATAAGAAAAAATCTATACATGCTCAGTACAGATGTAACTATTAATTAAAAAAATTTTTTTTGACCTTCTGCATGTTTTAATCCATGGATGTGGAACTCATGGATATGGAGGGCTGACTGTATATGGGAATTTTGGGGAAAGTTTTGACCTTTGACATCATAGATTCCCTGAAAGGGCCTCAGGGACCTCCACTGGTCCATGAACCATATTTTGAGAACTTCTAATCTAGAACAATGGCTCTCCATCTGTCTGAATATGATGGGTACTCTGAGCCTCAGACTCAGAAATTTTGATTGGGATAGGCCTGGCCATTGTTATTTTATAAAAATTCCCTAGGTTATTTTAATGTGCAGCTGGAGTTCAAAATCACTGTAGAACATTGCATAGTGTTTTTCATTGTAGACACTCAAAGTATATTTTGGGATTATACTGAAATATCTGCAAGTGCAAAAACATTTAAGATACAATACAATTATCACAATATTGGGCCATAATGTGTAGATTAGGGTTATTTTGTGTGGAGATTGAGCCAGAGCAATTTCAAGACCCTCTTTCTCAGAATTACTGACATCAGAATGGTATTTCGGAATTTCATTTGCATTAGGTATAGACCACTAGTTTATCTTTCAATCTATCCATTCATCTATGTATCTATGTATTTATGTATCTATGAATGTATCTATCTATTATCTATCGTCTTTTTATTTATCATCTATCAATCTGTCATATCTATCATTGATCTATCAATTAATCATCTGTCTCAGTGTGTATGTATGCATGTATGTGTGTATGTGTATGTGTGTATATATGTATGCACATATACAGCTAATGGAATAGAATATTTAAATTTAATAGTGAAGTGCTTAGGCCGGGTGCGGTGGCTCACGCCTGTAATCCCAGCACTTTGGGAGGCCGAGACGGGCAGATCACAAGGTCAAGAGATCGAGATCATCCTGGCCAACATGGTGAAACCCCGTCTCTACTAAAAATACAAGAATTAGCTGGGCGTGGTGGCACATGCCTATAATCCCAGCTACTCAGGGGGCTGAGGCAGGAGAATCACTTCAACTCGGGAGGCGGAGGTTGCAGTGAGCCAAGATCGCGCCACTGCACTCCAGCCTGGGCAACAAAGTGAGACTCTGCCTCAAAAAAAAAAAAAAAAGTGAAGTGCTTATTCATATGTGTTTCCACATACATTTTAAAAAGAATCAATATTACAAATGCTTTTCCTAACTCATTGTGAATTTCCCTCCTACATTTTCTGAGACTAACCCATTTCAGAGGATAAATCACTGGAAATAGAACATCAGAGAAGAGGAAGGAGAGCAAAAGCAGAAGGTTTAGAATTTACTGATTGTGTAATGGTTTTTCTAACTCTCGACTACAGGAAAAGGGGAGAATTGCTATTGAGCCCTCCTGTTGTCATGTCTTCTATGCAAAACCTATTGAGCTGTGAGAATTTCTAGAGCAAAGACAGAACCAGAGGTGGAATTCTTGAAGAGTGCACAATTAAAGTGCAAATTCTTATAGTTAATGCTTTTGCCTTGGTAGATGTGAAATCTAGGCAGTTTTCTAAAAATCTAAACAGTTTACATATTTGAAACCCTTATTGATAGATCTTAATGTTCTTATTTATTACATTGTTGGTAATTCTTTGGTTTTTAAAATAAAACAGATCCTCTAACAGGTTCACTTAAAATAAGTTTCATATTAATGGAGACAAAGGGTGTTGAGCTCTGGTTTTTATTATTATTTTTGAATCAAAAGAAATTTAGAATGCATCCTAGCATTAAATATAAATGATGTAACTATAACACATCTAGACAAAAGCATAGGAGAAAATCTTCATGACGTTGGGGTAGGCAAAATTTTCATAGAAGACAAAATAGCTAACAGCAAAACTCAAAAAAATGATAAATTGGATCTTATTAAAATGAAAACACTGATCTTCAAAGACATTCGTAAGTAAAACAAAAAGTAAGCCATGAATTGGGAGGTAATTTTTAATAATCTGTGTACCTGACAAAGAATTTTATCCATAATATATAAACTCAGTCATAAGAAGAGAAACAACCCAATTAAAAATAAGCAGAAGATTTTAGCATATACTTCACAAAAGAAAATATATGAGCTGGGCATGGTGGTATGTACCTGTAATCCCAGTTACTCTGGAGACTGAGGCAGGAGGGTTGGTTGAGCCCTGGAGTTTCAGATCAGCCTGGGAAATATAGTGAGAACTCTCAAAAAATAAAAAGACATATGGAAGCTGGTAAGCACATACAAAGATGTGCAACATTATTAGTCATCAGGAAAATGTAATTTAGAACCATATGATAGATAACTATACGCACACCAGAATGGCTACAATAAAAAGAATAAGCAAGTGTTAGCAAGAATGCTAACTCTCATGTGTTGTTGATGGGAATGTAAAATACTTTATAAATACTCTAGTATTTATAAAGTTAAACAAATATACACTTACCATTAGAGCCAGTCATTCCACTTCTAGTTATTTACCCAAGAGAAATGAAAGCATATGATGGCATACAAAGACTCATACATGAATATTCATATCAGCTTTATTTGTAATAGTCCAAAACTTGTGGTGACTCAACATCCAAGAACAGGTAAATGAATAAACAAAATATAATACCACTTATATAACTTATATAACAAAACACTACTACTCACCAATAAAAATAAACTGATAAGAACTGCATAGATAAATATAAAAAATTATGCTGAAGAATTTAAAGAAGCCAGATGACAAAAGAATATTCACTTTTTGCTTTCAGTTAAGTAAAATTCTAGAACAGACAAAACTATAGTGATAAAAAGCAAAACAATGGTTGCCTGGGGCTGGGGACAAGAGCAAGAGGCCAAGGGAACTTTTTAGGGTGATGGAAATATTCTGTTACTTGATTATGACAATGGTCACACAGGGATGAATTCATTTGTCAACATGGCATTAAACTTATACTTAAAATGAGTGTTTTTTATTGCATAGTATAGGTAATAATTGTTATAGAAGTTTGGAGATGAGAGAGGTCATTAAGGGCTGGCAGTGTAGAATGTAGAAATGTCAGTTCTGGCTGAACACTATGAAAAGCTGCTGAAGGCAGTAGGAGGATCACGCTGGCTTCAGAGTCAGATAATCCAGCTTTGAGGATGCTTCCTCTTATCTGAATTTTAGTACAGATTGGAACAGGCTGAAAGATGTTTCTTTGTATGATAAAGGTCAGAGAGTAATCAGGAACCAGATAAAAAGAGAACTCATTGTGTATAGTCAAAAGGCAACTTAAAAAAATCTTTCTATTAAGTTGCAAACAGACTCTTACTGGATGCTCAAAGAATGTTTGGCACTAAGCTGCTTTGAAATGCTATCAGAGGCTTCTCAGTCTAAGAAAGGCTTCAGAGTAGATCTGAGGATTTCTTTCCCTTTGGTCAGAGAAAAGGCCAGAGATAGTCTCAAAGCCTAATGTTAAAGCTAATAGTGTATGCTGCTGTTTTTACTTGACTTTTCCCCAAAATGGTGTGTAACTTTCAATATAACTTACAGATATATATATTTTTTATTTTTATTGCATACCTTCTCTATTTAGAGCATAAGATGCTCAGATTATCTCAGTTCTCCACTGGAAAGCCACTTTTTGGTGTCTCTTATTTATTTAACTTTTTATTTTGAGATCATTGAGATAAATATGCAATTATAAGAAATAATACAGAAAGATTCTGTATATCCATCACCCAGTTTCTCCCAATGCTAACATCATCTTGCATAACTATAGTATAATATCACAAATGGAAAATTGACATTGATTACATTCCATTTACCTTATTCAGATTTTACCAGTTTTACATGCATTCGAGTCTGTATATATGTTTAATTCTATGCAATTTTATCACACGTGTAGATTCATGTTACTACAAACAGAGTCAAGATACAGAATAGTCCCATCACCATAGGGTCCCTTATGTTGCCCTTATAAAACTGCACTCTTCCAGCCCTCTCACCCTTACTGTATATACCCCCTGGAAACCACTAATCATTTTCCCACTTCTGTAATTTTATCATTTAATAAATATTGCAGAAATAGAATCATAGAGTATATAACCTTTTGGAATTGGGTTTTTTTTTTCACTCAGCACAATTACCTGGAGATGCATCCAAGTTATAAGGTGTATGAATAGTTCATTCCTTTTTATTGCTGAGTACTACTTCATGGTAGATATAGATGCACCATAGTTTGTTTAACCATTCATCCATGGTAGGACATCTGAGATGGTTCCAATTTTTGGCTACTATGAAAAATGCTATTATGAACATCCATATATAGGTTTTAGTGTAAACATAAATTTTTATTTCTCTGGGATAAATGCTGATGAGTAGAACTGCTGGGATATATGGTAACTCCATGCTTAGTTTTTAGAAAACCATGAAAAGGTTTCCCAGTGTGGCTGTACCTCTTTACATTTTTTACTAGCAATGCATGAGTGATTCAATTCCTTTATATCCTTGCCAATATTTGGTGGTGTTACTATTTTTTAAACATTTTAACCATTCTGATTGGTACATAGTGATAGCTAATTGTTGCTTAATTCACATTTCCCTAATGGTTTATGAAGTTGAAATCTTTTTACATGCATTTTTGCAATCTGTACATCCTCTTCAGTGACATGTTTGCTCATATCAATTTTCTAGTTGAATTATTTTGTTTTTACAACTGAGCATTGAAAATTCTTTATATATTCTAGATACTAGTCCTTTGTCAGTTATGTGGCTTGCAAATATTTTCTTTCAGTCTGTAGCTTATATTTCTTATCCTCTTAACAGTGCATTTTTTAATTTTAAAAATTAAGTTTTTAATTTTAATGAGGTCTAATTTATCAACTTTTCCCTTTATGAATTATGCTTTTGATATCATCTAAGAATTATTTGCCTAGTCCTAGATCCTGAAGACTTTCTTCTATTTTTGTGAAATGTTTTATATTTTACATTTAAGTCTATTATCAATTTTGGATTAATTTTTGTATAAGATGTGAGGTTAAGGTTGATGTTCTCCTTTTCTTTTTGCCTATGGGTGCTCACTGCTTCAGCACAACTTGTTGCAAGGCTATCCTTCCTTCATTGAATTACTTTTGCACTTTTGTCACAAATCGATTGGAAAACAATCAGTTGGAAATATTTATATGGGTCTATTCCTGTGTTTTCTCTTCTGTTCCATTGATCTGAGTCCATGCCTTGGCAAATACCACACAGTCTTGATTACTGTTACTGTATTATAAAGCTTAATATCAGGTAGAGTGATTCCTCTCTATTCTTCTTTCCAGATTATCTTAGATATTCTAAGGTTTATGCTTTTCATATAAATTTTAGAATAGGGTAGCCAATGCCTACAAAAAACTTCCTTGAATTTTGATAAGAATTGTCTTATACCTACAGATTACTTTGAGGCAAATTGACATTTTTACTACGTTGAGTCTTCCAATTTGTGACTATAGTATGTGTCTCTGTTTATTTGTCATCACTGATTTCTTTCATCAGCATTTGCAATTTTCAGTATCAGATAGTATATTTTTTTTTTTGCCAAGTTTATACCTCAATATTTCATTTTCCTTGGGTTGATTGTAAATGTGTTTTAATTTTGGTTTTCATACGTTTATTGTTACTACAGTAATTCTCACATAATGCCATTGATAGGTTCTTAGAGACTGTAATTTTAAGTGACATGATATATGGCAGGTCCTGAAATAATGTAGTTTTGCTCAACATCATTTTGTTATAACTGTGATGATGAAAAATTGGGTTTAGTTTTATGTTGTTTTGCTTAAAGTCAGTGTCCAAGAATCTATTGATGATATTAAGAGAGAGGACTTACTGTATATAGAAATGACGTTGGTTTTCATCTCGATCTTATATCTTGTGATCTTGCTGAAATCACTTTTTAGGTTCTCGGAATTTTATTTTTGTATAATCCATGGGTTTACTAAATAGACAATCATGTCATCTGCACATAGGGACTATTTTATTTCTTCCTTTTGAAACTGTATGCCTTTTATTTCTTTTCTTCTTCTGCTTCCCCCCAACCCCCATTTCAGTGGCTAGAACTTGTAGTACTGTGTTGAATAGGAGTGGTGAGAACTGAATCTTTGCCTTGTTCCCTATCTTAGAGAAAAGCATTCTGTCTTTCAGCATTAAGAATGACAGCTGTAGGTTTTTAAAAAAAAGAACTTTATTTTTTACAGCAATTTTAGGCGCACAGAAAATTGAGTAGAAGGTACAGAAATTGCTCACATATCTCCTTTCCCCACACATGTATAGCTTCCCTCCTTAGCAACATTCACCACCAGAGTGGTACATTTGTTATAACTGATGAAAATACTCAAGGTTTTTAAACACAGTCTTCATTAAGTTGAAGTAATTCCTATCTATTCCTAACTTGCTGAGAGTTTTTAATTACAAACGAATATTGGATTTTATCAAATGCTTTTTCTGCATTAATTGATATAATCATCTTCTTTAGCCTGCCAATTCTTCCTCCTCATCCCCCCATTCACTCTTGAACCTTCTTCAGTTAGGCTTTTTCCTCCAGCACTCCACTGAGACTGTTCACGTGAAGGTCACCAATGACTTGCACAATGCCAAAGATAATGATCACTTCTTGGACCACATATTTTTGACTATTTGCAATACTGACAGAAAAATCTTGATCCTCCCCTCAAATCTGCCACTCCCTAAGCTTTTGCCGTCTTAATAAATTGCGAAGTGGTTTCACCAATAACCAATCCCAAGAGAGGACTTCCACTCTGTGGAGGACAGAAGAGATCATCATCACTGTGTCAACCACAAGGAACAGGAGTCAGAACACTTCTGTCCACTGCATCCTCGGCTGCAGTGTTACCAATTCCCTGAGTCTATGAGACAGAACACACTCATATGCAACACGTTATATGAAGCAAGTTAATTACTTACAGATAGGCAGCAAGAAACAAAAGAAGCCTGTGATCCATTGTGAGTAGGTTCCCCAAGGTTCGAGAAAGCTGCCTTGAGCAGATGGAGTCTTGATTGTGCCTGCTTCAGTTGCACCACAGCTGAGGAACCTGGAAAGGCAGCCCGCCCTCCACCACAGGGGCAGTGTGACTCAATGGATGAGCTTTGGAGGTAATCTTCCTTCTCAGGAGAGAGGAACAGTCCCCGGGCTGTCCCCGGCAGTTCCTCTTTAACTTGAGATGTTAGATTCCCTAGGAAGTACAGGAATAAGGTCCAGGCTGTTTCAGGCAGTTCCTCCTTATCTCAGGACATTGCATTCCCAGCACATTCTACAGTTATTCTTGGTAACTATAAACAAGAAAGGGGGAGAACTGGATGGGTCCAGGGCCATTCAGGGAACTGTCCTGTGATAAATGTCAACTTCATCCATCTAGCTGCTCAGATCAAACATCCTGGTATCAACCTTGAGGTTTCTTACCTACACCTCATGTATAATCCTTCAGCAAAACTCTACCACTTCTCACCACCCCTCTACTACCCTCCTTATCCAAGCTACAATCATCTCTTGCATGGATTATTTCAATTACCTTCTTTTTTATCTTTCAGTGAATGTTCATTAAATCTACCAGAAGGACTTTTCTAAAACATACAATAGGTCATGTCATTCCTCAGGTCAAAAGTTGACCATCCATCAACTTTCATGGCTCTTTCCAATTGAAAGTCAACTTTTATCAGTTGCTTTCCATCACTTAGTAGAAGTCTAAGTACTTACAATAGCCTACAAAACCTTATCCAATCTTGGCTCCCCATTATTTTTCCAACCCCGCCTACTTTTCCTTTTTTCCTACTTTGCTCGTCTCTGGCCACGCAGACCTGCTTGCCATATCTCAGATACCAGCAACATTCCTCTATCAACTCCTTTGCTTTTGTTGTTCCCTCTTCCCCAGATATCAACATACTTCACTTCCTACAGATCCTTGTTCAAATTTGAGGGCTTCCCTATCGTATTTAGTATTGTAACCCTTTCTTCCTGGGCCCAGCACTCCCTATCTATTTTACTTCATTTAAAAAAAATTTGTCTGCTCCCTTATTAGAATGCAAGTTCCACAAGATCAGGAATTTTAATCTGTTTTGTTCACTTTGCCAAGAACAGTACCTTGCACACATTTGTTGCTTAATATTTGTTGAATAAATGAGTGAATGAATGAATAGCACAGATGACAACCTTTGGACAAGTTTCCAAAGAGAAGCCTTGTGGTCTAATACTTGCATTAGTTACCATGTTGAAAAGAGATTGCTGTAAATTGGGGAACACATCCTAGCCCCTTCCTATGGTACACAGAATATCTAAGGAGAGCTGCAGTCCTTTGAGAGGTGTGGAGAAGATCCTGGGCCAGAAGAACAGACCCAGGCTCTCATCAGCACAGAGATGAAGCTTACTGAGAATAGCTCCACTGGATGAAAGTAAATAGCACTCATACCAGCTATGCCTGAACATGGCATCATGTGAAATGACCAATAACTGTGGTATGCAGTTCTAGGTCCAATAGTTTTTTATTGTGGGGATCTCAGAGGGAATTATGACATTGGGAATCATTTTCATGAGGCCGCAAATAGTGCTGCCAAGTGGCTTAATTTTTTTATCATCTTTGTTGTAATTGTTGTCATTTTTATGATTATCCTTTCATAATTATTGGAGTGATTATGAGGAGAAAAGCACCAGGCTAATACAGGTTGAACATCCTTAATCCAAAAATCTGAAATCTGATGCTCCAAAATCCAAAACTATTTGAATGCCAACATGATGCACTTCAGGTAATAAGTGGAAAATTCCACACCTGACTTTAGGTAATGGGTCACAGTCAAACAGTCAAAACTTTGTTTCATGCACAAAACTATTACAAATATGATATTAAATTACCTTCAGGCTATGGTGTTTAAAGGGCATATAAAACATAAATGAATTTTGTGTTTAGACTTGGGTCCCAGCCCTAAGATATCTCACTATGTATATGCAAATATTCCAAAATCTGAAATCCAAAACACTTCTTGACCAAAACATTTAGAATAAGGGATTTTTGATATTTCCCAAGTTTCTGTGAGTTAGATTCAGGCAAGAGAGCTAAAATATCTCTCCCAATATAACTTGGGTCATTGTTTCTCAGATGCTTTAGATGCATGAATGTTGCTGCAGATTTTAGAAAATCTGGTGGTTTCTGTCTTCTTTCTACCTCCCCTTTTATTACTAAAGAATGGTAGTCAAGGTAATTTGAATTTAGATCTTCTAAAGTTCCTTCTCTTAATAACTTCACACATTCCTGACAAGTGCTGTTTAGAGTGGCAGACTGAGTTAATGCAGAGGAAGATGGTTTAGAAAATAAAAAAGTTTAAAAAGGGCAATGTTTACATCCTGATTTTCTTTCATGTTTCAAGTGAGGAGTTTGAATACTTTAGATTATAGGGGCAATAAAAATTGCTGGAGGTCCACTTCTCTTTAATAAATTTTAAGAACAGTTTAAATTATTGGTCCAAAGAAGGGGAAAATAGTGATGAAGAGGAAAAGGGAGGAGAGACAGCTGGGTAGAAGATGAGGGTGCAGAAGGGTAATTGTGTAGTCACTCTTTTCTCTTGTCTCACCAGATGCTACTTAACCTATTTGTCATTGGGATGAGCAGGATGAGGCAAACTACTTTATGTTCAGAATAAGTTCTTCCAGTAGGGTGAATGCAGCTTCCAAAAATAAAGGAGAGTAGGAAGGAAGGTAAGAAGAAAAGGAAAGAAAATAAAAGATAAAAGTAGTGCAGAAGGTATTCTCAAAGTATCTTTTGCTGTGTTTAAAATGGGTACACAGGCTATGTGAAGGGAAAATGTGAATAGGCAAAGCTGGTGCCTACAAGATGCCAGCAGAGTAGACAAACTCCAAACAGTAAAACCTGTTTTGAAAAAACTGGTTGGTTGACGTTATGTAATTAGTTCATCTTCTTTTCCATTTTATTGATGCTGTCATTAATTTCACATTAATGTCCCTTTCTTGGCTTGTGTTAACTTTAGAGCTGCACAGTGAGAGCTTAAAAAAAGAATAAGAATAAAGTTGGTTTTATTTTTTCATTTTCAAATAATTTCAAACTTACAGAAAATTTGCATGAATGAATTTAATAAATTTGCATGAATAGTATGGTGGACTCCTGAATATACTTCTCCCGGAGACCCGATTCAAGTTTTGCCGGTTGTTCCCATGTCTTTATAGTAAAAAGGTCCAGTTCAGGAGAAGACGTTACACTCCATTGTCTGCCATGTCTCTCTATCTTCTTTTAGTCTGAACGAGTTCTGCAATCTCTATTTGACTTTCATGACCTTGACATTTTCGAAGGTCAGTTATTCAATAGAAGTTCTCCAAATTTCTGTTGTCCGATGTTTCCTCTTGATTATAACCAGGTTATAAATTTTAGAGAAGTGATGTTGTGTTTTTCTCATTGCATTTGATTAGGTGACATACGATATTGATTTTTCCAATTACTGGGAGTGTTAACTTTGATCACTTCATCAGATAGTGTCTGTTAGGTTTCTCTACTATAATGTTAACTTTTTCTCCCTTTGTAATTAAACATTTTGTAGAAAGATACTTTGAAACTCTGTAAAATTCTGTTTCTTATCTCACTTTCATCCACTAATTTTAGCATTTATTGATGTCTTGCTTGAATTCCCTTTGTATTTATTACTCGGCATTCTAATTTAAGAAATAATCTCTTACCCATTTATTTTCTTCCCATTTATCTGTTTACTTATTATATAATTGTGGATTCATGGGTTCCTCTTTATGCAGTGGATTATAATCCACTACTCTCATTACTTATTTTTATGCTTAAGTTGTTCCAGATTTGGTCAGTAGTTCCTTCAAGGTGGCTCCTGGATCCTTTGGTCATGTTCTCATTGTTTTTCTGAGAACTTTCTTACCTTCTGGCTCAACATATTCAAAGCTCCTTATTCTTCCCCTGTTCTGCTTTTACAGTCTCAATAAACTCTTGTTTCTTATAGTGGAAAGCATTTAGAAATCAAGACTGGGCATTAAATTTGCTCATTGCTGCTCAGGCATTTTTGCTCCCAGGTCCCTTCAATGGATACATACAGACACACCCTTAAATCCATGTTTATTTACATGTCATATATACTAATATATCCACTCTTCCAATTCCAATCTAATACCACATCATTCATCTCAACTTTTCCTCTTTCCATGTTTGTACCTTCTCCAGCATTAGGAAAGTGGACTCCCCGTGTGGAGCCAAGCATCTGATTCTAGCAGGCCTCTGCCCTGCTCAGCAGCCCTCCCTCCATAGACCCTGACTCCCATCAAACTGCCTTCATGCCCACTCCAGCTCCCGCTTTGTGTGGAACCTGACACTCACCGACACCCTTTCAATGGAAAGAAAGAGAGGTGAGGATTGGCCTCATTTTCTAACTGACCTTTCTGCATTGGCTGGCTATTTAGGCATCATGTAAACATAGTAGTGAATTGGTAACAGTGTTCTTAAAACAGCAGAGTTATAGCATGTATTTTATTTATTCAAATTCAACTTAATTACTGAAAATACTGTAAGATGGCGCATACTTTCTATGCACATCTATATATACACATTGCTGTATAGGAAGGGATCCACAAAATCATGGTTTACTGCAATGTGTGCACAGTTTAGGAATTTTTTTCAAGTGCAAATTTGACATTAGGTGCCTCTTATATGCTTTCAAAATCTAACTCGTCTGTCAAGTAGGACTCTATTATATAGCCTAAATTGTCTCAACATCTAGTCAAATTCTTTCTCCAGGAGAATCATCATTTGGTTTCCAAAAAGGAAGCTGAGAGGATCACACGCTGATTCTAGAACATATTACTTATTCAGGAAAAATGATAGTTTTTTTTTGGTAGGTAATCCTTTCTAAAATGTAGATTAATGCTCTGGTGACAAGTTTCTAGGCTAGAGCTAGGGAAAAGTAGGGTCTTGGCTGTGGGACCAACTCCAATAGAGTGGCTCACTGGGAGCAACTGGACACGGGAGCAACAATGCCTGAGCAGCAGTGAGCACATTTAATGCCCAGTCTTGATTTCTAAACGCATTTTTCCACTGTAAGAAACAAGAGTTTATTGAGACTCTAAAAGTAGAACAGGGGAGGAATAAAGTCAAAGGAGGCCAAGCTGAAGAGCACCCTTATCAGGCATACAGCCAAAAAGAGTGCTGGGCAGGGAAGAGGTCATAAGCTTTAAACGAGAGAAGGGAGTAGTAAGGGCCAAGAAGCTGATGATGAATACTACCAAATGGAGCCTTCATTCATTCGAAATATGCGTATGAAGGACAGTATGTCCCAGAATCTTTGCTTGCTCTGTGGATACAGAAATGAATATATGTGTTTCCCGCCCTGAAGAAGCTTTCATTCTAGTAGGAAGGAATCATGCCAATAGTTACAAGGTATCTCAAGAGTCTTGCTACAGTCTTTAGATTTGTGAATTTTGACAGCCTTGGTAAATTACTTTCCACGAGGCTTATACCAAGTTATAGAGTTGGAAGCCATTTCTAGATACTACTTTTAACACCCTTTCACACAGTATTTTATGTGTTTGAAATGCACAGTTTAAGAAAGATTTAGATTAAAATTTTAGATATCTCCCCCCTTTCTTTCCTTTTCTTGAGATGTTAAGTAAGTATGAAGGAAGTGGATAATGATTTTCTGAGAAAAAGTCAAAGTTCTTACCAGTTGTGTTTTCCCAGATCTTGATGGTACTGGACTGGACTCCAAAGGGTACAGAAAATTATCTTTCAGTTAAAGCACTAACTTTGGTTTAGTGTTCATTAACTCTACAATTTTAGAATAGCTTTTGAGTAAATGAACATTATTCAGCTTAGTGTAAAGTTGTCTGGACTTTACAAAACCAGGCAGTCATAACAAACTTTTCTGCAGGCTGTAATGTGGCTGGCAGAGACCTATTTTGAGGATTTAAAGAAATGATAGATTACTCTTAGTGATTATAAATAATAAGCAATGCTATCTGTGATATTTACCTACTGCAGAATTTTGGCTTTTGAAAATGGAATTCGGCTCCTTTCCCTTTACTTTTAGATATTTATTGTTCATTAGTGAGCTCTCTTTTATAGCTGCTAGTGGACCTTCTTTTGCTGCTGACATGCTTTCAGTTCCATAGAGTTTGTGGGCAAAATGGTATTAGAAAAGCAAATAAATCATCCTGATGTTCTATATATTATCTTGGCAAATAATTCTTTGGGCAAGAGCTCTAGACTAATGAATGAGAACATGTGGATAATTTAGAATTGTTTCTTTTTTAGAATCAATAGCCTGGGAATTGAAAAATTCAAAGTGCTTTTCCATGGCATTATTGTTTGAATTAATTTTTTACAAAACAATTTCAGTTTATTTGGAACTGGCTCTGTGTCTCTTCAATTTGTACTCTGAGAAAGAACTGAAGAACACTGAACTTTGGAAAAAATTTAATAAAGTCAGTTCACAATGGAACACCAGAAGATAAAGTTCCTCAGGCCTAATTCTTTTGGAATTGTGGGAACAGACAGGAGGTGAAATCAGCAGCTGTCCATCCATCTGCAGAGCAGAAGCTCCCCTCTCAGGCTGGCAGTATCAGGCAAAGACTGGTGAAATGAGACTGAGGTCAAGACTACAATTCGTTCTCTTGTTTTAATGCAATTTCAACTAGCTAATATGTACAAGGCATTTCAGAAGCATTAACATTTTGAGCCTTAGGCAATCAGATCTGAAGGCTCATTCTGTTTGATTCATAATGTGGATTATATTTTATAAGGTTGCTAAGACTTGATTATTTGCACATCCTAGAGGGTATAGCTCCTGCTCTGAACATTTAAAAGGAAACTGCTATAGAACATTGAACACTAAACAGAAAGCTACTATAGGTAAATCTCATAGAAATAAAAAAATTCTATAATCATAGCGTTAAAATTAAATGTTTGGATGATTATCACATCAGCAGTTTAATTTGACTATCTTGGTAACCACTGAAAACGAAGGAGTGGCACAAAGAGCCATTGGTGCATTTTATAACACTGCAGGTTAGCATAGTGATAACACTTTTATTCAGACCATATAGAAACATGAACATTCGTCTCACATCTACTTGCAACTATGTCTTTACAGATAGATATAAAGACATATATACACCCAAGTAAGACACAGTTATCACAGAAAGTGTTTGTAAACATTAATGTTAACTTGTGGACATACACTGATTTGAAACAAATCCTTTACTTTAGACAGCTTTGATTTTCTGTCTAGAAGATGAAAGAGAACATTAATAGCCATCACTTATGAAGTTTACCTAGTTGGATGTTAGCGCTTCTAAAAATGAATCAATATTCATTACTTTCCCACATTGAAAGATTAAAGGAATAAATAATTTTTTGAAACTGAAAATGAAATTCTCAGAAATGTCAAGAAAATCTTTAGTGCAGTCTCATTTTAAGAAAAATTGAAGAGAGATCATAAAAACCATTTGATATTAAAAAGGCTATTGTTATATAATGTAACCCAATTAATTAGGATCTGCTTAATTTGAAATATGTAACAGAGTAAAGGTAAAATATGTTTTGCTTCTTGTAACTTGTTTAAAAAACCCCATATAGTTAATAAAAATAAAAATGAGAAGAAGATAAAATTTATCCCAGGAATTGTGTGCTGAAGTATCACCTATTTGTACATAGTTCAGTCCCCATTGCCCCCAAAACTGTATGTGTTCAGAGGTTTTCTGGAGGGTCTTATGCAGAAGTTTGTTCAACTTAAACTGAAGGAAGACATACTGTCACTATCAAAGCTAAAGTTGAAGCATGGGGGTTGGGGAATGGTCAAAACTTTTTCATGGTCCCCAGGTTAAAAAAAAAGCCCTTTCTGTAGTGTGTGTGCATGTTTTTTTTGTTTTGTTTGGTTTTGTTTTTTGGTTTAACTCTAAAAACAGGACTTGTTCAGTGACAGCCACATAAAGGTTAAATGGAGGATTATAGATTAAATGTTACTATTCTAGTGCATCTTTTAATTTGCTCCTATACCGAATCCATAGGAAACTGGATATATGTCAGAATGTCATGGACAGATTGATGTTATCAATGGGTATAGCAATTAAAATGCATTTCCTGAATTGCAAAGCGCAATACATTGCTTTTAGACACAAAGCATAGATTTCGCTCATTAAGAATAACTAGGGAGTTAAATTCTAGGGTTTCTGCAGTCTTACTCATGGTATTTGACTGCCTTGGTTCTATAATCGGATTTTAGCAAGCCTATAAAAATACTTAAAACTTTTTTGTTGTTGGTGGTGTGCTTCCAGCATAGATAATGGATAGCTTATGACATTCAGGTTATAGGTCAAATCTGAGGCCTTATTGCATATCCGGGGAAAATTACTTTTTGAGTAACATATAGTACAACCTTCAACTCTTAATAGGGCAGGAAGAGTTCAGATACAAACACTTACACATTCAAAGTGACCACATATGATTTCTACTTGTTCTGAAATGACTCCATAAATGCGATTTAAAAATTTATTTCTCTACCACAACACACAAAAAATGTAGCAATAAATTCTAACATGTTCAGGTGAAGCCATTCCTTTTCACACGGCTATTCAAAAGATTATTATAACATCTCTAATACATGAAGAATGTTTGGGAACCTATAACACATTTCTTGTGTGTCTCAATTAAAAAAGACATTTCAACGCACTATACTGACTTTTCCTTATTCCCTTGTAACTGCAACATAATTAAAAAATAAACCGAGTAAGGTAATTCAGTGCAAATTCAATCGGATGTTAGAAGTAAGCTGCATATGAGATTAAATCAGATATGGGAGCTTTTTCTAAAACAGGACTAAACAGTGTTTCAAATCACCTAGAATCAATTATCATGGGACACTGTTGTAGAAATGATGATACTGAGTTAAAAAACATTTTTCTTATGAAAAAATCACAAGTCAGAGCTTGCCACTTACGTTATGCAAGGTAAGTTTGGTGATGATCTTGTAAATGAATATCGACTTTTGTGTAGACTCCAATATTTCTAATCTATGAGAAACTGTTCTGGGGTCAAAAATGGCCAACTTCAGAATCTTCTTGTGAAGTGGTTGCTTCTCTGAGAAAGCAAACAAAATTGCCTCATATGTGAATTATCACATTTCTTTGTAAGTCTAGCTTTAATACAAGCAGAGTTAAAAACCAAAAAACCCTCCAGAACCTATATATGTGTTGTTACTGGCTGACCCACAAGGTGGCACTAAAGAGAGAAGTGACAAAAGTGAATATCACAGGTAAGTTAGATATTAAATCAATTCTATTATGAGAATTAAATCTATTTCATAAAATGATACCAAATTTTAATATGCTGATAACTCAAAACAGTTATCTTTAGGTTCATTTTTTTTTAATAGAGACTGTTCTAGAGCCAAAAGTTTCATTCAATCAAGCAGCTGGTTATTTTCAAGAGTTAATAATTGAAATTTTTGTGTAGTTATTTTGTGGGAAAGTTATTTCTCTTTCCAGATACAGACTCCATGATTATTATTTGATTATAAACTCGGTTTCCCTTTTATATTTTGTATAGTGCCTAGTGCTTAATGTTGTTAACACAAATGTAAAAAAAAGACCCAACATACTTAACTTTGTAATACAAAGCACACTAACATATATAGATTTTAATATTTGTAATTATAGCATACAAATAAATTTTTTAATGAACAAGAAAAAGCCATTTCAGCCAAAGTCTAATTGTTTGAACTTCAAGAATAATTCTTGGATCCCCAAATATATTTTTCACCTGACTTTCAAGGCACTTGGAGAGTAACTTCTGAGCCTGTATAGGGATGTGAATGGGACAATACTCTCAGAAAAACATGTACAGAGAAAGAAAAAATGATATGTTGGTGTAGCCTTGGTGTGCAACCCTGAAATTAAAGAGGTACGGAGGATTCTTATAGTGTCATGTGGTGGAAGAAACTGGTAATTTTCTAGCAAACATCCCTGTATATAAACAAGGAAAAAGCATGAACACCCCCCTCCCAGAAAAAAAGAGCGATTTTTCAGTTCACGATTAATATACTATTTATGTACAGATCTAGTACCTGAAGAAAAAAATCAGAATACATCTTTTTCCATAGTTTGAAAGTAGGAATTCAGTGAGGTTTTAAAATAAAACAATTATAATTATTGTTGTATATTTGTTATATATACACATATTGTGATCTATTCTCTAACAGAAGGTGTGTTTCTCATGTCAACATGACTGTATCTTTGGCCAGAATCCTCACTTAGCAAAACTATATATATTTTATATTATGTTATATATCATTAAAAATAAAAAAAACTGTAGCTGAAAATTAGCTTTTAAAATTTACATACAGTGATATGACCTCAATACTAGCGACATTTCATTATCTAAAAGAAAAATTTCACCATATTTCTTCCAATGTCTCTTCGTCAGCCCATTTATAATAATCACTTGTTACTCAGATTCAAGAAAATACTGTAATTACCTCATTTAAACAGCAATATTGATAAACATTTACGTATTAAGCAGAATCTATCTGCAGTGAGCGAAGTTTTTAAGTGATAAACAATATTTTATTATTAAATGAAAGAATGGGGAATAAATGATTGGAAGACAGAAAAACATATATGGACTAGAAGATACATGTGGATGAAATAAAGCAGGATATTTTATGTCTTTATGTGACTTTACATTAATATTTATCTGTTGCTCCTTTGAAGCAGATACTTTTCTTGGCTTGAAAGAGGTGAGGGACCATTCAAATTATGTAAATTTGCGCTGTCAAATAAGCCTGGGTTAAATATATATTTTTGGATGCATTGAAGAGGTAAGATTCCTAAAGCATGTAAACTGCTTATTCTGCAGTATGAAAATAAGCTATAGTCAACTCTTTCAATTAATTAGTTCTCAATCCAGGAGTAATAATGTTGCAGGTTTTCTTTTTATCATTATCTTACAAAATTATAATTATTTCTTTGTTCAGGGTCATACTAGATTATTCATTTATTCAACAAACATGTAGCACTTACCATGTGCTAGGCACTGTCCTCTCCAAGGAGAGTATAGACCAGGCATGTTTGCTTCAGTGCTATATCCCTAGCACAGTGCCTGGCACTGACTTCATAATTTATGTAGCAAGTATTCATTATACAATTGGATAGTTTATATTTGGCTTACCTTTCAGGAAATAGTGTGACATAAAGGTTAAATATAAAGGTGATGAAATGACCTGCCTGGCTTTGAATTCCAGCTCTGCCATCTACTAATTAAATGACTCTGGCCAAGATATTTAATCTTTTTCAGCCTCAGTTTCTTGATTTGTCAAGTGGAGGAAATAATAGCATGGACCTGAAGGTGGTGATTTTCATGATTACATAAGACAGCATAAAATGCTTAGACAAATATTTGGTACAAGTTAAGCCCTTGAAAAATCTTAGCTATTATTATTATTTTCATTAATTCTTCCTGCCATATTTATCTGGAAACATGGATTTCAGCAATTTAAGTTCATGGTAACAGTTATAGGAGTAATAGGAGTATATTCACTATTTCCATTTCTTGAGTGACTAGACAAATTAACTAGTTCAATGGAAACATTTCTGGAACAATACTTAATTTCTATTGTTTGTAGACTTTGGTCTATATTATGTTTGCAGGTTTCATGAATAAATTGTAAACATTTCCATGATCTATACTTTGACTTTTTATAGAGCTTTCTTACAGAAGTCATAAACCAAAGAGCCTAGAGTGAACGCTAAAGAGTTTTAACCTAGCACGAGAACCCCTCAGATAATGATATAACTTTCTTGAGATACTAATTCTGTCTTTGGATATAACATGTAATGCTAAAATTGGAAATGACACTTGAATTATTTGGTCATTCTTTTCCTTACATTTGCTCTCTAGAGATATCCATTTTATGCTGTGAGGCTTGTTCTAGCTTGGTATAAACATAATCATGAGACTTTTCTGGGACTAATAACACATAGTATTATATTAATAGGTTAGGAAATGTTTCTATTAAAAACAACTTCAAGTATGAGGCTGCAATGAGCTCTTATCACACCATTGCACTCCAGCCTGGGCGACAGAGTGAGACCTAATATCTAAAAAAATATATATAATAAAAAGTAAAAATAAAAAATGAAAAAAGATAAAAACAAATTCATGGTTTCACAGGTTTTTATGAGGTAAAAAGATATAATCAAATTTAGATGTAAATCTCATTTAGATTAATCCTTTTAAATACACAAGTCAGACAACTAACAGTTAAATGAAGGTGTTAATTGTTGTGGACAAACTACAGAAATCATGAAATTTCACCATCTCAATTATAGCTGATTTTAAATAATTCTTTCCTCATCTTCAAGATCTTGAGGAATGTTCTGTCTGGAAGGCTAGTTCTTATATGAAACCCCACAACAACATCAACAGATCAGTGGGTCAAATGTTATAAAATTTTGAAAGTCTGCAATATAAAAATATTAATAAACTTTGCAGTAATGTTAATTTCTCCAAATTAAAAATTTCATCAAATGATCAGTTTCAAATTTCAAACTGCTGTTTTGCTATTGCCACATGGCGGCACCACTTCAGCTGCTAAACAGAAACTTCACCATTCTTTTTTCATATTGGTCTCCAGTTGAGGGAGGTCTTCAGAAACATATCCCTCTCATACGATACATCAGCCTAGTTTTGACTGCCAGAGTAGTAAGATTTGTTTGTTTCCCCCTGTCCTTTTTCTACTACAGTGTGCTTTTATAAAATTTACCCATTAAAGTTTTAGTTTTTAACTGAATTATTTTTTGCTTCTCATGAAGAAGATTAAATATTTCTTGAGAACAAAAAGAGGGTACTATGTTAGCTTCTGTACTGTATATTTTTCACAGAAGTCCAGAGATGAAAGATACCCCCAAATCTAACTCCTTTACACATTGAGAAATTGAGTCCATTAAGTACTGGCTTAGGACAATAGAGGAAGATGAAGGTGATCAGGATCTAGTTCTTTCTCCCGAGCCAAGCTGTTTCTGGACATGAGGTTTTACTCACATGTGAAGAGACTGAGTACCCAAGGACACCTAACTATGTGCTTCTATATACAAACCAGTGTGAAAATAAACAAAAAAGGCAGTTAAATTGTAAACAATCAAATATAAGACCCTGAAGCCAATACATTCACTGAAGATAGTTCATTTTGATCTTTTCAGGACCAAGGTGTAGATTTTATTTAAAACAACTTCTGTTTGTCCTCATGTATATTAAATATTCAGACAATTTTTACTTTTACAAGCCCCTGAATCAAATATGGCCACATCATGACTTCAGTGATATTTATTAGCTAAATAAAGTAATCATAAAATTCTCCTAAGAAACATGTTTCTGAGAGAAGCATCAGGTACTTTGGGAAGTTTAATTTCCTTGTTTACAGCACCGCATGGCTCCGGTATTGGCAAAATCAAACCTATCTTGAATCCAGTGACCTATAACACTGAAAGCAACTTTAAAAAGGAATATTAGCAAACTATGTCTTTAATATTTTTGTGAGGTGCAAACTCTGAAATTTCACCCCCCCCACTTTTGCTTTGAAGGTAGAATGAACATTCTCTAGAAAAAATAATATTTAAAAATTATTTTACTAAAGTGCTTATTTCTTCTACTAAAGTGCTTGTTTCTTCGGGAAAGTGTACTAGATACTTTCAGAAATTAAAAAAAGAAAACTCACTGAAAACCTTTGTAACACTGATATGAAAGGAAGAAATATTTACCTACTTGATCTTGATAGTAAGTTTTATTATGCAAAGTTACCTTCAAGGGGAATCCATGAGCTAGTAAGTTGTGTCCATTCTATATTAATAATCTTATGTCCACTCCACTTGGGTCTGAAAAAATAATCCATTTACTAATTTAATCACAGTTAGTAGAGACTTTATTAATTGGTAAATGTATTATTTAATTCTGAAATATTTGAGACTTTCCTTGTAGTAATTTTCAGAAGTACATAAACACATTGATGAAATACAAAGAAGAACAGACAGAGGTAAAGAGAGGAAAGAGATAACGGACTGAGAACCGTGAGTGAGGGAAAGGGGAAAGATGAAGAGAACTGGGTTAAAGCATACAAACACACAGCAAGACAGAAGGAATCTAGCTGTTCAATGTTTGAGAGCACAGTAGGGTGACTATACCTTGCAAAAATGTATTGTACTCAGGTGATGGACACCTTAAATACCCTGACTTGATCACTACATATTATGTGCATGTAACAAAATTTCTCATGTATCCCACAAATTTGTACACATTTTTTTAAAAAGACAAACAGAAAAAGCCTTCTTTGAATCTTTTCTTGACTAATGTTTTAGAAAGAGAAAGTCTTAAAGATCCCTTACTGGGTAACCTCTTCCTTTAGGCAGTGGGTCTTAGACTCCCCGGGATGATTCCAGAGGCCTCTGATAATCAAATATATTAAATCCATGGATATTGGATCAGTAATACTGAATTACCAGTTTAAAACCCTAAAGTCAGAGAAGTCTGGTGACCTGCTGAGGATCTCAGGGCTCCTCTTACTTGCTTGCACTATAGTTCCTGATTCTGTGAAAACAAACCAATGAACCCCAACTCCTCAACTCTTAAAAATGCATACAGCCAGATACATATGGACAGCAAGAGCACAGACATTTAAAAACAGAGCAGAAAAAAGTAACTTGAACAGAATGTGGCATTTCCCTTGGTCTGTTGCTAACGGCCCACATACAACATGCTTAAAAAATCCCACCCTGGCACTTATTTTCATCATCATTTAAAAATGATTCAAATGGACATTTAGAATGTATGGCATTGAGCATGTATCCCATCTGGGGATAAATGAAAAAGGGCTTCCTCGAGCAGTGCTGTGTTTTTAGTGGTTATCAGGCTAAGGTTAATGTGTAATTGGTCTCTTCTCTTTGGTCATGCTTTTAAAGCCAAACACAATATTTTAATTGTCTATTTTCAGTACTCCAAAGCCAGAAGCATTAACTATTTCTTTTTGTAAGAAAATAGCTATGGACATGATTTGTAAAATGCCTTCAAGATTTGAAGACATGAAAGAAACATGTAAAAAGGAATTACCTCATTTTCTTTCTATTATTCACTTTTTTAATTTAACCCAGAAGCCAATCACACTTTGTTTTACTAAACACTGGAGACTCCTGCTTCCTAGCTGTCACCTTTGGGATGGCTGTTTTCTGAATATTGTTCCAATTAGAGTTCTTCACACAAATTCTGAGGGTTGGATATCCCACATACTTATACATACTCTGGAGTATAATTTTAAACTCCAATATACTCAGACAAGAGTCCATAACCAGCCAATGGGCTATGAACCTATTTTGATGCTGCCTGCTGTCAGCAAACTGTCTATTGATAACTATCCTAACAAAGTTTAAACAATGTTCATGGTAACACTGGAAAGCTGCAAGAAAGTAATTATGGCTAGGTGAAATGAAAAACTGACCAATCATGGAATATATTCGTTCACTGTTCTATTAAGCCCAGCTTTTCTCAGTCTCAAGGTTTTGGTTCTGAATGTTACACTGTGTTTTAATCATTTCCCCAGTCTAAAGATGGGAATTATCCTATGGGGAAAACATCACCTTGCTTTGGCCTTTACTTCCGGAGGATTTTAATGCTTCATTGCTAACATTATTTTAGTACTGCACACCTGGACATATCGCACAGTATAATGTAATATATGTAGTCAGGTTTTGGAGAATTTATTTCAATTTACATACAATCCTCCAAATCCTCTGGCGAGCTTGATGTGAAATCTGACACAGCCACATCTCCCTAGCAGGATCTTCTTTTGCTCTCTATGTTAATAGCCAAAGGCTCCAAGGATCTCTCCGTGGAGCGCCGCGGGGCTAAGAAGTCAGGAAGAGGGGTGACTGCGGGGCTTGTTGCGCTGAAGATTTACAATGTACTTCTTGCAGGCGGCTCAGCAACCCCCTCTGTGGCTGTGGGTGTCTGGTGTGACAGAGCGGAAAAAAGCTCTCTAATCTCCCAGTGCCTGCCTCTGCCGCTCAGCCGCTCCCCTCCCTCCCGCCTTTCCTGCCTCCTCGCGCGCTCTCTCTCCTTTGCCTTTCTCGGGGAGTTTCAGTCCCTCAATGCAGCTGGAGTAGCCCTGGCAATCTAAACCCGAAGCCTGTGTATATACACACACGCACACACGCGCACACACATGCACACGCGCTCGCACATACGCACTTCGGCTCTCCCCCTGGGGATATGGAGCAAACCCAGAGCTTCATCTACCTGAAGGGGATGGCCCGGCCGGACACTTCTTTCTCACTTGTCATCTCCGGAGGGCAGAGCAAGACTGGAATGAGGGAGGCTCGCTGTCGGGTCTGCAACCTCCTGCCGTTTGCCGCCACCGCCGCTTAAAGTGCAGGGTGGAGAAGGCTTTTTCCAGGACGGATCTCCGTTGTAGCTTCGCGGCCCTGGGACTTCCTCCTGCTGGTTCACTCTAGTCTCTCCCACCTTGGCCATCCTTTCCTCTCCAGCTGCAGGGTGTATGGCTCGGGTGCCTCCCGTGCTGTGGCCGCCGTCACTGCTGCTGCGAGCACATTCCACCCAGAGGACTGAACGCCGCCGCTGAAGTGGGGGAAGAAAGCGGAAGCCCTAACTTCCCTCTCTACACCCTCGCTCTTCCCACCGCTCCCGTCCTTCTCCCCAGCCGAGGACCGGTTGGAAGGCTCCCGCGGAAAGCGAGTCGAGAGCGCGGCGCAGGGGAGGGAGAGCCGGGAGCCGCAGGCGCGCAAGGGCGGGGGCAGCATGTGCCCCGGCGCCGGGTGCTCGCCCGAGAAGTAGCGCGCGCTGGGCAAGCAAGACGCTTTCCAAGTTGGGCGCTTCCCAGAGCTCGCAGCCCGGCGTCCAGAGTGAGGCGGGGCTGATGGGGGTCGCGGAAGCTGCCGTCGCTTGTGGCCAGAACCCGTCTTAAAAGAACCCGGGCCAGCATCCCCAGTCGCGCGCCCTCGGCCCGCGTGCGCTCTCCGATGCCTGCTCTGGCTGTGGCCCGGGTGGCCCGCCCGCGGGGGGTGCCGGAGGGGGCGGGGGAGGAGGAGGAGGCGGTGTGATGGCCCTGGACGGCGAGCTGGGGGAGCAAGAGGAGGAGAAGAAAAAGAAGAAGAAGAAAAAGAAGAGGAAGAAGAAGAAGGAGGAGGAGGAGGAGGAGGAGGGGGCCGAGAAGAGCAGCTCACCCTTCGCGGCCGCGATGGGGGAAGACGACGCCGCGCTTCGGTCTGGCGGCAGGGGGCTCTCCGACCCGTGGGCAGACTCAGTGGGAGTGCGACCCCGCACCACGGAGCGCCACATCGCGGTACACAAGCGGCTTGTGCTGGCCTTCGCCGTGTCCCTCGTGGCACTGCTCGCGGTCACAATGCTAGCCGTGCTGCTCAGCCTGCGCTTCGACGAGTGCGGGGCGAGTGCCACGCCGGGCGCCGACGGTGGCCCCCCAGGCTTTCCGGAGCGCGGCGGCAACGGGAGCCTCCCTGGATCAGCCCGGCGCAACCACCACGCAGGCGGGGACTCCTCGCAGCCCGAGGCGGGTGGGGTGGCCAGTCCGGGGACCCCGTCGGCCCAGCCGCCGTCGGAGGAGGAGCGGGAGCCGTGGCAGCCGTGGACGCAGCTGCGCCTGTCGGGCCACCTGAAGCCGCTGCACTACAATCTGATGCTCACCGCCTTCATGGAGAACTTCACCTTCTCCGGGGAGGTCAACGTGGAGATCGCGTGCCGGAACGCCACCCGCTACGTAGTGCTGCACGCTTCCCGAGTGGCGGTGGAGAAAGTGCAGCTGGCCGAGGACCGGGCGTTCGGGGCTGTCCCTGTGGCCGGTTTTTTCCTCTACCCGCAAACCCAGGTCTTAGTGGTGGTGCTGAATAGGACACTGGACGCGGAGAGGAATTACAATCTGAAGATTATCTACAACGCGCTTATCGAGAATGAGCTCCTGGGTTTCTTCCGCAGCTCCTATGTGCTCCACGGGGAGAGAAGGTATGGAGGGAGGCGGTGCCCCGCGCCGCCCCACCCCGCCGCGCGGCTCGAACCTCTGGGCGGCCTGCGACCCCGGGGACCCAGCTGGCTTCCAATACCCGGGAAGCCAGGGGTGGGGGAAGGAAACGAAAGCGGAGTAGGGCAGTCAGAACCCCGGGGTCTCCCAGACGCCTTGTGGTCTCGCTGCCGCCAACTCCGCAAACTGACTCACCGGTGCCAAAAGATGAATGCTGCCCCCTCCGCTAGTCGGGACCTCTCCTCTTCCTGTCGGAGTTACTTAGCCATCGAAACGCAGGGCTCTTTTTCTGAAGGGTAGCTGATAATCTGAGCGATGCCAGAGTGACATGAAAAGCTTGCCAAGTTACTGTCGAGGGAAAATACGTGGCGCTGAAGGCCAAGACAACAGCGCATCCAGTTTAGCATGTCAGGGCAGGTCAGGGACACACCGTTCTCCACCCCCACCCCCAACATGCCCATCTTCTCTGAATATTAGTAGTCTCCTACCAGGTGCAGAGCAGAGGATGGGCTTTGGCTGCGTCAAGTTTCCCCAAACTTCGAGTTGAGATTCGGAGTGAAAAGAGTGGTTTCCAGAGATAGGCTGAGAGGACCGGGACGGGGGTGGAGGTTGCCAAGGCCAGAGCCAGCGATAAGTGGTCTCGCGGGCGCTGCCAGCTCTGTGCTAAGGCAGGGCGACTCCAGTTGTTTGTTTATGAGTTGCTGCCTCTGGAGATGATTCCAGTGGTCAAGGGGTGGGAAAGCTAGTGGTCAGTCTCAAATGCCTTGTTAGTATCTTTGCCGCGTTTTACATTTGTGTAGTTTTGTATTTTTATAAAAAATTTCCGAGAGGCCGTGGAGCTTTTCACCACTTGTTTAGAGCTCAGACTTCGTAATCCAATAGAACTGAGTTCGAATCTCTGCTGTTCATCTAACTCTGGTGGAGGTTTGAGGAAGGTAATTAACCTTTTCCTGACATGACTACTTCTAGTGCTTATTGCACACCCATGTACTCAATCCGACAAAAACCCTATGAGGTAGACGCTATTATCAGCATTCCCTATTTTACAGGTGGGGAAATGGAGGCACAGGTGGGTCACATAGCTTGACCAAGATCACCAGGAGTGAGCAGACAAAGCTCGGATTTAGACCCAGGGCGTTTGGTTCTTGAGCCTAGACTTTTAATTCTAACTTGGGGATACCAATAATAATATTCTACTTGTAGGATTGGTGTAGACGTCTATGAGTGAATGCATTACAAAGTACTTACCCCTGTGCCTGGCATATAGAGTATCCACCATAAATGCTAGCTCTCGTGAGTGTCTTGTGGCAGTAAGCTCTCGGGTATATTGTTGAATGAATAAGTGATTCTTGTTCTTTGCTCTAACTCCCTCATTGCTAAGATAACTTCGATTAATTAAATGACTGAGGGCAGATGAACAACCAAAGTGAACTTAAAAATTAAACCAACAACTTTAGAAGAGGAGGCAGGTTACAGATCAGTAATGAGGCAGAGCCTCTCCTTTTCTCAGGTGATTCTCATAACAGCAGAAAATGGGCTCAGAGAAGCCCAGGGCCCTGGAGGTGAGCAGGCTTGTCAGTGGAGAGCTAGGACTTGAACTTTGGTTCTCTAATCCCTGGACCAGACAGAGCTTATGGTGTTTGGAAACTCTCAGAAGAAGTTATTGTGTAAGAGGCTGGGGAAATTGCAATGTGTTGTGAAAGTAAGCAAAAGTTTTATTATTTATAGAGTTCTATGAAGTAACCTCCTATAAATAAAACGCCCAATGCTTTAGTAGTTGTATGATAGTTAAAACCGCCTATAAGTGAATGTATATTCACTTTCTTACTCCTGACATCAGATATGGATATTTTAAACCCCCTTCTACCACTTCCTCCAACATGTTCTAAAGAATATAGATTAAAAATATTTTTTAAACCCAGAATTATGTCAAATATGGGGGAAAGGCAGAGAAAACAAATTTGCGTACCATGTTTAGGAACAAACTTGTTATGTCAAAATGTCAATAGTGGGAGTTACATATTATTACTGATACATCTTGCCGTGGTGAAATAAATGCTTTTGAAAAATCCTGTTTTTTGAGCCATGCCAAAATATGTTTGGCAGAACTGAGCTTGTTTTGGTCAATGCTTTCAAATTAACGGGACTCTTAAAAAGACCAGATGTTTCTGCTTGACCCGTAACTGATTTGTTGTACGCCTGGTGCATATTTGTATTCAAACTCTCTTGCAGTTTTCCCCAAAGAAGTAAGTAACTTGGTTGGAAGTTCAACCTAGTTAACATATAGTTAAACTCTTCATCCCATTAGAAATGCAGAACTCAGTGTTCTGAAAATCCCAGGATTGTTTTATTTCTAAACAGCATCTTAGAGAAAGTCCTTGTTTCTCATTTTTTTCCTTCCTCATTATTATTACTAGAGTAAATCTGATAATTTCTTGGATGTTTCTACTGGAGTTAATAAGGCAAAAGAAATAAATCTAATAAACCCTTTCATAGTTATGCAAACTTTCTATTTATTAAACTTTTTTTGTTACTATAGACACTTGGAGCATGGAGCATTTTTAAACAGACCTATATCAGCATCTCAGCTAGGGTTGGACTTTTATCGGTGATTATTTTGTCCACAAAATGCAATGTAAATTGGCATTTTAAAACCCACTTTCAAATAGGACGCAGATGCAAGCCCTGAATTTTCATTTGATTAATGATTAAACATTTTGGTCTTTAGATATAATTTTGCCAATTTAATTATAGGATAATATCTGTAATAAAAACAAATATGTAATCTGATAAAGGAAGTCATATTGAGCAACTTGAAATGCTTAAAAGAGCAATACTACAATGCAGTCCACTTCTCTTAGCCTATGTGGAAACACTAACTCATTAAAATCCTATCAGTCTGATTCTTCAACTTGCTTCTCAGAGACCTGAGCAAAAGAATTTTGGTGACGGCAGGGAAATTAGATTCCGCTGTGTGCTATATACCTTGGACCCCTGGAAGGTTTTACTCACCGCTGGGTGTTGTAGGTAGCCTGGCTTTGTACAACTGGGAAGGCTTGCTTTTCCTGATTTCCATACTGTAACGTACAAAGGTTAGAAGACAAGCTTCCCCTTGAAGCCCAAGGTTTCCCAAGTTGAGACGAATTCTCTACTCTTGGTTACTACACTTGTTGAATATTGAAAATAAATTCTCCTAAAATCCACATGTCTACGCACCAAGAAGTAAATTAGGCAGAATACATACTCACTTTTTCATCAACTAGGTGTGCAGCAGGCAGATAAAAATGGGTGTGTATTTATGCTGTAGGCTCCGACAAGAGAGTATGCTTGCTTAGAATTAGATAAAATGTTCATTTACCTGAAATAATTGCCGCTTTTGGGTAGCCAGATGGTGAGCACACCCATGTTCAAAGTAGGGTACCTTAATTTAGATCCAGATGGTTGAATTGAAAGGGAAATATAGCCAAGATAAAGAACATTTTGTTCACTTTCAAAAGGGAGACCGTTTTTCTTTGACAAACTTTAATAGGATCTATAACATGCCAAAGTGAGACGACATTAAAAATATGAGGTCCTTTTCTATAAAGGATTGTTTAGAGAGAAACTATAGTCTCCAAGTAAAATGGGAAAATAGTAGTGGTAGTTCTCAAAGAGAATTGGGACCATCCTTTTGCAAAAATCTTGGGGAGAGAATGGAGGATTTTATCTCTGGGTAGGCATTTGCTCTACTGTGGTATTTGTGTGATCTGATGCCTTGTAATTTACTCAGAATGAATTAATACTCATGGTATTTAATACAAACAAGAAATTCACTACATTATTTTTAGATTGAAAGCAACTTCATTTCTCCCATTCACTTTGGTAAGAAGATAGATGAACATGAGCAAGTAGGAGTATATCGCTTTTTGTCCCTCTATAGAGGACTGTGAACTGAAAAAATCTTTGAGAACCATTTGTTTCCGTAAAAACTTTTTTCTGTGATTCCTTAATGGACTTAGCTCATTGTTTTTGTGTCAGGCTCACATAACCATATGGCAAAACTGAGTTCAGTGCTGGATTTTGAACATAATTCAAAATGCCACCAGTAAACCATATCTAGACAATGTTTACTAAAAAAAAAAGCTCTGACCATGTAATAATGATTCACTCAGGGAGAAAATTTATGCAATTAGTGTTTGTCTTGCTGCGTTTTCTGTAGTGCCATTCGATTTGATCATCCTGGATAATAATTAAATATACAGTTTTTTCAAATTAATTAACATAAAATTGTATATATTTATCATGTATAACCTAGTGTTTTGAAGTATGCATACATTTGGAACAAATGTAGTTAATTAACAAATGCATCATCTCATATAGCTATTTTTATGGTGAGAATATTTAACATCTACTCTCAGCAGTTTTCAAGAATATAATATATTGTCATTAATTATAGTCACCTTGCTTTACAATAAATCCCTTGAACTTATTCCTTTTATCTAAGTAATTATATATCCTTTGACCAGTAACTCCCCAACTCCATTCTTCCCCTAACCTCTTAGCATCTGGTAAACATCATTCTACTCTCTAATTCAATGAGGTCAACTTTTTTAGATTCCACATATTACTGAGATCATGCAATATTTCTCTTTTTGTGCCTGGCTTATTCACTTACATGAAGTCTTCCAGTTCATCCATGTTGTCTCAAATGACAGGATTTCCTTCTGTTTATGGCTGAATAGTATTTTATTAGTGTATGTATACATTTTCTTTATCCATCCATTCATTGATGAACTCTTAGGTTGGTTCTGTATCTCGGCTACTGTGAATAATGCTGCAATAAACATGTTGCAGATATCTCCTCAACATGATGATTTCTTTTTCTTTGGATATATGATCCCCCAGTAGTGGGATTGCCAGATCATGTGGTAGTTCTATTTTTAATTTTTTGATGAACCTCCATACTGTTTTCCATAATGGCTGTACTAATTTATAGTGTACTCATTTTCACCAACAGTGTACAAGGGTTCTTTTTGCTCCACATCCTTGCTAACAGTTGTTATCTTTTGTCTATTTGATAATAGCCATTCTTACAGGTGTGAGTTGACATCTCACTGTGGTTGCACATCTGTGATGATAAGTGATGTTGAACATTTTTTCATATACCGGTTGGCCATTTGTATGTCTTATTTTGAGAAATTTTCATTCAGGTCTTTTGCCTACTTTAAAAAATCAGATTTTGTTTTTTCTTGCTATTGAGTTGTTTGATTTCATTATATATTTTGGTCATTAATCACTTATAGATGTACAGATTGTGAATATTTTCTCCCATTCTATAGGTTGTCTTTTTACTCTATTGTTTATTTCCTTTGCTGTGCAGAAACGTTTTAGTTTGATGCAATCTGGTTTGTCTGTTTTTTGCTTTTGTTGCCTATGCAGTTGCCTTTGTTTTTATTTACTCAATGCAACTCCAAACTGAGCCTATCTGCTTTGGATCCCTTTCAAATAAAGATGGACCTGATACTGGCTTTCCCAGTATTTGTTTGGTTTGCACAACATGTTTGTTTATTTAAACTGATTGTTGCCACTGTGTATGTGGATGGAC
This sequence comes from Symphalangus syndactylus, assembly GCF_028878055.3. Classification (NCBI taxonomy): domain Eukaryota; kingdom Metazoa; phylum Chordata; class Mammalia; order Primates; family Hylobatidae; genus Symphalangus; species Symphalangus syndactylus. The sequence goes on from NC_072435.2 coordinate 67,713,192, forward strand.
TTGAGCAAACAATGCAGGACATGTTTTAGGTTTTCTTGAGGGTGGTGACATTTGGTCAATATGATTTACAAAAATAGGACTTACCTCTGTAAGTATGACTTCAAGGAGTGATACAAAAACAGTGAGGAAGAAATAATTTACCTTTAAGGCATAAATGCTTTACAGTCTTTAAGGAGGGCATCCCTCCTTCACCCCCATGCTCATCCTCCCAACCCCTAGCAATCATAATCTTCATCATCACCATCATCATCATCATCATCATTTCTCAATTCTTTGCATGTTCTTTACTTCCTTCCAGATTTACATTACTGGCCAGCTTCCACCAGGGTTTTTCAAATTTCATGCCATCCTACTTTCTACTGCAGGTGACTACATATTTTCTCCCACAGAAAGAATTTTACTAGGCAAAATTTTGGAAAATTCAAACGTGAAAAATACTTCTGCCTTTTCCAGTTTCCTGGACAACCTGAAATCATGCACAAACAGGCACAGCTGTATGGTGGTGGTGGCAGTGTGAGGGTAGAATAAGACTGGCAATGTTGCATGGAGCTGAATAAGGGTGAAGAACCCAGGCTCACCCTTCCTGCCTTCTTTGCCTCCAAGCTTCTGAATGCCTGGGTGGGCCTGACATTTATAGAACTCTGGCCCCAGTTGTACAGGGACAGGGTGAATTAATTCCTCCCAGTGCACACCTATGTGTGTGCTGCAGGATGAAGTTTTGTTTTAATCATTCACATCTTTCCTTATGACTACACAACTAAAAAAAGAAAAATCAGAGGATAGACAAAGAAAGTAGTTCAAAAACTATGGTTGTTGGTTACTTTTTACATCTTTTAAAAATAGATTATTTTTAAAAATCTTATATCTTTTAAAAAGTAGTCCACTTTTGTTGTGTTGCTGGATGGAAAAGTGTGTGTGTGTGTTTAGTGTGTTCATTCTGTTCCTCCTATGCAAGGACTGTGGAACCAGACTGCTTGGCCTCATATCCTGACTCTGCCACTTATTAGCTTTAAGACCTTGGCCGGATTTCCTAATTGCTGTGTGTCTAGTGTCCTCATCTGGAAAATGGAGATAATGATATTCTATTGTACGGGGTTGTTGTGATGATTACATCAGTAATAAAGCACTTAGAACAGTGTCTGATAATTGGTAAGCACATCTGTGATTATTAAATATAATTTTATTATTCCATGGCTGGAGATCTGCTACTTGGGCTAGTACCAGGTTGTGTAGGACCAAAATTCTTGCTTTGGGGTTTCCTTTTGCTGGCAAAACAGTGGGGAAATGGTCACCGTGGACATTGCTTTGGCTGCTGTTTGTTTTTACCACCTAAGCAGAGTTCAAAAGACAGGGAATGGGAAAAGAAGGTTGGAAGGAAGAAGAAGAGCCTGGTCACCAGAAAAAAGAGAAGGAAAAGAAAGGTTGTGGTATTTCAGCCAGAGAACCTCCCAGCTTGGATCAAATACTGGGAGATGGAGAGGGTTGAGGGAGCAGAAAGACTGAGGGAAACGAGAGAAACGCACAAGTCTCTGATTACAGCACTGCTCTCTATTAGCAGTGAGAATAGCAGGAACCAGAGACTGAAGGATCAGAAGGGTACCAGTACAGCAAGAAGAAAAGCCCTAAGTACCAAGGGAAAGGCATCTCAATCATTAGATATTGTTCCTAAGACTTTATGTGAGTTTTGACAACAGCAGTACTTTATAATACTTACGTAATGTTTTGCCTCTTTCCAATAAGAAAACATGAATCTCAGACACTAATTTTATTTATTTTTATGAAAACCTATTATGACCCAGGAAAGTCATTTTAATGCATTCATAATACCCTTCAACAATGATGATCAAGTACGCAGTACTTATTTTTGGTAAGCGTATTTAGTACATAAATGGTGAAACAATTATGAATATTATGCTCTGTTTTTATAACACGATTATTCACATATGCACCACTTCCTACATACATATTGCTGGCATTATTGCCTTATGTTTTTAGTTTACTCCAATGGTTATTTAGAAAAAATAGACTACACACTTGCTTATAGTATTGAATATTCAGCAGGAGTACTTCTCTTCTGAAATAGCAGAGGTTTAATGACTCATTGAAGTGCATAAAAACACACAGTCTAAACAACGACCCATTTTGGCTTAAAGAATTTAGTCATCGAGTAACAATTTGCATTTTGGATTAACAATTTTAAATGGGACACGTGTAACTTCTATGACCTTGTAACAGTCCCCTTACTGCAATCAGTTGAATAGTAACTAGATGTTCCATTGAAACTTTTCTTTAGGTCTTGGGAGTTTTTATTACCAATCTTAAACTACTGCAATATTAGAGAAATTGCAGTTGCTATAGAAGTAAGTTCAAAATCATTTTCCACTGTGTTATGCATAGATGTGGCCAAAAAGAAAACCTTTCAAGTCATCCATGCTGTTTGTGAGGTTCTCTTGGTTTTGGTGGATTCCACAGTGAAATGCCATGAATCAATCTGAATACTAACAGTGTTATGCAAATATTTGTTTCCTCTGCATGTCTTACCTTTATGAAAAGGCAAACTGAAAAATAATGGAGCAGAAATTGTTTTGTATCACATACTGTAATTTGTTGGCAATATCAACCAACATTAATGCATTACTTTTGCTGAATGTTGTAACGACTTGATACAAGTAGCTTGCCTAGTGAACTTCCGCAGAAATAAGAAGAAATCAATTCTCTATATCCTTCAGAGGCAACATGGAGCTTTAAGCCTTCCTTCTTAGCTCAACCAAAATGTCAAATAGACAAGTTGTTAAGAAAATAAAGTAATTTATTTTAGATAGAAGAGAATTAAAATACATGTATGTTATTCACATTTTTTCCAGTTATGCTAAAATGACATTCTACGAATCACACTCCTAGAATGTCACTTTTGAAAGTGGAATTTTTTATGGTAATAGACAGATTCATTAAAAGATAAAAAGGATTTTGTTTAAGAAGGCAGGAGAATAATAGACAACAAAATACTAGTCCCCATTACCTTCTGCCTTCCACTGTTTTGTTTTACTTTTTGCTGTATTTACATATATTTTTTCATGTCCACACTATATATTGAAATATTTCTATTTTTAATTAATTTTTGATATTTCTTATACTTGGTATTCTGCTTGCCACCTCAAACTCACCACAAATTCACTCCAGGCTTGTTATCTTTTTCTCAAAATCACCGTTGCTATGGGCCTCTTTGATGTTTTTAATGACAGTAAGCAGAAGAGAAGTCTCACTTCCACCAATTGAAGGCAACCATAAAATATATGCAGTGAAGACAAAATTATATTTTTGAAATTCTGCAGGCACTATTGCCTGTTAAGGGCACTGACCTGAAACTGGCTCTCTCTGTTAGAAAAAAGAGTATCAAGGTTGAAAAAGATGTTACAGATGGGCTTGAAATACTGAGATCTGATGTAACCAGAATCTGCAAGACAGCAGACAGGGCACAAACTTAATATGTGAGAGAAAACTTTGTTGAAGGCTTATTTCTGTACTAACTATAGTCAGCTCACTCATTTCTCCATTCAACTCTGACCTTTAAACTTCCACCCAGGTTTTCACACCAATTATTATGCTTTCTTCTTCATAAAGCCTTCTTGGAGTTCTTTAAGCTAATGGTTTTCAACTGGGACAATTTCTTCCTACAGTGGACATCTGCAATGTCCAGAGACATTTTTGCCCATCTCAACTGGGGAGAGATGATACTGGCATCTAGTGGTAGAGGCCAGGGATACTGCTAAAGATCCTTCAAGGCACAAGGCAGTCCCCACAACCAATAATTATCCAGCCTAAAATGTCTGTAGTGCCAACATTGAGAAACTCTGCCTTAGGAGAATGTAATTTCTTCATACATTTTTCCCTTTTTGTCATGGCTTTTTGTATAATACCTGTCTAGGTATATGTTTATTTTATTAGCATAGAAACTCTTTGCAGGAAGGAAGCATATATATTTATCTTTTTCTCCCCAGTATTGAACACTCTAAAATAAACGGTTAAAAGGAGCAAATGCATTATAGAACTTGTAGTAAAAAGCTATTTAGTGGTAGTATAATTTAACATCTTTAAAAAACCAGTGACATTTGGGGAATATTTTACGTCTGATTTTTGTTCAGTTATTGGATCTCAAGCTTGGAAAAGACCTTAAATGTAATCTAGTCCAACTGCTCTTCTTTACCAAGGGACTTCTTTTGATTTTCTAAATACTGAATTGAAATTCAATTGCAATCATCTTCAGGTGCCAGACTGTGAAATTGGTATTTCCTCATTTAGACATTATCAGAATATATGGTGGCCCTCTGTTCATAGATATATACTGTGTGTATGAATTCATTAAGAATATTAATTGCAGAGGAAGTCACTAGGTGATCTTTATAGTTCTTTTCAACCCTGAGGATCAATGATTTAAATTGCTACCTTCCCTAACATACTTACTTACTTGGTAAGGCAAAAAGAGACTGCAGTATGTTTTTTCTCTGTATAAATATTTGTTTAATCAAATTATCCTTAGCCCAGAGGTATTTACATCTTTTACACCTAATAAATTCTTACCCACTAATTACTTAATATCAAAGACATCTTTGATTTTTACTTAAAGGCTAATTCATTCTAATTACAACCTCTCTGTTGAACTCTTGTAGAACTCTTCCCCCAGTATTATTAGTTGTCCTTTAATTTTCCATGAGAAAATATTATACATATATATATTTCATGGAAAAATATATTTTTCAATTAGACTGAAAAGGCCTTAAATACGAAATTGGTTATATCTTAAAAAAATTATACCGAATACCTACTACAGGGTGAGTATCCCCACTCCAAAAATTCGAAATCTAAAATGTTACAAAACCCAAAACTTTTTGAGTACTAACATGATGCTCAAAGGAAATGCTTATTGGAACTTTTTTTATTAGGATTTTTGGGTTAGGGATGCTCAGCTGGTAGTATATAATGCAAATATTCCAAAATCTAAAAAAATCCAAATTCTGAAATGCTTTTGGTCCAAAGCATTTCGGATAAGAAATACTCAACCTGTTTAGCATAAAGCTCACACTTAGCAGACAGTATTTGTTCAGTGATTGAATTGGAGTTCTCAGATATTTCAAAGTTAAAAGGGAGTAACTTTGACTCATATATAAAATCCCATGGGCATCTTTTAAATAGCCTCAGTGAGAAATATTAAGCTCAGTGGACATTTTAATTAATAAGCTGAAAGATAAGATTCACGAGCATTATGTAAGATAAAAGCATATGAAGACAAAATTGTAAATGGGTGCATTTTAACTAAAAGGTACTGACATTTCATTAAGCAGAAAGTGTGTTAGTAATCAGCAAAAAATATTAAGAAAAATATTACCATGATACTGGCAAATTGGGAAAGAAGAATCTTTGTTACTTACAGCTGAATTAAGATGTTTATAAATTATGGCTAAAAATTAATTTTACTGTTTTGAAATGTAATTCAGAAAATGTGAGTTCTAGACCCAGCTTTGTGCAAATTGTCTGTGTAACTTCAGAAAAATCACTTAATCCTATTGGATCCACTTTTTCAACTTAGAAATTTATAAGAGTAGGACGATTTGTTTCTAATATTGCTTCCAGCTTTAACCTCATATTCGTATGAAGATTTACAGTTAAAATCTCTTTTCCATGTATTATCTCATTTTATCATTTTGACTTTTGTAAGGAAAGCCTAGAAAACATATTTTCCTTCTACTAATGAAAAAACAGGGTCAGATAGTTAAGTTACTTAACCAAGCCTAGTGTGTAGCAGCCTGTTGCTATTTCCAAGATAACTCTCAAAAACCTTGTCTATGAAAATAAGTAACTATTAAACTTTAAAATGTTTTATTTTTCTCTATTCTAAAACTAAGCTTTAAAAAATGAGGCCCTCAATGATCAATGTAAGCTTCATAATTTAAAAATAGTGTAAAATTTATACCTCATACTTTGAGCTAGGGATAGCCAATAAGATTCAATACGCATGTCAACCTGTATTGATTGGTAGTAGTTGCCTGAAGTGCTGTGCTGAGAATAATTTTGAGGCCAAGTTTGGGTTCAGTGGGAAAGTTGCCATGTTAGATTAACCATGTATATCATGGATGATGGAGAGAGGAGTGGTGGCAGAACTACTTATGGAGGAACAAGCTTTTTAAAGAAATTGCTTCAGAACTCAATAGTATTCTATTAACAGTCTAATATTGACTTGCCTTATATTGTTTTGTAACTAGTATTATTTAAAAAGTTTGATTAACTTTTGTCATGAATGTTTTTCTTATTTAGAAGAGTGTCTGAGTGTCCTTTTTTTTTTTTTTTTTTTTTTTTTTTTGAGACAGGGTCTCACTCTGTTGCCCGGGCTGGAGTGCAGTGGCGCGATCTTGGCTCACTGCAACCTCTGCCTCCCGAGTTCAAGCGATTCTTCTGCCTCAGCCTGCCGAATAGCTGAGACTACAGGCATGCGCTACCACGCCCAGCTAATTTTTGTGCTTTCATTAGAGATGGGGTTTTACCATGTTGGCCAGGATGGTCTCGATCTCTTGACCTCATGATCCACTCACCTCGGCCTCCTAAAGTGCTGGGATTACAAGTGTGAGCCACCGCACCCGGCTGAAGAGTCCTTCTTAAAATATTTAATCTTTGTCTTCATTTGTAACCATAAACCATGAAAGAATATAGAAGGTGCTTTCAGTTGGAATTTTCATAAGATACAGCTTGATCTGAAAACTTGAGTGTAATATATATATATACACACACATATATATGCATGTGTGTGCTCACATTGACATTTATTTTATACATACATTTATTATATTAATATACATCTGGCATATTAACATTAACATACAATGATATAACATATATTATGAGTAATAAAAAACAATGTTCTGCAGACTATTCAGTATAAACATTTATTCCTGTGCTCCAAGAAAGGTTGAAAATGTGAATCAGCAACTGCTCCATGCTAGTCACACTCATAGGTGCTTTACATCCTTTCTTTTCCTCTAAGTTGTGCAATTCTTTTTGAGTTAGACTTGATTATTTACTTTTTCAGCAAAGACCAACTACATCTTAGGAAAGTTTAATAATTGCCCAAGATGGCATAGCTAAGAAAGTTGTGGAGCCAGAATTCAGACCAGAATTTATCAGGTCTCAAAATCCTTTTTCTGAACACAACCAGGCTGTGTTTTGTTGAAATTTTAGGGTACAGATATTTCCCAAGTGATGGTCTATGTTCTACATGTATCTGAGAACAATTTTTGGATTTTGATTTCGTTGTCTTTACATGTTGTGCAGCTTCAGAGAAGAAAGTGAAGCACACCGAAAAGGAGAATCATCACTTTCCAGTTCTGGCCAGTGTGTTGTTTTTCTGTAGTGTGTAATGTTTCATTTAACAAGCACTTCTCTGGCTTTAGCGAATTTTTTTGAATTGAGACAGAAACCTCCCTGAAAAACTTTTATGGTTGGGGAAGTATATTACATATGGATTGTACTTTCATGCTATTCATGCACTTAAGTTTGGTTCAGAAAAAAATATTGCAATTTGGAATAATATATTATTTCATCAACAGAAGCATGTAATGTGGCCATAACTTAACTCACAACATAAATGTAATTGAGAATGTCATTTTCTTTTTTCCAGATTCCTTGGTGTTACTCAGTTTTCGCCTACACATGCCAGAAAGGCATTTCCTTGTTTTGATGAGCCAATCTACAAGGCTACTTTCAAAATCAGCATCAAGCATCAAGCAACCTATTTATCTTTATCTAATATGCCAGTGGAAACTTCCGTGTTTGAGGAAGACGGATGGGTTACGGATCACTTTTCACAGACCCCTCTCATGTCCACATATTATTTAGCCTGGGCAATTTGCAACTTCACATACAGAGAAACTACCACCAAGAGTGGGGTTGTAGTAAGTATTTTCAGCTTAATGATGTTTTTGGATAATGTACACTCTGTAAAGTAACCTGATTTCTGGATTAACAATGAATCATTTCTAAACTTTTTACACCTTATATAGTGGAATTCTTCCTTTAATTCTTATGGGGGGGGTTACATATTTTACTGGTTTCAAAGTGTCAGAGAGAAACCTATCTTCTATACCCAGCACTCTTATTCCCTTAACCACCTCCACCTCCCTCCCCCATCATCCTTGTTCTTCCTCATCTCTACCTGATCTATTGTACATCTCTGGAACAGCTGCTGTTGTCTGTTTTGGAAAATTGCCTGTTTGTATGACTGGGAAAACTACTACTTTTTATTGTAACATATTTGAAATGTACAGAACGTGGTGAGTAATATAGTAAACTCCATACACGTACTAGCCAGATCAGTAGAACTAAACATTTTACCATCTTCGGTCTAATGTTATTGCCGAGAAAGCAAAACATAGGATGGAGTTGAAACTCTCTGTGTAACCATCCCTTGATCTCACTGCCTTGGTCTTTCCCTTAGAGATCAACACTGTCCTGAATTTGGTGTTTGCTACTTCCATGCATATTATCCTACGATTGTTTCATATCTATGTATAGACACACACACACACACACACACACACACACACTTATAATACATACCATATTTTAAAATTTCATGTAAGTGATTTTCTATTGTAGATAATATCCTGCAACTTATTTTCATTTCATTTTATTTTCTTAGGAAGGATGAGATAGAGGGAGCATTGTCTGCATTAAATTTATAATAAGAATCTATTGGATTCTCTTTGATGGCTATCATTTGTGACACCATGGTATTCTAGGCACTTTTTACATGCAATTACATTGCATTAGGGTAGACTATCCCATGTTGAATTAATAATTTTTTCCTCATTTCTATGGCTTAGATGATATATATGCATTTATTTTAATTTTCATATTAACATTAAGACAAGGTATTATGATTCCACTTTTTTTTTTCAAATGAGTAAAGTAAATTGAGTACAGTTTAAGGAGATTAGGTAACTTGTCCAGGGGCTAAATGTAAGCAAATGGTAGAGCTGTAAATCAAATTTGGTTGGTTTGATCCTAAATTTTGGGCTTTTCCCCCTGTGCCTTAGGAACTGTGTTCCACCATTTCACTTGTGTGTCTATAAGAAAATTCAGATTGTGATTCTTCTCATCCAGTAACCTTTGTATGCAGTGTTGCTTGAACACAGCAAAATAGGTGAATAGAAATCTATATTTTTAATTTGTACGAAGTTGATAGCTCTAAAACAACCTAAATTTTGAAAAATAGTTTTGGCTAAAGAAATTTTCTTCACTGTTACTTTTAATTTAAATCATTGTGGGACCTGTTTAAAAAATAAAATCTGCCAGCATACAAAATCAATGCCATTACTGAAAAACTGCTTGTAATGAATTCATCTATCTAATCATTAAAATCATGTTTTAAATGCACACTTCTTAGAAGGACAGTAGGCATTTTACTCTTTTGGACTTATAATCATTTGATATGTTGAATTTCTCTGATGTTTGTTGATGTCTTCTATGGGCATTTCAAGGCTGTACTCATTGGACCATACACAGACATGGAACACGAAGACATCTCATTTCATTTTACGTCTTCAAAAGTTGATGATTGACTTGCTGTGGGTCAGCTAGCATAGGGTACACTGGAAATTCTTTTTTCTAGTATGTTTTCTTTAAAGTATCTTAAAAGTGTTTTCAGCCCTAAACAGTTATGCTTGCTGCTAAGTGACCCATGTTTTAAAGCCAGGCACTCTCTAATAGTTATTTAGATGTGACTTTTTGTTACAGTTAAGAATCTCTAAGTAATTGGTAAATATTTTAAAATTTCTGCTTAATAATTTTTATGTAGAAATGATAAAACATGCTACCAGAGAACACCGAAAGGTCAATTGAAATAAAATTTTAGATTGCATAACCTAAAATACTAAAATCTATAAAAAAGAAAACAAAATTGAAATTGGGAGCTCTTATTTATCAACTGTGGAAATATAGTTTAAAACTTGACTCCTTTTTTCTGTCACTCTTTTGAAATCCAATCTGTTTTCTTTTCACTGCCTTTCCCCTTTATTATTCGGAGCATATGAAAATGACATTTCTCAACACTTAACAGCTGGAAGGAGTGGAAGTTTAGCTTTAGAATCTTGGATGTGGGATGGTCACATGAAGTCCAGGTGGTCATTTCAGATCAGAAGCTGAAGCAATTTTCTTTGAGATATGAAAGAGGAACTTCAGTAGCATGTAAATAATACACAGCTGAATGGTAGTAGGGCCCTAAGTGTGAATATTTGAGACATCATCATCACTGCTTATCAAGCTACCTACACTTTGCAAGGCACTATTCTAAGTAATTAGAAAGATTAAAAAAAATCTAAAATCCTTCTGGTACAGAGATTGCAAATTCAAGCATTCAGACTGAATCCAAGGCTGTAGCCATGTATTGTTTATCCATCCCCAAAATGGCTTAACATTTTTTATATTAGTTGTCAACATTTAGAAAGTAGAAGATTGCACATAAACTTATTTATTTCTGGCTTCTCTTGAAAAATGGAAAGCTCTTGTAACACTAAGGTTACATTCCTATTTGGTAACATTTGTTCATTTATTCCTTCAACAAGTATTTATTGACTGAATGGCAGGTATTGTTCTAGGCTCTTGTGATATAGCAGCAAACAAAGCAGAAAAGGTTCCTGCTCCCAGGGAGCTTATATTCTAATGAGGTGAGAGAGGCAATAAACAAAAATATATAATATGTCAGGGAGTGATACATGCTATTAAGAAAATCACTGTGCTAGAGCTGGGTTGTGGTGACTCACTTACATGAGGCATTTGCTTCCCAGTTTCACTTAATCCAGACCACTTTTATTCTTTTGCATCTAGTCCATTTCACTGATACTTATTTCCTGTTTTGATCAATCCTATAGACATTTGGAGTTGAAAATCCAGAGGGTAGCCTAGGACTGTGCATAGGAAAAACAATGAATTCAATAATTGTGGTTTAGGAACACTAGTATTCACGTATTCACGAATTGCTTTGATTGAAACTTGTAGAAAATAAGTTCAAGACTTATTTTGGAAGTTGGAAGAGGGAGAAATTGTTAAGGTTTGAAGTCTAGGGATGTGCTTGATGGAGGACATGGGATTCAGTATGGCCCTGAATGATGGTTTGGTCTTAGAGAAGCAGATACTGTGTGCATATAATTCTTTGCCAGGGAAATGTTAATAGGAAAAGATACAGAGGTGGGTATATCCCTGTGGAATATAGTGTAGCATGATAATTATAAACATTGATTTTAGAATCAGATTAGTCTGTTTCAGAATTATGTCTTTGCTTTGCTTCTCTGCAACCTTTGTTAATTACTTAACCTCTTTTTATTCTGATTTTCTTGTTCGAAAACTGATAGTATGAATTTTTCCTTTACAATATTGTTCTGGTTTCTATCATGTCATAGCAAACTACTCCAGAACTTAGTGGCATAAAACAGCCATTTTATGATGTTCAAAGTTTCTGTAGGCTAGGAATTTGGAAGCGCACAGTGGTGGCAACTTCTCCGTGCTCAATGATGTCTGGGGCCTCAGATGGGGAAGCAGGATGTTTGGGGTGTGACTTGACAGCTAGGGGCCAGAATCATTTGAAGCCATCTTTGTCTGGTGGTTGTGTCATCAGTCTTCTGGGACGTGAGCTGAGGCTGTCAGCCATATATCCACGTGTGGCTTCTTCATGTGGCCTGGGCTTGTTCAAAGCATGATGGCCTTAGGATGGCTGGACTTCTTACATGGTAGTTCAGAGCTCCAAAGGTGAGTGTCCTAAAAGAACTAGGTGGGCGTTATGTGGAATTTTTAAACTTATCTTCAGAAGTCACAGAGCATCACTTCTAAGACATTCTACTGGTTATAAGTGAGTCACTAAGGATAGTGTTCTTTCAGCAAAAGAGGGCATTAGACCCCAGCTCTTGACAGGAGGAGCGTAAAAGAATTTGTAGGCCTGTTTTAAAATTAACACAGTCGGCTCTTTGCCTGCAGACTATTTATATTCATCCTACAAACAATGTATACTTGTCAGTGGGTCTCATCCCATTGCAACATCAGGCTCAGACTTGAGGTCCAGGCCTCGCCATCTAATTTAGGTTCAGGTATAGAAGAGATGACTTGGTTTGGTTTCTTGGGCATAGTTTCTCTCACTCTGAAGACCTGTTAACGAAAGATACAAGCTGTCTTACCTCACTTTTCTCCCTTCAGCAGACAATAATAAGACTGGAATATGGTTATGACAAAAGCCATTTCCATTCAACAATGGAGGAAATGGGAAGATACAGTAGTCACTAGCCCACAGCAATTCTGAAACCCAACTGGGCACATGTTACCAATTCCTTAATTATGGATGAATGGCTGCTCCCTGTCAACTCTTCACTTTGGCATTTGGCCCCACCCTTTGGGCTCTTTGTTTTGCCTTCTGAGGCATCCTTTCTTTTCCAATTAAAAAGTAGTTTGTGTTTGCAACCAAATAGTCATAATTGCATAAAAGTACAGCCAGCGCATATCCTTGAGTTCCACATCCATGGACTCAACCAGCTGTGGATTAAAACCATTGAAGAAAATTGTGTCTGTATTGAACAGGAGCTAGAGTTTATTTTTCTGGTTCTTCTTCCCAACAATACAATATGGCAACTATTTACATAGCATTTACACTGTATTAGGTATTATATGGAATCTAGAGATGATTTAAAGTATACAGGAAGACGTGCATGGGTTCTGCGCAAATACTATACCATTTATATAAGGGACTTGAGCATCTATAGATTTTGGTATCCATGGGAGGTCCTGGAACCAGTCCCCATAGATACCAAGGGATGGCTGTAGCTTGTGTTTGCAATTGAATTGAATAACCTCAGCTTGCTTCCTACCAGTAAAATGTTGGGGCTACAAAGACCTATTTTTCTTTTGTATTGGCTCTGTTACATTCAGCCCAAGCAGGTACACTTATGTTAAAAAATGTTGGCTTTTTATGTATCAAGTTATATCCACTCCATTAGACAAAATGATACCCACAGATCTCTTTAAGATGAGCCTTTGTCTACTTTGAAGCTTTGTGGAATAAAAATTCTTAGATGCTCTTTTATTTAACAGGCTTTATGAGGCATGCCCTTAAGATCTTTACAAAGCCTTTTGCCCTTTTGAAGAGGTTATGGGGCATCACTTTAAGAGTTTCTGAGGCCTTGATAAAGACTCACCCTTGGCTTCATCCTTAAACCATTTTTGTCCTGACAGTGACCTGAATTTGTTGTTTTTCTGAAGCTGTTTCTTACTATGAGAATCATCTGTTATCTGAAGAAGCTGAGGAGAAGGAAAAGTTTTAATTTCAAAACAACAAGTCCTGGCTTTTTTATATTTCCTCTAAATTTTGCTTCAAAACTGGACAGTTTAATCTTAACCTCATCTCTTCTCTTTTATAATTTTCATGGCCGGTGAGAAGAAGCCAGGTGGCACTTTTAATGTTTTGCCTGGAAATCTCCATAGCTAGAAAATATAGTTCAGTAGTTATATTTCTCATTTTCCGTAACATTACAAGTAATGAGGTTGCCAGACTTTTGTCTACTACATAACAAAGGTCCCCTTTCCTTCAGCTTTCAATAACATTTACCTTACTAACCTTCAAGCTCTCACCAACAGCCTCCTCAAGCCCCAGAGGCTTCTGCTAACAATCCCAAGGCTTTTCCAGTTTTTGCTCCTAGTCTAGTCCCAAAGTCAATGCCACATATTTCAAGGCTTTTGATATGGCAGTGCCCTAATTCCAAGAATCAAAATTGGTTCAAATCAATATTGCTGAATAAGAAATCATTTGAAAATGTAGCAACAAAAAGTAACCATTTTTAATGCTCACTGTGGAGAGTAGTGTGAGCATGACAATGCCATGAAGGGTTTGGATGGTACAGAGCAGGGAACAACTTATCTCTGCTCCATGATGTCTGAGGTCTCAGTGGGAGAGGCCTCGTTGATTGGGGTTAACTTGATAGCTGGGGGCAAGAATCTTCTGACTGCATCTTTACTAAATGATTTTATTTGATGTTGTGTGTTTTATGGAACCTCAGCTGGGGCTGTCATCTGGGGCATCTACCAATGGTCTCTCCGAGTGGCCTGAGCTTCCTTGTATTAATAGCAATGGTGGTCTAATGTTGATGGGAATATTTATTTTTTTCTTGCTAATATGTTTGAGTTTTTTGTAGATTCTTGATATTAGTTCTTTGTCAGATTCATAGTTTGTAAATATTTTTTCCCACTCTGTGGGTTGTCTGTTTACTCTGCTGATTATTTCTTTTGCTGCGCAGAAGTTTTTAGTTTAATTAAGTCCCATCTATCTATCTCAAAAAGGGAAATTTATTAGAAGGTGATCAAGGTGTATCAAGGAACCCAGGTTAGGGATGGACCTAGGGCTTGGAGCACTGTGGGAAGCTCAGAAATTCCATTTTAGGTCTTTGTCAACACTTGTTCTTTACTCTCTTACTGGGGACAGGCTTCCTCTCATCTTTGGTTCATATGCTGGAATATGGCTGCCAAAAGTTCTCAAGTTTTGCATACTAATGTGAAGACCCCAAGAAAGAAAGTGACCATTATTAATTCCCAAACTCATAGGGAGTGAGTTGATTGCCCTGGCTTGAGTCAGTGATCATTGCTGGTTACTGTGTATAGCATGCACATGTGGCATCCTATTGTTATGGGATGTTTGGGGTGTCATTTTTCTGGCTGGGAACCTGTGGCCAATGGCACTTTTGCCTGAGTTTTGCTTGTGCCAGCTGGGCTCATTTCGCCCACTTTTCCTGGCAGCTGTGCTTGGCTCACACTACTGGCCTAGGTTCCACACCAGCCAAGGATGAGTCAGGTGTGGAACGGTGAGGGGTGTGTGAGTGAACGTGGGGTCCAGCCACGACGCACAATCAGATATGCCAGCTGCTGCAGTGGGGCAGGCAGCTCCAGATGCTGTCATGGGCACTGGACCAGGTGCACCACAAGCAGCTTTCATGGCTGGTACTGGGGAATATGGTTGTGCCTGGAAGCTTGGAGATGCCAGGAACCACAGGGCCCCAAAGAGGGAGTCACAGCCCTGGCTCAGGGAGTTCCCAGGTCTGGGATCCCAGAAGGACTTCAGCTCTTCTTTCCTTCTCTTTTCCCACAACATGGCAAGCAAGGGGCATGTCTCAGCCCTGTTTGTGTGACAGTTCTTTTAGCCTCACCATTCAATGGGTCTTGAGTTCTTGTCCTGTGACCAGGAAGAATGAGGTATGTAGGCAAGTGGAGGGTGAGCAAGATGAATAGGAGCCTTATTGAATGATAGAAAAGCTCAGAGGGAACCTGTCTGTGTGTGTGTGTGTGGCAGGGGGCGGGGGGGCAGACAGCTCCTTTCCACAGCCAGGGTATCCTGACAAGTGTTCAGCTCCTAGCAGAGAAGGTAGCTTCTCTCTGCAGCTGGTCATCCCGTTGCTTGTGCAGCTTTCAGCAGAGGAGGACCTAGAGTGTGTTGTTCCTTTCTACATCCAGTCGTCTGGATGTCTGCTCAGCTCTGGCTGAGCATGGGGCTCTTATAAACCTCAGAGGAGAGGAAGTGTACACTGATTGGGTGGACATGGTTGGGCCGGGAAAAGGCACCACAAGTCCCTACTCTGGTCTGTGGGATGGCAGCCTGTTCCCTGGCCTCACTGGGGACCCGCCCTCTTCCACCCAGGAAGCTGTCTGCCTCCTGCTGCCTATTCATGGCACCCAGGCTATAAGTGCCAAGGGGTATCTGCAGGTCAGCATCGAGCTGCCCTCAGCCCCACCTTGGCTTCCCTCCTATGCTCATTGGCACCCAAAATTGGCGGGGGGGGGGCTGAGGCGGCAGGGAGCTGGAGTGTCAGCACTGCCCTGAGCATGTGCACACCCAGCAGCGCTGTGACAGCACTGGAGCTTGCCCCGACTTTGCTCCGAGAAAGGAGCAGGCAAGGACAGCAGGGAGAAGCCAGGCAGTGGGAGCAGGCATTTCTGAGCGTGCAATCGCAAGGGGGGCTTTCTTGGGCCCCCAAAAGTGCAGGGATGCTTGAGTCCACAGCTGCGGTTTGGGTGACTGCAGCAGTGGTGGGGGGTGGCTGGGGGATGGGGGGTGGTTGGGGGGTGGGAGGGGTTGCGGACGGGGCTCCTGCCTGCTCCAGGGAGAGGGAGACCTGGGTCTTCAGCGTGGTTTGGGTGGCTGCAGCAGCACCGGGGAGCCCCCGCCGCATTTCAGAAGGGGCAGGGCTCCCGCTTATCCCTGGCCCTCGTGGGCTCCATGGAGAGGGCAGCCCTGGCCGTGCCTGCCTGATGCAGCCAGTGTGATGGCAGCAGCTGCTCCAGATGGCCCACCGCTGCCGTCACTATGATAGGAACATGGTATCTTCTGTTTCAACCTCATGAATGGGAATATATATTGCAAAAAAGAAGGAAGTTTTAGAGAAGGGATGCTGGGCAAAAAACTGCTATAGGTACTCAAAACATACTGTTTAATTTTATTATGTGGACTGACTACAATAGGAAGGACACATACAATTTACAGTGGTGGTATGTATATATGTATACCCACATCCAGGAAAGTACAAGACATATACACATAATGCACATTCCTGATGCTTATTTTTTCTAGATGTGATATTCTGTATATATACTTAAAACATAGGATTATACTGTGAAGTTTCCTACTGAAAACAAATGAAGTCTCATTTTAATGAGAGAATTGGAGTGTAGGTTAATATATTCTAAGCATATATTCTTTTTTTTTTTTAAATCACGTTAGTAATAGAAGTCCCGTTGTCATTAGACATTCCAATAGGATTGCGTTACAAATGTAATAATGGTCCATAGAGAAACTAAAAGAAATAGTAACAAAAGAGTTGGATTACAATCTATTTAGGAATGTAAGTAGAGGCTTCCTTCCTACCCTAGGAAGTGTTAGTCATCCTCCTCCTCTCTACTTTTTGAAAACTTTTTACACTCATCTCTCATAGCTGTTTTTCTGCTGTTAATAGAGCTTTCTTGCCAGCTCCTTTAGACTGGGAACTCTTTGAAGGTAGGCACCATCTTTGTAAGATCTGCAGTTCATGTTGTATGTAGAAAATGATAGATACTCAGTGAAATTCCACTGGTTGTCTAAATAAGTCAATTTCCATCAGAGATACCACAATGTCAAGGGTTTTCAAAACCTTTTGGCTAGGTTAATATGTGGAGCCTGAAAATTCGTGAGAAGTAATTTTGACCAATATTGAAATAAAAATAGAAAATGTTACAATACGAGTATCATCACTTTTAAGGACATCTGCAGGACGACGTAAGTGAAAAGAGTTACTAAAGAGAGTCGGGTACTGAGGAGCAAAGGTTTACCACCAAACAGGGAACTGAATCCAGTGCAGACTCTGAGGAGAAATGGGATGGTTCCTGTGAGCAGAAAGACAAAGAATTGTCTCTGTTCTCCATTAGGAAAGCAGTGCCTGAGTATTGTTGATTTGTTAGTAATAGCTGAGTCATAGCTAGGTGGGGCCTGAGTTAGCTCAGTGGTCTGCAGCCACGTTGGTGCCTTTATTGCTTTTATGATGTCCAGCTCACCTCTGCTGCATGAGAGAGATGCCTGAGCCAGGCATGAGTCACCCAGTCAGGTCTGCAGTGGTATCAGAAGGCTACATGGCCAGGTCAGAAGTTTATTAGAGTCGAGGAGTTTAAGAAGTTAAAAAGAAAAGAATAAAATTGATGAACCTCCAGAAATTTCATTAGTGTGGTAGGAGCAGAACCAATAGGTTCTATTACAGAGTGAGTGTAGAAGGAAGAAATGGACGTAGTGATTGTAGACTGTTTTTAAGAGTGCTAGTTAAGAGAAGGGGTAAGAAAATTATTTATGCAGAGTCTGTTCCACGGGGTTTTAGATTATGGGAGAGCTGAATCTATAAGAATAGAACAGAAAGTTTCCAGAAAGCAGCCAAGAGCTACCTGATGTTAATGGCTTGTGTCTGTAGGGGAAATAGTAACACTCTTTTGTGCCTTTCTGCAAGTTTTAAGAACACAGGAATAGGAATAGAGAAAGCAAATGTAGGGAGATTGAACTTGGGGACTTGACAAGGCATACTTGGCCAGCAGTCAGGAAGGTAAGATATCTAGAGTAACCATAAATATATTATTGGAATCATTGGCCATGGTACCCAGAGAAGCAGGGAGGCAAGTGAACCCATAATGGAAGTGATGTTCAGAAAAATGGGTAGCAGGGGTGAAGACTACAAGTCACCATAAAAGTAAAATAAGAGTAGAGGTATGAAGTGGATGAGCTGGAAAGATTGTATGTGATAGAGAGGAGGGTTTCAGATTTCAGGGTGAGTTGGTGAAATTTTAAGCCTGTTATTGCAAAGTTGGGTGGATGAAGGGAACTGAGGATAGAATCATGGAGTGAGCAGAAAGTAAAGTAACCAGAAGGTTGTGCTGGAACAAATGTCAATAACATGGGGAGGTGATCCTGAACAGGTTGGGAGAATCTCTGAAAAAGCTGTAAATCAGGCTTCAGATTCATGAAAAAAGTTCAAGAGCGTCACCTGCAGGGCCAGATAGAACATAGGAATAGTGAAAGCCATGAACTCTAAAAGAAGAGAGTTGTTTTCATGGAAGTAGAGGAACAGTGGTGTAAAAGCAGCAATGGCAGAAGCTGAGAAAGTGCTCATCCTTCTCTCTGCCTCTGAGGGTGGATGAGAGCAGATCTGCTTAAGGATGAGAGTGTGGGCAGAAGTAGTGGGAGTCAGGGGTTTGTGCAAAGGATAAAAGTGTTGAGAAAAAGGATTACTTACGCAGCAGACGGAATGGTAGACTGGAGGGATATGTTAACAACAGAAGAGAGGGAGGACTGAGCAAGCCAAATTTAGTTAATGGAGGAGCTTATAGAACCATTGAGCCCCAAGGTTTCCATTGGGATATTGATGTAATGGAGTAAGCCTCAGCAAATCTCCATCCCCTTGTGACTGGCTTTGGCTGATGGTGGATTCAGTGATGAACAATAATGGGTTTTGTTATATAATCTACAATTTATCAACTGCCCTGAGGTTTAAGAGTCTACATATTGAAGAGGCTAATAGAAGCTAATAGAAAGAGCTTGAAGTGAAAAACAAACGATTCTAAAAAACAGAACAGTTTGGTCAGTGTATCCATGATTACAGTATGTTTATACTTGATAATGTGTGTGATAGATTGCATGGTGCACAGCCAGGTCTTTTTCTCCTTCAGTAGAGAGGAAGGAGATGATTCTGGCTGTGATCTTCCTTCCCTTATTCTTCCTGGTAAAATTTTGGGTGACTGCAGAGGGAGTTGCCAGTCCAGTTGTCTCTCAGATAAGGTCCTGGCATATCTAGAGTAAAGTAATGGCATATAATCTGATAATATTAAAAAGTTTTTCTTTCTGGCTTCAGATTTGTTTTTATTTTTTGGCTTTCTTCTTCTTTTACATTCCAGTTCTTTAGGACTTTTACTTTAAAGAATTGTTTTTGGCCAAGCCTTTATAATCCAAGAGAGGTAGAATGTTGTGTAATACTGAGGAAAAAAGGAGTGAAAGATGAGGTTGGAGATTTATGCAGGAGCCAGATCATGAAGGGGTTTGTATGTCATGTTAGGGAGTTTTGATTGTATGCTTTAGGCAGAGGGGAACCGTTGAAGGATTTGAGCTTGGGAGGGCTTCAGGGTTATATAAGGAACATTCTTTAAAAGCATGGAGATAATACAAAATGTCTTATCCTCTTTGTCAAAAGACTCTCAATTTCTTTTCTCCATTATTTACCTGACCAAGATCTGTTTTCCTGTTTCATTAAGGCTGCCATATGGGTCTAGCTCAGCTTTCCTGAGGATTAAGGAATAGGCATTAAGTGACTGGCTGGGCAAGCAAGTGGAGTTTAGGTTGCAGTTGGCATGAAAAAATGGCCAAACTTTTGCACAAAATGTGTTGCAGTACAGAGAAGAATCTCTGGGTGACCATGATACAAAACAAATGATAAGATAAAATTATATTCTAAAGGTTGATGTCACTCAGATTCAAATGGTTCTTATAGGATTTGATATCAAATTTCAGGAAGATTAACCAAGACATTCTGTTGAGATATATTAATATTTCTAGGGATGAGACTTGTAGGAAACAAAGAGACAAATTATTTCCTGAAGAATCAAATATTATTCTTGGAAGGCCTTTGTACTTAGATGGATAAATAAGGGTGAATATTCAGAGTGGATTAAGATAGCAAAAGTACTAATAGTACAGTCTGTCCTCAGCCACTACCATCTACTAATGTTTCTTGACTTCCTTATCAGACCAGATGGCAAGATTAAGTCTTGCTGGGTCTGGGAGATGCTGTTGTTTTCTCATTAAGTTTAATTTGGGGAGGAACTGGCAAATGCCTAAAACCAATCACTACCCATATGTGCTGTTCACATGGTACTGAAAATCATTTCTTACTGTCATCTTAAAACCATAGAAAAACATTGTTTTATTCATCCACAAATATATATTGAGCAACTGTGTTCAACAATGAACTGAAATATTGGGAAAATTCTGTCATAATTAAGATCAAAGAGAGAACTGACTGAGCAGAATTCATCAGAAGTTCATATAGATGTAGGACTTTGAGTTACAGAGAGAGGAAAAATTTCCAAATTTTCTGATTAACCTTAATCAACTCAGTGTCCTCTTTGGGCTTAGCATCATCTTAAATGATTTTGTTTTTATGGGATTTAGGAGCCAGACAATAAGACAAGATAAACATACTATCATGCACTACATGGTACAAGATGCTGTTTTATAAAGAAAAGGTAATTTCAGTGGGATGCTAGATGTTAAAAAAGAACAGAGAAGACCAATGAGGGCATGGATAATGATTGAGAAGTATTGGATCTTGAGGGATGGATAGACATGGTAGGTGGAAGGCAAATTTGAGAGTTTTCTTCGTGAGAGGAAGAGTGTACACAGAAAGGATGACCACTGGGTTTTCTTAGAGTGAGAAACACCTTTTTTAGTTTCAGGAATGGCTGTGATTTAATTACTGAGTGCAGATTTTAAAGAATATTGTTATAACAAGGAAGTACAAGAGGGTAACCGTTCTTCCAGGCAGTGTTAGGTTTCATCTCCTCATGCAGCCTTGCCCCAGCTGGATTGTTTTCATTCTTTGAACTGTAATAGGCCTTCAGTGTTTTTGAATCGTGCCAATACATTTATGTTGTTGTTTTTTCACATCGTTTCTCACTTACTGGATTGCAAGATCTTTGAGGACAAGAATTGTTTCCAGTGAAAAACATACTCATATAAAATGTATGTGTATATATATATATATATATATATATATGTGTGTGTGTGTGTGTGTGTGTGTATATATGTGTGTGTGTGTATATATATATATGTACATTGCTGGGCAGCTCACAGAGATACGTATTATATGTCTGTGTGTGTATTTTTTATATATATGTATTTTATATACACAGACATATATACATATGTGTGTATGTATATTATATATGTATTTAGCATCTTGGGAGGCTTATAGAAATAATGTATGGCATATATGTGTATGTGTGTGTGCACGTACATGTGTATACTGAGCAGCTCAAAGATGTATAGCATGTGTGTGTGTATATATATGTTCTCACATGATATATATAGTATATACACACACACACACACACACACATATATATATACACACACACACAGTATATATATGTGTGTATGTGTATCTAATCTCCATGGTACATAGCTAGCACAGCTCCTTGCAGTTGTAGTCACTCAGTAAATATTCAGAGGATGGTTGATATAAGATGCAGTCTGAAGAAAAAAATCAATAGGTTTTGATGAGTGCCTTTATTTGGGTGACAAAAAAATAGAAGTGAATCAAAGAAAACCTCAAAGTTTCAGGTTGCCTGACTGAGTAGATGGTGCATTAGCCCTGTGCGGTTATTTCTGGAAGTTTTTCTCTTTGCATTCTTTCCCCTCCTCTTTTACTTTCACCTACTCTTCTCTGCTGAATTCCAGGTTCAGCGGGAGGACTGGCCAGAGTGAAGCATTTTGCTTCCTTTGTTTGCCTGAAACGTAGCACTATATGATCCTGTCGTATCAGTGAGAGAAAAATGAAGAAATACGGAGTTCTATTTTTTTTTAATATGGCAAATTTATTACATGTGTCTCTCTGATGAAATGTAAATCTTTTAAATGGCAAGTCGGGATGAAAGTTAGGTTATCTTCACACATGCCTGGAATTAATGCAGAAGTATCTCTCAGTATTCCAGATAAGGAAAAAAATAAAGGACCACTTTGTCTAAATGAGAGAGTGGTCTCCTTTTTTCCTTTCAGTAATTCATTAGACAATGAGAAATTCCATCAGAAGTGCCTCTGTGGGAATGTAAGAGATGCTATGGTGGAGACAATCCTTTTACCTTACTTTCCCTAGGGAAAGGCAATGCGAACAGTGAGAGAGTGAAATAGTCCTATGCAAGAGAATCAACTGAGAATTTAGGGATCCTATTAAATAATGTGTTTTTAGAAGGCTATAGAGGAGTCAAGCACAGGCTGAACAGAGACAGTTAGTGGAAATAGCACTGGTATTGGGCAGATTTGGATTGGGTTTTGGATTCCACCACTTATTAGAGGCAAGTTTCTTAACTAGATTAGTGTATTCTCTTATACAGAATGGAGATAACAATGTAGATCTTGTAATGCAGTTGAGAAAGTTAAAAGAAAAAATAGAAGTACAGTGCCTATCAAAGTGCTTGACACATGAGAGTGTGCAAAGCTTGGCAGCTACACAGGCAAGATCAAGTTGATGTCTCACTAGTGAGCAGGCTAGGACTGTAGGTAGGGTGGGGGAGAATGAGCACAGATGGTTAAATGGGATCCTCTATGGGGACAGTTTAAAAAAGGTCATTTGCAAAAGGCAAGGAGGCATTGCTTATGAGGTGAAGACAGGAATACTGCTATTTCTGTTATAATACTGCTAGATCTCCCAGCAAGTGCTACGGTGGAAAGTGTTGCAAAATTTGTAGTGTTTATTTTTCCTGTGATTACCAACATTGTGCAAATGACTTATAACCTAATTATTAGAGGAAGTGAGATGTTTGTGAAGTATGTTCATTTATGATTCTGTTACATGTGGGAGGATGGAATGTTCTTGGGTTTGTGGAAGAATTGCTTGCGGGAAGAAACCAGAGAGAGAAAGGTGTTTGAAGAGATAACGATTAAATCAGTAACCTAAATGTTTCTATGATTATTATCTATGTTTATGTGTGTGTGTGTGTGTGTGTGTGTGTGCATGTGTGTTTATATACACAATTATATCCTGCTAGTTATCAGGCTGTGATTAAAGGTGGGGTGGAGGAAAACGACATACAACTTGAAAGATGGAAAAGAGAATATTTCTGCCCTGATGGAACTCCATAAAAATCATTCAAGTAATTTTATTTAAAAATTGGATTAAAAATAATTCGTTATGTTTCAGGTACTATTCTAAGGTCTTTACAAAGATCATCTCCTTTAATATTTATAATAATATAAGGATGTTTCTACCACAATATTTGTATAATCTATAGATGAGGAAATGGAGGCTGAGAGAGAGATGGCATAACTTGCCCATTGTAAGTGCTGGAGCTGGGCTTAAGCTCAGGTGATCCGACTGCAGAGATCCTGCTCTTCATTGTTTGGCAGAGGCTATGATTGAATGACTATAGGAAGACACAGGGGTGTCTCTCTCTCTTTGTGGAACTTATTTGTTAGCTAGATGGTAGACACTTCTCAGAGAATGTGTATTTTGAGCCTTCTAACCACAGATCTGCCGAGGAAGGCTTTACCTTTACCACCCTTTGGAACAGGGTTTCTCAAGCTCAACACTGTGGACTTTTGGACTGGCTAACTTTTGTTGTGGGAGTCTGTCCTGTGCATTGGAGGATATTTAGCAGCGTCCCTGGCCTCAGCTAACTAGGTGCCAGTAGCACATCCGATGTGACAACTGAAAATGTCTCTAGACATTGCCAAATGTGCTCCAGCAAAATCACCCCCTGTTGAGAACCACTATGCTTGAATAATGACTTTGGTGGTTGATGATCATATGGTGGTGACTCCATCTGGAGGTGTGCAGCCCATTTGGAGCATATATTCAAGGGGAGACATGGGCTTATCAAGACTCGTTTCTTTCACTAATCTCTATTTACTTCTCCAGATAAATGTGGACCCAAATGCAATGAGAAGAAACCTAGTATATATCACTAGAGATGTTAGGAATTAAAACAAAAGGGGTAAGATATAAAAATTCCCTTTTAATAATAGGAAACAGCTCCTCATGTGGAAAGAACACATGAGAAGGAAATTTTTGTAGTATCTTCTATGGTCAGGGATTGTTTGGAGGCTTTAGGGATGGTTTGAGGGTTGTTCAGTTTGCAGAGTTTCCAATGCACTGTTTTACTGATGTTCATTTACCCTTCATATTCTAAATGTGTGAGACTTGGTGGAGCCCCTACAGCAGTGGCTCTTAAACTACATGTGCATATTAGAGTCACCTGAGGACTTTTTTTTCAAAATTCACATTTGTGAACCCTACTCTAGATTTAGTGAATCTGCACTTTCAGATATAGAAGCTCAGCTTTAAGGGTACATTAAAAGTCTCAGAGGTATACCCTGGAGCAAGAAGCATAGACTAAAATTTTTCTTCCCGTGCCCTCTATTTGGGATGATCTTTGGTGGCTCTCCTTCTTCCCTTTAAGGGCACAGAAGTCACACACAGAGCATGTCTTTAAAATTCATATTGGCCATAACTTTCTTATTTGCTATACCTAGCTGCAGACTATGTTGGGAAATATAATCTCTATGTCACACGGCCATGTGTCAAGCCAAAAATGAGGAGTTCTTAAACTAAGGATCTAGGGGAAGGGACATTGGTGGATAATTAGCAGTCCTTGCCACAGACTGTTATTAAAACACAGTATCAGACAGTTGTTGAACACGGAATGTGTTCCAGGGGCAGAGAAAAGGAACCAGGTGATGTGGCTGCTATCATTATTCTTATTTTATAGATGAGGAAATGGAATCTGGAAGGACTGAACACTTGATCATTGTCACATAGCTCGTGGATGTTAGGGCTAAAATATTAAATAGGTTCTATCTGGTTCTACAAGCATTTTCCACTAGACTAATTACACTCCTTTAATTTCCTCAAGTAATCTGTTAGTTACAGGTTTTAGAGTCTTTAGATTTATATATATAATATTTTTCCCTTACTGGTAATACAAATATCAATAGTCTTAATTGTTCCGATTTTATTAGAATTATATTACTGTATATTTTGAATTTAATATCTACTTTGTTTTCTTAATTGTAAATGAGGAGAGGAAATACCACCATAAGGTGGGAACAGCTGCAGAGGGAGCTTGATGTTATTTAGTAAATTTGGCAACATTTTGAGCTTATAGTTCCCAATAATCCAGAGGATCATACACTAGTAAAATGAAATCTTAAAGTTGTCATAGTGATCCCGCTAGGGTAAGCTTCATAGGAAATCTGATTTGGATTTGTATGAATATATAGGCCTCTCTCCATGATAGCTAGTTCATGAATCAAGTAGAAAAAATACCTAGTTAAGCTTATTTATCATCTTGAGATGACACAGTCAAACAACTGTCTCTAGAAAGTCTTAGAGCAATGTCTGTCTAATCGAGAGGACAGCTGATAGTGAGTTCCCCATAGCTAAGTCTATCCCTAAGGTGGTTACTCTCATTTGAAATTTTTTCTAGAATTCTTTTGATTCCCACTATTGCCATGCCAGATTACACATCTAAATGAACCAGGGATGTTTTAGGAAATTATTAATGTAGGGAATTCATTTCTCCAGGCTATGATTGACTTTTTAAATGGTAAGCAATTCATAGCATGCTGATGGCTCTAGGGAAGTATTTCCTCTGTAAGCAGGTTGTATAGGGTTATAGGTTGTAGATAAGCAGAAATTGGTCTTAATGTCCCACGTGTCTGTCATCTTATCTTGTGGTTAAAGATTTAGAGGAAGAAAGAGCAAGAGAGCGCATGCGAGAGAGAGAGAGAGTAGATACTAACTTTTTCTATTAGAATACTCCAGTAGTAAAAAAGACCCAGAAAATTTTCAACAATAAAAGCCCTTAATTACGGGAAATAGTTACATGTGTGTTATATCATTTATGGCTCATTTTGTATTTTTATTTAAAAGTATTAAAATCCCAACAGTAACAGCAAACAACTCTGACAAACTTAGAAAGATGACATTCCTACTGACGTGCTCAGTAGGAAATAATAAATGTTATTCCATAAATTAGGTTAAATCATTTCAACAAATTAATCCTCCCTGAAAAATGGATTACTAAATCCCACTAAAAGGCTCCAGCCTAGGTCATTATGGACAATTACATAAGATTATGATGGAACATTGCTGTTGCTCATGGTATGACTTCTGCAAATGAAATCAGAATCATAAATTGCCTTCGGGGCAAGTCAAATAATTCGTTACGTAATGGTAACTATGAATCCAGGAGGATTTTGGCTACAAGAATCATTTGCCTCTTCAGTAACAGGTTCTAACATTTTCAATAGGATTCACCCTAACTGTATGAAGCAGTTGTGTTAGGGTGTACCTACAACTGGAGAAAGGATATTTGTGTGTCTGGTTTAATATGCAGGAGAAGCCCATTATTAACTGGTTGGGCAGTCCCAAGCCAGCAAGACAAAACAAAACAATAAAGCAAAAACTCAACAGTAGTGAGATTTTATGGTTGAAGATGTGAAGGCTGTGAAAATGAATAGGTGCAGTCTGAAAAGAGGAGATCAGTTACTGGTTCCACTGATTCTGTGCCTAAAACGTGGATTCTTTTCAAACATGGTTATATGAATTCCCCACACACTCCAAACCTTAGAAGACAATCCTCGATTTCTCTCTTGGTGTTCCACCTCTCTCTACCTTGGCCATTATTACTTTTTAGCTTATTTATACTTGACACTCCAGTGGTACAGACAGCTCCATCTTGCCAGGCTTACTACCAGTGAGAAGCACTAATCCAAAGGCAAGTCTCATGCAGTTTGGGTTGTTCTGTTATTCCCTTTTTCCCTCTGCTGCCCTTATGGCCAAGTTTTTTCTGCTGGTGGATATCAAATCGAAGCTCAGTTTTCTTCTAAAAAGTTATGAGATTAGATGACTTAATCTAGTATTTTGCAAGAGAAATAAATAGGACTTAGATAATCTACTTCTTACAAATGTTTTCTATATTTGAGTATTCACTGAAAACAAACTAGAGGACAGTGTTCATTGATTCATCCATCAGTTTTTGATTCCATGTCAGGAAGTAATTATGGACTAAGTATAATACCTCTGTAAATCACAGGCTAGCCAATGCTTTTTGAAAACCTGCATAATACTAACATTATTAAATGATAGTGGGGAGGACTTATTTTATGATACACAAAATTCCAGTACTGAACCATATAAGACAGACTTTTGCCCTAATTTCTCGTTCATTTTAAATTTATATTAAACCACTAGGCAACAGTATTAGAGTAAGTAGACGTACACACTTCAGCAGTAGCAAACAAAAAGACAAGCATTCTTATCTGTGTAGGTATGATTTCATTCATTCAGTCATGCAATGATGTTCTTTTAACCAATATTTACTTAAATTTTCACATTTTCCAGGCACTGTTCTAGGCACTGGGGACACCGCAGTAAATAAAACGGGCAAAGCTTCACGAAGCTTACATTCTTTCTATTCCAGTGGGGTGAGTTTGACAAAAACATTAAAATATACAATATATAAAATGGTGATATATGCCAAGGAGAAAAGTGAAGTGGAGTAAAGGAATGATGCAATTCTAGATAGGATGTTAGGAAAGGCCTCTCTGAATATGAGTGTTTGAGGAGAGACTGAACAGAGAAAGTAGACCTTGGGATATCTGGGGAAAGAGGATTTCACACAGAGGGAACAGGAGCTGAGGCAGGGGAATGCCTAGAATGTTTCAGGTGTTGCAAAGGCATTAGGAGGAAGAGTAGAATGGTAGGTGACGAGATCAGATATGTATGTGTGTGCATGATGTGTAGGTAGGGCCTTCTAGGTGGGTATAGGGACATTTACTTTTTGTCTGAGTGCTATGGGAAGCCTTTGGAAGGTTTCAAGCAGAGGAGGGATGTGTCAGACTTTTTTTTTTTTTTTTAGATGAGTTTTCCTCTGTCACTCTGGCTGGAGTGCAGTGGTGCGATCTTGGCTCACTGCAACCTGCTCACTGAAACCTCTGCCTCCCGGGCTCAAGTGATTCTCCTGTCTCAGCCTCCCGAGTAGCCAGGATTACAGGCATGCACCACCATACCAGCTATTTTTTTTTTTTTTTTTTTTTTTTGTATTTTTAGTAGAGATGGGGTTTTGCCACTTGGCCAGGCTGGTCTGGAACTCCTGGTGTCAAGTGGATCCACCCGCATCCCAAAGTGCTGGAATTAAAGGCATGAGCCACCATGCCTGGCCAGACTTGTATTTCAAAAGAATCTCTTTGGCTGCATTGTAGCTATGTACTATAGTGGGGTAAGGCTGGAGGCAGAGAGATTATGTAAGTGGTTACTGTAGTGTGTGGAGTGGAGTGTAGAGAAGTAGCGGGGTTTGGGATATATTTTGAAAGGAGAACTTCTGGAATTCATGATATATATTTGATATGGGTTGTGAGAAAACAAGAGAACTCGAGGAATACCCTGTTTTATGTTAATATGATGCTTGCCATTTCTAGGTTATACAGGGAACAGCTGAGCTGTTGCTCATTGTTGTCAGAAAGAACAGCTCTGAATCAGCTCAATTTAAACTAAGATGGAAATCTTTCCATTGTCTAAATGGATAATACTAAATAACTTTACCCAAAAAGGTAACTAATTGAGGCTTTAAGGATGAATTTTGCAGCTAACACATTTTATGTGCACCTGTAAAAATGAAGTTTTTATTAAAAATCAGATGCCTTATGGTCAAGGTAGGATTTTTTTTTTTAGTCATGCCTGTCTCTTTCATGTTATATGGTCTAGCATGCTTTGGATTCCACCAATAACTGCCTGAAAGCTTCAGTAGAATCAAGACTGATAGCATATTTTTTGCTTTCTTTAAGATCATCCTCTAGTTTACATCATTATGGAGGCAGGAACTAGCGAGACTGTAAGTTGGGCTCTCGGAGCAGTGCAACTCTAACTCCTGCATTTTTCGGTGGCTAAAGTATATTTCTTTCTCCTCCAGTCCTGTAGACTATTGGTACTTTGTGTGCATGTGTGTGAATGTGAGGACAAATTGCCTTGACCCAGTATTTGCAAATAACTTCTTCAGACAATTGATACCTGAGAGAGGTCGTTTAATGGTCATGTGGACAATTCATTCATTTTTACATCAGTGGATGTGTATGGCATAGAGGAAGGACTTTGAAGTTTGACAGATTCTGGAACTGATTCTGGTTCTACTCTGTGTTAGCTGTATTACTTAACCACTTTAAATATGTAATCTAATCTAACAAGCATAATAAAAGCTTGTTAGATAAAATGAGATTACACATAAAAAGTACCTGGCTTGTGAAGGATGATTTTTCTTCAATTCTTATCTATTCCTGCAGTGTATTACCTTGTCAGAAGCTAACAAGCCCAGTCCAGGTTATATCAGTAGCTGTAAAAATGCTTTTATTGTGTAATAATTTAATGTTATATACTCATTTTTTAAAATACAAGATGATATATAAATGTCCAATTAAGTATTGTTTCTATCTATTTTTCAAAACCGTTATGCTACCTAAAATCTCACAAATAAAGACTAAGTGATCATGGCATGATATGAAGTTATACCATGAAGAAACTTCTCTAATCCAGTATTATTCCCTTTCTGACTTAGTTGAGAAGAAACTCCCATCTCAATTTAGTGCCTAGTTGCATAATTTATCTGACTTCACCTTTTGATAACTGTAATCCACTTCCTTTAAGTTCATTTCTTTGTTCTTTTTTTAATGTTAGAACTCTTGTCACATTGAGTTTATTTTTTAATTAACTTTTTTGAGGTATAATTTATGTACGGGATGGCACCCTTTTAAAATGAACAATTCACTGGGTATTGACAGATGCAAAACCACGGCTACAATCAAGACAGTTTCCATTGCCCTCAGAAGTTTCTTCTTGCTCCTCCCTCTGTTTCCAGTCCCCAGCAGCTGGTACACTGAGTTTGAGTTGGTGAGCCTTTAAAAGTCATTTTTGAGGTAGAACGCAGATGGTATTTGTTTGAGAAACAAAGAAGTGGTGAAGAGGAGAGAGAACGTCTACTCTTTCAAACTGTTTGTGAAGAGAAAGTGCAAGAAAGGGAGGTAGTCAGACACGATTAAGGGAAGGATTTTTAAAAATTTTTGCATGTGTTATGTGCTGAATAGAAAAAGCAGTGAAAAGGGAGATTTTGAAACTACTGGAAAGATGAGATCAATGATGAAAGAAGGTCCCCAAAGAGATGAGAGGGGCTGGGGTAAAAAGCACAATTGGGGAATAACTGGAAATGAGGAAAAACAGCTTTTCCTCAAAAAGAGATAAGGTGGTCCAATATGATGCAGATAAGAAGTATATTACTATACTTGGAGACCGTTGAAGAGTTCATATTTGATAGTTCAGTTTCCTCAATCAAGTGCAAGAGAAGTTTATGTGTTGAGAGATGCAGAGAAGAAAAAAATATAAAAGAGTGTGTTTTTTTTTTTCTTTCAGTTGTTCTTTGTGGTCAGGATGTAGCAGAAAAATAAAAAAAAAGAAGATGGGGTTTTTTGATACTGCAGAGGGAGCAGAGGAAAGACAGGAAAATCAGGAAGTTGAATGCTTGTAATAGAATGGTTGATACTATGCTATGCACCATGAAGTTTAAACAGATTAGGAAACCGGTCAGAGTCAGGAGTCAAGGGGTGGAGGTAAGGCAAAGAACATTTTATTTTCTCTGTTAGATCTGAAGCCCTATTTAAAACAAAACAGTGAAACGCTGATCATTCTATTTTGTTGCTTGTTAATGCAATTCTGTTTCCATTAAAACTAATGAAGAGAGGGTATACATTGGTGAGACTGGACCGTATGTCCAGCATAAGAATAATGGAAGATGCTATGATACACAATAGTTCATGGTGCTGGGCCATGGAATCTGGAGCCCTATTGCCTGTGTTTGGATTTTCTAGCTGTGTGATCTTGTACAAGTTCCATAAACCCTCTATGTCTGACTTTCTTCACCTGTTAAAGGGAGACAATAATAGTATCCACCTCATAGGGTTGTTGTGAAAATTAAGTGCCTTAATATGTGCAATAGCTAAGTCTAGCTTGTATTATTAGAAGTCGGTAAACCTGAATTCAAGTCTCCTGTCTAAATTCAGAGCCTTTGGCCTGTGCCTATGGGCAAGCTGTTCAACCATTGCTGATTGGTTTTCACTTACTTTGTCTGTAAAATAAGGTTAAAAATCTTGACTGCGTTTATTTTCATGATAATTGAATGGGATAATATACATAAAAGTGTTCTGTAACTTTGAAACACTATATTTCTACATAATGTATTAATTGCATTCCAGTTAAATAGAATAAAGCAATAAGTGTGAAAATGCTATGAAATGTGAAATGTTTACATAAATGTAGAGCTGCACTAGGAATTGGAAATGTTTTGTCAATTATTATAATGATTTTGATTATATATTTATATGAGTATATTTTTAACTTGTAGCTCTGAAGAAAAAAAATATTGGCGAGAAGGCAGCCATTTAAATTCCTAATTAAAATGAAGTTTTTGCTTTCCTTGTGGATCTATTTCCTTCCTTAGCATGTGGAGTGGAAATTTGACAGTCCCTAATCAATACCAATTTCAGCTTATTCCGACCTCTAATGGTATTGAGTCAAGAATTTATTCATGTATAGAATGTCGCAATTTTCTTTAAAGATTTCTGACAACTCTGCATTTGAGCTTCATGGAGTATTATTGGAGAAAAAATCAGAGCATATTTTGTCACTCTGGCCCCTCTACTTTCTTTTTCCTTTTCTAATTAGTTTTTATTAAAGCCAGGTTATTGGTGTATATGTTATATACAATAATATTTACCCTTCTTAGGTATATAGTTCTAAGGATTTTGACAAATGTGTATAGTCATTAACCACCACCATAATCAAGATATAGAACATTACCATCACTCCAAAATGTTCCTTTATGTCTCTTTGTGGTCAGGCCCTTACCCCAGCTCCAGGGCTTGGCAATCACTGATTTTTTTTTTTCTTTTCCCACTGTTTTGTCTTTTCTAGAAAGTCATTTATATCAATTAGCTATTTTTAAACAGGTTCTGGAAACCTGTTATTGGACTTCATTACTAATGATACCCAGATTTCTCCATCATCTGTGCATGTGTGAACATATCAGTGTATGTGTCTATAGTTGTGGTCGTCTATGGGCAGCTGACTAAAGATGGTGCTAATGAGTCTACAGATGCAGCCTTCATTCATAACTTAGAGCAGCTAGGGCTAGTGGTGCAGTCTTCATGGATGGAATCAGCACATTAACATTGTTGAAAATCCAGCAACAGGAAGAGATTGTTTTTCACTTGCCATTCAGTAAATATTGCTGACTATTCATCAAACAAATGATACTTTAATGGGATACTAACTAAATAGCTTTACCTACTGTCAGGGAGAAACTCAGTTAATCTGTATGATGAGAATGATAATAATGACAGTATTAATCCTGTTTTGTCCATTATACTGGCCAATTTGGAGTGTCATAGTTGAGTCAGTACATTTTGGTAGCTATCCAGTAATACAGAAACTGGAGAAAAAAACAGGCAAAATGGGCAATTGAGGGGCAATATAAATTCTTCCTATAACATATGGGGGAGAATGAAACTCATTATTTAGCTGTCTGCTATAATAGCTTCAAATCATTTAGTACTTTCCTTCCAGAAAGGAATCTTTTCTTACACTTCTTTTTTTTTAATTCTTATTTTCTTCATTAAGACTATTATGTAAATTTCAATGTCTGGATTGTAGCACAGATGTAGAGAGAAGTGGAAGCAAAGTGAACAAACACTTGCTGAGTTTCTGCCACATGTGTTACAGACACTTAAAATATGTCTTGCTTAATCCCCACAAAAACACTGAGAAGTAGGTACTGTTATCACCGTTTACAGGCATGCAAACTGAAAGGGAGCTTGTCCAGGGTCACACAGCTAGTAAAATCAGGACCGCCCTCAAAGGCCGTAGTCAATTACCTCACCTTGCTGATTTCCTGTATTGCTGCCCATGATGCAGCATGATGACTTTTCAGTGTCATCCCTTATGCTCTATTTATCTACTGGCTAAATGTATTGGTATTGTTCACAGAGCATCAACTTTATGATTATGTACAATTGTTCAACAAATAACAGGAATCGCTTTTTATTTTCTATATGTAGGAGGTTAGAACAACTTATAATAGATATGATGACCTTTAGGTCAGACATTTCCTGTAAAGTAATGACCAGACCTTCTCCAGCTTGCTATTAATTATGGTCCAAGAGCACTCAGCAATTGTTTTAAAAATAATAAAAATAAATAAATAACGCAACAAATGATACTTCGGTTATTATGTAACAATGTGGTGGGTGTTAAAAAGGTAATATTGGTAGCCTACCACCATTTCCCGTTACTTCACTCAGAGAATATGAACACATTTTCCGGGAGGCCACGAATTTACCAGATTTCATTGGGCTATATTATTCTCTCAAACCTTAATAAAATGTCACAAAGGTTATAGTTCCACTTTTTAAGGTTATGCCACTTTAAAAAATGAGATAAACATCAGCTTCGTAGATTATAAAAAAAGTATTTGGTCCAGGAATTTTATTAAGTAATAAAATAGTGACCTATACTTCCACTATTTTTCCCCTTCCTCCCTTTTTCTTACTGCATCTCTGCCAATATACATCAACAAACATCTAGTTTTTGAGGGTCTGGAAGCAAAACTTTTCTTAACATTTTTGAAAACTTTTAAAGGAAGTCTTCCTTCCTCTCACCCTCCCTTCCCTCCTCTTATGCTCTTGGTTTTTAGCCATTTGAAATATTTTTACTCTTGTGATATAAGCCTTTATTTGGCTAGAATATAAACATTAAAATTTTTTATAGTTATTAGGTTTATGATTTCATTATTGTGGGCAATATTTACAGTCTCAAACAACTGGGCCAGATAAATAATTTTACTGTTTTCCTAAAACTAAAATATTTGGCTACTTTCAGCATATTGATGGATTTTTTAAAAATTTCAGACTTTATTGGCATTGTAGAACACCTGATAGACCAAATATTAATATAAGCTTTTTTATATTTATATTTATACAAGTTTTTAAATATTTGACCAAATATTAATACAAGTGTTTTTTCTTTTCCTTTTGGCCTTCTATTTAAATTGAAACATTCAAAAATATTTTTAATACTTCTTAAATGTTCCAATGACTGTTTTTAAAAGTGTTCTTTGATGCAAATGTGATATAACTGTGGTAGTATAAGATATAGCCCAAAATATATTATTGTACTGAAATTAATTCTGTCATTAAAAGGGCATTATAATTTTTATATATATTTTTTCTGTTTGTTGACACCAAACTCTGCACTGTTTTATCAGGAAAAAATGTTCTCCTAGAACATCTTTATTTTTAAGCAAAGTGTAGAAGCTTTTAGAATAAATAATCTTAACGAAGTACGGAACATATAGCACAAAACTTTGAGGGACAATTCTCTAAGGTTTTCTACAAGTCTTGCAAAAGCTTTTGTTCAATTCTGGATAATTTTTTAAGGATGTTTGCATAGTTGAGACCTAGTAAATAACTTTCAAAGCTAGAGATATTGTCTCCCTCTGGGAAAGAGGGCAGATTTCTTCCCTGATCAGGAAAAACTCTTTCAGGAACAAAGATTAGGCAAGTTTCCTTACAGTTCACTTTATAATACTGAAGGTTTTTCAAGCCTGGGATTCCTCAGATCCCGTGTGTGTGCAGCATCCATTTGCTTTGCATCACTCCCACAGGACCTGGGAACAAGGAAAGCCTATATGTAAATGAAGCTCATGCTGCCTGCTCTTCTATGGATAATAAAGTTATGTTTCTGACCCAGGGGTCTCATGTCTTTTGTCAGCCTCTATGAGACTGTGACAGGCTAAACTCTTAACTTGCAAGTAATGTAAAATCTCAGACCCTTAGCAGTTCTTGACAAAAAAAATCTGTTTTATCACATGTGAGCTGAATTGAGTGTATCAGAACAGCAGACACCAGGTCTTGTCTTTTCTTTTGTCCTTTTCTTTTTTTTCCTCTCTCTTTTCTTTTCTTTTTTCTTTTCTTTTCTTTTCTTTCTTTCTTTCTTTTCTATCTCCTCCCTTCCTCCCTCCCTCCCTCCCTTCCTTCCTTGCTTCCTTTTTTTTTTTTTTTTAAAAAAAAAGAAACCTTATAAATGCAAACTTGCAGTCTGTTACTCTGGATTTCTGGTTAATTTTGAAAATTAAATAAACTGAGAATGAACCATTCATATCTAATGTTTTCCTTATAGACGTTATCCACTATGGCAGCATTTACTGTAGATACCATACATAAATATGAATTAATTTTATTTGCATATAATTGCTACTGTTTCAAACGAATGTCACTGAAGGAAAAATGGTAGGAAACACTGAAATGATAGTTTTGGGTTTGATATATCTACAGTTTGTAGTTCTGTGGAGTGGCCTGCCTTTGGACCTACCAAGAATCACAGGTGAAGTTTATATTGAATTGTGGCAAGTGGATTAAAAAAAATCAGAGTTTTAAAAAGTGAAGATGCCTGGTGACTGTGATTTTAATGTTTTGTGTTTGGCATTATGTCTTTTTTTTATTCTGAATTAGCTTCCCTGATTAAATGTTAGAATTAGGAATTGAAATTTGGAAATGCGGTTACACTTCCAAAACATTTTTAAAAACACTGCATTTAGGACTAATGTTCAGATGGTTAGATGGCAAGTTTGCACTCACTGAACCACAAATACCTTTTAATATAATTCATGTTTTAATTGCAGATTTACCAAATTAATTTGTTGCTACCTAGTTAAATTGTTTAGGCAGGTATATCTGTATAACTTACATTAGGATGATTTCTTAACATTTATTCAGAGTATTTTAACCCTTAGCTTTTTAAAATAATAGTTTTTGTTCAATTTAAAGGAAAACGGTATCCTTTATGTTTTAAAAACAAATTGACTCATTTCTAGTTTTTCTCAGCTACTTGCCTCAAAACCTTTGCATAATTTAGGTGAGGAAGATAAACTTTTACTTTAGACTCTGGTGAGATTAGGAAGTATTTTAAAGTGGTAACTAAGGATTGCTTTCTGCTAATTT
Source organism: Symphalangus syndactylus (assembly GCF_028878055.3). Taxonomy (NCBI): domain Eukaryota; kingdom Metazoa; phylum Chordata; class Mammalia; order Primates; family Hylobatidae; genus Symphalangus; species Symphalangus syndactylus. Next base: position 67,749,577 of record NC_072435.2, read on the forward strand.
TACAAGAAAAAAACCAAACTGATAGGTCTTATACAAGTTCCTCAAGGTGGCAATATTTTGTGGAACAAGTAGTTTAGATTTTGTAAGTCCATATATACTTTAGATTTTTTTTTCAAGCAGCCATCTGTGCCATAACTCATGATTTCTTGTGCATTTTCATCAGCATCTAGTTATGTATAGCTCTAGCCTTATTGCCATCTAAATACTTAAAACAGTAAAGTGCTGCAGGAGATTAAGACATGTAGCTGTAAAATTATGGTATGCACTTTCTCTCTGTACCTGAGCAGATGATCTGCAAATCAAGGCCTCTCAGAGGCATATGGGCAGAGCTGCTGGAAAATGTGGTTGGCCACAGGAGCCCAGGACTGGTGGTTGAGGCTGCCAGGGGGCCTGGGTGTCTTTTGGTTTAGCCTTGGGTCCTCCAGTTAGGCAGGACTGCCTGATGCCCTCTTGCCCCTAATTCACTTTGATCAGCCTGTTGGTACTGATGGGAAAGGAGAGCTGGCAATACAGCATTATTGCCATGTAGCTTGATTTTCTGCAGCATTTTAATTGCATTGTGTGCCTTGGAATTATGGTTACTTTAACAGGATGCTCAATGATTTTTTCCCCCTTTTTATGTAATTTAGCTGGGGGAGAAAAACACAACTAAATTCCATTTCAAACAGAAATGTGTTGTGCCAGGTGCGGATTGAGGCCTGGCCTTGATTCGCAAATTTTCTTAGATTCAGAGGATGTTCTGCCAGCCGCCAGCATAATAGCTGGGATATGGCCAAAGGGGTAGCTTCTCATTGAATATATTCTATTCCAGCTTCTGAATGCACAAATCCAGGGAAATTTTTCCTTGAAAAGTCACTGATATATTTACTTGGAATAGCATTACACACATAAATCAAGAGCTTTGGCAAGAAAATCAGTACTTACAGGTTTTAATTCTGCGTCATGGATTTGTTATATGACTTTGGGGTAGTTACTTATGCTGCCGCACCCTTGTCATTTTAAAAATGAGTGCATTGCCTGTAAACAGGTATCACTAAGAGCCTGGAAGCAACATAGGGTATAGCCAATGCTCATGGCGATCACTGAAATATACATACGGAAATGTGCTCAAGTCATATGCTTATGTTCCAGTGACTTTTTACAAGATGAAAACACCCGGATAACCACCACCCAGATCAGGAAATGGAGCACCACCAGCACCCATCATGGCACTCTCAGGTTCCTCTTAGTCACAAACTCCACCTCATTCCGAAAGGAAAGTGCTGTCCTGCCTTTTACCCCATAAATTAGTTTTTGTGTGTTTCTGAATCTTGTGTAAATGGAATCATCCATACATGCTCTTTTGTTTCTGGTTTGTTTCACTCACTGATATGGCTCTAAAATTTATTCATGTTGATGCAGGTAGCAAAGATCCCATCAGATGAATATGCCATGATTAATCTATTTAAAAAATAAGAGTGCATCGGATTAAGTGACTCTGTAGTCTGTCCTTGGTGTAAAGTTTAAAATGGAATGATTGTTCAGAGAAATGTGTTCTGGTGTATAAGTTACATGATTATCTTGTGGTAGCTCATATAGGACAGCATTTAATACAAGCCCGAATTCCTGAGAAAGTAGAATATAGTAATTTTTAAAGATGAAGATGTTTGGGCCTAATACATATCAAAAGAAGAGTTTATGTGTTTTTTATTATGCCCTGTACTAATAAATTCACCAAACATATGCTGAGCATCAGACACTATATTAGGAACTTTTAGTTTTCACAACAATTCTGAGGGTATCATAATTCCATTTTTATAGGTGATAAGACAGTCTTAGTTAAAATTAGTTGCCTATTTTTATACAACTTCTAAGTGGCAGAAGTGTGAATTTAGCCTGCTTCATTTGACTTAAAATTCATAGTTTTTCTACTGTATCCCCTTAAAGATGACCAAAGTTTAATCTCTGCATGCCTGGAGTTTGTATTCTTGTGGGGTAGGGAGATACAAGTGGGTAAATTAAATGAGAATTTTAATATGGCAGATAAAGATTGTAATACAGATGTCTTAGTTTGTTCCTGCTTCTGTAATACAATACCAAAGACTGGGTAATTTAGAAATAATAGAAATTTATTTCTCACAGTTCTGGAGGCTGAGAAGTCCAAGATAAAGGTAGGTTTGGTGTCTGGTGAAGGCTCACTCTCTGCTTCCAAGATGGTGCTTCGTTGCTGTGTTCTCACAGCAAACAGGACCAAACAGGCTCCCTTAGGCCCTTTTGTAAAGACACTAATCCCATTCATGAAGGCTCCTAATTACTTCTTAAAGGCCCTACCTCTTAATATTGCATTGGAGATATAGTTTAAATTTTGGAGGGACATAAACATTTAAACATAGCAACAGGTGTGGAAACTATAGGTACATGAAAGAGGGACACCAATGTCAGCCTGCAGAGTAAGAGTAAGAGAAGGGGGAAATTATAGGATGGAATGGGCAGGGAACATTCAAGGGATAACAATGGCATGCATAAAGGTATGAAATATTTGGGTAACAGTGCTGTGGTAAGATGTTCAAAATGGGTGGCAGGGATGAAGGGGCAGGAGGAAGGACATGGTAGGAATGAGGCTGAAGAACGAGGCACAGGTAAGAGGTTGGGGGAGTGGGTTTTCCTTCTCATGAGCTGAAACCTTTCCATGTAAGGAATTTATAGCCATCAAAGGGCTCTCATTATAAGAGAATTATGACTAGAGGCAGTACAGCACAGCAGTGTCAATGTCCTTTAACCAAAGACCACCAGTAACACATCTTTAATTGTTCATGTTGGATTTACTATATGCTTCAATGAGGGAAAAATACAAAGGTATGAACAATGGGGGTGTGGTGTGTGTGTCTCAGAGGGTGTTAGAAAATACTTACTGGATTTGGATCATGGTTGGGTGATTTTGTGGAGAGTCCAAAGAAATGAGGGTACATTCTAGATAAAGGTCTATCAGTAAACAGGAGAATGCAGTGAATTGGTACCTCAATACATCGTATCTAGAAGGAAGGCAGATAAGTGCAGGCATAACCTTGTAATTGGTAAAAAGCAACAGTCACTCATATTAGCTGGGAGAAGGTGATGTGCGATATTTTTGTGATTTGCACAGTGACCTTGTTTGTGTGTGTGCTTAGATACGATTATGAATTGGTCTTGGTGTTGGTCTCAGTTCATCACAGTCACAGTGACCTTGGCCGGTGCTGATGTTCCCTGAGATTGTTTTTCCCAAGAAGAGAACACCACAGCCCAGCTTTGAGTGCGAGGCTAACTCCCAGGTGTCGAAGCTTCTCTTTTTCAGTTGCTAGGAGTGCAGTGTATGAATTCAAACTGATCCTTTTTATATCCTGGCTCCATTATGTCCCAGCTGAGTGATCTTTCAAAAGTTATTTTATTTTGTGCCTTAATTTCCTTGTCTAAAAATGGAACGATTTCAGAGTTATGAGGAATATATAAAATAATAAGTACTTACAGCAATTCCTGGCAGGTGGTAAAATCTCAATCAATAAATGCTATTATTATCATTTTGTAATGGTTACTCTATCAGACTGGGGGAGGGTACGCATGAGAAAGGAATGGCAGAGAAATCATTGGTAGGATCATTCTGGAAGGCAAACAAGAGGAGATTCTCTCCTGAATCGACATAGTGGAAGTAGGCATGGAGAGAGGGCACAGTCGGTCAGAGCTAAGGGTAAGGAGAGGAAACTGGACGGTGTACCATGGCTTGGGATTGAATGAATGGGTAGGATGGGAGGTCACCAGTAAATACAGGGAATACAGGAATAGAAAAGCACATGTCAGGGGAGACATTATGTCAGATGGAGATGTCCAGCTGACTGCTGATGACACAGGACTGAAGCTCAGGAGAGAGGTCAAGTGCTGTAGCCTTTGTTGCTTTCTGATGTCTCATAGAGGGGCCAGCTGTTTAGGTGAAAAGAGAAGGGCTGCTGACCTTGGCCTCAGGTACTTCCTTGACTTCCCTCTGTAGGACTGTGGGAGTGGGTCTCTTTATTTCGTATTTGGTATCAAACCTAGGTCCGCCTCAGTAGACCATCAGAAGTTATGGATTTGACTTTAATCAACAACATGAAATATTTTTATGTCAAGAACTTGTCAGAGATTTTTAACCTTGAACTCTTTTCTGCTCAATACTTAATCAAAACTTGGATGGAAAAAATGGTACATATGGAACGCCTGAAAGATGTGCTTTTCTAGATACTTTCTTAGGTGGTAACTTTATCTTTCTCTATCTTTCTCTATTTATCATCTATTATCACCTATCTGTTTTTGTTAATCTGACCATCAGATTTTCTGAGTACTTGGACCGCATTATGTTGGCACTTCACAGGATTGCTTTATACTGAACTGTGATTTGGCATTATGCTGGCAGCTTGCATTGAGAGATAATAAGAACCATTGTTTACTTTTTTACTCATTGTTTTGATATTGTGGAGAATCTGGTTCTTTATATTGCCCGAAGGGGACATTATGAGGACTCTTGGGAAAAAAATGTTTCCTAGAAATCAATAACATGTTTTTTTTTTTCTGGACATAATTGAATTGAATAGCTGATGATGTCTCCCTCTTTGTACTGACTGCTAGGAAGCTCAGAGTAAAATATATGGTACCTACTAAAGCATCTGATAATTATGACATTTAATTATGGTACTAATAATACTTCTGGCTTAAAAAATTATTTATTTATTTTTTGATTCTCCAGGTGAGGCTTGAACCCGTAGGGTTATTTTATCTACCCTACTTTTATTTCCCCTTACACATGATTTTCTCAGTTATTTTAGTCTCGTAAATTGCTTCAGTTCTTGTTTGGAATGAGGAGTGTATATGCATACACACATAGAGGCATGTACATACATATACATACAGCCATCCCTCAATATCCATGGGGGATTTGTTCCAGGACCCCCCACAGATACAAACATTTGCAGATGCTAAAGTCCCTTATATAAAATGGAACAGCATTTGCATATAATCTACACCCACTTTCTGTATATTTTAAGTTATCTCTGGATTACTTAAAGTACCTAAAATAATGTAAATGTTATATAAATAGTTGTTATAGTGTATTGTTTACGGAATAATGGCATGAAAAAAATCTGTACATGTTCAGTGCAGATGCAACCATCCATTTTTTTCCCTAAATATTTTTTATTTGTTGTTGGTTGAATCCTCAGATGTAGAACCTATGGATACAGAGGGTTGACTGTGTGTGTGTGTGTGTGTGTGTGTGTGTGAGTGTGTGTGTGTGTGTAGCAAGTAATGGAATTGCGTTGGCTCTTCTATGTGAAATATAAAAATAAAAGCAACACCTTAATTTCTATCACTCCAGAGTTTTACCTTGATAAAAAGGATATATTTTTAAAAAATGCAATATGTGATAAAATGTGGGTCAGCCCTTTTGCTTATATGCCAGAGTATATTAGGTAAAGCTCTGGATTTCAAATCAGAAGATTGGATTTCACCTTTCTTGGTCTGTTACTAGCTGTGTGGCCTCAGGCAAGCTGTTTAAGCATTGCGAGTTTTGCATTTCATGGTAGAGTGAGGGTGAAAATACTTGCTCTAGCCAACTTAGCTTTATTAGAAGGATCAAATTAAATAATGCATGAGCCTCTGTAAACTGTAAAGAGCTATAGATAAGATTATTAATTAAGCTTTGATTCAAAGTGAAGGATATTTCAACTTATTAGTGGGAAATGTACCTACCTTAGTGTAGAAAAGGAATCATCAACTCAAATGACAATGAGAATGAGCAGGGTGAGAGAAAAACTTGTGATTCTCAGAGATTTTATGTTGTTTTTGATAGAGGCATTAGTAATAGAAATGCTTATCTTTTAATTTTACAAGAGCAAAATGGCAGTTGACACTCAGACACAGTATGAGTAGTAAGTGGTAGAAACTGAGATAACAGAAGGGGGCAAATGCCCTGAACAAGAGGCAGCCACTGTTCAGTGCCAGCTAATGGCTTCTAGGAAAGAATTGGGGATGGAGTGCACAGATAATTTTTCTCAAAATAATTTGGGAAATTAAATTTTTGTAAGCTCTGTCAATTTATAACTTTTTGCAGTTAGTTCCAAACTTAAAAAGTTACATAAAATGGGTTAACACTGTTCAGGGAAAACCAAACATGATATTTGACCTTTGGGATACTTATTCACCATTTCTGCTCTGGAAAGTGTTTTCAAAATTCACCTTGCATTTGATGCTACATAGATCTAAAGAAGAAGACATTTGTAAGTTGTTTTCAGAAAGTAAAGGTGTGTTTATTTTACCAAGCATTTCAAAGCCTTTTCTCTAGTGAATATTCATTAAAATGTATATACATTATGTTCTAAATATATTCAGTTTTGTTTCTAAAAGTCACTCTTTACTGTGAATGCATTATAGAGGTATACATTAAAATGCAAGGTTAACATAGTTGTAAAGTACAAAAGTAGCAGTATTTGTAAATAACCATTTGTAAATAATGTATAATTTTGTTTAGTGTTTAGTGTTGGTGCTCTCTGCCTAGTTGTGGATAATACACATATATATCTACACACACACACACACACATGCACGCGCACACACACACACACACACACCCCAAGAGTCCTAGAGTCTATATTCCACTAACATCAAAGGAACTGTTGACTGCTTATTATGGTAGTTCTTATGCATAGGAGATCATAAAGTATCAAAGAGAAAATAGGACACAGTTTATTCACCCAGTCTGTTTATGTTCAGTCAATCCTCATTCTTCACAGATTTCTTATTTGAAAATTCTCCTATTTGCTAAAAGGTATTTGTAACCCCCAAATCAATGTTTGTGGTGCTTTCATGGTCACTCAAAGACATGAACAGAATGGCAAAAAATTTGAGTCACCTGAAGTCAATATTCTCAGCTGAGGTCGAACAAGGAGATGCTCTACCTACTTGTTTCAGCCCTCATGCTGTAAACAGGTATTCTTTCTGTGGTCTATTTAGTGCCACTTATTTTCTTGCATTTTGCAGGGACTCTTTCTCTTGGTGATTATTTAAGGATTGCTATTTAAAATGGCCCCCAAATGTAGTGCTTTAGTGTTATCTAGTGTTTCTCTGTGCAAGAAGGCTGCCATATGCTTTATAAAGAAAATAGTGTGTTAGATAAACTTTGTACAGGCATGAGTTATATTGCTGTTGATTATGAGTTCAATGTTAATGAACAATATATATTAAATAAGCTGCCTTTAACAGAAACAGATATCAAACAAAGTTATGTATTGATCGGTTGACAAAAATGCGACCAGAAGCTCATGGTAACTTGTATTTTCCACAGGGACAATGATTCAGTATTTGCTAATTCAGTGTTTGCAACAACTTTATAGAAATAACAGCTGTGAATAATGGTAACAGGTGTTTTATGAAAACACTGAGATGATTGATTGATTTTCAGTATGTGTACAGACTTGCAGATACCACTTTGGTGTTGGAAGAAATACCTGACAAATTCAGTGCTAGCTAGCTATATGATAAACTGTAAATGCGTTTTTAGGACTTCACTTGTCCACATTTGTGTATTAGTTAACAGTGGAATAGGGGGTGCAGAAGCCTGGCTGGGGACTTAGCCTACCTGGGCTCTTGTCCTAGCTTTGTTACTGATTAGCTGTGTAATATTGGAGAAGCCATTTAGCCATTTTCACTATCTTGGACTCTTTTTTCTTATCTCTAAAATTAACAAGTAGAGTGAAGATTTCCAAAGTTCCTTCCAGTGCTAAAATTATATATATTTATAAATGAAAGTCTTAATTTAGTGCTTGTGTGGTTCCCTGTGATCTTGGGAAAGGGGAAAAAGAAAGGTTACAAAAATGTGTCTGTATAAAGCATAATGCCTACAATTAAGAAGGTAATAACTAATTTGAGAGAACACACTGAAACTGAAATAGTAAACAATAAGAAGTGATGTCTAATTAAAGGATAAATTAGATCCTATTGAGCAGTGGTTTTCCACCTGGATGTGGATGGCAGAGAGTGGCTTATTAGAATCACCTGGTGGGGAACAATTTTCCAGATTAACTACACATAACCTTCCTCTCCACTTGGTGTTGTTCCTTAGAATGTGTTCCGACAGAATACAGTTTAGAACTGTTGGTAATGAAAGTTGTTTAAGTTCTAAGAAAAGGACAGTAACCTATTTGCTATCATTCTGGAGCTTTGTCCTTTCCACAACTCCATTTAGGTGGTCATGCCTCTGAAGGGGCTGCTTTTTCACGGTCATATTTGTTCCAGGTGATCCTGACTCTACCCCCTCACCTCAATTCCACAAATGGCTAGATTATATAAGGGTACCTGATACAAAAGAAACTAATCCATAGGCTGTGACTGACTCTTAGGAAGGCTTGGTGCCAAAATATGAACGGAGCCTATCCAATTTCCTCTTAGCAAATTTGAACTAGGAAATAGTTACAGAACGAGACAACTGTGGGAATTGAAGGTCAAAGGCAGTTGTGATGTATAGAGAGATTGGGTTGTCATGGATGGGGGTCTTGCAAGATGAAATTATGGAGAGAGAGATAGAGGAAGAGAGAGAGGGAGAGAGAGAAAGAGGGAGAGAGAGAGAAAGAGAGGTGGAAAGGAGAATCTGGCTGATAGAGATGGCAGCAGAGAAGTAGACACAGAATGACCATCTCAGTCACAGGGCAAAATATTTATTGAAAACCCCAAGGCTCAGCTTTGCTACAAAGTTTTATGCTTTCTGAGACCAAAATTGACTATAATTCCTGGTCTTCCTGATACCAGTTTGTTTGACACTTCCTGTGCATGTTTATCCTTAAATAGCCCCCTCAGTCGCATCAGCCCGTTGATTCACTTTCTTCCTTGGAACCAAAAAGTTTAACAAAAGTGAGTAGTGAGGCTGTAGTAATCAAAATAATTCATGTTTAGTGGGTATCTACTAGGTACTTTTTATTCGTTAACATCAATTTAAAACTGTCAGGAATCTTAGAGGCATTTGAGGTCCAGAGGAGTTAAATGACAGAGTCAAAAATAAGTAAATGTGTCAGAGCCAGGACTAGAACCTTGGTCTCCCTGATACCATAGTCCCTGATATTTACATACTGCCTCCATGAATAGAGGAAGGCTTCCCAGAGGAGGGGAGGTGCAGGTGATGGGGAGGATTTACAGCGAAGGAGAAATGGGCCTTTCACACAGAGGTAAAAATGTCATGAAGGATATAAAAGGGAATGATACATGGGCGAGAAATCAGGTGAAAAGTCAGACATGAGCTGAATATTCCTATTGTTAAATGTGGTCCACAGGAGTCATCAAATCAAGGCTTGGGAGTTAGGCAGGGAAGTTCAGACTCCAGCGGATACAAGAGAACTGTGCTCCATTTGTGACATGGTGAAAGATGGGCTGGTTCTGTGGAGAAATTAGAGTCAGGAAAAGGGGCGGAATGTCACTGCATAAACAAAAATTTATACTGAATATAACTTTCTCCTGAAACAGTTAATTATTTTCCCTTTCGAATCTTTACAGACGTCCATTTTCTTTGTTTTTTTTTTTTGGAGACGGCGTCTTGCTCTGTCGCCCAGGCTGGAGTGCAGTGGCGCGATCTCGGCTCACTGGAAGCTCCGCCTCCCGGGTTCACGCCATTCTCCTGCCTCAGCCTCTCCGAGTAGCTGGGACTACGGGCGCCCGTGACCACGCCCAGCTAATTTTTTGTATTTTTAGTAGAGACGGGGTTTCACCGTGGTCTCGATCTCCTGACCTCGTGATCCGCCTGCCTCGGCCTCCCAAAGTGCTGGGATTACAAGCGTGAGCCACCGTGCCCGGCCTCAGACCTCCATTTTCATCCCTAGATTTCTGTATCAGAAGGAGGCCTATGACACCATCTTTAGGTATGATTTTATAAAACTCCTCAATGGATAACTATACTTAAATGATGTTTTCTTGTCTTTCTGTCACAAACATCGTTCTAGACTGGGTATGGCTTGACTTTTCAGGAACCACTGGTGATCATAATGCTAAATGTACAGTAGGTTGTACTTCCGGAGTGTCAATCATCAACTGCGAGCTTTTGAGCCAAAATGTTCCTCTTGGGGATACCAAAAGAAAGGGGCAAATTGTTTGAATCCAAATGGAAAAAGAATTTAAAAAAAGAAAAGCAGAATGAAACTCGGTGGAACTCTTTTGACAAAAACATTGCCCATAGCCATTTGCTTCATTTTTTTTAACTTGAAAAAACCCTTATTTTGTGTTATGTAGACATAACATTATTATTTTTTAAAGGCTTAATTCTAAATGAAATTCTATTTTCTTCAGTTTAAATCTGTACCCCCCAGTTTTATTCTCACGTAGCCACCATTCTTTTAACACTGCCCACTAAAGAGATTTAGATTTTTATCTTCAGAGGTTTATGTATTTTCACATGTATCCCAGAAAGGAAAAATCTAGAAAAAGAAAGCCATTAAAACAAATGAACAGTTCTGTTTACCAAACAGCCTTTTGTAAAGCAAGACTTCAGTGGCAATTTTGTTGTTGTAACTGGAATTTGATGTTTTAGGAATAAACAAACCATGCAAATATAACAAACAACACCAACAAAATAAGGGATTATTTCATAGAGGAAAAAAAAGGCCAGAAAAAAGTAGTATTTTCTTTTTGTCAGAAGTATTTTACCTATAATCATTTTTTATATCTGTAGATCTCTATTATTTTCAGTCTTTCAGTGATTTTAATCAATGTTTATTAAGCCATGTTTCTCTCTATGTGGAGCACCATGGTTAAATCTTTCTATTGTAAGGATAAGTTTAAGTACTTTGAAATGAGGAACTATTTAGTGAAATCGACAACACAGCTAGGCCAATTCTCATTTTAATAGTAGGTTTGGGTTTTTTTTGCTTAAGTTGACTGGATAGTAACATGTGCAATTCACTATGCTTCGACACAAAATACGATTCTTGTTTTATGGAACTATAAACCAGGCATTTGATGTGGTGTATTCACTCAAATAACTTGCCAGTTTGTTGAAGGAAAAGGGTCTTATTCTTGTGGAACCACTCAAAACAATTATCAATTCAGTTGTCCAAGTATTTGGCATTGTTAACAAACTGCATAGAGACAGAACAACTCCAATATTTGGAGGGTCTCTTCTTTTTCTTAACCACCAACTGTTCCATGTTCATGAGAAAAAATAGTCTTTATTATTATTATTTTTAAAGGACACCTATACAGTTCAAAAACAAAAAGTATTGACTTGTAGTCAAAAAAGACAAATCCTATATTTCATTCTGGCACTTACTAGACCACATAACTTTGTTCTAATTTCTTTATCTTACCAGGCTTCATCTATAAAATAATAGTGTTTGGACAGGAACCGAAAACCAAATGCCTCATGTTCTCACTCATAAGTGGGAGTTGAACAATGAGAACACATGGACACAGGGAGGAGAGCATCACACACTGGAGCCTGTTGAGGGGTGCGGGGCTAGGGGAGGAATAGCATTAGGACAAATACCTAATGCATGCGGGGCTTAAAACCTAGATGACGGGTTGATAGGTGCAGCAAACCACCATGGCACATGTATAAGTATATAACAAACCTGCACATTCTGCACATGTATCCTAGAACTTAAAGTAAAATTAAAAAAAAAATAGTGTTTGGATTAAATAAAACTTTCAAGCTTAGGAAATTCACACAACAGAAAATTAAGAAAAAAATATTGTGGACCAACCCAGATTTGTCAACTTTTAGTTTGTCAAGTAATCACAAGTAACTCTTCCCCAAGAAAATCATCTTATTACCATTATTCCATTAAATAAAGTATTTTAACACGAAAAACATAGGAAGTCCACTTTCAGAATAACAGGCAATCCTTCACATTGAACAAATTGAGCCTTATCAAAACTTGCTACATTGCCCTTACTTTTTTCATTTTGACTTAAATGGTGAACACTTTGACAAGGAGTGACAGTAGCTTTGGGACTCTTATTCGGGAACTGCTGAGCTAGATGATTATTTATCTATATCTATCTACACCTACAAGCTCTACAGTTCTTTGATTTTATGATTCTATGTTTTGTTCCTTCCTTTAAGCATACATTTTTGCAGTTTGGAGGAAGATATAAGATCTTTTATCAGGTTTTTTTTTTTTTTTTTTTTTTTTTTTGGTGTGACTTCCTTGTGAGAACTTTTATCTCACTCATATCTTTCACAAAATCAAAGATATTTCAGAAAATTGTTTGAGCTAACATGTCTAGTGAGAAAAGGGGGCATGGAGGTTGGAGACACTGAGCAGGAACTCTAATTAGTGAGAATGAAGCCCAAGTCAGGGAGCCTTTTCTTATTTTCCTTTAATTAACCTTAGGACTTCTACTAAGAAAATGAGGCATAGGGGTGAGACTTCAGGGTTGGGCAGTGATAGGAGTATGGTCTAGATTTCCCATTGATTGGGAGAGTGTGTGAATGAATGAGTGAATGTCCTTTCTCACATCATTAAGATTTCTCCTGGTTAAAGAATTTAGGTTACGTTTATGATGTTCTAAAACTGTTTGGATTTGGGGAATCATTACAATTAAATGGATCATCTAGCAGAACACACTGAATCACCAAACTGACCGTAGAGATTTATTTTCAGAATTCAACACTATATTTATAGTAACATTAGCAACAGGGGAAACTGCTCTGAGACCACAATTAAGAGAAGTTGTGTATCATTTTAGGAAATTTTTTTTTGTTTATTTGCTTGTGGATGAACACTTTTTTTTCATTTGAAACTTCTTAAATCTTGGATGAAACTAGCTTTTAGCAGCTGTTCTCTTTTATGGGATTAATTTTAAAAGAAAAAAAGATGTAACATAAAATTAACACCTAAGCTATTTGATTACATATCAGACTGTAAATGTTAAAACAGAATCCCAGCTTTGACTTTCAAAGATTGTTTTGGGAATTTGTTTCGCTCAGGCTTCTTTTTGCCACTTGTCTCACACGTATTTCTTCATCAATTTTCTTACTAGAAGTGTGTATAGGGCAAGCAGCCCAGTTTTAGTAATTGTCCTTGCTTGGCTTTTGTCTAATCAACACCAGTCACTTGGATTTTTGCATACTGACATGCATTTTAAATGGCCCACAAGCATCATCAGAGGAAGAAACCTGGCTTGCTAGGTTTAAACCATGTCAGGTCATGAATTATATCCATCAAAGCCAAAATATTCAAATCCGAGGCCTGAAAAGTCCATTCTGAAATTGATGCTAATTTGGTGTACTTTTGTTTTTCCATGTATTGACATACACTAAAATTAGATTTTTATAAAGTTTCCCCTTGATAGGGTGGGCTAGGCATTCAAGGACAATTAAAACAGAAGCTGAGTGTTACAGACACATTATAAGTAACTGCCTAATTTGGAATTTCTTTTTCTTGGTAGGTCACCTTACTACAATTTAATGGTTTAAATTTAAGTTTGATCTCTATTCTTTTCACAAACAACATTCACATTTCTATTGGTTTTTAAAAAATGCTTATGCATAAGCCTAAAGTTTAAATCTTGCATTTACTTTTGGTTTATTGATGATTAAATTCATCATGATCTGAGGAAGATAAAAATAGGAAAGCAATGTGTGTCTTTATGATTGGGGTCCTTTGTGGTGGCATATGTATCATCTTTATGCTAGACACTTCTGGGATTTTGGTGTATTTTTACCATATTATATTTTAGAGATAAACTGTACTACACATGCATAATAAGTCGGCTGGGCCAGAAAAAAATTTGCTGAAATGGTTGAACATGAAAAGACTTGGGTGAAGTAATTTTATAGAGAGGAAAAGTTTCTTTGCTGCCAAGTTTGTTTATCTTGTCGTACTATTAGTTTTCAGGTAGCATAATTTCAAGGGATTTTCCTAATTGGCATAATCCTGTTTGAGTAAATACTTCATTGTTTATTTTAGCTTATACCGTAGTAACTAGTTTAATAGCTAAATTATATAAGCTTCTTTGAAATAACTTATCCTTTATATAGGATAAAGATTATAAGTTATATTTTTTATATGGTTTCATTTCTCTGGTGCCACTGAAAATATGTCTGTGTAAAAATACAAAAGAGAGTCTCAAAGTTTTGTAAAGTTCTTCTTTATTCATTCCATCACAAAAATATTTATGAATAGCTCATCATATCCTTGTCCTTTGCTAGACTCTTGGGATATAGTAGATGCTTCCCAGCTCACAGTTGGCTGGTTAGGGACAGATAAGAAAATGAGTGATTATGGTATATTGTCTACTATGTTAAATGAAGCAGAGGGCATTATGGCAAAGCTAGAGGCACATTCTTACTTTTGGATATTCATTGAATAAACAGTAGTGGGCAAATAATTTATCCACTGTAGGTAAACCAGTCCTTAAAAGTTTAAATAGCAGAAAACAAGCAATTTTTAAAAATTAGGCTACAAGAAAATGCCGTTTGATTTGGAAACATGAATCAGGTATATTTAGAGCAGATCTTGGGAAATCAGAGATTTACTCTGATGATAGTAAATGCATTGAACCCATTTTTACCCCTCCATGTTGGTAACGCAATAGCTTTTCTTACCGAGTCTTTAAAGTGGGTGTTGTATAACATTTTAAAGGCAAGCAAATGGAATTTGTTCAAAAAACCAATTTCTTTGGTTTCTGAGGACAATTTATAGCTCATTCCTATTTTGTTTCATTATTACATCACAGGTTGCATTGATAAATGGTAGAATCATATATCTCCATATTAAAGAAGAATAGGTGGTGGAAGTAGAACATTTTCTTTATTGTTTGTCCCGTTTGGATGGAGAAAAAAGAGGTTCCCATCTAGTTTACACCATGAAATTATGGCTTATTTATCCTATGCCAGTTCCTTCAGAGAGGAAAAAGATGTCTAGGGGCTTTTGATACCAGAAGGAATCCCTTATCCTGGATTCAGTTTGTTCTCATAAAAATTTAAGAACACTGATATGGCAGGAGCGGTGGAGGGAAAGCACCAAGAGAAACATAAGGGAATCAGAGAGATGAGAGATGAACGTGGGACTCCAAAAAAGATAAATTGATCAGCTGTCAGTGCAGTGGAATGAAAATGAAATCAGTGTAGGCAGTGCCCATTTCCCTCCTCATGCCTAGCCACAAACACTGCTTTAAATAAAACATATTTCTTTAATTTCCCATTTCTTGCTTGCTAACTTAAAGATAAATGACTTGCTTGCAAGTGCAGTGGAAAGGAAATAAAATCAGTAACAGGCAGTGCCCAAAATGCCCCAACTGCTTAATGGCCTGGCCTTGAGCAATACACAGTTTTTATGGAAAAGTTTTACTGTTCTGCTGTTAAGGAAACAAAAGCAACTCTCCCCACCTCCCTGCCCCCCACCTCCCAATTGTTAAAAAATAAAGGCAAAGAAAAGTAAAAAAAAAACCCAAAACCATAGCTCAAAAAAGCCAAAGCAATTCAGAATCATGCACATAGTTAGTTCATGTGGCCACAGGGATGTTACGTGAGCGAGCGGAAGTGTCACAACTGGAGCCGAGCAAGCAGCGCTCTGCCTGGAAAGCTACTCTCACGGCGATGGGAGAGCCTGTGGTCATGCTTCTGCAGCCAGGGGTCAGCGGCTGGTAATTAGACCCACGGGTGTTTCCACGTAGGCAATTGGATAAGCAATTAAATAGTTTGTGAGCAGCAGCTTGGAGCACTCTCAAAGGCTGGCAATTAGGCAGCTCTGTAATTTGAAGTAACTGGGTAGTTTCATACACAGGGCAGGACAGTTTAGTGCTGGGAAGTAGGAAAACAAAGTACTTTCAGAACGAAAATAATATCCTATTAAAAATAATAGGAGACATTTAGTGGGTAGTCTCTCCTGTGCCTGACACAAGCTTGGGTGGTTTACACCTACAGTTTCCTTCATCTTTAGAACAGCACTTCTCAAACTTTAGCATGCCTCAGATTCACCAGGAATGCTTGTTACAACACAGCTATCTGGGCCCCATTGCCAGGATTCTCATTCAAGAGGTCTGGGGTGGAGCGTGAGAATATTCATTTCTAACAAGTTTCCAGGTGATGTTGCTAGCTGTTGCTCGGAGAACCACATTTTGAAAACCACTGCCGACATGAAACCCTCTGTGGTAATAGTAACAGTAGCAAACTTTGAACACCTGCTGTATGCCAGGCAATTTACTAAGCAATTCACATCTGTTGTCTCATTTAATCTTTACAAAACTGTATTGGGTATATCATTTACTCTCTTTAAGTGTAGAGCTTTGGGCTCCCACAAGTCAAAAGACTTACCCAAAGACATAGATATAACAAGTAATGGAGCTGGGATTTGAATGTAAGTGTTGATCTCCAAAACCATGTGCTAACCACTATCCCATAGCACTTACCGGTGTCTTGTCTTTTCATATAGCTTGAGTCATATTTTTGACCTGTCCCTGTTTTCCAAGAAAAGAATGGAAAAAGCTACTGAAGATGATTAATTCTCTTTACTTACTTAGCAGGGACTGTAGAAATACAAGAAAGTTAACTCTCTCAGTGAATTGTATCTTGACAGAAAGACATTTCATTACTATGCTACCGAATGAACTAATTATTTCTGCTATGGAGCTGCTCACTTGTCACTTTGCTCTACTTCCAGTGCCTAAAAATAACTGTGAGATACAGACCTCCTGGGAAGGGTGGCATCAGGTATGGCTGAGCAAGCTGGGCGAGACTTCATGGAAGAGGTAGGACTTGAGCTGAAAAGGTGGGTGGACCCAGGTTTATGAGGGAAAAGGAATGAGTTGTGGGGCACTCTACGAGATGAGTGTGCCTTTGTATACATGCAGTGAGAAAAATGGCCCAACCTAGAGGAAGTTGTGTGACAAGAGGTGGAAAGATAGGCATGTTGAATTACATATGGATCAGTTTGAATGACTAGAATGAGAAGCTGGGTTTAGAAATGATTTGACCAACTCTACTTAAAGGAAAGTTGAATTAAGATGAGTGCACTCCTTGTCTATATTCTTTACTTCTTGTGCCAAGCTATTCTTGAGTTGCTATAAAGACATACCAGAGGCTGGGTAATTTATAAAGAAAATCAGTTTTATTGGCTCACTGTTCTGTGGGCTTTACAAGAAGCATGGTATTGGCACTTGCTTCTAATGAGGGCCTCAGGGAGCTTACAATCATAGCAGAAGGTGAAGGGCAGCCAGTGTATCCTATGGTGAGAGCTGGGGCAAGAGAGCCAAGGGGGAGCTCCTAAACTCTTTTTTTCTTTTTTTTTTTTTGAGATGGAGTCTCGTTCTGTCACCCAGGCTGGAGTGCAGTGCCATGATCTCGGCTCACTGCAAGCTCTGCCTCCCGGGTTCACGCCATTCTCCAGCCTCAGCCTCCCAAGTAGCTGGGACTACAGGCGCCCGCCACCATGCCTGGCTAATTTTTTGTATTTTTAGTAGAGATGGGGTTTCACCGTGTTAGCCAGGATGGTCTTGATCTCCTGACCTCATGATCTACCCACCTTGGCCTCCCAAAGTGCTGGGATTATAGGTGTGAGCCACTGCGCTTGGCCCCAAACTCTTTTAAACAACCAAATCTTGAGTGAACTGAGTGGGAACCCACTTATCACCCAGGGGATGGTGCTAAACCATTCATGAGAGATCCGCCCCCATGATCCAATCACCTCCCACCAGGCCCAGCCTCCAACATTGGCAATCACATTTCAACATGAGATTTAGAGGGAACTGACATCCAAACCATATCACTTCTTTAATAATGTCTCTTCCACAACTAATTATTTATTTCAAAAATATTTATTGAATATTTACTACATACTA
This sequence comes from Symphalangus syndactylus, assembly GCF_028878055.3. Taxonomy (NCBI): domain Eukaryota; kingdom Metazoa; phylum Chordata; class Mammalia; order Primates; family Hylobatidae; genus Symphalangus; species Symphalangus syndactylus. The sequence goes on from NC_072435.2 coordinate 67,767,376, forward strand.
GGTACTGAGTCTACTGGGCTAGGCACTAGAGTGATAGTTAAAGGACAGAGACACTGCTCTCAGAGACCTTACAATGGAGCCCCTTGCTATTCAATGATCAGCAGCATCAGTATTGGGCATCATCTCGGAGTTTGTTAGAAATGCAGAATCTCTGGTGCAGCCTAGACCTGCTGCATCAGAATCCACATTTAAACAATATTCTGAGGCAATTCATTTGGACCTTAATGTTTGAGAAGCACTAGACCATTCAGCTTTTAGCAATTTGCCTTCTCAAGTTTACTGAAATTATCACCACCTTTGAAGGATAGTCTGTCTTAAGAGATGAATACATTTCCTAGAATGAGCAAAGTAAAATTAGGAATTTATGAGGATGCGAAGGAAATAAAATCCTTGACTAATGGTTGTCAGGTCCTTGATTTAATGCCCCAAGTAATGGGGAGTGCACTCATTACCTTTCTATCTCTTCTTAAGCTTCTAACTCAGGGCAAAGAACTTTGGTGGTACCCAGTGAAGACTGACAGATTGGTTAGATGACGGAGAAACTAATACAAATTAAATCAGAAAATACAGATTGTCTTGAACATTTACCAATACATATTGATGTCCTACTGTAAGATTCAATGCAAGGACAAAAACAATGAGGAAATATATTTTTAGTAGATTTGAAGGTTGTCCGAATTGGAAAAGTTAACAATTAGAAATTTGGAATAGGAAAGAGTAGTAATCCAGGTGAAGAGAATTGAGACCTAATTTTAGAAAAGGTGTTTTGGGGAGATATTCTGAAAAATTTGTGACAGTAATGAGGTTAAAATCAGAGCTCTGTACTACTGAAGATTTCTTGTTCTATGCATTACAAGTGGATAGACATGGGCGATAGGAACTCAGGAGATAGAAATTCACAAACCTCAATGATTAAGTGTAGAGACAAGAATGCATACATATGCCCTTAGTAAATCTTGTCTAATCCTCTTGCCCATGTGGCATGAATACACTTCTAAAGATGGAAATGGGGACAACAATATCTTAACACCATCAGATTGAGCCAGTGCTTTGAATTTGGGGTTGAGGTAAAGTGTTATTTTGAACCCTGGTCATCTCTTAATATTTTTCTGTTAGGAGTACATAGACTTCCTGTTGGAAATCCTATTATTTCAAGAAACGAAGTTTTTTTAAAAAAAGCATTATTATGCCGAATAATTCAAATTTAAGTGACAGTGCATGGAGAGAAGTGATGTTTTATGGTCCAGTTATTTAGGGATTAAAGTCAACCGTTTGATTTTCTATAGCAAGTGGAATGGGTATAATTTTAGGTTTATTGAGAGTTTTCTGAATGGCTTTCCTAATTACTCTCTCTTCTTTTAATTCTTTGGAAGTGGAGAGAGAAGAGTAGCAGTGGCTTCTACCATTATAATTGTATTTCAAGGGGCACGGCATAAAATAATCACATTACAGTGCTCATGGAGAGTAAAATTCTCTGTGTAATATATTGTTCAGCAAATCATTCATCATCATAATTGCCATAGTCGACATTTTGCTCATTTGTAGGTCTTTTCTTTCTTGCCAGAATTTTTCTTCAGTAAAAATGATTTAAAGAGTAGCTACAGGGTTCAATCTGATTCTTCATGATAGAACAGAGATAAGAACAGTGTATTTTCCAAATCAGCTCCCACTCAAACTCTAGTTTGTTGTGAGTGCGCATTCCTTAGGAGCTTGCATTTTAAGAGTCCACAACTAAATTGGGGTTCTAGCACCAGAGCGGCTAGCAACCCTGCCCTAATAAGAAATGAAGGGGAGCCAGATATGGGTGTTTATAGTGTACCTTTTACAGGAAATTTCTTTTACCTGGCAGACGGCCTGATGCCCAGCTGTCTGATCTGCAACCAGGGGGTCCCTCAGCTAGGAAACTTGTTTAGCCTGGCAAATGCCCTTGTAGCTCTTGTCTGATCCATATCCAGTTTATGCATGCCTGACCATTGCTCTAGCACTGGGAGCCTGACCTTGTGTTCACTCTGGCCTCCCAGGGAAAACCCAGCCTTAGTAGGGCCCGAGTTCATCAGATGGAAGGCACAAATTCAATACACCACCACAATAGGAAATAAGTTCAAAGATTTATTACTTACAGATCCTGAGCGAGGAGGGTGCAATGATTGAGGGCAGTTCTTCATCCCCGGGTCACGCCAGGCAGGAATGAAGAGTCAGGCAGGGAGATGGACGAGAGCATGGCAACTAACAGTGGATATAAAAGGAATAGGATCTTCATCACTTTAAGTTCGCAGGCAAATGCCAGAATGATCCCTTTAAAGGAAGCAGCAGGAAAGCAGAGAGGGTAGGCAGGAGAGATGCCTCTAAGTTCTTACCTCTGGCCACAGCCTAATCCATTTGGGTGTGGTGTAGAACTGGAAACTGTGTCAAGGGTGACTGTGCCCTGCTTCTGGCATGAGAGAGTTAAACTTATACTCAAAATGGATGCTGAAGCAACATGAAATTATAAGAATTCACTACAGCTTGACAATCACAGAGAATTTCCTTTATGTGTTCTTGGGGGTAAATTCTAGATTCTAACAAGAGATTTCAGGGAGTACACCCCATTATTACTGCAAAGGCTTTATATATATTTTAGGAAGACCATTCCTTGAACTGCAGACGTTAAATACAAATGAACAGTGGACACCCATGTATGATACTAGAAATTAATTTGGCATTTAGTCATCTTTTATTTCAGTCTTTTCTGTGGTGGGCCAGAAAGATAAAGGAGACAGGAACCAAAACGAGACATTTGGCACCAAACACCAGACTGTACTTAGGTAGGCATATATCATGCAGATCTTCCCCTACCTCCTGCCAGCTACCTCTCTGCACACACACAATCATTCATTAAGTAAGGGCTCTCCGTGAGCACTGTAATGTGAGCAAACTGAGGGCACAGATGGTGTCATAATCATGTAGGCTTACCTTGTAGAGCCTTGCATTTAGGAATTTTTAAGTAACACTTGAACTGATTGAATGAAACATTGAGTACAATATTTCCCAGAAATTGTGGTAACAATTCAGAATGTTCTGATTTATATCTCTGGTGATCATATTTGGAAGCCCAAAATTGGAGACAATTGTTGGATAAGTGGGCAAGATATTTGAATTCAGAGCTGCCTTAAAAAACCCAGGGTGTACAATTGCCACATCTGTATTTCTGTTAAAGAACGTGAGGTTCATGAACAATTATTTTAGAAATGCTAGTGAGCAAGTTGGATAATACATTTAACACATTAAAAATAGTAAAAGTTGTAAATTTAATGTGATTTTTGTTAGACATAAGCACATTTAAGTAGTTAGGAATGGAAGTACATATGTAGGATGTGGGATAGAGCATTTATGGTAAGGCTGGAGATGCAGTTTTCTTTAGGTGCCAATATAAGGAGAAAAGAGTTTTAACATTTGTTGAGAACTTACCATTTATTATCTATTCTAAAACTTTAGAGCCAGGTTTTATTATACCTGTTTTGCCACTAGGAAATTGAAGTTCACAGAGGTTATTTGACTCCAAAACCTGTGCTGCACACTGTTTTATGTTAAACCATTGTAAAATCTTAGACCAACAAAAGGAAATCAGTAGCTAATACAATCTCTCCTAATCCCAAAAGTTATTCATATTAATTATCTATGAATGAAAATATCATGAGAATTTCCTTTGTGCTTTTTCCTTATATTTAATCAGCTCAAGGATTGTCCTCTCCATGAAGTTTGCTTTCTCTGTGCCTTTCAGGGTGGGTTAGCTGCCTATGGCATGTCAACATGTTGCATTTAGTTATCCTTTTCTGTGTCTGTCTCCCCCAAGAAACTCAGCTCCTAGAGCCTTGGTACTTGTATTAGTTCATTTTTTGTTGCTGTAATGGAATGCCTGAGACTGGATAATTTACAAACAGTAGAAGCATATTTGGCTCATGATTCTGGAGGCTGAAAAGTCCAAGAGCATGATGCCAGTATCTGGTGAGGGCCTTTGTGCTGTGTCATCCCATGGCAGAAAGTGGAAGGCCAAGAGGTGTGCAAGAGCAAGAGAGCAGGAGGAGGCCAAACTCACTCTTGTAACAAGCCCACTTTCATGACAACTAACTCACTGTTGCATTAACAACATTAATCCATTCATTTGGGCAGAGTGCTCATAACCTAGTCACCACTTATTAGGCCCCACCTCCCAAAACTGCTGCATGAACTTTGGGGGACACATTCAAACCATAGCACTACTCAAAGTGGTCTGCAGACTGCCAGCATCGACATCATCTGTGAGCATGTTAGAAATGCAGAATCTCAGGTTTCACCCCAGACCTACTAAATCAGAATCTGTATTTTAAGGAAATTTCCAGGTGATTTGTATGCATTTTAATTGAGAAGCCCCATCCTAGCACATGATTAGTACTATTTGGAGCAATTAGATGCAACAGTAAATGATAGTAACATACACGAAGCCCACTTCTCTGCTTGAGTTTTAGGAAGGTCTGGTGGCTTCAGCTTCCTGGAGTGGCAGAGACAAGTCTCAGGAGTGTCAGCTGACAGAGGTCTTTTCCTTCTGCTTCTGTAGTTGTTCTTTTCAGGCCAGGATGAGCTGCATGGCTGAAAGGAAAGGGAGATAGTCATGCTCCTCATACAGGGGCAGAGGAGCTTCAGGCACTCACCCTTCTGGTGCTCTGCCCCAGTATATCCCAGGCAGGAGCAAACAACTCTCAGTACACATGCGCTGTGATGCCAGAAGAAACAAAGGGAGAAGTAAATCTAAAACTTCATTTTTAGACCTTCTTCAGAGACAACGAGTAGTTTCTCCCCTTAATTATTTATGGTGTTACCTTGGTGGTATTTATAGATTATGATCAGGTTCCCTCCTTGAAGCTCATTCTCTAGACTGTATAAATTTAGTTTCCCTGAGTGTGTCTCATATGTCTTTTCCTCTGAGCCAAGTCTGAAATGCATTCTATTCCCCTTTGCGTGCTCTGTGATTTATCTGCATTATTCCCAAACTGCTTGAGTCAGATGAGTTCCTGCTTATGTCTTTTGCTGGTCTAGATTCACTGCTGCCTCCCTGCCTTTACCTGCTGTCCCTAATATGCATCTCTGAAATTTGCACTGGTATTATTATTATTTTTATTTTTATTGTCAGCCCACTGAAAACATTTAAATGTAGCAGAAAAAGACACTGTTTTCCCATTGCACGTAATTGGCTGTGGTTACACATAATACTAGCAACACTTTTAGGTAGGAAGTTCAGATCTGTGAAAAATCTATCGGCAAAATCAAGTAAATCTTCAAGCAGAACTGAGGAAAAAAGCAACGTATAGAAATTTCGAATCTGCAGGAATTTTCTGCTAACTGGAACTCGAAAATATGTTTCAGATGACTTTTTGTACAAGTGTTGCTGTGCCTGCTAATGTTTTCACACAGAATGTTGGAAAGAAATGCTTTTTCTCTTTCTTGGCTATACTTATTTATTAGATTGATGCCAAGCTTTTCCTCTGAAGCTTTTTATTGCCAATGTGAGAATTTATTCTACCATCCTGCCTTAGGCAAAAATCCTGTTGTTTTCTAACTAAGGACGGTAGTGATGATTGTTTTTCTGCTTGGCAGTTGTTATGTCACGGTTAGGGTTGATCATGTAAACAGAATGTGATCTTAATTGGTGTTTTCTACTTGTAGCTCTTGGTAATTTTTAAATAATTGAAGAAAGATGAAGAAATAGCTAAATTGACCTTCAGAACGTGGGATCACTGGTGGCAGAGAAAAGAACGCATTTGAGAATCAGTGTGTGGTATGCAGGAGACAGAAGTACTTTGCCAAAAGGAGTTAGAGTGTAGGTTCTAGCTTTTTATCTGACATCCACTCGTTATATGACTTTGCCCATGTCACTTGTTTGTACTGAGGATAAGTTTCTTCTACTTCACAAGGCTATAAAGAGGATTCAGTGGTTGTTGTATGTAAAGCCCTGTGCAAACAATGATGTGCCGTAAACATATCAGGTCGCAGATGATGATGAAGATGCTGTTGCTACTGCTGCTTATGGTAATGTAACTTAAGTCCCACGAGGAAGACATATTCTAGATAAATTTTGTGAACCTACAACGTCTTTATAGAGAGATACTAACAAAAGGAGACTCTTAATATATGATTTCTCCAAGAATTTCAAGATATCGTAATCAACATGGTTTGAGTTCTTTAAAGAAGAAAAAGCCTTTAAACTCTTTCTCTTTTGAAATTGGCCTTACATAGGAGGAAAGGATCATATTAAAGTAAATAAATTCAGTCTATCTGTATTTTCAGTAAAAGAGTATTTCTTAAGTAAAAATTCTAGAAATAACCTTTTTCTTTGATGTGTTGAATATTGTGATCTGTTGTAGGACAGATAATTGCCATCTCACTTTAACTGAATTTCCAGCACGGTGGAGCAATCCCTATGTAAAAGTCCACCTTCTTCACATCTCTTGATTTCTTAGGATACTCCCATAATTTTTTCCTTTTTGGTAAATTTTCACTGTCCTGAAGCTCTTACACAGTTTAATTTCTACTAATTATGTTTACCTTATATTTTACTGAAAATATTGAAACTTTTACTTTCAAATTCCTCCTTTACCTTTACAATAATATTGACTAGTATTACTATCTTCATCCACTGTTATCTCAACAAATGAAGTATCATTTCTTATCTTCAAGACTATCTTTCTATACCTATGCCTTAACCCTTACACCTACTGGTTATGCCATTTCACACTGAAAGTGTACCTTAATAAGACTGTTTAAGTTTTTTGGGGTCTCATTTGCCTCATCTCTAAGGAACGTCAGCATAGAGCTGATAGGGTACTCCAATTCTATTTTCCTTTATCTAGCAGGATTTTGCTTTCATAGTTATGTTTCTAATGAGCATCGTCTATTTTTCCTTTATTGATTTTATTCCTTCTGCCTGAAAACAGACATAATTATTTATTGGTTTGATTATCCATCAATGTGTTCATTCAAAACAAAATCAAATCATGGTTTTATTATGTTAGGCATTGCACATTTAGAAATGAATGAGGCACAGCCCTTGACTATGCTGGATAGTCTTGTGCTCACCTATCCCCCACCCATTGAGGATGCCTGCTACTAAAGGATCATAGTTGAGTCCCCCACTGGAAATTGCCCTTGGCCACAGGGACCTTATTCAGCCAAGGTTTATCTCCCTGGGAGAGAAGGGGTAAGGGCAAAATAAATGACTGTTTGATGTAAAGATAGACAGGTATGCCTTCTTGCCTCAATTTGTGACAACACTGAAGAAACTTCATAGCCACACATCTCCCCTTACGATTGGCTGAGGCTTCAGTTGCAACTGCACTGCAGGTCAGCTTCTGCCTCTGCCCAGTCCTACCTTCCCCACTTCCTTATGGGTATGTCTTGTAAGAGTACATCCCAACAAACTTTCTGTATGCAACTCTCCCTGATACATAACTCACCTGGGAGTATGGGAACTCAGAAAATGATAGAGAAGTCATGATTGATGATCTGATACTTGGTGTGTGTAGAAGTTAGCTATTCAGATGAAGCAGATAAACGCAATCCAACCAACCAAATGTTTTTTGTTAAAGGCTTGGTATATTTGGGCAACCCTAAATAGAAATGAACTCTGCATAAAGTGAATGGCTGTGTGCAGTAAGCATCTATTGCTTTATTTCTGTCTAGCACCCATTTCACTTTTTTCCAGTATTAACACATTGAGTTTGCTATGAGGAACTGTTTTAGTTCAGATTAGATTTAGCTGCATGCAATGGAAACCCCACAAATAACAGTGGCTTATACTAGAAATGTGCCTACTTCTCTCTTACATAAAAGGAGTATGGAGGTAGTCAGTCTGATGCTGCTGTAGTGCTTCATGGTGTTAGGGCCTCAACTTCACTCTATGCTGTTGTCCTGCCGTGAGTGGCTTCCAGTCTCAAAGCCACTTGATGTCCCAGATGGGTGCTAGAGCCATCTACTCCTGCATTCCAGCCAGCAGGAAAGAGGAAGGGGAGAAAAAGGCTTGCCCTCATCTTTAAGAATACTTCTCAGAGTTGTACACAGTAGCCCCCTCATATGTTCCATTGGCCAGAACATGGTCACACTGTGTAGAATGGTAAAATTGTAAGCTTTATTATAAAGGACCACATATGAAGTTAAAAATAGGATGAAAAGACAGAATATTGTGAATAATTAGCAGTCTCTGCCACAGAAGCTATCACCTCCCATTGGGTACAATCTTGTTAGATACCAGAGTGGGCAGTGACTTTAACCCAGCTAAGCCATGGTATTTGCCCATTTCTTCCATTTGTTTATGGTATGTGAGCTGAGTGACCCACAGATGACATGGAGGGTGTTCCTAAAGGACCATCCATGTGTTTCTAAAACTTGGAACCTCTTTTTTCTCATTCTATTTTATCAGCCTTTTCTTCATTTTTTTTTTTTTTTAAATTATACTCTAAGTTCTAGGGTACATGTGTACAATGTGCAGATTTGATACATAGGTATACATGTGCCATGTTGGTTTGCTGTACCCATCAGCTCATCATTTACATTAGGTATTTCTCCTAATGCTATCCCTCCCCCAGCCCCCGACCCCCTGATGTTCCCCGCCCTGTGTCCAAGTGATCTCATTGTTCAATTTCCACCTAGGAGTGAGAACATGTGGTGTTTGGTTTTCTGTCCTTGTGATAGTTTGCTGAGAATGATGGTTTCCAGGTTCAGTTTTGTGAATCACCCCATATTTCTTTTTAATTTTGTTTTGTTCTGATTTTGTTTCTGTTATTTGCAAATAATTTTCTAACTGGCATATTAAATTATTCAAATTAAAGGATTCATTGTTATTCTATAGATGAAAGAGTGCATTGATGGTTTTTAAGCAGATAGTGTTGTTATCAGATGTTTGCTTTGGAAATTTTTTTGAAAACTTGAAAATTGGATGAATTGAAAGGAGTTAAGATTAGAAGCAGAGAGAGTTCTAAAATTAGTGCATTAATGTAGATGAGAAGTGGTGATGGGTAGAGCTTAGCAATAGCAATGACAGAGTCAAGGGGCAGTATTTGAAAGATATTTGGGAAGTAGAATCAACAGAAATTAAAACATGTATCTGCGGACAAATATATTTGTGGAAGATGAATCTGGTGTTTATAAAGACAGTTCTAAAAGTCTTCTAAAAGTAACTTCTTCAAAATCCTGAGCTGGTAAGTTACAAGAATATTCAGAAGGAATGTTTGAAAATGGTCTTGGAAGAACTAGTCTACAGAAATGACAAGCTACAAAACAGCAGGAAATAAGTCAGTATTAGGAAGGATTGAAATACACAATTCAAAATCATTGCTCAGGATACAAATATGAGTACAAAGAAAAGACTTTAAAAACTCCCAAATTTCTGTAGAGTGATTTGAAATAAAATTGGAGCTCACTTAGAGAAAGAATTGCCCATATTTGTTACTTCTCTTTCAAATTGTGTTTTGCTGTTATATTTTGATTCTATTCACTCATTTTTATCATTACACAATAACCTAATTTAAAGAAAATCATGGTTATAACCTTTTTGCTAGATTGGCAAATACTTGAGCAATGTGGTTTAAGTGAAAATAAGTTAAATCTGCCATACTAAGAATTTGTTTTAGTTCTCGTCTAATCATTTCTTTTTAAATGTGTACTCCAAACTAATTTTCAGTATCTTGAACTCTTAGAAAACAGAATGGGTTTTCAAGAAGTGGGAGATTCCTGGTATTTGCTAAAAATGTGAGACATATCTCTCCCTAAATAGTATCTTTGAATATACTCTTCCTGTTTCCTAAAGAAAGAAATAATGAAGAGAATATGGTTAGTATAGGCGATTGAGATGTGGAATTGGGTGAATTAATCTTTTTTATTTTCATTAACCAGTGAGGTAAGCAGTGAATAAAGAGAAAAACATTGGAGTATAATTTATATATTTTATAAGTAGATTTAACTAGTATCTTTGAGGAAGAGCTATTTTTATTGTCTTTCTTAATATTAGAGGAAGATGAAGTTGTACATATAGGAATTAGAACACATTCATTGATTTTCTTTCTTCACTATAATGTTGTGTAATATAGTTTTATAGACAGGATCCTTGGATGGAGCGTTTTTTTTCCCTTTCATCTTTTTGGAACTCAGCCATTGTAGCAACTAAGCTTTGAGATATTATTTAGTTTTCATGATAATGCTAATAATTATAGCCAGTGTACAGCATTTATTATGGGGCAGGCACTGTTGTGAGTGCTTTACACATGTAATAATTCTAATGTCCTATGAGGTGGGTCCTGTTACTACTTCCATCGTGTAACTAAGCAAACTGAGGAATGAAGAGGTTATATAACTTGCACAAGGCTACATAACTAACTTTCAGAACCAGGATTCTAAGCCAGGCAGTCAGACTTCAGCCTATAGTCTTAATCATGCTGCTTTATAGATAGCATATATTGATGATGTCGACTGGAATCACCCAAAGAAGAAAACAGAGAAAGTCACCTCTCAATATGAGTACAATTGTCCCTCAGGATATGTGGGTTATTGGGTATTGGTGCCAGGGAACACCCCCCACCCCGCCCCTGTGCATACTCAACTCCACACATACTCAAGTCCTCGCAGTTGACCTGCGCTATCTGAATATACAAAACAGTCGGCCGTTTATATATGCAAATTTTGCATCCTGTGAATGCTATATTTTCAATTTGCATTTGATTGAAAAAATATGCCTATGAATGGACTTGTATAGTTCAAACACCTGTTCAAGGGTCAACTGTGTTGAGTTGCAAAGTTAAATATCATTAAGATTTGCACGATTCTTACTATAGTCCATAACACTCCACATTTTCTTGTCCTAAGCCAGGTTAATTGTCAGCCTATTAACTGTTACTTTAAGTTCAATTTTATGTGTTCTCTCCTGTTTATTGTGCCAGTTGTTTATGTTTTCAGTGTTATTTGTTTTAAATCATTCATAACTGATGATGAGTATTCTTCTCAATGGATATACTTTCTTATATGATTTTTGAAGTGAAAAAAGAATTGACTATAGATAGAGTAATGTGAAACTTAAAAGATTTAAAGGAAGGGTTGAACTTCCTAAAATGAACTTCTGCTTCATTGGTTCTACAATGAGAGATCCCTTCTCAGGGCTGGGGAACCTCTTGCTGGTTGGTGTCTGAAATATATCATTTCTATCACATTGTTCACTGAAAACTTACCTTGCTATTGTCATTCTTGTCATCTAAACCAGGTTTATGGTAGAGTTATATTTAATCTCCTTTATCTATATTTATTACATTTCTTATATATATTTTTTTCATTGGACTCATTTGCTTTTCAGGACAAGATTTCCTGAACATATAGCCAGATTAAAGATGAGCTACATCTTTATTAATATTTCAATAATCACTGTATTGGAATTTATAGAAAGTTAAATACTGACCCAAAATATATTACGGCAGGCCGGGCGCGGTGGCTCATGCCTGTAATCTCAGCACTTTGGGAGGCCGAGGCGGGTGGATCACGAGGTCAGGAGGTCGAGACCATCCTGGCTAATACGATGAAACCCCGTCTCTACTAAAAATTCGAAAAATTAGCCGGGCGTGGTGGCGGGCGCCTGTAGTCCCAGCTACTCGGGAGGCTGAGGCAGGAGAATGGCGTGAACCCGGGAGGTGGAGCTTGCAGTGAGCCAAGATCACGCCACTGCACTCCAGCCTGGGTGACAGAGCGAGACTCCATCTCAAAAAAAAATATATATATATATTACGGCTTTTGTAGGAGTAGATGAAGAACTGTTTTTTGAGTCTTATGATACAGACATAAACTTGTAAAGCCTCAGTTTCCATATTTCTGAAATGGGCATAATTATTGTAATACTTCTCTCATAGAGGTAAAGTGTGCAAGGATTAAAATGAGATAATCTATATAAAGCATCAAGCACAATGCCTAGCAAGTATGTGCTTAATAAAGGTTGCTGCTATAATTATCACATATCTTTTAATTTTTACAAAAAACGTTTATTAATCCTTATTTGCTGCTGAGGAAGTTAAAGCCTGAGGGTCTCAAATGTGTTGCCTAGTGCCACATAGCTAATAGATAATGGACCAAGATTGGAATCCATAAAATTAATTTATTCATTATTTTAAACTGCCGAGTCCTACTGTGTGCCATGTCCTAGTTTGGGTTCCAGTGATAGGATGATGAAAATAAAAGAGCATCCCATGCAAGTGGGCTACATGAGCAAGGGTTTGGCAAGAACAATTGTGCAGAGAATTCCAATAGTTTGGTGTGCTGTTGGTGTGCAAAAGAAAATACAATTAGAGAGAGTGGTATGGGTCCTGGATTGCCCCTAATATATGCAGAAGTGGAGGCCACTCCCAAGCCTCCACCCCTGAGCTTTGACCTGCTGCCAACCCTCTTGTCTTCCTGCTCCTGCTTGGTCGAGCATCATGAGGAACACTTTTCTTATGGATGAACACCCCTGGCTGCACGTCTGTCCCCTAAGGGCACACACTACAGGTAGCATGGTCCACACTTGAGAGGAAGGGTTAAAAAAAGAGGTTCATGTTGGCCTTGGAAATGGACTCTGGGCCTACTGTGTGCTGGTATGTTTAACAACTAGCTCTCTGATTACAATTCCTACATGGTTGACATGGCACAGTGGCTGATATGTTTATTTATGTTGACGAGCAAGTGAAAGTGAAACAAACAAATAGAACTTCACTTGTTAATTAATGAGGAGTGCAACTATTATGCTAAATTGTATAATAGTTTTTAAATACTGGCAGAATGTTTTCTCATCTTTTGTATTAATACATATATGTAAAAGCTACAGACATGAACATTTTAAAGTTTAATTGGTTTATTAATATTTTCTCCATCACTTTCTTCTGCCTAGACAATGAAGAAAAAGTATTTGCTGACTTTTTGTTACAGTATTTGCTGATTTATATGGTGTATATACTCTCACTAAAGCCAATTTCCAGTTGCTAACATGATGTCATTGAATGCAGAGTTGGGAAGAGATGCATAGTCGCACACCATTGTTTAGTATTGCCACCATACAGATGCAACAGGCATAAATAACAAGTACATAAATAATAGTAAAATAGTTAGAAACTGATGAGTTTTAAATGCTAATTACCTTTGTTTTCAATATAACTGATTTAAGTTCATACAATTTATTTTTAATAATGGTCATGTCTAACATCCAGCTTTCAAAATTTCTGAAAATATAACAATGGACTTCTGTGAACCAGTAGGAGTGCCTCCAGAACACCATTGTCTGAGCTGTTTGGTCATGGAATTTGTGTTCTTGGGTCTACAGAACATTGTTTAACGGGGTGGAGGAATGTGTGGGCTCCCGGTGGGCATACCCCTTGTATACTTTATCCCTCGGGGAGACAGGCAGCTGAAGAGGTAAAGAGAGATTCTTCAAAGCCCAGGGCCAGGTAGGGACCCTGTTTCCTCACAGAAAAGGACAGTTCTGAGGCCAGATCACAGAGTGACTTTTAGTTTGCCTTCTGTGCTTCTCAAGCAGTGACAGGTGTTCCTTGGTTGGGTGAATCTGAAAGTAGAATACATTTTGATACGACATCCATTTTACTCGGGAATTTGAGAGGAAAATCCATTATTTTTCTATTAAAATAAAGAATGAATGTATCATGGAATGATATGAAAAATTTGCATTTGCTTTTCAAAGGTAGTGACACAGAACATACATTTCATGCTCAAGGTAGTGTATTTCTGGATACCTCTGGAAGATTCTATCATTCTCCACTGCTATTTTGGGGCCTTCTGTGGACGTTGAGGCCTGTTGTGGAAGCTGGCTCCAGCAAACTACCATTTGGCTATTGGAGCACAGGATTCTGAGTTCTTGGGTATCCTCGACAAAGAGTTGATGATGAATCTTGAAGGAATTTAAGTTCTGAAAGATCTGTGAGAGCAGAGAGGGTAGAGACCTTTACTCAGGTCTGTCATTAATGGGCATGCAAGCTGTCCCTCACAAAAGCATCCAGCCAAGATGGTGGAAATGCATGCTAAAATCCAGCGGGCACACTCTTACCAACTTTGCCAACATAGAGCTATTGGGTCTGTCTGCCCATATGGTGTGCTTTTGTGTTAACTGTTCCCCTGAGGAGCATCTTTATGTTAAGTCATCTTCCACAAGGGGGTGCCGTTTCCCAATTTGTCTGCCTGGGAATGGCTCCCTTTTCTCAAGCACAAAGGCACCCTATGTGCTGCTGTGCTAGCATGTGCTGCAGCTGGATTTTTTTGTTAAGAAAGCCCAGTGCCAACCTTAGAGCCTGGCATGAAAGAGGCTCTCATTTGCTGAACGAGTGAATAGGTGTAATGCCATGGTGAGATTCATATTTCAAGTAGATCTTTCTTGGCAAGCAGTGTAGAAGGTGGCTTGAGCCTGCTGGAGCTGCTCTAACAAAATACCACAAACTGAGTGTCTTAAACAACAGAAATTCATTGTCTCACAGTTTTGGTGGCTAGAAATCCTAGGTTAAGGTGTCAGCAAGATAATGCATCTCCTGAAGACTCTAAGGAAGGATCCGCCTCAGGCTTCCCTCTTAGCTTCTGGTAGTTCCTTGGTGTAAGGCAGGATAACTTCAGTTTCACATGGTGTTCTCTGTGTGTGTGTGTCTGTATCCAAATTGTCTGTGGGGATGCCAGTGATACTGGATTAGGGGCCCAGCCTACTCCAGTATGACCTCATCTTAATTAATTACATCTGCAATGACCATATTTCCAAATGTGGCATATTTCTAAATAAATACACATTCTGAGGACTAGGACTTCAATGTTTAGGTTTTTGAGGGACTCACACCCGCAAGAGATGGATTCAGAGGAGACCAAATGAGAAGCAAGAAGACAAGTCTAAGTGAAAGATGCTGTACTCCTGGAATTGAATAATCAGATTTTGGGTAGAGACAAGGATCTTTGCATTCTAAAATCAGCAATATATTTATTCATAGATGAGTATTAATTAGGAGGCTGTTTTCATTACAAATTGTACATTATCCATTATTGTGTAACAAATTACCTCAAAATTTAGTGGCTTAGAAAGCAGCATTTATAATCTCACAGCTTCTGTGGGTTAGCAATCCAAATGCAGTTTAGCTAGGTTATCTGGCTCAGTGCTTCTCATGAGGCTGCAATCAAGGTATTGGCAGGGGCTGCAGTCATCTCAGGTCACCACTGGGGGTGGGGCCACTTCCAAGTTACTAATGTGGTTGTTGACAGGATTCACTTCCTCGTGGGTTGTTGGGCTGAGGGCTTCAGTTTCTTGCTGGCATTGGCTGGAGGCTGCCCTGAGTCCTTTGCCATGTGAGCCTCTCCATATGGCAAATTACCCTCACAACTCAAACTCACAACACAACAGCTGGCTTTAAGAGAGTGAACAGGCTAGAATAACAAGATAGAGCATAAGAGAGGAATCACAGTCTTGTCTAACCCAATCTTAGAATTGGCCTCCCATTACTTTTGTCATATTTTATTCAATAGAAGCATATTACCAGGCTCAGGTGACACTCAAAAGGAGAGGATTACAGAAGGGTGTGAATACCAGTAGGTAGGGGGAAATCACTGGGGGCTCTCTTAGAAAGGCTACCCACACATAGGCTTGATTGTTTATGTGAGTAAGGATTTGCACTTGAAGTAGATGCTCAACTTTTAAAAAATATTTTAACTGACAATTAAAAATTATGTATACTGTATTTATGGTATACAACATGATGTATGTATATATATATGTATATACTTATATATATACACACACTTTGTGGAATGGCTAAATTGTGCTACTTAACATGCATTACCTCACATACTTTTTTTGTGATGAGAACACTTACGATTTACTCTCTTAGCAATTTTTAAATATATTTCTGTCAGTCATCTTGGATGTTATTTCTTTAATCCCATTAAAGCAATAGAAAGCCTTGTGCACTGGTTTAATTCTCGGTGAGTGCATGCTACACCACATCTCTTCTGCATCACCCTGGACCACTGGTGAGGCAGTTAATTGCTTTGATCCCTGACAGTGGCCTTGAACTTTTACATCTGGGAGTCCTGCTATTTAAGCAACTCTCTAATTGATTCAGGCCATCTTTCCTTTTTTCTGGTGTGAAATATTTTAAAAAGATTATTCAAGAAGCTGTTATAAATCTTAACTGATGTAAGTATACTGAGGGTGTTAAATCTCTGTTTGCCCTACTCTTCCTATTAGAGAAGCTAGGACTTCTTTCCCAGATAGAGTAATTTCACAACAGAGACAAAAGCTTGGAATGCTTCATATCAAATCTGTGGTAGTTAATATAATATTTTCTTAAATTAAAAAATGCATTTAAGTGTGCTCCAATCTATAGGCATTCTTTTGAGACCTACATACGCAGAAATATGTTGATACTTTGATGGATATAGATGGCCATAAAAATAACCATATGAATTTTCTGGAATTTTTCTTTACTTGAAATCATTTGTTTTTACATTTTCTCTGAGTTGGAAATCTTTTGTTTAGTAGAGCTCTTTTTTTGCTAATAGATTTTTTTCCAGTAAGATATGGTATATGGTAAGTTTGATTTTTTGTTTCCCTATTTCATGGTTAATGGATTTTGCTTTTTCAAGCTGAGTTGTATGTCATTCCCCTATGACATGTTTCTAGCTTGAGGGAACGTAGTCTCCCTCTGGTCCATTAATATTAGCAATTGTAAGTGATGTAATCCTGTTTCATTTCTACTGTGGATTTTATACCGTAGTTGTAACTTCTCATACATAAAGTTGAATTTAGCTAAGCATGCATTTCTGCCATTTTTCCTATGAATATCTTTGCATTCCTAGAAATATTAACCATATATATCAGAAATTCATTTGCTCATGCAAATATTCTGAATCATCATAGAAATACATGGTTTCATTTCTAAACTCCCTGACTTTATTTTATTGCCTTTATTAGACAAATAGATGTTCTCTATGCTTCTGAAAATGTTAAGCATTACATGGCAGTCTTGAAAGGAATATCACCAGCAATGCTGTTATCAGAGGGACTTTATTTGATGCCTTCGGGACTTTATTGATGCCTTGAGTATGAACATGGTTTGATTTTTTTTCCTTCTGTTTTACCTCTAGTAAAAAGGGTTCCTTTAAAAGGTAGTTGGCATGCTTTTAGGTCCCTTTGCCTTTTTTTGTGGAGGTGGGGTGGGGCTTATAGACAAATACACATCCTTACAGTGTTCAGAGCAGTAGACCCTATTGACTTTACACTGAGGCCTAACAACATCTGCTTTTGTTGAGGATGATGATTTGTGACTGTAACTAATTGCATTTGCAACTCTTGTCAAAGAAGACCAAGCCATGTGGCCTTGGGATTGACTTTGGTGCAGTAAAAAGAGCATGGACTTTGAAGTGAGAAAACCTGATTAGGTCTTGCCCTGTTATTTCCTAAATATATAGCTATAAATGAGTCACTTATTTGAGACTTATTTGCCTCATCTGTGAATTGGGAACAGATATCATGCGTTTCTCATGCATAGCTGTTAATTACAAACCAGAATATGCTTGTTCTTACATAGATCTAGAAGTTCATAACATAAAAGAGATACTGGATTCAAGTCTGTGATATCATTCCTTTTCTTCAATTGATAAAATGATACCATTTTATGTGCCATTTTCCATATTCCATGTACTTTTTTCTTTAAAACTACAATTTACTCCTTCCTCTAACCAACTTTCCTCAACAAACGCATATGCTAGCATCACTTTATCCTGTCCTGTCTCTGCATATATTCTTGCTGAACTTACTGAGTTTTTAAAATGTATTATTAATTGCTTTATGATGTATTCAATCTTGTACTTTTCAACATGCCAGGAGACAGAGACGATTGGCACAACCTTTCCTTCTTAAACATCCCTCCCCATTTGGTGGATGGTCATGCCTGGAGCAAAGTAGGAAACATAACAAGGATGACAGCAGTAATGGTGATGATAGCTCCCACACATCTCTCTGTTGCAAGCCCTCTAAGTATTGTATATCTCAATATATTAGTTACATAATGTAATATAGAACATAATATGTTATAATCTTCTTTTTGTAAGAAACAGAGACTTAGGTAGGTTAAACAGCTTGTCCAAGGACATATAGCTGGTAAGTGGCAGAGTAACAGATTGATACCAAAGTCAGTGTTTTAAACCAGTGACTGCCTATGCTGATGTATAGGCCCCCAATTCCAGAAGGTGGTTGGGATGGCTTGTTCTACTTGTCTAGTTTTTGATCGTCTAGGTACTGAACTCCCTTCCTGAATTGCTTATGGAAAATGAGGCTTGATAGAAAAAATGGGGGTACAGATACATTCTAAAGATTAAAACTGGGTGTGTTTTCATAATATGTGAATGGATATTAACAAATAATTTGATACTCCAGTTAAGGGAGGACATGGCAAAAACTCACAACATCCCTAGCGGTTTTGGCTTAGCAAGGGAGAAAAACATTCATTTAAAAATCCCACAGGTGAAATTACTCTGAAAGACAGGCTCATGGTCAATGTTACTATGAGTGTCTATAATAAAAGAATCCAAACCTAGCCAGGTAGAACTAGCCAATTGCATACAATTGACTGTGAACTTGAAGGAAAAATTGTAGCAAAAATCTTTAAATGTGTTTGTGTTTCTGTCATATACACCTTGTTCAACACATGGGAGAGCTGGAGAAAAGGGTTAGAACAAATTCTAGGCTTCTTCGGGTTTTACAGACAAAATAATTCACAAATTGCAATAAATTCTTAGATAAGAATGAAGCTCTGGGAAGTAAGAATCCTTCCTGCTTGTGATAATCAGGTGTGCTGAAGAAACAAATGAGGTTAACAGCAATGAAAGTAATGGATGTCCCACAGGGTTAAATGGGATCGTATATTGGTCTGCAAAATTAGTTCCGCCATGTTACAGAAGTTTATATTACAGAATATCCAGAACTGAAAGTGTTCTTTATCACAAATGGTGCAGAAACTATTTCTTTAATGGATCCATGGAAAATTCTGACTGGGTGTCCAAGCAGTTGCAAGAGAGCAGCTCCCCTTTAACATACAGAGATGTACTCAACTGGCAGCCATAATAGAGAAAGCAGTACAATGCCTAGAAAGATTCATGGAGAAATTATGAAAGAGGCATTTGTTGCATCTCTCCTTTCCTATCCTGTCCTATTGATTTTGCCTCTTCAGTATCTCTAGAGTCCCTGAGCCTCTCTTTATCTCCATCACTACCACCTGGTCCAAGCTGCTACTATCTCTCCATTGGACTATGGCAACATCTTTATAATTGGTTTCCATTCTTAGTGTCTTTCCAATTCATGCTCTAAATTAGAACCTCCTTTCCTAAAGCCCATCAGTATCTTTCCACTGCACTTAAAGAACAAACTCTTAAGATAGCCATATAGCTAGGCACATTCTGGACACGTCTTTTCTCTGAGGTTTATCTTGCATCTTCTTTATTCTCTTCATCCTAGCTATTGCTGTGGACTCAATACACTCTTTTGTACCCTAGAGTTTTGCACATAGGCTTCCCCCGACTCATTTGCTTACCAGCTTAACTCATTCTTCTTCTGCAGATGTTGACTCAGGGAAGTTTTCTCTGATCTTCCTGACTAGGTCAGATTATTTTAGTATAGACTCTTGTAATGTTGACCATGAGCCTTTCGGAGTAATTTCACCTTTGTGCGATTTTTAAATGAACATTTGTCTCCTCTGCTTAGTCATAACAGGGTTGTTGTCAATTTTTCCTTGTTTTTGTAAATTCCAGAATCCAGTAGGTATTCGTTAAGCTTAAATTGAATGATTGACTGAGTGAATCAGCATATCAGCTTTGGAATTTGTTGGGAGAAAAAAAAAAAGATTTGGCCAACATTTTCTTAATTATGTCTGTTTTACCTACTTAGAATATTATGGATGCAGATAGAAACAATTTGTTGATCACCAGAATGCTTTCTCTGTCAATGTGTGAATTCTTGTATAGATCACCTGACCTCATCATTTTAAAAAATTGAACAGCGTCATTTATTAGAAACCCATCTGAGTGGTATATGGAAATGGTGGTGGCTGGCTGTGATTCCCACTTCCCCATTTTTATATAAAATATACTTTTTCAAGATGAAGACAGTTACTTTTTTACTGAGTAATACTTTGAATATCTGTTTAAAATATAATCTAGTAATTATAAACTTCCTATGTAGATCTGGGCTAGGCAGTTTGTGTGCCACTGTTACCAATTTCTGTGTTGTTTTAAGTTACTATAAAAATGTTCATAAAGTTTAGGGTTCATTACATAGATTTCCTTTGAACACTGATTCTTATCAAATGTTTATCAGTGCTCTATTATGACATTTTTGAAGGTTTTCTGTGTGGTTTTATAAATGATTGCTAAGAATTCTATTAACTATGGCCTTTTAACAATGATAAATAGTTCCCCTGGGAATCTTGCAGAAAATTATACTGTTTGGGCAGCGTATTTCAAAGATCGAATTATAATGACTTTGAAATTGAGACAAAGTACTTGTCTCTGAGAAAATTTGACAGAATTTGTACCTCTTCTGTACTTTTTTTTTTTTTACTTTTTAAAAAAGTAGTACGTGTGTCTGCTTTTTTTAAAAAAATTACCCAATAAAACCACGAATACAATTGTTTAATTTTTTCCAGTTTGGAACTAGGATTTGTTTTCCCCCCACACTTGTAGATTTGTCTTGTGGACATAGAAAAATGGAATATAAATTAAATTTTATTTAAAATGTATTGGTCAGATTAAAAATACATTGACATTCAAAATTATGTTCACAAAAATGACCTAGCAAGGCAGTGAGCAGAAAGAGCAAACAGTCGGGAGTTTTGTAAAACAAAACTGAAGTGTTTAATCTGTGATCACTCATTCACTTACTCACATAGAAGCATTTGTAGTGGATTGATACGCAGAATATACAAGAAGCTCATGGAAACCAGAAAGGAATATACAGGAAATATGGAAGAAAAGTGGTTGACAGATATAAACGGGCAATTTATAGAAGAGGCTATTTGAATGAAAAATAAAAGTAAAAAATATAGTAAAAGATAATGACAGCTAACATTTTCTTGTCACAGATTTTATTCTCGGTAGCTAATTTTTTAACCATTTAATCACAAGAGAAGTGCTAGTCGTTCCCACTTTACAAAGGAGGTGAAAGATTCATGCACCTGGGATCCAAACAAAACTGCTCTGCGTCACAGAGCAGTTAATATACTCATGACTATTTGGATATAAATGGAAATCTGTTTTAGAACCTCTTACATGTATATGGATACTCATCTCACTAATTATCAGAAAAATATATTTTAAAATAATAACAAAATATACCTTACCACAATCAAATTTGCAAAAGTGGGAAATTTTGATACTTACAAATGCTGGGGAGAATGTGAAGACAAGAGGAGACTTCTTCTACTATTGATGGGTGTGTAAAATGGTGTGGCCATTTCAGAGAGCTTCTTGTAGATCTTATGGAAATTGAGTATGCTAATCCTGATGTCATGGCAGTTCAACTCTTGGGCATGTGGCAGAGAGAAACTCTCAAGATGATGCACGTGGAGACGTGCACTTGGATGCTTATTACATCCAAGGGATGGGATGTGGTAAGTTGAAGTACCATAGGTGTCCTTTCCTAGAGAAATGGATACCTTGTTATATTCATAGAATGGTGTACTATGGAATACTGAAAGAAATTCACTAGATTTTACAGGTAGAAATGTGATAGATCTCAAAATTAGTCAAATGAACAAATAATAAAAGTAAAGAAGAAAATGACATTATAACATAATACCATTTATTTAAAAAATCTAAAATACACACAAAATGCTATATGTTTTTCTGGATATTCTTACATGTAAAAACAGATATGTTTGATGAATAGAAAGTACATGAGAGTAGTTACTAATAAGGAGAGAAGAATGGTCTTGGGAATAGGGAATAAAAGGGAAAACAATAGAATAAAAATCTGGAATAGAAGAGGAAACTTTCACAGACCACTGGTCAAAGTATAGCATAGCATGATCTTAATGTGGGCAGAAATTTAGTTTTATTTATTGCTGTATCCTGAGTGCCTAAATCAGTGCCTAGAGTATAGCAGGTGTTCTAATAAGTAAAATGGGAATGAAAAATGAATATATAAGTTAAGGATGATCAACTCAGATCCATGCATCTGGGATCCAAACAAAACTAGTGCCTGATGCCCTTTTCCCAATTTCTTATTTTATATTTATAATAATTTTTAAAAATAAATTATTTTAAATAATTTTAAAATATATATGTAAAATATATACCGATTTTCTTATTTTATAATTATATATACATAAAATATACATAATATATAATATGCATATACATGGTTATCCCTGCGTGTGTGTGTGTGTGTGTGTGTGTGTATGTGTAGGAACTAGGCCAGTTGTCTAGCTAGAAGTGCAAAAGTGAATCAAATACATTCTTTGCCCAGAGGAGCTGTAATCTGTTTGGGGAGATTGAGTGAAAAACTGTTAATCATGTCAAATGTGATAAGTACTATGAGATAGACAGTAATTTGCAGAGTAGAGTGGAAGCACAGAGGAAGAATTACTAAATGGTTATTCATTCATTCAGTCATTTGGCCAATATTCACTGAGCTCCTGCTTTGTGTCAATTCCTCTTCTAGGTGTGGGGAATACAACATGGGACCTCTTAGTCTCCTGGGGAGAATAATCTTATTCAAATAATCACACAAACAACAAAAGGGATGGTGCAAAATTGCTATCGTGCTAAGTATTCGTTATGAAAAATTAGGAAAAAAGCCTTGACCTATATTTGGGTTCCAAGGATGGTTTCTCTGAAATCGGGGTGAGAAATTTGAAGGATAGTAAAAGTTAATTCAGAAGTGGTTGGGGTTTATGGAGAGTTGTAGTTAGAGAAGGTGTTCAAGATTAAACAAAGAGTGCATGCATAGCTGGTTAGACTGACCATGCAAACCTTGCAGGCTCTTTTCCTCAGAGCAAATAAAGGTTTCAAGATGGAGGCTATATGATAAAAGTGCCTTCTAAAAAGAACCTTCAAAACCCGAGAGGACAACTAGGCAATACCATTCTGGACATAAGAACTGGCAAAGATTTCATGACAAAGACACCAAAAACAATAATCACAAAAACAAAAATTGACAAATGAGAACTAATTAAACTTAAGAGCTTCTGCACAGCAAAAGAAACTATCAACATAGTAAACAGACAACCTACAGAATGGGAGAAAATATTTGCAAACTATGCATCTGACAAAAGTCTAATATCCAGTATCTATAAGGAACTTAAACAAATTGACAAGAGAAAACAACCCCATTAAAAAAAGAGGGCAAAGAACATGAACACATACTTTTCAAAACAAGACAGACATGTGGCCCACAAGCATATGTAAATAAGCTCAATATCATTGATCATTAGAGAAATGCAAATCAAAACCATAATGAGAAACCATCTCACACCAGCCAGAATGGCTATTACAAAAAGTCAGAAAGTAACAGATGCTGGTGAAGTTGCAGAGAAAAGGGAATGCTTATACAGTATTGATGGGATAACTGTTGTAGAAAGCAGTGTGGCAATTCCTCAAAGAGCTAAAAACAGAACTACCATTCAATCCAGCAATCCCAAAGTAATGGGTATATACCCAAAGTAATGTAAATTGTTCTACCATAAAGGCATATGCAAGAGAATGTTCATTGCAGCACTATTCACAATAGAAAAGACATGGGATCAATCTAAATGCCCATCAATAGTATACTGGATAAAGAGAATGTAGTACATACACACTATGGTATATTACACAGCCATGAAAAGAATGAGATCTTGTCCTTTGCAGGAACATGGATGGAGCTGGAGGCCATCATCTTTAGCAAACTAATGCAGGAACAGAAAACCAAATACCACATCTTCTCACTTATAAGTGGGAGCTAAATGGTAAGAATACATGGATACAGAAAGGGGAACAACAGACACCAGGGTCTACTTGAGGGTGGAGGGTGGGAGAAGGAAGAAGAGGAGAAAAGATAACTAATGGGTACTAGACTTAATACCTGGTTTACAAAATAATATACACAGCAAACCCCTGTGACACAAGTTTACCTATATAACAAATCTGCACATGTAGCCCTGAACCTAAAATAAAAGTTAAAAAAAAAAAATCTTCTGGCTACTTTGTGAAAAGTGGATGTAGAGGGGAAGGAATGGATGTCAGAAGTTATGTGGTTTACAGCAGTCTGTGTGAAAGATGAAGTCACTTGACTAGGATTGTAGTGGATGCGGAGAAAAATGATAGATTAAAAATTTGTTAAAGAGGTAAAATTAAAAGGGCTTGTGATGGATTGGATTTGGGATGGTTTGGTGAGGTAGAGGGAGAGATCAAGAATGACCTGAGCAGGATAAGTAAAAACAAAGCCGCATTTGGAAACATCATGGTGAAACTATGAAACTCCAAGCACAAAGAGAAAACTTACCTGTCAGCCAGGAGATCGTTTTGTTAGGTTGATAATAACATGGTGGTTACAGAAGAAAAGAGCTATATATTTGGAATGCATATAGTATGGATAAAATGACGTAATGCCTGTGATTTCCTTTAGACAATTCAGCAAAATAGATGAAGCAAATTCTTCACAGTTGTTGAATCTGAATTCAGTTCTCTCTGCTTTTATGTATACTTAAAACTTTCCATGTTTAAGTAAAGCACCAGAGAGAACCCAAAGCAATTTACAGATTCAATTCTATTCCTATCAAACTACCAACAACATTCTTCACAGAACTAGAAAATATTATTTTAAAATTCATTTGGAACCAAAGAAAGACACTGAGTAGCCAAGGCAATCCTAAGCAATACCTATTACTTACAAAATTCATCAATTAGTAGTCCATGAAAAATACTCAAAAAATACCAAGATGTTTTTACTTGTTCATTCTATGTATTTGCTATTTTGCATCTTTTGACCTATATCTATTCATTTTTCTCCTGTACCTCAACCCTGATAACCACTGTTTTATTCTCTATCTCTATATATTTAACTCAAAAAGTTTCCACATATGAGTGATATTATGCAATATTTTTCTTTCTGTGTCTGGCTTATTTCCCTTAGCATAATGTTCTCTAGATCTATCCATGTTGTGACAAATGGCAGGATCTCCTCCTTTTTAAAGACTGAATAATATTTCAATGTATACATGCTAGAGTTTCTTTATGCATTCATCCATTGATGGACACCTAGGTTGTTTCCGTATCTTGGCTATTGTGAATAGTGCTGCAATGACCATTAGAGTGTAAATATTACTTGATATTCTTCTAAACAAGTAGATTATAGTAGTTCTTGTCAAAGAAAAAAATAGGTAACTATATGAAATGACGGTTATGTTACTTTATTCTGCTATAGTAACTATTTTATTATAGTAATGGTGTATCTTACAACATCATGTATACCTTAAATATACACAATAAAATGTATTTAAAAAGAGAAATACCAAGAATCAGTATCAAAGAGACCATGCTTTTGGCAATAAAGTTAGATCTCAACAACAGAAAGATAACTGAAAAATTATGGCGTTAGAAAGTTAAAAAAATTCTAAATAATTTATGAATCAAATGGAAAGTTGTGAAATATTTAAAAATTAATGAAAAATAAGAACACTGCTGATTAAATTTTGTGGAATGCAAATGAAGCAGTACTTAGGAGGGATTTATGCCCTATAAGGAGATAGTGTAAAAGGTCTTCTTTATAACATGAATGGTTTAAAATTATCAGATGACCACTTTATTGAAGAGTTTAGAGAAATAGCAGAATACAGTTGACTCTTGAACATGGGTTTGATCTGCACAGGTCCCCTTATACACGAATTTTCTTCCACCTCTCCCACCCCTGGGACAGCAAGAGCAACTCCTCCTCTTTCTTCTTCTCCTCCTCAGTTTACTCAGCAAGAAGACAATGAGTATGAAAGACCTTTATGATGATCCACTTCCACTAAATAAATAGTAAATATATTTCTATTCCTCATGATTTTATTAATAACATTTTCTTTTGTCTACCTTGCTTTATTGTAAGAATGCAGTATAGAATACACATGACATACGACATTTGTGTTAATCAACTGTGTTATCAGTGAGGTGGTCGACAGTAGGCTATTAGTAGTTAAGTTTTGGGGTAGTTAAAAGTTATACATGGGTTTTCTATTGTGTGGGGTCAGCATCTCTAACCCCCATATTGTTCAAGGATCAACTGTACAGTGAAATAAAGGAGAAAATAATTAAGATAAGATTAGACATTAATGAAATAAAAGCTAAAGGAATACTAAAAAGGCTCAGCAAGCCAAAAGAGAGTTATTTGGAAAGACTACGTGACCTACCTCTGACAATCTTAGTGCAAAAAGAGAAAAGGTACAAATATTATTAGAATTGAATATAATTGCAGGTAAGGGAGAGGTTTTAGAAATAGAATTATGAAGAATTTCATTCTCATGTTTATAAAACTTAGATGAAATGCATAATTTTTAAGAAAACAATAAGCTATCAAGAACCTTAAAGATACTGAATCAGTTGTCAAAACTCTAACCACTGCCCCCGCCACAAAAAAGGGCCACCAGGGTCACACAGTTTTATAGGTATGTTTAGGTATGTTTCACTCACTCTTTAGGAAAAGTTAAATTTTATCTTAAACAAAATAAGAGAGTTTCCTAACATGACTAAGTAGGTGTACCCCACCCCCACCTCCCCAGGAAAGCAAATAATTTAACACTAGACAAATTATTACTATAATTCATTACCTTAACAGATCACAAGAAAAAAAAAAGCAACATATCTGAAGAGAGGTGAAGAAAGCCTTCGAAAAATCCAACGTTATTCAAGATACAATTCTTGGCAAACAATGAATTGAAGGGAACTTCCTTATCTTGCAACAAGAATTATAGTTGGTAGTGAAACCGTAGAAGCATTCCAAATAAAGTCAGAAATAAGATAAGGGTACCATCTTTCATGGCTCCTATTTGGCATTATTCTAGAAATCCTGACTCAGACAAGCCAATACAAAACAACACAGAAAAACTATTTGAATTAATTGAGAAAGTTGACTTGTTTCAAAGTCACTTTAGAAAAATCAATAGGTAGCTAATTCTCAGAATTAATAGATTAGAAATATGATTTTTCAAATCCCATTTACAGTAACAACAAACCATAAGCTATCTAAAAGCAAATCTAATAGAAGTTGTGCGAGGCTTATGTGGAGGAAATCATAAAACTTAGAAATGGGGCAAAGACTGAAATAATCAAGAGTTATTATTCCAAGGGGATAAATGCTAAGATCTAATATTTTGAAAGTGTCAAGTTGACTTGCAAATCCAGTGCAATGCTAGCAACATTTACAATAAGACTTTGTGTATAAGTGTGGAAAATTATCCTAATATTCATACAAAATAATAAGGACATTTTGAAAAAGACAAAGGAGAGGGTATTGGTCTTAGGAGGCTTCGGGATTTATTGCCTAGTTTTAGTGATTACAGAATGTGGTATTGGCACAGTGAGAGACTGACTAGCCAATAGGAAACTATGAAGAGGCCAGTATAGATGAGAACTTGGTATATGCGAGAAGGGCATTATAAGTCAGTGGAAAGGCAAGATAATTCAATAAATAGTACAGAGACAATTGATTATCCACACAGAAAAATAAAATGAGATCCCTATTTCACAGCACTCACACAATACATTCCACGTGAATGGAAGGCCTGACTTTGAAAAACAAAAATCTTAAACTTTTAGAAGAAAACAAAGAACATTTTGACCTTCAGGGCAATGAATGATTTCATTTAAAAGACCCAGAAAGTACAAACCCTAAAGAGAACATTTGATATTTGACTACATCCAAAGTAAAAAATTCTATTTGATCAAGGCCATAATGTGCAAGGCTGTCATAGACTGGGAGATTTTTGCAAATTGCACATTGGCAAATGATTACTATCCAGGATATACAAGAATTTCTACAAATCATAAGAAAAAGATAAATGATCCACTGGTAGAATAGACAGGTAAAACAGGCAGTTTGCAGAACAAGGCAGTTTGCAGAAGAGAAAAAATTGAGAGTCAATAAACATATAAAATGATGCTCAATCTATTATCAGAAAAATGCAAATTACAACTAACAGTGGAACACTATTTCATACCCATTGTTTAACAAAAATCTCAAAATAGAATTTTGGTGAGGATGTGGGGAAGCAGGGCTTGTACTGGTAAGATGTAAATTGATACAACTCTTTTGAAGAGAAATGGATAATACAGTGTAAAACTGAGTAAAAAATATGAAATGAATTGAAAATATATTGTACAGTTGATTGTGAAAGCCAATACTTCATGGCCATGGGTAATTCTAGAGCAGAGGGGATGGGAATCGGATGAAGGGAGTGTTTTGCAGTTATGACAATTTACATAGTTTTAAAATTTAATTTAATTTTAAGTTCTGGGATACATGTGCAGGATGTGGAGGTTTGTTACATAGGTAAACGTGTGCTGTGGTGGTTTGCTGCACCTGTCAACCCATCACCTAGGTATTCAAACCTGTATACATTAGTTATTTATCCTGATGCTCTCCCTCCCCCTATCCCCAGCACAGGCCCCAGTGTGTGTTGTTCCCTCCCTGTGTCCATATGTTCTCATTGTTTGGCTCCCACTTATAGGTGAGAACATGCGGTGTCTGGTTTTCTGTTCCTGCACTAGTTTGCTGAGGATAATTTGTTCGTATTAGTGTCTGTTTCTCCTTTTACTTCTTTGTTAATTCTTCTGTGGAATTGCTCTTTAAAGCTTTTTTTTGTGCCCTTCACACCTTTTAGAAGAACATTGGCTTTACCATGTTAAATAAAATCCTATGGAATTTATTCAGGTGTTTTGTTAAAACTATATGCTTTGGAGATGAAAATCCAGATATTTTAACAAAGTTAATGTGCCAAGCTGAATGAAAGATTGGATTTTGTGCTTGGACATGCATTATGTATAAAATGCCAATAGTAATATTTGATAGATTTGTTGGAAAGATGCAATAAAGTGTAAAAGATAAAGAATATCCAAAGCATATGTGAAAAAATATCAACATTAAATCTGTTTCAGGTATAAGAGTAATGTTATATTATTCTTTGTACTTTTCTATATGAGTAGGCTTTTTATAATTTATTTAATGAAAGAGTTGAATGGAGAGGTATGAGAACTGATACAATGAAGATATTAAGGACATGGATAAGTGGCTGTTCCTGGAATTCATTCCTGTCAGAAACCTATATCCGTGTTACTCACATCCTCACTTTATATTTTTCCTGGAATAATACCTTCTGAGTGATGCTTTCCTTAGCATTGGACATTTCTTAATCCCCTTTGAAAACATTTTATTTAACATCCTATAAATTGTATTTATCTGGCTATTACCTGTCTTTCCTATGAGAATGTAAGCTTTCCATAGTAGGGATTTCTACTTGTTTGGTTCACTCTGTGTCCTCAGCACCTAGGAGAAGTCCTGGCACAGAGTAGCCTCTCAATAAATATTTGTAAAATGAATGAACTTAAACAAATGAGTTCTGAGGTTCTTACCCTGGGGGACAGAGGGATGCTAGCATCATTAAAATATACAAGAGAGATAATCAGTGAAGGCAGAATGCTGTGCTTGAACTGGATGGTGTTGATTTAGAAAGGAAGATGGCATTCATCAAAGTGAGGTCAGCAGGCAGCTGGGAATCACGGAATCAAAGAATTGATGGGCCAAACTAAATTGATACTGAATTCAACTCAGCATGCAGCCCCTCTATTTACAAATAGACGTACCTGGCTGTCAGTCTTGCTGAAGAAGTTTGATCAGGCATAAAATAGATAGCTTAATAAGGAAGTTCTCTAAGTTTATTCTCTTGTTTAAAAACAAACAAATCAACAATCCAAAAGTGCAATTCAGTTTACTACAAAAGAGGTACTCTATTTCACAGAGGGATTAAATGCTACTGTTTTATCTCTGGGCTGTGACAGGATTAACCAACTTTTTCTGATTCCCAAACGTTGGATCTGACTTCTCTGTTTTTGCTTATTGTGCAGGAGAAAGATTAGTTGTTAGAGTTAAAAATAATAACAGCCATGTTGAATGTATCTTCACTGAAGACTCTGATGTTGAAATAGATTTAAGGAAACATGATACATATTTTTCCTGTGTGTTAGGCTTTTGCTAAATATTTCTTTCAAGCTTTGAGGTTTACTTGTGGGGCTAAATGAACAAAAGATTTTTCAGGTGACTCTAGTCCAGTGGTTCTTCAACTTTAGAATATATATGATTCAACTGTAAGTGTGTTAAATGCAGGGCCCTGCCTGGGAGAGATGATTCAGAACTTCTGGTGTGGTTAGGCCCAGGAATCTGAATTTCAAACAATAACCTTTGGTGATTCTGAGGCAAACATTGTGGGACAATACTTGGAGAAAAGTAACTGTAGGTGAGTTTAACTTTTTAAAATTATTTCATTTTCTTCTGTGTACCACTTACATGCATTAATGTATTGGAAGCTTGGTAATAATACAGGTGAGTAATACAGGTGCGCCAAAGTTAGCAGTTTCACAGCTGTAAAGAATTATACCTACAATAAAGAGAGAAGCACAAAAAGGAACACACACTGTGCTCTCACAGGAAGTTGAAAATCTAATCCGAAGCAGCGAATTAATTGGTAAGAAGATAAGAAGGTATAATATATTAGCTTCCTATTGCAGCCGTAATAAATTTTTGCAAATTCAGTGGCTTCACACCACACAAATTTATTGCCTTACTCTTCTGGAGATTAGAAATCCAAAATGAGTTCCCTGCCTTTCCAGCTTCTATTGCTGCATCCATTGCCTTCTCTGGCTTGTGGTTCCTTTCTCCGTCTTTGCATCTTCACATTTTTTTTCACATTTCTGTCTGCTCCTGTCATCCTATTGCCTTCTCTTCGGTGGTCCAACAAACTCTTTCTGCCTCCCTCTTATAATGACATTTGTGATTACACTTAGGATCTACTTCGATAATCCAGGATAATCTCCAGTAATCTAGTAATCTCTTAATTTAATCACACCTGCAAAGTTCTTTTTGCTGTAGAAGGCGACATTAAGATGTAGCTATCTTTGGGGGATATCACTCAGCCTACCACATACATGTTTAGAAAAATGTGACAATATCAGTGTGAATATAGCAAAGTCCTGCCTGTTACTAGAAGTCCCTGTAAGTAACTTAAATTTGTAAATTCCATAGCTTAGTAAATAAATGTGAAGTGATTTACAAGAAGAGACTGTACAGTATGCCACAGTGCTAATTTCCTTGCCTGAAGCAAAATGCAGTTGGAAGATGTAATCAATCTATTATAGCAGCGTTTTAGTACTAGAGTGGACAAGGACCTTCAAAGTTTATTGCCATTTATGGGAGTCAGAAACATATTGTCAGTCCCTATTGGGTGCAAGGCATCGTATTAGACACAGTAAGGAGTGAAAAGACAGACCCAATGGTTAAGAAACTTAAAGTCCTGTAGAAAGATGAGCCAAACACTTTAAGTATAAGAGCCTATAAACCTACAAAATAAGGGCCATGGGGCCCAAAAACCCCCATAGTATGTAGCAGACCTGTTTCAGAATTTTTAGTGAGTGTTTTTCTCATGAATTTTTAGTAAAATTCTATAAAGAGGGAAGGGGGAAAGTACAAGCAGGGACAGGCCATTAGAGCAACTTTATCAATGATAATACTCAGATTTGCCTTATGACAGTATTTGCTATGGTGTGAAATTTAGCATAAGGCTGACTTTTGACCTCAGTAAAGAAGTCTAAGTAATTATTCTCAAAATACCCATTATATGTATCTGTGGTGCAGATTCTTGGTGAGATTCACCAAGAGGCTCTGAGATTTCTTTCTGCAATGTGTTTTTGTTAGACTGATATGTTTTGAGGTAGTTGTGGTTTTCATATCATCATGTGCCTCCTTCTTAGCACTGAGATTTTACTCCCCATCCATCACCAATTGTAAATTCTCCACCTTCTCAGAATGAGTTCTTTGACTATGGTGATGGAGAGTGCCTGTTACTGGCTGTTCTTGCCATAAAAACCACAGCACAAACTCTTCACCTGTAATACTGTGCTTTTCTACTCACTGGCCTTCTTGTCTCAATGTATCTTAAGTTCTCTTGCCTAAATAATCTCCCTTTGTCATTTTCAATCATGTCACTCTGCCTCAAACTCAGCAGTGGCTGTCAACTCCTCAAAGCCATATGTCCAGTCTTCACATGAGAGGTCAAGGCTCTTTGGCCTCTGCCATTTGCCACTCCTGGGCCAGTGCCTTCTCCTTCCTCCTTCCAGCCTCTTCTTTATGTTTATTGGCTCTTGAATGTGAATCTGGGCATTAGTTCCCTGTTTCTGTTAGACTTTCGTGTGTATTTATTTCCCTTTTGCTTAGAAAAAAAATGTTATTTTCTGAATTTTAAATAAGACTAATACTCCTGGGCTTTTAGTTTCTTGTTTACAACATCCTTTCCTCTTTGTGTCAACCTGCTCCTTTTTTCCCTGGCTTGTTCAGTTTTCCTGATTTGTAGGAAGAACCCCCAAATCAAATTATATTGACATAGGTGAATTAATTCAGCTTTACTGGTTGCAATTCAGTGCATTGTGGTTTTGGAATTATTAAAGAGGGGGACTAGTTTTTCAGTTATCGGCAAAAGGAAAAGTAAATGTATTGTTATAGTGGTATTTTAAAGCTGTGAAATACTTACTATGTCTTCCAAAGTTTCTGATGTACTCTTGCAGCATAAAATTTTCTCAGAGAATAACTCTGGCAAGTCAGAAGGTTTATTTAACTTAAAGTACCAAATTACAAATATCAAATTAGAGAAAATGTTATTTAAGTCTTTAACAGGTGCATTACTGTTGTAAATGTTTTTTTCTTTTTCTTGGCTGTGTGGTATAACTACACACTGTTTCACATAATTATGTAACAACTACCACAATTCATTTTTAAACAACAAATCATTAATACAGTCTAGAAGAAAGGCTTTAGACAGAGAGATTGAGTTTCATTCCCTTGAAAGAGAATCAATGACTAGAAAATCTCTTCAAATTCTTAACCAACAAAATCAAAATTTATTGCTAACTCCAGGTAGTTTATGATCATAAACTTAAAAAGTCTGTAAGTTACATTACATTATTAGAAGAAAGTCTCTAAATTTATTTAGTAAAAGATTTCATAATAATTCTGACAACTGAATGTGTCTTCTTTTTTTGCATTATATTGCAATTATATATGTATTTTTACCTTTCAATAATTTTAGTACAATGAAAGATAGAACTTTGTATGTAATAATTTGAATAATTGCTCATCTTTACTCTCTTGGGACTCTGACCTTGTTCCACGGAGTCACCATCTCTTTAGATAGAACTTTTCTGAAGAGCCAATGTAAATTAGATCCAATTTGTTATTCTAAATTATAGGACCATGCTATTGTGTCTCCCCCAGTGGACTACAAGCTTCTTGAAAGAAGGGAGCTTTTGTCTTTTGCTTACCTTTGGACACTCAGCATGTGAATAGTGACCTGACCCTTAATAGACCCTTATTAACTATTAACTGAATAAATAAATGTCCCATCGATGAAATCCTTAAACAGTCTTTGATGTTCTTTTTCTAAATTGCACAGCTATGAGATACAATTAATTCAAATATATCTGAAGTTCTCTTCCATTTTGACACTTTCCTAAAGAATATTCTACCCTAATAGTGTTGAGTATCTGGCACCAGCGCTGTGTTTCCTACCCTTGTGTACACAGCTGGCATTTCACAGATTACAGCACTTTTTTTCTGCCAAGTCCAGATATGGTCTCAGGATTCTTCCCAGCATGTCCTGTAAACAACCACCCACATTGTCAGGATAGCTGAAACTTTATTGCCATCTTTGACTTGTGGGAAAGTGAGATGACCAAAGGGGTTGAAGATATCTGCCTTTAGTATGTTTTTCCTTTCAATGATAAAAATACTTAAAATTCTATAAAGAGATGAAATAAACATATTTATAGCGAGTCCATGAAATTACAGAGTAAAGGCTACTAGGTCCCATAGAAACACCAACAGGAGCTCCCATTTTATTCTAAGGAATCAAACATTTGTAGCCCTCCACCTTAGCTCATTACTGTGATGTATTACCACCAGGGGGGTGCCATAAGAATATTTTTCCACAGCCAGCTTCTGTTTTGTATTGGTTACTACAGTGATTTCTGTTCAATCAGTAACAAGTTCATGGCCAGTCAGGAAAGCAAGAATACATAAGAGTAAAGGATGGAGAAAGGTAGCTGAGCAGTTGATTTGTGTTGTCAAGGGAAATGAAAAATGTAAAGGAGTAAAACTGTGTCAGGACAAAAAAACGTTTTCATTATTTTCTCTTCAAAATAAATGCAGACTAGATGAGAAGAATTTTGGCATGTTTGTATGACACACCAACCTCTCAGACGTAATATAATAAATAAATAACGATAAACTACAGCCCCTGGAAGGAACTTTGAGCTGAGACCCAGAGAAGTTAATGACTCTCACAACTAGACAGTAGTTATAGAAAGTCGACCCTCCAGTCCCTGCATGCCATTTCCTAATGTAATGTCCTTTTCACTGGACTAAATGTTCATAGAGTTTGGTTCATTTTGGTTGTTGGAAGAAGCTCTGCAGAGGAAGAGATAAAGCCTGGTAAGCAATTTACAGTTTCAGAGCTGGGCTCTTATCATGGAATGTCAGAAAATGCTGCAAATAAGCAGGTGTAATGAAATTATATTTTATTGCTTTTGAGTCATAACTATGTTTATGAAGATTTACTCTATGTTATGATTAAGTAGGACCTAGTTACTCCAAAAGAAGAAAACAACTGTGATTTTTTTTCACAGTATGAAGTGAATTATTGTACAAAATTCACTTGATTAACCATACAGGAATTACTCGGTTTGCAAAATATTTTGTACTTTTCTCCCACTTGTTCAACTGGGTCTCATGTGTTCCAGCAGGTCACTGGAGTGAGACACTGGAGTACAGATAAGGTGAATGATTGTTTTTAAGTAAAAATGTGACTACAATCGGCTTTACTTGGTAACTAAAGGACATGTTCAACAGAGCGTTAGGACCGATTGAATAAATCCATCTATTTCTCTGCATCCCTACTGCCATCTCTCCAGTCCAAACCACTGTTATCTTTCACCTGGACTTCTATAATAGTCTAACTCATGTCCTTTTATTTGTTTCTGTTTC
Source organism: Symphalangus syndactylus (assembly GCF_028878055.3). Taxonomy (NCBI): domain Eukaryota; kingdom Metazoa; phylum Chordata; class Mammalia; order Primates; family Hylobatidae; genus Symphalangus; species Symphalangus syndactylus. Next base: position 67,802,684 of record NC_072435.2, read on the forward strand.
CTTCTAATCCATCATCTTCACTGCAGCCAATGTAGTCTGCTAAAACCTAATTCTGATCATGTCATTCTATGGCTTAAAATTTTTAAGTGACTTGCTTGTGCCGACGGTATTAAATTCATATTTTGCAATTCGGTTTACAGACACTTGTGTAATATATTTTGTAGCTTCTCTTTACTTCTCCAGTGTCACCTATCACTATATATCTCCTCACTTTTCTAATTAGTCTTTCTGCCTGCAGTTTTAACAGGCAGCTTTCTATATCTTAGTTCACCTAGTATAAGTTGTGATTTTTCTGAAATGTGAAACTAATTTTATCACGTTCTGGCTTAATATCCTCCTATGAATTCCCACACTTTAAAAAAATTTATTGTTAATATTATTATTATTATTATTATTTTTGAGATGGAGTCTTGCTCTGTCACCAAGGCTGGAATGCAATGGCGTAATCTTGGCTCACTGCGACCTCTGCCTCCACGGTTCAAGCAATTCTTCTGCCTCAGCCTTTCAGGTAGCTGGGATTACAGGCATGCACCACCATGCTCAGCTAATTTTTATATTTTTAGTAGAGATGGGGTTTCGCCATGTTGGCCAGGCTGGTCTCGAAATCCTGACCTCAGGTGAGATCCACCTGCCTCGGCCTCCCAAATTGCTGGGATTACAGGTGTGAGCCACTGCGCCTGGCCAATTCCCACACATTTAAAAATAACATCCTAGTATTCAGTAATCCCTTTACGGTCACTTATTATTTGGTCAGAACTGTTGTCATAGTACATATTGTTACCTTAGTCTGGGATATCATCCTCCTCTTGGTAGCTTCCTGTGTCCAGCTTATCTTTCAAGATTCAGCTGAAACTTCCCCTCCTCTGAGATGGGTCCTTATTACATACTTCATACTTCCTTAGGACCTATACATACCTATGAAACTCATTCATTTGCTCATTTATTCATCAAAGTTGTATCTACTAGGCATTTGAGAGGCAAACTGAACAAAATATTTCGACTCACAAAACTGGCTCTTTCATGTGACTTGAGCTAATAGATAAAAATCTTTGCCCTCATGCAATGTGCATTCTGAAAAAATGGCAGCAAGAAGCAAAATGAATAAATAAAACATATATTTTGCTAAATGGTGATAAGTGTTTCAGGAAACAATAAAGCAAGAAAAGGAGATAGATAGTCCTGGGGTCAGAGGGAAGGATTTTCAGAAAGTGTGGGATTTGGACAAGTATCTAAAGAGGATGGAGGAACTAGCCATGGGGCTATCTAGGGGAAAACTCAAAATCCTTGATCGAGAATCTCTTTGGTATGTTTGAGGAGTGAAAAGGAAGCTAGTGTTATGAGTGGATTGAAGTTAGTGTGGAGCAAAGTGCTAGGATATGAATCCAGAGAGCTAAAAGGGATTAGATTAGTATTGGACATTTGGGGACTTTGTAAAAACTTAGGCTTCTACTGTGAGGGGAGAAGCCACTGAAGGAGGAAAAGCAACTGAAGGAGGAAAAGCAGAAGAGTGCGTGATTTGAAGCTCATTTTAACAAGAAGGTTTTGATTACTGTATACATAACAGCTTGAAGGGAGCAAGGGACGAGGCATCAGTAGGAAAATAAAGCAGTCATTCAGGCAAGAAATGGAGAAGGCTTGGACCAGGGTGGTAGTAGTGGGGTTGTGAGAAGTGGTTGGATTCTGGATGTATTGTTAAAGGTAGAGCCAGTAGGATATGCTAACTGAACATGAAGTGTGAGAGAAGGAGGGAAAACAAGGATGATGAACATACAGGGATTGGGTATGGACAGCTGGATAGAAGGAAAGAATTACCATTAACTGAGGTGAGAAAGATTTTAGAAGGAGAAGGGTGTGTGTGTGTGTGTGTGTGTGTGTGTGATGTCAGGAGTTTGGTTTTAGACCTGTTAAGTTTGAGATGCTTGTTAGATCTCCAAGTAGAAATGTCAAGTGGACAGTTGAATTAATGAGTCTGGAAGTCTGGAATAACTGGATAAACTTTTGGCATCTACATGACATTTATGGCTATGAGACTAGATGTTATCGTCAAGGCACTGAGTGTAGCAGAAAAGTAAAGAGAGCTGTGTATTGAAACCTCCGAACCCTCCAACATTAATCAATGATTGAGATGAGTAGAAGGAGGAATCGGGCGGGAGACTGAGGAGTGGCAGTGAGATAGATAGAAAAGTAAGAGAAACAAATAAAATGCTTTAAGGACAGGAAGTGATCGATCAACTGTGCAAATGCTGCTGACAGCTGAAGCATGTTGAAGACTGAGAACTGACTGTTGGATTTGGTATCTTGAGGCCATTAGTGATCTTTATGTGAACAGTTCTAGTAGAGTAGTGGGAATGAAAGCCTTGTTGAAATGAGTTCAAGGGAGACTAAAAAAAGGGAGTATAAATAGGTGAATGCCCTACTTGCACTGATAGTCTCAGGTTGTAAGTATTCTCAGATGTGTTTTGGTTTGGCTGTTAACTGACATGTTCACCTTGGCTATACAGGAAATTCTTTCAAGGAGCATTATCTGAAAACCATAGCTGGAGGAACTGTGATCAAGAAAGCATAGATTGGTGATGTGGGAGATAAAGGGGGGAATTTGGGGAATTGTGCCTTTGAAAAGGCAGGAGGAAATTAAATGTGAAGAGCTTAGCCTTGGATAGGAGCTTAGTCAGTTCATCCTTTGTAATGGCAGGGAAGGGAGGGTACATTGTTATATTTCTCACATTGTATTTTTGTTGTTAATTTATTTGTTTGCTTTTCCACATATTATGAACCTCTTAAGAGCAGTAAGTATAAATGTCTTATTCATTTTGTGGTAGGAATTTTATTGTTCTAGTCCTATTCCCTAGTACAATGCCTAGCACACAGCAGGTACACAATAAAGGTTTGAATGAACAAATGAAGATGCTGTGCTGAACATGTATATGTTTTACCTTCTTGCTTAAATTGGATCATTTCCATCAAATCTTGACAAGCAGATTAATTTAATTGTGTTTCTTTTGTCTGGGTGTACAGATAGCTTGACTAACTGGTAAGATCAATTGATAGGAATGGCTGTGTTTCCACCAAAAACAGGGAAGCATCCTAAGAGTAAAACCAGTGACATTTGCTGTATCATTTTAGAGTAGTTCCGGTTATGGTTTTAACATGAATCTACTAGATACTTTATGTAGAATCTTTTGAAAGCTATCCATTCTTCCTCAGTATCCATTTTACGTTTATATTTTACCATTCATATGGCAGGTATCATTATCTGTGGTCACAATCTAACTTAATAAATGAGAAGGTCTTTGAGAATGGTGATTGTATCTTCATTGATTTTTATCTCAATAATGCATGTCTTCTTCACTGCTAAATTAAAAATGCTTAGTCCAGGCCCTGATACAAAGTGGGTGCCAATAAATATTTGTTGAATGAATGAATGCACAAATTAATGAAGACTGTCTCTTGTGGATGTCGTTAGTGCACAGACAGATTAGATCCCTTTTCCTGTTTGGTATGCACATCTTCTAGCTCCCACTGCTTTGTTCCTAACAGCTCACACAGGACATCTTCTCCAAAGGGACTATCTCTGGGCAGTGAGACCTGCATCACCAAGATGCTCAAGAACCAGAAGTGCCTGGGGTTTTATGTCTTCCCCTTGGTAACCAGTAGCCAATGACAAGGTGCAAAAGTATGGAAGTCTAGTTCTCTTGCCTCAAGGCAGTGTGAACTCACCAGCGTAATTCACACTCCAGAGCTCCTGTGGATCAGGCTGAGTCCAGGACTTCACCTGAAATTGCACCCTTGCTTAATTTATTATCCTCCATTTTCCTGCTTCCCCCATTCTCCTGTAAGTTTCTCCTTAGAGCACTTCTTTATTAAATCACTTGTACATTCATCCTTTTTTAAAGGTCTGCTTCCTAGGAACTTTACTTCAGATATTGCATGTTTATTCACAGTTATTGTCAGGGGTAGGGGATCCTAACCACTACCTTCTTAAGAGTGTCAAGTTCTGCTGTTGCAGGTAGTCTCTCCTGATAGTTTTTGGTTTTCTAATACTGCCAGCCCAAAATGTTGGTGACTGTAGACTAAATTTGATATTTTATTTAGTTGTTGGTAGGAAAGTAGCTTTACAGTTTCAGTAAATAATTGTTATAGAATTTAGTAAATAACTTACTGCATTGCAGGTCTTTCGAACATACAGTCAGAATGTGTTTTCCTTGACTTTATACTCTTTTTAATTACACACATTTCTGTTCTCTCTCCTTAAGCAGAGATAATAGTTAATCATATAATCAATTTTTACTATAAATCATAATAGATGATGTATAACATGTACAGCTTTTTGTTTATTTTTAATTGAATGTAAATATTCAATGAGTACAACTTTCTTTTTTTTATTGAATGTAAGTATTCACTTCTGTATACTGAGTAAACCATTTTTTTTTAGGTATTTGAAAAGAACACAAATTCTCTTATCTGTAAAATGGGATTGAAAGTAATGTGTTTTAGAACTGAAAGCACTTTAGCAGCCAGCTGGTGGCCAACACCTTCATTTTTATAAATGAGAGCGTTTGAGACCCAAAGAAATTAAGTAATTTGTTCAATATCACCCACCTTGGTTAGTGTCAGAGTAGGACTAAAATCCAACTCCCAAGCCACTGTGCTCTCTACTGCTCCACAAAATACATATTTCTTTTTCATAGAATTGATATGAGGATTAGGGACCACATCTGTGAAAAACAGATTTAGCCTTTGGAAAGAAAGATGCTAGATAGCTTTATGAAAGCTTTATGAAAACTAATCTCATTTTAACCTTTTCCATACAATTGTTAGTTTTGTTCAGTTTTATGTTACTTGCTTTAGGCTTTTCTTTTTGGCCAAGGACTAGATAATACACAATGCTTGCTGAATAGGAACAGCTCCCGTCTACAGCTCCCAGTATGAGTGACGCAGAAGACGGGTGATTTCTGCATTTCCATCTGAGGTACGGGGTTCATCTCACTAGGGAGTGCCAAACAGCGGGTGCAGGACAGTCGGTGCAGCACACCATGTGTGAGCCGAAGCAGGGTGAGGCATTGCCTCACTCGGGAAGCGCAAGGGGTCAGGGAGTTCCCTTTCCTAGTCAAAGAAAGGGGTAACAGATGGCACCTGGAAAATCGGGTCAGTCCCACCCTAATACTGCACTTTTCCAACGGGCTTGGAAAAGGGTATACCAGGAGATTGTGTTCTGCACCTGGCTCCGAGGGTCCTACACCCACGGAGTCTCGCTGATTGCTAGCACAGCAGTCTGAGATCAAACTGCAAGGCGTCAGCGAGGCTGGGGGAAGGGCGCCCGCCATTGCCCAGGCTTGCTTAGGTAAACAAAGCAGCCAGGAAGCTCGAACTGGGTGGAACCCACCACAGCTCAAGGAGGCCTGCCTGCCTCTGTAGGCTCCGCCTCTGGGGGCAGGGCACAGACAAACAAAAAGTCAGCAGGAACCTCTGCAGACTTAAATGTCCCTGTCTGACAGCTTTGAAGAGAGTAGTGGTTTTCCCAGCATGCAGCTGGAGATCTGAGAACAGGCAGACTGCCTCCTAAAGTGGGTCCCTGATCCCCGAGCAGCCTAACTGGGAGGCACCCCCCCAGTAGGGACACACTGACACCTCACTCGGCCAGGTACTCCTCTGAGACAAAACTTCCAGAGGAACTATCAGACAGCTGAATTTGTGGTCTCACGAAAATCTGCTGTTCTGCAGCCACCGCTGCTGATACCCAGCCAAACAGGGTCTGGAGTGGACCTCTAGCAAACTCCAACAGACCTGCAGCTGAGGGTTCTGTCTGGTAGAAGGAAAACTAACAAAGAGAAAGGACACCCACACCAAAAACCCATCTGTACATCACCATCATCAAAGACCAAAAGTAGAAAAACCTACCAAGATGGGGAGAAAACAGAGCAGAGAAACTGGAAACTCTAAAAAGCAGAGCACCTCTCTTCCTCCAAAGGAACGCAGTTCCTCACCAGCAATGGAACAAAGCTGGACGGAGAATGACTTTGGCGAGTTGAGAAGAAGGCTTCAGATGATCAAACTACTCTGAGCTACGGGAGGAAATTCAAACCAATGGCAAAGAAATTAAAAACTTTGAAAAAGAAATAGATGAATGTATAACTAAGATAACCAATGGAGAGAAGGGCTTAAAGGAGCTGATGGAGCTGAAAGCCAAGTTTCGAGAACTAGGTGAAGATTGCAGAAGCCTCAGTAGCCAATGCAATCAACTGGAAGAAAGGGTATCAGTGATGGAAGATGAAATGAATGAAATGAAGCGAGAAGGGAAGTTTAGAGAAAACAGAATAAAAAGAAACGAACAAACCCTCCAAGAAATATGGGACTATGTGAAAAGACCAAACCTACATCTGATTGGTGTAGCTGAAAGTGATGGGGAGAATGGAACCAAGTTGGAAAACACTCTGCAAGATATTATCCAGGAGAACTTCCCCAATCTAGCAAGGCAGGCCAACATTTAGATTCAGGAAATACAGAGAATGCCACAAAGATACTCCTCGAGAAGAGCAACTCCAAGACACATAATTGTCAGATTCACTAAAGTTGAAATGAAGGAAAAAATGTTAAGGGCAGCCAGAGAGAAAGGTCGGGTTACCCACAAAGGGAAGCCCATCAGACTAACAGCTGATCTCTCAGCAGAAACTCTACAAGCCAGAAGAGAGTGGGGGCCGATATTCAACATTCTTAAAGAAAAGAATTTTCAACCCAGAATTTCCTATCCCGCCAAACTAAGCTTCATAAGTGAAGGAGAAATAAAATACTTTACAGACAAGCAAATGCTGAGTGATTTTGTCACCACCAGGCCTGCCCTACAAGAGCTCCTGAAGGAAGCACTACACATGGAAAGGAACAACCGGTACCAGCCACTGCAATAACATGCCAAATTGTAAAGACCATCGAGGCTAGGAAGAAACTGCATCAACTAACGAGCAAAATAACCAGCTAACATCATAATGACAGGATCAAATTCATACATAACAATATTAACTTTAAATATAAATGGGTTAAATGCTCCAATTAAAAGACACAGACTGGCAAATTGGATAAGGAGTCAAGACCCATCAGTGTGCTGTATTCAGGAAACCCATCTCATGTGCAGAGACACACATAGACTCAAAATAAAGGGATGGAGGAAGATCTACCAAGCAAATGGAAAACAAAAAAAGGCAGGGGTTGCAATCCTAGTCTCCGATAAAATAGACTTTAAACCAACAAAGATCAAAAGAGACAAAGAAGGCCATTACATAAAGGTAAAGGGATCAATTCAACAAGAAGAGCTAACTATCCTAAATATATATGCACCCAACACAGGAGCACCGAGATTGATAAAGCAAGTCCCAAGTGACCTACAAAGAGACTTAGACTCCCACACAATAATAATGGGAGATTTTAACACCCCACTGTCAACATTAGACAGATCAATAAGACAGAAAGTTAAAAAGGATACCCAGGAATTGAACTCAGCTCTGCACCAAGCAGACCTAATAGACATCTACAGAACTCTCCACCCCAAATCAACAGAATATACATTTTTTTCAGCACCACACTACACCTATTTCAAAATTGACCACATAGTTGGAAGTAAAGCTCTCCTCAGCAAATGTAAAAGAACAGAAATTATAAAAAACTGTCTCTCAGACGACAGTGCAATCAAACTAGAACTCAGGATTAAGAAACCCACTCAAAACCGCTCAACTACATGGAAACTGAACAACGTGCTCCTGAATGACTACTGGGTACATAACGAAATGAAGGCAGAAATAAAGATGTTCTTTGAAACCAACGAGAACAAAGACACAATATACCAGAATCTCTGGGACACATTCAAAGCAGTGTGTAGAGGGAAATTTATAGCACTAAATGCCCACAAGAGAAAGCAGGAAAGATCCAAAATTGACACCTTAACATCACAATTAAAAGAACTAGAAAAGGAAGAGCAAACACCTTCAAAAGCTAGCAGAAGGCAAGAAATAACTAAAATCAGAGCACAACTGAAGGAAATAGAGATACAAAAAACCCTTCAAAAAATTAATGAATCCAGGAGCTGGTTTTTTGAAAAGATCAACAAATTGATAGACTGCTAGCAAGACTAATACAGAAGAAAATAGGGAAGAATCAAATAGGCGCAATAAAAAATGGAAAAGGGGATATCACCACCAATCCCACAGAAATACAATCTACCATCAGAGAATACTACAAACACCTCTATGCAAATAAACTAGAAAATCTAGAAGAAATGGATAAATTCCTCGACAAATACACCCTCCCAAGACTAAACCAGGAAGAAGTTGAATCTCTGAATAGACCAATAACAGGCTCTGAAATTGTGGCAATAATCAATAGCTTACCAACCAAAAAGAGTCCAGGACCTGATGGATTCACAGCTGAATTCTACCAGTGGTACAAGGAGGAACTGGTACCATTCCTTCTGAAACTATTGCAGTCGATAGAAAAAGAGGGAATCCTCCCTAACACATTTTATGAGGCCAGCATCGTCCTGATACCAAAGCCTGGCAGAGACACAACAAAAAAAGAGAATTTCAGACCAATATCCTTGATGAACATTGATGCAAAAATCCTCAATAAAATACTGGCAAACCGAATCCAGCAGCACATCAAAAAGCTTATCCACCATGATCAAGTGGGCTTCATCCCTGGGACGCAAGGCTGGTTCAACATACGCAAATCAATAAATGTAATCCAGCATATAAACAGAACCAAAGACAAAAACCACATGATTATCTCAATAGATGCAGAAAAGACCTTTGACAAAATTCAACAACCCTTCATGCTAAAAACTCTGAATAAATTAGGTATTGATGGGACGTGTCTCAAACCCACATATGACAAACCCACAGCCTATATCATACTGAATGGGCAAAAACTGGAAGCATTCCATTTGAAAACTGGCATAAGACAGGGATGCCCTCTCTCACCACTCCTATTCAAGATAGTGTTGGAAGTTCTGACCAGGGCAATCAGGCAGGAGAAGGAAATAAAGAGTATTCAGTTAGGAAAAGAGGAAGTCAAATTGTCCCTGTTTGCAGATGACATGATTGTATATCTAGAAAACCCCATTGTCTCAGCCCAAAATCTCCTTAAGCTGATTAGCAACTTCAGCAAAGTCTCAGGATACAAAATCAATGTACAAAAATCACAAGCATTCTTGTACACCAATCACAGACAAACAGAGAGCCAAATCATGAGTGAACTCCCATTCACAATTGCTTCAAAGAGAATAAAATACCTATTAATCCAACTTACAAGGGATGTGAAGGACTTCTTCAAGGAGAACTACAAACCACTGCTCAATGAAATAAAAGAGGATACAAACAAATGGAAGAACATTCCATGCTCATGGGTTGGAAGAATCAATATCGTGAAAATGGCCATACTGCCCAAGGTAATTTATAGATTCAATGCCATCCCCATCAAGCTACCAATGACTTTCTTCACAGAATTGGAAAAAACTACTTTAAAGTTCATATGGAACCAAAAAAGAGCCCGCATCGCCAAGTCAATCCTAAGCCAAAAGAACAAAGCTGGAGGCATCATGCTACCTGACTTCCAACTATACTACAAGGCTACAGTAACCAAAACAGCATGGTACTGGTACCACAACAGAGACATAGATCAATGGAACAGAACAGAGCCCTCAGAAATAATGCTGCATATCTACAACTATCTGATCTTTGACAAATCTGACAAAAACAAGCAATGGGAAAAGGATTCCCTATTTAATAAATGGTGCTGGGAAAACTGGCTAGCCATATGTTGAAAGCTGAAACTG